>NC_137792.1:93082330-93703091 GCF_963383645.1 Muscardinus avellanarius | reverse complement strand
GACATATGCAAGGCATATGTATGGTAAAATAATTGTAACTCATATATTGTGACTTCTCAGTTAATACATATCCCACCACTCCAAACCTACCTTTCCTCATCCTGACACTCACCTCTTTTAGTAAGGATTTATATGAACAGAACCGTATCAAAGTTCTTCTACTTTTGACCCATCAAGATGACAACTTACATTTTAAAAAAGATTTATCAAAAATTTATCATGTAAAGGGTAGTCCACATGTAAGCTGCCCTCTACCCTTACCTCCTATACTTGTGTCTGCCTGTGTTCAGTCCACATCCATTTTCCAGCTATTTGTTTATCCCTGTCTCAAATTCTCAAACCAGACCTATATCTATACATTCAGACTCTATGCTGTCTTCCTGCTTACACTGATTTTTCTAGGCCTTGATCCCTGACATGTAACTTTACCTAAGCAGGGCCATCAGCTAATTTGGACCAGTTTGAGTATTGCCCTCAGCCACATACTAGAAGGAGAACTTTGCCTATGATCTTTTTTTCTTCTAAACCCTTATCCAGTGTTATCCTGAGTTTCTGAAGAATGTGAACTAGGTCCCCATTGTGCCTCTAGTCAGATTATTAATCATAGGCATACCAATCCAAGTTGGCTGCTGGTTCTGATTCTTCTCAGATTGTCTTATTTTTCAAGAATTTTTGACCTAGGCATGACAATAGTTTTTGAAGCAAAACAGGAATTTAACAACTTTGTAAAGTTTTCTAGCATCAAGTTTTGTATAGGATATTTAGTGACATAGGAAAATTATTTATGATATATCATTGGGAAAAAGTCAAGATCCCAAAACTTATGTATAGTATTGTTCCATTTAAAATATGTACATATATGCATTATTCACATACTTTTAAAATATGTACATATATGCATTATTCACATACATATTCTTGCATAGTAAAATGACTGAACATATACATATAAAATATATAAAATGTTGGCAAAGGTCTTGATGGGGTAACCAATTATTTTTTTAATTTCTTTTTTCTGTTTTTAAAATAATCTATAGTGAACATGTTGTATTTTAGTAACATAAAATATATTGCTTTTTAGACAAAGTTGTCTTAACAAGAGAGTTGTAACTGTGGTTGTAATCTTATTGAATGGTCATTATAACCAAAGACATTTTCCTCCCTTTCTCATGGAGCATGGTTTATATGGCCCAGTATTCATTGGCCAACACTATCTCCAACTTCTCTATAAGTACTTTTCTTCTGAGGAGGTAGTGAACAGGAGGAAGTGAATAATGACAGAAGACACACAGAAATGCAAATAATATCTTAGCAATGCTATTCTTCCTTTGCAAACAGAAAGGTCTCACTCTTTGACTATATTTTCTATGGAAGGAGAAATGTGGCATGCAGTTCTTAAAATTGGAGACATAAGAATGGCTGGGGTTCATGGGGTAAAAATATTCCCCTTTAGTATGAAACTTCTTGTCTGCAGCAGTGGAAAACGTTCATTTTGCAATCACAATAAAAAAAAGCAGGCTTGATGAACACTTATTTACGTGTGCAAAACACTGAAGTATTCTTTCAAGAAGTCATACAGGGAGATACTATGTCTCTTAAATGCCTATCAGGAGACACAAGTCATAAATCCATGTAAGGGACATACATTAGAAAGTACAAAGAAAGCACACAACCCTTGACTTTTTGAGATTGTCTGATCTTGCTTAACATATTCTCTAGTTGTATTCATTTTTCTCCATAGGGTGTGTTCCCATACTTCCTGCTCAGAAAATTTTCTTCAGAAGGATTGAGGTGAAACACAGCAGCCTGTATTTGAGTGATTTTGTTGTTTGTGATCTGTGGAGTACACTCAAACATTAAGTAGAGAGTCAGGCATGGTGGCGCACACTTGTGATCTCCGTGCTTGGGAGTCTGAGACAGGAGTATCACACAGGTTTGAAGCAAGCCACAGCTACTTAGTGAGGCTATCAATAACTTAGTGAGACCCTGTTCCCAAATAACATATAAAAATGTCTGGGAGTATAGCCTGGAGGTAGAAAGCCTCTGGGTTCCACCCCCAGTACCACCAAAAAAAAAAGAAAGGGAAGGAGGGAAGGAGGGAGAGAGAGAGAGAGAGAGAGAGAGAGAGAGAGAGAGAGAGAGAGAGAGAGTAGAGTAACTCAGAGTCTAAAAGCTACAGACACATAAAAACACCTTTGAGTTCTGATTTTGCCATTTACTAGCGATGCGACTTTGGATAAGTTACTTAAATGTTCTTATACAATTTCTTCATCTTCAAATAGGCATACTAACAAACTAACAACCTACCTTATAGAGTGGTGATAAGGAGTGAGATAATTAAAAAAAAAACCCTCTATTCTAAAGAAGTACTTGGCAAGTGTTACTTTCACTATCAGGGCATCTGCTAACTGTCAAATAAGAAACATAATACACATTAATAGGGTTAGAAGAGGGGAAAGATCACATCTTACTTCCAGAATTATCAAGGACCTCTTCAACAGGAAGGTGTGACTTGAACTGTTTTGAGAAACATAAGAAAGATTTGGGCAGGTGAGGGTAAGAGAAGATAGACAGAGAAAGTGTACATATTGGAATACTTCCCAGTTGTCCAAGGTTCAAGCATGTAGAAAAACAGAACATAAAGTTAAGATGATTTAGAGACTATTAAAATCTGACAAATCTGTTTTTAAGATCAGGTAGAAAATAAACTGTCTAATCTCCTTGACAGAAAATATCTCCAGGACATTTTCTACAAATGCAGGCAGGACCAGAATTAAAATGGTGTATAAATAAGTGGGTCATTATTCATTAAAAAAGGCCACCTAATCTAACCTCCATTGAGATATCTCCAACCTAATGAAGGGTAGGGATACATGGCTGGACTAAACTCCAAGCTTTGCTGCTAACAAGCTGCAAGACTTTTGACTAGCTCCTTAACCAATCTTCAAAGTATTTCCTCAAGAATATATTATCACTAATATTTTTCATGATGTTATACTTTGAGTTTACAAGTTTGGCACTCAAGAGATTCTTTTCTTTCCTAATTACTGCCCCCAAATTAGGGAATAGTGACAGAAATTCATTTTTTCACATTTCTTATGAATTAAATTCTAAGCCACATATTTAGGTGACATATAGATAAGAACAAGGAAATGTTTTTAGACATTAACTTTTTGTCCAGATATAATTATTTTGGTATTCTAAATATAATATTAAAAAGCAGGCATAAACAATAAATCCCTAGGAACTCTTGGTATGTATCTCACTGATATTAACCAGTTTTTAAAAACAATGACCCAATGTTTTTATAAACCCATTTTATTTCTTTTTAAAATTTTTGATGTACTGGGGATTGAACCCAGAAGCAGTCTACCTCCAAGCTTCACCTCCAACCCTATTTTTATTCTTTATGTTTGAAACATGCTCTCACTAAGTTTTGGAGAGCCTCACTAAGTAGCTGAGGCTGGCTGTGAACTCATGATTCTCCTGTCTCAGCCTCTCAAGTACTGGATTACAAATGTGAGCTATTATGTCCGCCTAAACCCATTCTATTTCTGATTAGAGATGGCCTCACAATTATTTTAGATGCTAGGATTATATCAGGATAACTCCTGGTTCACTTCTTTAACACTTAGGGATTCTCTACCTTTCTTCATATGATCACTGTATTTTAATGGGTACAAAATCACAGTGAAATGGGAGGAGTGAGTTCTAGTTTCTATAACTGATGAAAATTAACAATGTTATATCATATAATTTAAAGAAATTACAATTTTTAAAAATTGTATATTGGTGCATTGTAGTCATACATTGTTAATGGGGTATAAGATGGTAGAGGCATACATGCACACATAACTCTTTTAGCCCTTTCCCAGTTCCCAACATATTCCTTCCCTTCTCCCTCTTTCTCATGTTTGGCTTAGTGATTAACTTAGATATGTTTGTGAATGTACATCATATACATTATTGGATTACTCTTCTACCCCTTTCACCCCCTTCAGTTAGGTCACCTTAACTGCTCATCTATGGTTTCTCCTTCCTCATCTAGAGTTCTTACCATGACCCTTTTTCTCCCTAGCTTCTGCATAGTAGGGAGAACATCTGATTTTTTACTTCTTGTAACTGACTAATCTCACTTAGTATAATGTTCTCCATTTCCCCACAAGTGACAGAATTTTGTTCTTTTTTATGGCTGAGAATATTATTTTGAAAGTTCTCATCACAAAGAAACAATAAAGTTTGAGATAATGGAAAATATCTTGAGTTGATCATTATTCAGTGTATAAGTATTTTGGAACATCACATATGCTGGAAAATCATACTACGAAGAGGTACAGTTATTGTATGTCAGGTAAAGTGAATTAAAATCACAGTCTATGTTTTTTGTAGTGCTCTAGGTTCATTAGGTAGTCCTTGCTATTTCTCTTTAGTGCTTTTTATCCTTCTTTCCATGAATAAGAAAAAAATTAACAAACCAATAATCAAACATTAGAGAGAAAGACTGAGCCAAATTATTATATCTCTTTGAATGAACAGAAACCTACCATGACTGTATGGTTGGCATTATACAGTGATACTTTTATACTTTTTAGAAAAATATAGCATTTTTATTTACTGTCTTAAAGTAAATCTCATAGGGCAAAATCCTATCTGTGAATGTGCTTAATCCTGGCTTAAATATATTTGCCTCTTTTTCACTTTGCTTATGGACAGAAACCAAAGAAGGAGTGGATAAAAGCTATTAGAAGTGAAATGGAGTGAACATCTTGAATAAAAGGCAAGGTGGACACTATGCAAAATACAAGGAATATAGATATGAACTTTATGCTATTTTAATAGGATTACTATTAATAAGAACAAATATGTATAAGAGTACTCTCAGTTTTATAAGAACTTTGAACATATTTATTTCTTTAATACAGTCATTCCTTTAGCATGAACTATTATTCCCATTTTAGAAATGAGATCGACTCATAGAACAGTGAAGTAACTTGCTTAGTATAACACAACTAATAGGTAGTAACACTGAGATTTAATCACAGAAAGTCAGTTCCAGAGTACATGCTATTGGATATACTAGCGTGTATGTGTGTGTGTGTGTGTGTGTGTGTGTGTGTGTGTGTGTAGGGAGGGAGATACTGGGGATTGAATCTAGGAGCTTTCTAATTTTAAACAACACTCTCAGCCCTATTTTATTTTTTATTTTGAGACAGGGTCCCACTAAGTTTTTGAGGCTGGCCTCAACTCTGTGAATCCGTGATCCTCCTGTCTTGGCCTACCAATTACTTGGATTATAGACATTCACCACTATGCCCAGTGAATACAATACTATTTAAAAATTAAATTCAATTTAAACATTTATACACAATGAAATGAAAAAAATGTATAAATAGTTTTAAAACATCCTGTAATTTTCTCAATCTAGAGAGGGAATGTGACTCCTCTTTTCTGTGTGGTTCCTGTTATTCTATCCTTTCTCTGACTTCAATTGGTTGTCTAATCAAGAAAAGGTTTTGATGTACTGTGGGTTGAATGTCTAGCAAGGTGAAGGAAAAAGATTTTTAAAAATTCATCAGTAAAAGGGACTGAGCAAAGGATAGAAGATGATGACTTAAAATTGAAGCTAAAATTGTTTCCAGGGCTCCAGATACTACCTTTTAGCATCTATGTGCACCTGTAGAATTGTTTAACATGAACTAACAGTTTTAAATTTCCACCTGGTCAGTAGACTAAAATATGCACAGTTTTTAAATTTTAATTTGCCCATCATGTAACAATACCACATTTGTTTTTCTTAAAGTAGAAATGAAATAGTATCCCATAAAATTGTTTTCCACAGTTCATAACTTATTTTTGTTTGAATGAGGAAAATGTAATATTTTTATACTGTTATTAGTACATTATAATTATACATCATAGTAAGGTTCAAAGTTATACAAACATACCTACACACAGCTCTAAGTATATTTCTCTCCACATCTAACCCATCTTACCCTTCCTCCCTCCCCATGCATGTTAGTGATACCCTCATAAATTGACATAATATTGAACCGTTTCCTTTCTTTATCCTTCTGCCCTCTCCCCATCCCCCTTTCCCTATTCTATTGATCTCTTCTAATTTATCTAAAGTCCTTTATTTTCCTATATTCTCTCTAGATTCCGCATATGAGAGAAAACATATAACTATTTTCTGAGATTGATTGATCATAATTATCATAACATTCTCTAGTTTCATCCATTCCTTCTGCAAATGACATAATTTTGTTCTTTTGGATGAGTATAATTCTATTGTATTTATATACCACCTTTTCTTTATTAATCTCTTGATGAACATCTATGTTGGTTCCATAATTTAGCTATTGTGAATAGAGCTTCTATAAACATGAATATGCATGGATTACTATAATATTCTGACTATTTTTTTTGAAAAATGCCAAGGAGTGGCATATTTGGGTCATATAGTGGTTTCTCAAATTTTTCTTGGTAATTAAAACATTGTCTTCAATCTACTGATATAAATGAAAATCTTCATATTTCCCATATGTAGGATATGTACACAATGGAATTTTACTTAGCCATAAAAAATACAATTGCAGTATTTACAGGGAAATGGATGGATCTTGAGGACATTATGATAAGTGAGATTAGTCAGTCACAAATGTAAGGAATCAGATGCTTTCCCTAATATGTGAAAGCTAAGGTATAAGGGGTCATAGGAGGAATTCCAGGTGAAAAAGGAGATCCTATAGAGGAGCAAATAAGGCAACCTAGCTGTGGTGATGGGAGGAGGGGAGAAGGAAACTCTTTAAAGCACATGATGTACTTAATTATATCATAGTCAACCACTAAGCCAAGCATGAGAGGGAGGGATGGGGAGGGAGTGAGGTGGGGACTGGGTTGGGGCTGGCTGGATGATATGTGCATTTATGTCTACACAAGTTGTTACCCCATTATGATATATAAATATGATGCACTAATAAAATTATATTAAATAAAATATATTTCACATATTTCAAAATAAATTATTTAGTGTTTTAAAAAGGGACACCTTTTCTCATCTTAACATTTTCTTATGGTAAAGGTAATAAATGATTTTAATACATTAGCATTTTACTCCAGTAACTGGTCTAGCTATAGCTAGAAAATGTTCTTTCTTTTTTTCATGTTTTGTCTTCCAGTTATGTGTTCAGATTTGTGTCAGAGCAAAAATGAGATAATAGGTATGAAAGAATATTAAAATGTTAAAGAGGGTCTGGGATTCTGGTGCCAAACCCTCTTTGAGTATTGCCTTTTGGAATATCTACTTTTTTAAAAATCTCTTACCCAGAACTGCAATTGTAAACTTTTAAAACTAATAATGCTGAAGAAAGATACAATTAACTCCCTCTGATTCCTTAGATATGCCAGGAATTGTTTCAATGCTTCATATACATTATTCATGTAAATGCTGTTGGGGTACTATTGCTTCTGCTGGTGCATCTCTGAAAAATTGTGCCTATTCTTTAGCAGGGAGGAAACAATCAGGGCTGCATAAGAGAAAATAAGTCAGTTTTATTTTTTTTGACAGTGGAGGGCCTCCCCCTTATTAACTTCTGGGTTGTTTGAACAAGCCTTTGAATTATTATTAATTCCTTATTATATAACCTTAGCAAAGTAGGCATTTTTAATGACAACAACCTCATTTTAATGATACAAAATAAAATTTTCCTCAAAGTAATGGAAGAGAAACTTAGAGAAGAAACAAAAGACAGGGAGGAAGAAAAGAGTCATGAGGAAGTGAAGACAATTTTGTAACCAAATGATTGGAATCATAAGATAGAAAATAACATCATCAATATTTAGGACCTCTACTTTTCTCTCCCTGTGCTTGAATAAGAAAGAAAGAAAGAAAGAAAGGGAAAGAGTAAAAGAAAAAGTGTTTTATTAAGCTCTGAAGTCAAAGGAAAAGATTAGAACTTTTCTTTCATGCTAAAAATAGTCACCCTTTTGGCGTTCTTGCTACTTTTCTATGAGCTGAATTGCTGGAGAATCCTTCGTATATTAAACTTTCTTATTCTTTTCAAATATTTTCTTACTGTCCCCGTGGGTCACCTCAGAAAAAAATTAAAGATAATGAGAAATATAGAGTCATAGTTTAAGGATATTTGGTTTTTCTCTGTACTGTGGTAGTGTTAATGAGTGATAACCTTTTCTAGATATAAATATTATAGGGTATTGATCTCTTCTTCTTATTCTTGCTTCTTAAGAGAAAGATTTCAAATGGAAAGCCTGAATAGAAAACTATAGGAGGCTCATTTAGGGAAGTTGGGGTACAATTTAATAGAAGCCCATTATTAATAAATGCTTATATTCCAGAAAAAGACTGAAAAGTCCATTTCTGGAAGTGGAGAATGGCTACAATTTCTTTATGTGGTCAGTTTTATTCAGTCTGGACACCTTCTCCCTCAGTATATGCATTTAAGTGAGGGAATTACTTCCTACTGTGTCTAAGCATGATGTGCCTGCACTGATACTGCCATGTTGGAAACTTTCCTTTGGGTGCCTAACTAAAACCCTGGTTGGGGGAAACAGTGTCTAAAAAGGCCAAAGGGGAATATTCTTACTTCTTTCCCTCTGTCTCATTTCTTCCCCTGACTTGCTCATTTCTATTCTAACTACCAAACAGTGGGAACAACCTAAGGATCAATTGGGGAAAGCATCTGATTTCTTATTTTTTGTGACTGATTAATCTCAGCATAATGTCCTCCAGTTCCATCCATTTCCCTGAAAATGATGTAATTGAGGTTTTTATGGCTAATATGTGAGAGTTAGGGAGAAATGGGTCATAGGAGGAACTACAGATAAAAAGGAAATCCTATAGAGGAGCAAACAAGACAACCTAAAGGAGGAGAAAGGAGGGGGGAAGAGGAAAATATCTAAAGCACACAATGTACTTAAACATATTTAAGTCAACCACTAAGCCAAGCAAGGAAAGGAGGGACGGGGAAAGAATGGGGTGGGAATTGGCTAGGGGTTAAATCAATGATGTGTCCATGTATGTATACACAAGTTTTTTACCCCAGTATGATGTATGAATATAATGCACCAATAAAAAATTTTTAAAAAAATTGAGTACTTTGCTGTCAGAGTAGAAGATGAATTTGAATTAGAATAGTTGGAAGGTTCAAGCCGCCCCTGCCCCACAGGGGGCAGGGCCAGAAGCTAGGAGGCGGAGCCCAGTGATTCTGAGAGGGGACCGCCACCTGGTCAGGGAAAAGCGAGTTCAGAGGGCAGAGGGAAGCCCAACAGAGAGACAGAGAGACGCATGTCCGTGGGGGCTGGCGGCCGACTTCCCACAAATAAAGGCATCCATATCATATAATGGATTTCTGCGTGTCTCTGTGCGCCAGGGGGACCCGCAATATCTTTCAATAGTGAACTCGAATCCTATAAATTTGCCTACCTGGTTGGGCCATGTGGTCCAATTCTTTCATTTTATGTCTTTCTTTCTTTCTTTCTTTCTTTCTTTCTCTCTTTCAGCAGGAGCACGCTGATCTTCTTATTCTGTAGAGATGAAAAACAGACCAGGAACAGAATAATATCACATTTTAGAGCACTTGTTTTCAGACTGTTTAAATTTACCTCACGTAGGCCAGGAGTGGTGGTGCATGCTTGTAATCCCCGTGCTTTGGAGGTGAAGACAGGAGGATAGCGCAGGTTCAAAGCCAGCTGTGCTGGCTTAAGAGACCCTGTTTCCAAATAAAAATTAAAAAAAATTGGTCTAGGAGTATAGCCCAGAGGGAGAAGCACTTCCAGAAACCCCAGTACCTCCAAAATAAATAAATAAAGTCAAAATGTATTTTCTGTACCTACCTTTGGCCTGACAGATGTCAGGAAGTTACTAGACAAAGGGGGGAATTTGCCAGAATTGGGAATGACCTAGGAAAATTTGGGAAAGTTTTAATTATTAATATATTTCAAAAGAATAATTGTTATATTTCAAAATAGTTGTGTTAAAATGGAGGCAGACATGGATAAAGAAAGGACGTGGTTTAAAACAGGCAGCTATTCCAATGTAAATCAACATAGCTCAAAGTAATTAACAATTCAATAGAAGAGAGCTAGGGCTTCCTCTTTCTAAAGACAGATCTACATGATGAGCTAGGGGAGATGGGGCAGGGTTTGACCTTGCTCTTCATGAAAGGAGACACCTCACCACACCTTGCTAGGGGAGGTATCTTACAGGGACATTCACTACGTCAGAGTCACGCAAACAAGATGGAGGTCATGGGTATAAAAAGTCCGGTACACGTGTAAGCCCTTTGGTGTACTCATTCAAGTCATCTCCTCATGCCATCTTGGCATGGGGCTGTATTTCTATTTTCTGTATTTCTATCTTTCTAATAAACTCCTTTAAATCTTCAATAAATAAATAAATAAATAAAATGAATAAATTTACCTCATGTAGGACAATGAGAATCATCTTTTCTCCCTTAAAAGTCAGACATAATCCCGTAAGCCATTTAAAACTAGCTGGGAAGGTGCTCATGAAATTAGGAGTAGAATTTATGTTGCAGTTACCACAATAGCCTTCAGAATACAGGAAGACTTCATTTATTGATATGCAGAAAGCTCATTGATGTGTACACAGAGAGTAATTGAGATGATAATTTAAACATTGTTATAAAAACTTGTACGGAAAATCTGCCTAGCTCCATGCATAAGTAAGCCAGTCCACTGATTTTCAGCTCCAAACTCAGAATCAAGGAATTAAGGCATTGCAGACAATCATTTTAATGCTCAGAATTTATGCTGGAGACCAATCCATAGTTTCATGATTTTCATTGTATTTCCTTTCCTCCAGATAGATTTATAATGAACCTTCCTCATCCCTTGGTCTAGTGCTAGAATTGAGTAATTAGTTGCAAAGGGTAGAATCTCACTTGGGGTAGCTAAAATCACACAGATTAATTATATTAAAGAGATAAAAGGAAAAGGGAGAGTTCTACTAGAAATGAAGTGAAGGAAATATGTTGTGTAGAAAGCAATGTGTAAGTTGCCACTTTCATTTGTTTTGTTTGCATGTGCTATATGGTCTCCCCTTTGTATGTATGTGCTATATTCTACTGTGTTATTTGTACAGGATAGCTTACTCTATTTACTCATCTTTTTTGATTTCTCATAATCTTGACTTGTAAGTATCTTGCAGTGGCACCAACTGTGACCCAACTCTAGGTCACTTTATAGCTAATTTATTTTCTTGCTTTGTCAAATGATTATCTCTGCATAGCTTGAGGATTGGTTACTCATAGGTCATATATTTATACCAGCCAATACAAAACCATTCCTCTTTATCAGGCACTAATATATGAATAGTTTCAAAGAAGGCTTTTAGTAGGTAGAAACTCATATCTATTATATATCATTTTTAAATGTAAGAAAAATAAAGGTTCCTTTGATGATGGAATGCATAGTTCAAACTAGTTTAATAAAGAAAGGTAAATATATCACATAGTATATCTTCAAGTTCTGGAGTATGGCTCACACAAGCAGGGAATTCAAATGATGTTCTTATAAATTTCTATCATTTCTCAGTTGTGCTGAAAATGATTCCCTGCAAATTAATAGAGAAGACATTCTGCATCTCTAAACAGTCTACTAGCTTAACTACCACAAAACAAGCACCTTATCTATAATAATTCCCACAAATGTCCCAGGATCTTCTCTGATTCGTTGAATCATCTGATTTAGTCCAAAAGAAGAGGAAGGCTCTTTAACCAGAAAAGAGGATGTTGGGCAAATACAATGAATCTATACCCATCTCACTGGCATACATATGATGAGATTCTTTCCATAAATCTATTTGTACTATATAAAAGGCAATAGTCACCTAGGTTCAAGGGCAACAGTTAGTTTAAAATATGAAGCATGTTGCATTAATAGCAACTTTTCTAGTACCTCATCTGTATATCCAAGGAGCTACAGCTGAACAAACAATATGCATATTCTCAGGATGTGATGTTAAACTACTAACTCTGTGGCCTAATCACCCTCCCTCTGAGTCACAATTTGCCTGTGTATAAATTAATGTGGGTATACTAGGCAGAATTCTGAGGGCCTTTCAAACACTGACATACAAAATAATCTCAGGTGCTCAGATGGCCACCATGAGGAAGAATTTAAGACAAACATTTGAACACAAACTGATTATTATAATGAGGACCTTAAAGTAAAATATTTAGATATTTGTTCATAATATCAATACTATTCTTATGGTATAAGCATGAATCTTGCATTTTTATGTTTCTTTGTATTTATAGAATGAGTTTCCACAACCAATCTAGGATGCATCTGTGAAATATCTGGTCATACGTTGGTGGTAGATATAAGATGTTTAAAATAACTGACCTATTTTATATAAAGAAACCAATATAGACCTAATTTATCCATCAGTAATGTTTTAAGTGATCAAAAACCCAAATAAAATTACTTTATATAATGAAAGGAATATGGGGACAATCATAGAACTTAAAATCCCAAGGGTAAACAAATCTCAGTCTTATAATTCAGTGTCATGACAACTCAATCCTTTTACATCTTTCTACTTTCTGACTCAATCCCTCTACATCTTTCTGACTTATGTAGTACTGGTTTTATCTTCATATTTCACATGTTAGGTGCTTAGGAGCTCTAACCTCTCCCACCTCATGGTAGCAAAATGGCTTCTTCAATTTCTGACTTCTCACTCTCACTATACAATATAGGATAAGACAGAATTTCTTCCAGTAGTTTCTGTGCTAAGTCTATGTATTCTTCATCATTAGCATGAAGTAGACCAAGTGCTCATTTCTAACCATTTTGGTCAAGAAAATGAGACTTGCTGATACATTAGATTAATCAGTGACTTTACTTGGTTTTAGGGAATGGAATCAACTCCATACAAACTACACAGACTGAAAATCAAGGAAGACTGAATTCCTCAGAGAGTAATCAGTACATCATTACTGGAAGAAATGAACATGGCTGCTAGAGAGGCAACAAAACAAATATTTCTGTTAACCATTATAAGCATAGACCTACAATAAATCAAAACTTCAGAACTACATATTCTAGTTAAATATAAGAAATGTCAGATATTTCTATGAAGATGACTAGATGGATCCAGTTAATAAATAATAACCAAGACTTAGGATATGAACAGGAGAAAATAGTTTTATTTTTCACTTCTGGGAAGACTGTGTAGCTTTTCAGGTAATTTCACTTATTAAGGTAGCTTCATTTTAAACCCTGTGACATTTTTAGTCAATAAAGTTCCAAATGATTTAAAGTAAAACTTCTTCTGCATGTCTTCCCTTTCTCTAATGATAGGATCTTCAGTCAGGAAGGATGAACTCTTGTTTATCCCTATTGTTATTACAGTCCTTATACTTCCATTCCCCTATTGCATTGGACTTAGAAAAGATAAGTGGGTAAATTGTGTGTGTGTATGTGTGTGTGTGTGTGTGTGTGTGTGTGTGTTACTTAATTGGTGCTTCTGACAGTCCCTTTTAGCTGAAGCTGGGTGACCCTTGTGGTAGGCATTGAAATCCAGGCTTTTTAATGAAGTATATTTATGGGTTCTTTAAAACCACTTTCCCTGATGATATACACAACACAGAGTTCTGATGCACAGAGAGTTCTGATGCAGGGAATATGTGCTTCCCCTGACCAGGGCTAATGGACATTTTGAAAACTATAATTTTTTCAAATATAGATAATTACTAAATCAGAGTGAATTTCTTGTTGAAATATAAAAAGGCCCAGGAGGCTCTCAATAATGCTTAATGCAGAATAATCATAATAATAGAAATTGCAAGAAGGAGATATTGGTTATGTAAGCATGCTGTTCTGGCTCTTTTTTTTCATATTTATTTTTAATTGGTGCACTGTATTCATACATCATAGTGGGATACATACTTTTGTAGACATACATGCACACATTGCCCAGTCAGCCCCCACCCGATCCCCACCCCGTTCTCTCCCTATCCCCCCCTCCTATGCTTGGCTTAGTAGTTCACATCTAGTATTATAGCAATTTATCCAAAATTAAAAATGATAATCTCACATAAGTTTCATTTGTCTGATACCAAGCTTTTGATGACTTAAAGATAACATTTCAATATTTCTTTGTGCTTTCTTTCTTACCAGAGAATCTATTTTTTTTCTATTTTTAGGTGAAACTATCATATATTTATATATTTATTTTTCAGAAAAAAAATCTATCCTAATATGGAATATGGACTCTAGGTACCCAAAACGATCTTGAAAAAGAACAAAGCTAGAAGATATATATTTTCTGATTTCAAACCATATAAAGCTACAATAATTGAAACAGTGTAGTACTATTCTAAAGGCAGATATATAAACCATTGGAGTTAAATAAAAGCCTAGAGATAAATTCTTCCATATATTGTCAAGTTATTTTTGACAAGGTTTCCATGAACATTTGTTGGTAGAAATAATAATCTTTTAACTAAATATTGTTGAAAAATAATAATTACATGGAAAAGAATAAAATTGGACCCTTACCTAATCCCATATACAAATATTAACTCAAAATAGATAAAAGACCTAAATATAAATCTTAAGACTATAAACTTTTAGGAGAAAATCTGGGTCATAAAACCTCACAATATTGAAATTGGCAGTGATTTCTTGGTTATGATTTCATTGGCACAGGCAACAGAAGAGTATACAAACTCCCTAAAAAATAAAAAACATATTGTATATCCAAAGACAATGTAAACAGAGTTAACGGTTACTAATAGAATGGGATAAAATATTTCCAAATGCTATATCTGAAGGTATATTAATATTCCAACTAGAAATCCTAAAAATTAACAACAATAAAGGCAAACAATACCCTTTACAGATAGGTAAAAGACTAACATAAATAATGAATCTCCACAGATAACCAATCTTAGTTGTCTGTTGGATGGAAAATCTTGTTTCTCTAGTTCTGATGTGTGTTACCTATTTCTTCTTTGTAGTTAATCTCTTTGAGTATTTTCTCTAGTGCTGGTTTTGAAGACATAAATTCCTTCAGTTTCTGTTTGTCATGTTTTTCTTATTTCTCCATCTAATTTGATAGAAAGTTTTGCTGGGTAGGAAATTTTTGGCTGGAAGTTGTTTTCTTTCAAAATTGGGAATATGTTACTCCAAGCCCTTCTGGCTCTCATAACTTGGTTTGGGAAGTCTGGAGTGATTCTAATTGGTTTGCCTCTGAATGTCACTTGGCCCTTTGCTTTTGTTGCCTTTAAGATTCTCTGCTTGGCTTCCACATTGGTCATTTTGACAATTATGTGGCGTGGGGATCCTCTTCTCTGATCCTGTCTAAAGGGAGATCTATAAGTTTCCTGGACCTGTTTATCGACCTCTTGCTCTATGTCTGGAAAATTTTCTGCTATTACTTCCTTGAAGAGATTGTTGATCCCTTTGGTTTCACTTTCTTTTCCCTCCTCTATTCCAATTATTCTTAGGTTAGCTCTCTTAAAATGGGCCCATATGTCTTCAATATCAGATTCCTGCTGTCGGATATTTTTTCTAGATTAGAAACTATACGTTCATTTTTGGAATGATCATCTTCTAAGAGCGAGATTCTGTTATCCATGTGTTCTAAGCGGTTGTTTGTGCTTTGAATTGAGGCCTTTACTTCATTAATTGCATCCTTTATCTCTTTTTGGCTCTCTCTGAGTTCTTTTCGAAGCACCTCTATTATTTCTACAGTTATTTTCCTGATTTGATCTTCTAGAAATCTCTGATTTTCTGTTTTATCGGATTCTGATGTTGTGGGGTTGTGAGCATTCATTGCTCCAGTATTATTCCTCTTTCCCATGATATCGGAAGTTTGTGCCTTCTCTGGGTTCTTCCCTTGGGTCACTCTGACTTCACTTAAGGTGCTCTGGATCTCGAGTCAGTAGTATCTCAGACCCCACTACTCCTTTACTGGGTTGTATCACAGAGTCTCCGACCCAGAGGGTCGATAGAGGCTGCTTTAGACTGTGGGGGGTGCCAGGTTGCATGTTCTCCTATGGTTTGATATCACTGCCACCGCCCCTCCCCCACTGGGTCAAGTCCCAGTGAGTACATTACTGGGATTTCTCCGCTGTGGCCCGTAATTTGACTCACTGTTCTTGAGTACGCAGATGTAGCTGTAGTGAATTCGCTGCTGCTGCCGCCGGTGGCAATATGGCGCCGCTGCTACGCCCTCGGCTGTTGGGCTGGCGTTTTTTTTTTTCTTGGTTTTGATTTCCACTCTGAATCCCTGCAGCGTGTGCTGAGCTCAGACACTGGGAGCTTTTGATGTCCTCTGCGCCGAGAAATCCCGCCTGGATGTTCCGCAGCGGCTCCCCTCGGCTTGCTGTGGCCGTCCCGTGAATTCGCCGGCAGTATGGCGCTGCTGCCACGTCTGCCGCGTCCTCGGGCGTGAGGATCTCCTCTGTGGCTCTGTTCTCAGTCCGCTTTCTCTCTGGAGCCTGGTGATTTTTTTTTATTTCTCTGGTGATGTTGTTTTCTGGCTTTGGAAGGCGCTGATTTTGTGGTAATGGATATTTGTTCTTAGCGGGGCTCTTAAGTCCCGCTTTTCTCGGTCGCCATCTTCCCGGAAGTCCTGGCTCTTTTTTTCACATGAGTTGTTTACATTAAACTTCTTCTATGTGAGCCTCTCAGTCTGAACATCACTCTGTTGTCTTTCTATTTTCCCATTCTGCCTCACCGATTATCCTTTTGCAGACTTAGTTCTGCTACTGATCCTCTTTCTCATTTGACCTTTTCTAGTACTGACTCTACCCTCACCCCCACAATGTCTTTTTTAATCAAGTTCTAGATTGAGAACTCATAGGTATTCTCAAATTTCACTTTCAGGTTTTTTTTTTTTTTTCTGTCGCAAGTCTTAAGTGCTAGATTCTATTTATGAACCTAGTAGCAAGATCCAAATCCACAGTGCAAGGATTCACATAAAGGGCATGTTCTTTAAGATTTTTAAAGTAAAAGAGAATAGAACAAACATAAGGTACTTTAGAATCCTAAGAGGACAGCGACTCAAGTTAATCATTGCTTTTGTTGCTTAACAAAAGACCCAGATCCGAATAGCCACTAAGAATTATTTCAAAGCATAAGGTAGCCACTACCTATATTCATTCAATGGGTCTTTGACATTTCTGACCTCCTTCTTCCTCCTTGTATTGTATAACGTTATGTGTCTGCCTTTGGTTCTTTCATTCTCTTTGATAAACTTGTTTCAACATTTATCTTTAGCCTTTTGTTCACAGAACATTATGGAAAGTGAGTTTGTCATTCCATTTCTTTCTCAGTATTTTTGTGGTAGTTTCTACTCTATCTTATGAAAATGGCGAAGAAGCATTTCATTAAGCCAGACAGGCACAATGAGTCATTTAAGATAGTTATAAAATGTCATTTATAATAAATAGTATGTCTTATTCCAATGTCCCTGGAGTTATTTATGGCCTATTTAGGCAGAGTACTCTCTCTGTCATAGAAGAGAAACAAGAAAAAAAAAAAGAAAAAAATGTTTATTTCTACTAAATCAAATCAACTTCACATTAGTCAGCACATAAAATCACAACATTTAACCACATACACATGCACAATATTACACAAAAGCACACTCCAAAATTTGCCTGAGAGCTTTACAGCTGTCTCTTTCTCTTAGCGAGAAAATTCTTCCCCAGCTAAGTTGCCACTTCAATTGGAAAAAAAAAAGACGTGGTATATGCTAACAAAAACACACACAATACAGAATTAGCAAAAGTTTTAGTTTATAGCTTTAGAAGAATTCTACGCTAGTAGTCTCTCTACTCCTTGTTTGTAGAATCTCTGTTTTTTGCCATCCTTTGCTTCTTTCCCTCTCACTACCTCCTAATTCTACCCTTGGGAATAGATCATTATTGCAGTTTACATGATGGTTTCAATCCCTAAAAAAAGTGTTATTTATTTATTTATTTATTTATTTATTGGTACTGGAGATTGAAACCATGGGAGCTCTACCTCAGATATATACCCCATCCCTTTTTATTTTTATTTTGAAACAGAATCTCACCAAGTTGGTGAAATTGCTGAGGTTGGTCTCCAATCTGTGATCTTTCTGTTTCAGCCTTCCATGTACTGGGATTACAGGCATGCACCACCATTCTAAAATGTTTTTTTTTTTAAACTTTATTATTTGCTTTTAATATTTTTTATTTTAAGACTAATAATTCTGGATTACATTATGATTCTGATATGGTAGCTCCCTCTTCAGAGGAAGTTCTAAATGTTTTCTATAAGCAACCTCATAAATCTCATAGTGCTTTCTCCTTCTTTCTCGTTTCAGCAATGTAATCCCAATGTATACTGCCTTTTCCATTCAGGAGAGAGAGCCCTATGCTAGGTCTAGAGAGGCTTGAGGGATATCTTCTTTCTTTCTTTCTTTCTTTCTTTCTTTCTTTCTTTCTTTCTTTCTTTCTTTCTTTTTCTCTCCTTTAGTTATATTGTCTCATTTTTGTTAATTGAAATTTCTGCTATAAGAAGGCTTTTTCCTTAAATCTGATGAATTGACACTCCTGCATAGCAACTGCCAATTCAGAAAAGGAGGCCAGTCTTTCAATGGGTTTGGAGGCTAAATTTTCTTTCTCTATTTCACAGATTCAGCATTTTACTTTTATCAGTAATGAATACCACTTTCAAATGATTATTGACTTCTTTTCTTCCTTTGTATCTATCATCAAAGATCCAGAGAATATTTGCAAGACACATACATATTCTATTTTCTCTGTAAATGTCCTTCTTAGAAGTTATGTAGATGTAATATTGAAACAAGAACAATTATATCTTAGCTAGCACCTTGTAAAGTCTCCATCAAGTCTTGAAGAAGTACACAAGTACTGGGATTTGCCCATTCACTCAATAGACTGATATTGATTCTTGCCACTCGTCTGGGTACTCGTGGAGCAATGAACAAGAAAGATATGGGTCCAGCTATTATAAATCTTTCATGAAGTGGTAGAGGCATAAAACAAATACGTGTTCAGATTAATAAGCTGTGGTATTACTATCCAGTATGAAGAAAAGAGAAAAACATTCTAGAAACTGGGCAGATGTAGAGAGCAACTATTGAGTGAATATTTAGTGATATCTTTCATGATGTAAACATTGAGATGAGACCTCAAAATGTGAAGGAAGAGGTCATGTGAAAATCTGGACAAAGACCATTTTCAGGCAGAGAACAACTCCAGTGTGGATAAACAGAAATGTCATATGGCTGGGGCCAAAAGACAATGGAGAGAGTAGTACTAAATGAGATCATAGAGGTAGGCAGGAGAAACTTCTACTGAGGGAAGTTTTAGATAAGCTTTACTATTACAACACAGATAGCTGAAGTGCCTATTGGAATACAGGCTCTCTCAGTTCTTTACCCTCATCTAGGGTAACCAATTATCTTGGATTTCCTGGGACTGCATTGGTTTTAGGACTGGAATCCATGTCCCAGGAAATTAAGATGGTTATTCATCTATCATATTTTAGATTATTTTTCCCAAACATGCAGAAATACTATCCAAAATCTGAGCTATATATTTCCCATGGTTTCATGATAGAAGCACAAGATCTGCTGTGCCACCCACCTTACTCCTTTTCTTTTATTTCATGTTCAGTTCCACTTTTTCTATTCCCAGAGAAAAGACAAAGCTATTTGATCAAAAATAGTGAAGGTAAGATAGAAATTAATTTCAGACTCACAGGGACAGCATCCCTGAAATAGCTTTTGTAACAAGAACACTTAGAAGTCAGTGAAGAAGAATGGGAGGCATGCAGATTGGCAGCCAAGGACCAGTGGATGGCAGGTGGCAAGACTTGGAAGCAAACCAGCTCTGCAAGGTTCTGTGACCCTTCATATCTATGGGAAAACCAAGATATACATCATCATTTCTTCTTATTAAATGCTTGGAAGGTCTCCAGGGTAAAGTGCTGTCATTATTGAAAATAAAGCTTCCACTTTTAAATCAAGGGCAAGAGGGAAATTGACTGAGAAATGGTGAGGTCACTTGTGAGATAAATTTCCTTCTTAGTGTTTTATAATCTGCAAAAGTTTATAGCAGTTTGTCCATTGATCACAAATGTAGGGAGATGTATTATGCTCATATTTATGCTGCAGAAGAACCAATAAGTAGTGAGCTCTGAATTTTTGTGTATAAACTGCAATCATTCAAAAGATACAAGAAAGCAACAGAATTTTAATCACAGCTTCTTTGTAAAAATAGACACTTGTTATCTGTTTGCTTGTATTTTGTGAAATGCCCTTTAATTTAAGATGCTCTTGTTTTTTGCTACTCTATTTTTAAATAAAAGTTCATTATCTGAAGCACCATTAACCTTCAGTACCATTGACATAAATATGATGCACTCTCCATATTAAACGCAAATTTTCAGTGACTCGAAGACTGATCTATAAGCAGGACATTCAGGAGGTGACCATAATGAGATACATAGCCAGATGGTAAGCCAGAGGCCCTAATGAGGGACAATTTTTTCAGGGAGGTGGGTAAGGATGGAGGAGAAGCAAAATAATTTCTGACTACTAAAGGATTTTGCTTTAATTATATAGAAGCATGATTATTTACCATATTAGGAATATAAGTGTTAATACTTATGTCCTGTCAGTAGCATGGACATGATCGGCAGGCAATATTAGGACTTGTTGAATTGAATAGAATACAAAGAAAATGGGATAATAGAAATCCAGTATCTGATGAATTAATTCAACCAGTATCTGAAGAATTAATTATGGCAGAGGTTTTGGATTCCTCAAAAAGAAGTAAATTTTTTTTTTAATTTTCTCTTCTGTGGTTTCCCTAGGCTAAGACTGTGATTTCAATAAGACCATGAAGGCTGATGCTTAAGTTGTTGTGTGGTTTGGAAAGTACCTCCTCCCTAACACATCTGTCACTTCCCACCAGTGATTATTAACATGAACCCTGACTGAAATTTCAATATCCTAGATTTATCATCTGGCTTAGGGCATTGAGACTTCTCAAGCTGACTATTAATATATGACCATTCTGGAAATCATAGGACTCAAATTATCGTGGGATTGTGTAGTCTCATGTTAGCACAAATTAGTAACTTTGAATTGCCTTCTCATAAAACATTTAATTGAGATCTAAAGAATGAAAAAGTATCTTTTTTATAGGGACAGATACTGTGGGAGAATTAGGGATATAGATCAGTCCCAAAGCATAAACCATTGTTGAGAAGAGCAGGAGGAATTAGAGGGGCTTCTGTGGTTGGGAAAAATAGAGTGGAAAGTAGTATTGAGAGGTAAAGGTAAGATTCATATTCATATTCATTATCCATTGAAATATAAATAATGAAATTAAACAATGATTGAATTTTCAACTTGTGTGGACTAATGTCCTATTGTCATGTATGCTTTTTGACCCAGTACATTTTCTGAGGTCAAATAATTATTAATGTTAATTAAAGTTAACAAATATTTACTGTATATAACACACTGCACCAGGTACAAGTATACAAAAGTGACAGAGTCCCTTATGGAACTTATAGCTTAATAAAGTTTACTTGTAAATTAATCAGTGTACTAGAAGAAAAGAATATAGATAGTTAATCATGTAAAGAAGCACAGAGGAGGTGCCTAATCCCTCTTGAGTAGGGTTAGGGAAAGTTTCCCAGAGGAGTACACTTCCATATTGGTGTCTGAAAGTTCAATAAAATATGCCAAGGGGACTTAAGTGCTGGGAGTGGTAAGAGATTTTCAGACAGAAGAAACAACACACACACTCAAGTCTAGATGCAAAAGGGAGGTGGACGCTTGTAAATAGTTTTAACAAAAGAAGTCTGGTGGGGACACAGTATAAGGCAGAGTGTGGTGAGATTGGTTGAAGAGATATTCAGGAGCCAGATCAAGAAAGAGCCATATATACTTTATCTTTTTTTTTTTTTTTTGTGGTACTGGGGTTCCTGGAAGCCCTTCTACCTCCGGGCTACACTCCCACGGGCTACACTCCCAGACCTAGTTTTTAACTTTATGTGGAAACAGGGTCTCTTAAACCAGCGAGGCTGGCTCCGAACCAGCACGATCTTCCTGTCTCTGCCTCCCAAGCGCGGGGATTACAAGTGTGCGCCACCACGCCCGGCTATACTTTATCTTAAGAGCAATGGAAAATCAGTTACATTATATTGGCTTTCCAATCAACCCACTTGGGGTGAGGCACTTTCAACATATTTTCCACAGTATCATTCTTCTTACTAGAGAATATTCAGTTGCATAAGGGTCATAGATTTAGGCCTTCAAATCACCAGTGTGAACTAATTTTTGAACAAGTCATTAAAATACAAAATATTTATAGAATTCCTCGAAAGGTCACCTGACTTAAGCTAAAGTGATACCAAGGGAGCTTACTGTTGATACCAGAGATTCATTTAACTCACAAACAGGACTTTGACCTTTAATGTCCTCTCTGTCTTGAATGCCCATGATTTTTGGCCTAGATCTTCTGCCTTTCATCCCTACACTTTTTTTTAAACCCTGTGTTGCTTGCCCGAGTTTCAGGATTAGAGAAATATAAACCACAATCACTTAGTCAACAGGCCCAACTTCATCCACTTAGCAGAAGGTCCTACTCTCTTGTTTTAATCATTGCTCTCTACTCAGCCAAGTTAAGATCCTCCTACTCTTCTTATTCATATTTGATGAACCTTCTGATCCTAGTCAATACTCTTGGATAAAATCTGCTGGGTGGTTGGGAAACTCCTATATCCTTTGGTGCATGGAATCTACTAGATTCTACATCTTTACTTACCACAGATACTCTCCTGGGAAGTATTTTACTTTGAACTGTTTTATGGTAGCCTATAGGCATTTTTAAATTCCAGGAGGCACTTCCTTGCCTAGGAGCTCCTCTGTAAGAAAAGATGAGATCTGATACTGGCATTCATGGCTGAATGTACACTTATGCCATTCATTTTCTCCACCTGTATAACGGTTCTGTTCTTTGGAGATAAGTATCTGTTTATTCAATAGCTTATTTCATTAATATGCTAGGCTGCTTTCCCAGGATGTCTAACACATATTCCTCATGTGCCTCTGTATGCCAAATGCTTCTTTTGAAGGCAGACCTCTCTTTTTTGTATCCACACTTTACAGAATTGAGCAAATTTCAAATACATTTGTGGTAGCATTATTTGCAAATGACACCTATAATCTTTTTCTTTGTGTATGTATTTTTGATATGAAAAAGTGAAATAACTAGAGTCTTTCTTTTTTGGTTGATAACTAAAGTTGCAAATATCAAGGCTAGAGGCCTCATCTGAGTCAGCTTTGGCCATCCATATAGTAGAATCCTGGGAGGATCATTCTGGCCCCAGCAAGAAGGACATGACTCTCAGCCATGTTGGTAATGAAAATGATCATATAGTTGCATTTCTGGTGGTGTCTCTTGTGTAGAGCACAGCTGAGAATCAGGGAGGCTGTACAAGGGACTACTAATAGTCAAAATATGTTCTACATGACCTAATAATCATATCCTTTACCTAGAGAGAACTCCTCCAACCTGAACCTATGTCAATGTAGTTTTATTCAGTATCTAGTTCTAACATAATTGGCAACTTCCTTTCTCTGTATATAGCAGGTTAGAAAATATAAAATAAAAAGGTAACAGGGTATCAAGATTTCCACTCCTATTTCTAGGTTATTAATGTCAATCATGCTGATAACTGCAAGGAATGACACAAAAGTGGAAACTGTAACTAAAAAGACCCAAGGAAAGAAGATTTCAATTGTTTGTGATTTTGGGGTGCTAAGGACCATAATGATATTTGTCTTGGTATTTCCTAAAGGCATCATTGTATGAAACCACCACATTGTATCTAATGATGACACTATGTCATTAGGGAAAACCCTTAAATCATATTAGATATCTTCTGTTTAAGCAAGTATAGGCCTCTATCACAAGTTTTTTTTTGTTTTTATACTATTAGTTTTAAGGGAAGGAAAGAGGTTATAGTAAAAATAAACACACTGACATATATAATATCAAGTTTTTTCAACTGATCATTTCATCAATAAAATATGATTTAAACAGCTGGGCATAGTGGCACATGCTTATGATACCAGGGTTTGGGGTGCTGAGACAGGAGGACCACAAATCTGAGGTCAGCCTTAGCACTTAGTGAGGCTTTCAGTAAACTACCAAGACACTGTTTCAAAACAAAATCTACAAAGGGATGGGGTATAACTCAGAGGTAAAATGCTCCTGGGCTCAATCCCCAGTACCAAAAACAAACAAAAAAATTAAGTACACTGCAATGTGTCAGGCCCTGTCAATAGAAAGGCAAACAAAACCAAGCCTCTGTCATCTTGAAGATCACATTCTAGTGGGAGAAACAGAAATGAAAACAGGTGATTATAGTGCAGTACTAAGGAGATTAATGGGATCCTAAGGGATCACACAAGAGGGATGCTTAACCTGGACCTGAACATGCAGGGAAAACTTCCTGCAAAATCTGATTCTAATTTAATAAGTTAGCTGGAAAAAATAACTGGGGTTCTGATTCTAATTTAATAAGTTAGCTGAAAAAAATAACTGGGGTTCTATTCAGCAGGTACCTATATCTAATAAACTGAAAATGTAAAGAAGATATTGTGTTTGTAGAAATTCAAGTAGTTTTGTTTAGAAGGGAAAGGTGAATAAATGCTAGATAACAGGTTCAACATTTTTCATGAAGAAAATTAGAAGTGATTGAAAAGTGTGAACTTACTGGATAACATGACTCAAATTTTCCTATTTAAAATATTTACTTTAACTACAGTTTGGAGGATAGATTGAAGGGAACAAGACAGGGTGTGTGATTGGGGGACTGATCTAGTGATCCAGGTGAAAGAAAGCAACAGCTTCTAAGATAATGGCTGTGTTGATGAAGAGAAGGAAGGTTTCAAAAAGATTCAAAACATGGCAGATAGAACATTGGAACTGTCTAGTAAGAGACACAGTGGAGCCAAGGATATGCCCAGTTTTCTGGCATGAACAATAAGGTATATGTTGGTAGTACTATTTACTTTAGTAGTCACTATTTTCCCACAAACTAGCTTGGATATCAAATTCGTTTTTTTTATTTATGAAATGATTAATTTGAACTAGATCATGGGTTCTCAATAGAGGGGACCATTCCCCCTACTTCCACCTAAGATACATTGGGCAATAACTGGGGACATTTGGTTGTCACTTCTGACAAGGGATATTATTGGCCTTTAGTGGATAAGTGGTTGGGGTGCTGCTAAAAATGCCATAATGCATAGGACAGAACTTTCCCTTTAACAAAAACATTTGACCTGCCATGTCAATGATACCAAGATTTGTGAAACCATGACCTAGATAATATGAAGGATTTAGATTAGATAAACTTACAAGTCTCTTCAAAGAATAAGAGTTTACAAGATAGAATGGTTATTTACATTTTGACACCCTAATGGATAATCTTTAATGATCTGAATGATTCTCATTTTTGGATCAGCTGGGTAAATGAAAATTTACTAAAACTAAATGTTTAAAAATAATTAAATGCTGGTGTATGTTATCCCAATAACCTAAAACAATTTTCCAAAGTACTAGGGTAAATCACTTTTTCAAGTACTTGGCATGTGTATACATGTGGTTCTTAAAATGTATCTGTGAACTGGAGGTGGTGGCACACACTTGTAATCCCAGCATTTGGGTGGCTGAGACAGGACGATCACAGTTTGAGATCAGCCTCAGCTACTTAAGTAGGCCTTCTGCAATTTAGTGAGACCCTGTCTTAACATAAAGAATAAAAATAGGAGTGAGGGTGTAGCTTGGAGGTAGAATGCCCCTGGGTTTCATCCCCAGTACTGCAAAAAAATTTTATCTGTATACTTATGTTTTTTTTCTTCAGCACTGGGAATTGAACCCAGGGACATTCTACTATTGAGCTATACTACTATCCTTATTTAATTTTTAATTTTGAAACATTGTCTCACTAAGTTTACAAGAATCTTGCTAAATTGCTAAGGCTAGCCTCAAACCTACAATCGTCCTATCTCAGCCTCTCAAGTACTAGAATTGTAGGCATGTGCCACCACACCCATCTCTGTAAACTAATTCTGATTTTACAGAGGATTAGAGTACTTCTTGCTCCATGCTTCACCAACTCCCTTAAGTGCCAGGGTAACATTTAAACTGTAGGCTAGCAGTGTGTGAAGAGATTATTGGTTCTAAACAAAAAAATTCTAAGTTAGAAGGCCTCCCAGGAAACTACATAAGTAACTGAGGCAAGCAACAATTTTGGTCAAAACCAAGATAGTAGTAATGCCTGTAGTAACAAATGTATAGTTTTTGTTGTTGTTATGGTTTAGTTTGATACTGAGGATTAAACCCAGGGCATTGTACCTCTGAGATACACCCCCATGTTTTTATTTTTTTTATTTTGAAATAGGGCCTCACTAAGTTGTTGAGAATCTCCTTCTGTAACTTAGTGAGACCCTATTTCAAAATAACTAATAAAAATAGGGCAGTGGGTGTAGCTTGGAGGTAAAATTCCACTGGGTTTATTTTCCAGCACCGAACAAAACAATATTTTGAAATAGTTCCTCCTTTGTTTCTGAGTCTGGCCTTGAATCTGTGATCTTCCTGACTCAGCCTCTCAAGTACTAGGATTACAGACATGTGCAACCATATCTGGCTTTGTTGTATATATATTTTGAAGTCAGTGATAACTGGAATTCCTAATATCTTGCATGAAAATATAGGAGTAGAGGTAGTTCCGAGATGCCTCCAAGGTTTTGAATTTGAGCAACAAGAAATATGTAACTGCTAACTATTGACATGAGGAGTGCTGTGGGTGGGTTGGTAGTCCTTATTTTAATTTAATGAGTTTGAGACACCTCCAAGCAAATATGTTAAGAAAGCAGTTGGTTGTACAAATGGGGTTTGATGAGATGTGTGGAAACCATAAATAAGAGCCATGAGATTGAATTGAGAAAATATGTAGAGATAAAGAAACAAGAACTGGGACTTGGAAGCCTCTGATATTGATAGTCCTTTATCATTTGAACAGAGACTAACTGTGTCTTCTTTTTGTAAGCATGACAGCAACTCACCTGCTCTCAACAGCCTCCTTAAAGAGGCCTGGGACTTTACCCTTATCTTTCTGGACTATGTCCCATTATGCATTTCTCTTACACAGCAATAGGTAAATCCTTCATGCAATATTTAAACCTCAAGAGGTTACTTGGTTATAAATATTTATCATTACCTCTGGGCTGATATAATGATTATTAATCCAAGCCAAATAAGAATCCATTCTTACCAAGGTAAGGAGGATTTTTCTTCTCTGCATAGTTCATATGAAAGTATTTTGAAATACATAGTGCTACCTCTCAGTTTGCTTTTTGCAAGGGAGGATGCACTAATGTCCCCAATTTCTGAGAAGAACAAGTCTTCTCCTTGCTCCATAAACGTTTGGTTTAACACTTGCAGGATGAGCTGGGCGTGGTGGCGCATGCTTGTAATCCCAGCATTTGGGATGTTGAAACAGGAGGATCGCAGTTCACAGCTGGCCTCAGCTACTTAGTGAGGGCCTTTGCAACTCAATGATACCCTGTTTCAAAATAAGAAAGAAAAAATAGGGCGGGGGGTTGAATAGGCTCAGAGGTTGAATGCCTTGAGTTCCATTCTAAGACCTGTAAAAACAACAAAAAATGTTTGCAGGATGAGCTCACATGGTGGGTATTATTTTAAGTAGGATATCTACATTCAAAGAAGCTATGCAATATTTACCATCGTTGAAGAGTATTTTTCTCTTGCTTTAAAGGCTCCCTTTCTCTTCTTAATTCCTTTTAGGGTGTAGGCACAGAATGGGAAAACTTATTTTAAATGTGGAATGGGAAAAAGAGAAGCAGCTAATATTGGTATAGAAGCATTTCTACCAGGTTACCATCTTTCCTTTTCTACTTAAGTTATGTTTGGAGTTTGGAATATCCCCCCAAAGCTTATGTGTTAGAAGCCTGATCTCCACTGAAAGAAGATTCAGATATTGTACATGGCTCGAGGATATGAGTTACTGGAGGGGTGGAATTGGGATGACTTAAGGGACTTGTCTGCCACACAGTGCTGCCACTATGTTTCTGTCATGGAGCCAGCCAACTGTGGACTGAACCACTGAACTATGAGCCAAAGTAAATTTTTCTCCTCTAAGTTGTTCTTGCCAAGTCAATTGGTCACTTTGATGAACAAGCTAATGACTGCAGTCTAACAAGAAGGACTCCAACTAAAATTGGTCCTAATTTCCTTTAAATTTTTAGGTATATGTCACATGAACTCTGGATCTACAAGCCCTAGACCAATCAATATTGATTTCTAAGATTTATGACCCTGGTAATAGTGATAATTCACACAACAGGGCTCTTAGTAGAGGTGTACACATGCTCTCTAAAATAAGTTTTCAGATTAGAGTGTATGGGGTGTATGTATCTTTAAGGGTACATGAAAACTTTCCAATGGATATGCACAGTATTTTTTTTTTGCTTTTTTAAAATATTTTTATTAGTGCATTGTATTTATACATCATAATGGGGTTAAAAAACTTGTGTCTGTATACAAAATCAATCTTAAAAAATCAGAAGCTTTTCTATACACCAAATAAAAAAGAAATTCAGAAAACACTTCATCTCAGGATTACCCACAAAAAAATAAAATACTTAGGAATAAACTTAACAAAGGAGGTAAAAGATCTCTACAAAGAAAATTATAAAACATTCAAAAAAGAAATCGAAGAAGATCTTAGAAGATGGAAAGATCCGCCATGTTCATAGATAGGCAGAATAAATTTCATTAAAATGGCCATCCTTCCAAAAGTGATCTACAGATTCAAAGCAATGCCCATTAAACTACCAAGATCATTCCTCACAGACATAGAAAAATCAGTCTTTAAATTTATTTGGAATAATAAAAAGCCCAGAATAGCTAAAGTAGTTCTCAGCAACAAAAACCATGCAGGAAGAATCACAATACCTGACTTTAAACCAGACACAGTTTTAAGAATATCAATTGACAGATTGTCAATTTTCTTAAGTGCTTTTTCCTAAAATACATCTGTAGCTAGAGTGGCATGCCAGTTTTCTATTCATACCTCTCCTTTCAATGCAACCTTTCAACTGCTCTACAAAGGAAAGGGATACCCCTCATCCATCCCAAATCTTACTAAGATAGTCCATCCTCAGTCTATTGTTATAATATATAATACTCAATAAAAAGGGTCTGGTAAGAGTAATATAATGAAAACATTTATAATGAGTGCCTTTTGTAAGTTTTATGGTTATTCATGGCCTAATACCTTCTCTTTGTCTTGATGCTAATAGCCACAAAATACATTAGATGGAAGTCTTAACAACCAAGCATTCACTTATAAAGGGAAGCAGAAATGTTTCCAAAATGTGCAATCTGCTATGTAATGATTTATACTTTAGAATATCAACTTCATTTCATTAGGGTAATTTCTCCCTCTTTATACTTTAGAATATCAACTTCATTTCATTAGGGTAATTTCTCCCTCTTACTGGTTTTATGTGTGTCAAATTGTTTTCAGCCATGGAAAGAAATTAGTAACCTATATATGTACAATAATTTTGAAATGTCTATTCATTATCAGAACATTTAATAGTACTTTGAAACTATCTAAGTTAAAAGTTAAAATTTGGCATGAAATATTTAGATCCTAAAACATAGTCTATTGGGAAAAATAATATGCACGTTTTAAAATTTTATGGATTTAAATTTAAATTAATTTTAACTTATACATAAAACATAAAGATGTACATATTAATGGGATACTATGAGATACATTGATTCATGTATACATTATATAATAGTTAAATAAGGGTAAATATAGCTATCTCTTCAAACATTTACCATTTCTTTATAGTGAAATCGTTCATATGCTTGAAGCTTTTTTATTTTGGCATTTTTTATACTCAGAACACAACAACATATTTATTAAGAAGAGATTTTTTTCTTATAACCATAAAATCCAATTTCTACTACAGATATATTAATGTGGTACATCTTGGATTGATCATGAGTAGAGTCAGGGACACAAGTAGGAACATTGGTAAATGGACAAGATTTCAATGTCATTCATCTCTGTTGCCTTTGTACCTTTTTCTGTGGCCACATCATTGATTGTCATTACTGTTGTTTGTATATGGTTTGAATGTGTCTCTCAAAGATTCATATGCTGAAAGCTTAATCCTCAGAATGGCAATATCGAGGAGGCAGAACTGTTCAGAGGTGGTGGCTAGTAGAAGATTGTTAGGTCTTTCAGGGTTCTGTCCTCAGGCATTTATGTAGTTCTTGTGGGATCCTGGTAAGTTTCTGTAATAATGAGTTATAAAAAGAGCAAGCCTGTTTTTACAAACTCTGTGGCTTCCCATCTACCATGTGATCTCTTTTGTATGCAGTGCTGCCATTGTGATGTTATCCACTATGAGGCTTTCACCACAGGCCAATCAGATATGACAACTGATTCTTGGACTCTCAGCCTACAAAGCTACAACATAAGTCAGCTCCTTTCTTTATAAGGTACCAAGATTTATGTATTCATGTGTTTTTATAACAATACAAATCAACTAATACCATGGTAGTAGTGATAGAATTTCTTTTATGATTGGCAGATAAGTGAGAAAAAAGACTGGTTCATTGGTAGGTCTGTTCCTAATGTGGTTGCAAAGCCAGTGTCAACTTCTGGTGTCCTGTAGCCTGACTCAGAAAGACATTGAGCCCAAACATACTGAGTCATCCACTCTGTTTGAAAGATTTCAGGGGAAATTTAATGACTAATCTTTGAGTAGTGCTTTCATTTATTCAATTTGTTTGAATCTTTCGTTCTTTCACAGCCATAAAATATCAAGAAAAAAGTCTGAACAAGTGGCATATGATATATCCATGAAAGTGTGGATGTATCTACAGGAGTGGGCATTATATGTGAAGAACTTTAAATCATACGTTAAAACCACTAGAGATCATTAGTCATGATAAAAGAATAAGAATAAGAATAAAGAAAGATTTGGCCAGTTAACTTTGCTTAGCCTGCCATTGACAACCCAAATGTGGATTCGATGGAAACACAAATGGAATATCTAAGGTAATGAATCTGGAGACTAGGCATGGGACAAATAGAATGTAGTTTCATTCACCAAAGCTAATTTAGCTACTGCTTCTGTCAGAAATCCAAACTGACAGAAACAGAGGCTAATGTCAAGTCTCAAACACACACCATCCCTCAAGAAATTAAGCCAGCCTCTTTTTGGTAAGTTGATTCTGTTGATATCCTTCTCCCTTAAAAGGACATTGGTTTGTGTTGTCTGAAAGTGACACATATCCTGGGTATGGTGTGCCTTTTATGCTTCTAGAGCCTCAGGTATTACCATTATCTAAGTGGTTATAGAATGTTTGATCCACTGACTTGTGATCCTATGTAACATTGCACAAGACCATGATATCTATTTTTACAACAAAAGAGGTATAGTACTGAAGCATTACCATAAAATTCACTAGATCTATCATATTTAGAGTACCTAGAAGATGATAATTGTAAGACTGTAGTGCTATTATCCAGAGTGTAGCATACATTTTATTTTTTATTCATTTTTTATTTTTTTTTCATACTGGGGGTGGAACCCAGGAGCATTCTACCTCTGAGCTATACCACCAGCACTATTTTTTATTCTTTATTTTGAAACAGGGTCTCACTGAGTTGCAAAAGACCTCACTAAGTAACTGAGGCTGGCCGTGAACTATGTGGGATCCTCCTGTCTCAGCCTCCCAAATTCTGGGATTACAAGCATGCACCACCATGCCCAGCTACACTTTATTTTTTTAAGGGTTAAAATTTAATATATTAATTTTTTTAAATTTTGTGGTACTGAGGGTGGAACCCAGGAGCTTTTCTACCTCTGAGCTATACTCCCAGACCTATTTTATACTTTATTTGAAAACAGGGTCTCAATAAGTTGTTGAGAGCCTCACTAAGTAGCTGAGGCTGGCTTTGAACCTGTGCAATCCTCCTATCTCATCCTCCTAAGCATTGGGAGTACAAGTGTGCCACCACACTCAGCTTTAAAAAAAAAAAAAAAACTTTTATTGGTGGATTGCAGTCATACATCTTAATTGGGTACAAGATGGTGGAGGCATATATGCACATATCACCCAATTAGCCCTTTCCCAATTTCTGCCCCATTCTTTCTTTCTCTCTCCTTCTCATGTTTGGCTTGGTGATTGACACTGACATTTTTGTAAAGTATATCATGTGCATCAGAGAATTTCCCTCTTCTCTCCTCCCATTCCCTCAGTTGCCTTATTTGCTCATTTATAGTATTTCCTTCATCTAAAGTTCCTCCTATGACCCATTTTCTTCCTATCTTCCACATATTACAGAGAGCATCCGATTTCTTATTATTTTTGTGACTGACTAATCTCCCTTAGCATAATGTTCTCCAGCTCCAACCATTTCTCTGTAAACAATGTAATTGTACTTTTCGTTATGGCTGAGTAGAATTCCACTGTGTACATATCCCATAGTTTTGTAATCCATTCATCTGTTGATGGACATCTTGGCTGGCCCCATAGTTTGTCAATGGTAAATTGTGTATCTATGAACATAGATACACATGTAGCATACACTTTAAATCAGTGATGACTATATGGTAGTGTTTCCATAATAGGTTGATTAAATAGGTCTGGGAACCAAAGAATGGAAGCATATAGTAGACATGTTTACCATAATCTCTGAGTAGTCATTCACTTTGGAAAATGTACACAGATATCTTTGACTTACAGTGGTCCTACTTATAAAATTTTGATTTTATAATCTTGCAAAATCCATACGCATTAAGTATAAAACATACTTCAGATTTTGAGTTTTGATCTTTTCTTGATTTAGGGATACATGGTAACATGTTCTGTCATGATACTGGGCAGCAGCAGTGAACTACAGCTCCTAATACGTCACATGATCATGAGGGTAAACAGCTGATGCTTTAAAGTACTGTGATGCTAAGCTAGGATATTCTGTAGGTTAGGTGTATTGAATGCATTCCACTTAAATATGTTCAACTTCAGATAAATTTATCAAAATGTTATAAGTACAAATTTGAAGACAGTAAAATAAACTTTGAACTATGCTAATGCTAATTAGATTTTTAACTGTAGTATTTTAGTATATATTGCAGTATCTTGCTGAGGATCTAATTCTCTTCGAAATATCACTCCAAATGTATGTTGTGAAACACCTGTATAATTCTTGGAAAAATAATTTTAAAATGTCATAACTTGAAGTGCATATTTATTTATATCCCTGATAATGTGGGCTCCACATGTTTAGAGATCTCATGTTTAGAGAGGAATTGTTTCTACCAGAGACAACACAAGAGTTCCTGAACACTTCAGTTGTCTCTGTCTCATAAATGAATAGGCAGAGAAAGAGGACTCACAATCTTGACAGGGGTCATTTAGTCTGATCATCAGGAGATAGAAACTCTATTACACAGTGAAAGGGAATATGCATGTTCTGTGGGTTAGGTGTATTAAATGCATTTCACTTAAATATATTCAACTTCAGATGAATTTATCAAAATGTCATAAGTACAAATTTGAAGACAGAGAAACTTTGAACTGTGCTAATGCTAATTAGATTTTTTAACTGTAGTATTGTAGTATATACTGCAGTATCTTGCTGAGGATCTAATTCTGTTTGAAATGTCACTCCACTAGAATTTCTCTTGTTACTCCCTTGCTAAATTTTTATGGTAAGTGAAAATTTGCATCAGACATGGGTTGAGAAGAAATTAGTGAGGAGGAGTTCAGATCTTGTATAGATGAAGTTCTGATTGACCACATCAATTAAGCAACCTAGACCTGTATATGAGCTACCTGACAGTGACATAGTAAAGGAGGAAGACTTCATCAGTTATGACCATGAAACAAGATGTTGTGTCAGGAAATGTCATAATGCCCAGTAACCTTCATTTTGTAAATTACCAATGCAAAAAAAAAAAAACTAGAATTTTTTAGTTGTCCTCAGAACTGATAATATGTAGAAATTTAATTAATGCAGTACAGAGTGAAGAGCAATAGCAAAAGCTGAATGTAGAGATGTTCTACTGAGAGTCACTGAGAGGACTAAGATACTAATTCTCACAGCTATTATAAGCATATCTCTGACAGTGGTTTGACTTATGATTTTTTCAACTTTATGATGAGTTTATGGGATAGTCAATACATTTTTCTTAAGGTATTTATTATGTATTTATTTGTGATGGATGTATCATGAAATAATCCCAAAATTAGTTGAGAATTCTCTGTATTGACAGTTGGTGCTCTCAGTTAGTTCTTTTCTGGGGCTCTCCCTCCATCAAAGAGAACAACCTTGGTCTATGTTATGTCCAAACTCAATGAATAGGTTGTTTACAGTGACTGTTTCTGTAGATAAATAAAGGACAGGCCTACTTGCTTATAGGTGGGGTGACTCCAAAAGGCCATTACAGTATCAGAGTATCATATGGAATTATTAAGGTTCTGTTGAATTGAACTCCTTCCTCTATTCAATTCTAAATACTTCATTCCCCCACAAATAAAATATTGATCCTGATAGTACTGTCTAATAAAATTCCTACATGCAAAGTTCCGTCAGTCATTTATTCAGGGAAACTGATCAGAACTTGATCTTCTATGATATGTCCATAGGTTACCTGTCTTGTTAGCGTTCAGATGCTATAATAAAATATCAGACAAGGTGCTTCACAAAGAAAATAAATTTACTTAGTGCATGGTCCTGGACATTCAGGAATGTGGCACTGGATTTTTGACAAGAGCTGTCCTAGAGCCATTCACAAAATGCTATCATTGTGAGAAAATGTATAAGAGGGAGAGATGACATAGCAAGACAGGAAGCCATAGAAATTCAGAAGTCAAGCTCTTTATTTTTATAACAACATACTTCCTGGGAAATAACTAGAGCCCCACAAGAACTGCATTAATTCCTTACAAAGGCAGTGCTACAATAATATAATCACTTTTTACTAGGCTCTACCTCTTAAAGATTCCACTATCTCTTATCATCACCACACTGAACTTCTACCACATGAATATTTGGGGGAATATAATCATACCATATTTAAATCATAAATTTATCTTTTAAATTATTTATTTTGCAGCTATTTGTTGTTAGTTTAAGTAAATGAATTTCACTTTGGTATACTGTACTGACCTCATGTCCAGTAGCCTTGCCAAATTTGCTTATTAATCCTAATAATTTCTCTAGAGCAGTTTTTCTGCAGTTTATACCTGCATACTCATATTATTAATGAATGATGACATTTTTATGTTGTTCTTTCCCACTCTTCTGACTTTTATAACTGTTCCTTGAATAATTGCACTGGGTAGGACATCCAAGTATAATATTGAATAGAAATTATAGAAAAGCATTTATACCTTATTTCTGATCTCAAAGGAAGACTATGGCATTTCATCTTTGAATTGAACTCCTTCCTCTAGTCAATTCTAAATCCTTCATTTCTCTTATATTTGCTGTATAGGTTTTATTTTATTTTTACTTATTTATTTTTGATGGTACTGGGGTTCCTGGAAGCCCTTCTCTGTCCGGGCTACATTCCTAGACCTATGTTTACATTTTTATTTGGAAACAGGGTCTCCTAAGCCAGCACACGTGGCTGGCTTCGAACCTGTGTGATCCTCCTGTCTCTGCCTCCCAAGCATGGGGATTACAAGTGTGCGCCACCATGCCTGGCACTGCTGTATAGGTTTTAAATAAATTTTGATCAGACTAAGAACACTCATTTTATTTCTAATTTTAAACAATATTTTTTGCTTCTTGGTAGATGTTAAATATTTTGTGTATATCTACTGATGAGATCATACTTTTTTCCTTGGTACAATTGACATGGTATACATTAACTGGAATTTTTAATAGAAATATTTTTATTAATTTTAATTATTATACAATGACTTTCACCTTTTTGGAATACAAATCTGATTTTTGACAAAAGCATGCAGTCCAGTAACCATTTTTATCAATCAAGATTTTAAAAAGTTCTATCACTTAAATAATTTTTCTCATTTTCTAATTTATACTTAACTCCTTGCTAAATCCTAACCTTTGGCAGTCACTAATCTTTTATTGTTCCCTATAGGTTTGTCATTTCAGAATGTTCTATCCGTTGTACCATATAAGTTTCAATTTTACTCTCGCTCCTTTTACTCTTTTGTGGTACTGGGGATTAAACCAAAGGGCTCTCTATTTCCAAGCTACACACCCAGCCCTGTATATTTATTTAGTTTGAAACAAGGTTTACTAAGTTTCTGAGGCTGGCCTTGAATTTGTGATCTTCCTGTTTCAGCTGCCCAAGTACTAAGATTGCAGGCATGTTCTACTGTGCCTGGCTATCTGAAGCCTTTTACTAAGCACAATCATTTTAAGAATCATTAAAATGTGGGGTATGGATAGATTTCACTTTTATTACAGAATAATATTCTATTGTAAAGAGGAACCACTGTTCATTTATCCATGCAATCACTGAAGGAAGTTTAAATTGTTTCCAGTTTGGGAGATTATAATTAAAACCACTATTAACAGTTATGTATGAGATTTCCATGTAAATATAATTTATTTCACTTAGATGAATATCTAGAAGTATTTTTGCGGGATCATAAGATAGAAATATGCTAAAATCTATAAGAAATATCCAAAAATTTTCAAGTAACCTAAAACATTTCTTATTTTCATTATCAATGTTTGAGAGTTTTAGTTGTTTTGCACATTAGTCAGCACTGGGTATTGTTAGTGTTTAACCATTCTAGTAAGTTTAATAATATCTCAGAGACTTAATTTATATTTCCCTAATGAGTAATAATTTTAACATCTTATTTGCTTGTTCACATATCTTCTTTGATGAGATATGTTCAAATCTTTTGCTCAGTTTTACTGAGTTGTTTTGCTATTACTGAAATTTGACAGTTCTTTATTTATTCTGGAAAAAACTTGTTTGTGAGATGTGTTTTGAAAATATTTTCTCCCAGTCTGCAGCTTCTCTTTTTATTTTGTTAAGTGTCTTTCACAGAGCAGATTTATCATTTTTCTTTTTTTAGAATCATGTACTTGCTCTTATATCTAAGAAATCTCTCTTATCTAGAATCCCCCAAATTCTTCCTATATTTTCTTTTAGAAATTTTATAGTTTAAGTTTGTGATCCATGTGAAATTTATTATTGATTATTGTTTAAGTTAGAAAACATGGGTAAAGTTTATTTTTGTTTAAAAATTTTAATTTTTATCTCTGCCATATTGTTTCTGGCTTGAAGCCAATAGTTTCAACAATTTTTGTTGAAAAGTCCATCTATTCTTTATTAAATTGTTTTTAACTTTTGTCAAAAATCAATTGGCCCTGTATGTGTAGATCTGTTTCCGGATTCTCTATTGTGCCTGTCCTTTTATTAAAACTGTACACATTGTAGATTACTATAGTTAGTAAATCTTCAAACAGACTGACACTTTATATTTGCCATTTTGGCTGTCATACATTTTGCCTTTCCTTATAAGTTTTTGTGATGGAGTATTTTCTTTGTCTAAATCTAATTTGATTTTTCATACAAACTACTACACATAGTAGGGGAGAATGGATAGGTAGTAAAACAATCTTATCCAGTCCAAATAAGCAAAGATTGTATTTATAAGTACAGATGCTCTGATGCTCATATTTTGCTACTCTCTGGTTTTCCCTTTATGAAGGCATCTGAATTTATTGAGGAAGCATGTTAAGTGTGACCTGCAGGTACAAAAAAATTTCAAAGAACACTTACAGTAGTTTTAAGGGAGTTAATGTCTAGACTTTCAGCTTCCATATGTACTTAAACATTTTTAACTATTACACTTTTTTAGAAGAGATTTATATTTGCAGAATAATTGAGCAGATAGTACAGAGTGCCCATATTGTACAACCCCCACAATTTTCTTCTATTATTAATATATTAGTGCAATAACATTGGTAAAATTAATTAAATGATCTTGATACATTACTTGAAGTTCATAATTTATTCATATTTATTTTATTTTTATAATTTTTATTGGTACATGTAATTGTAAATGGCCCTGAAAATTGCCTCAGCAGTTTAGTAAGACTCTCATCAACCTAATGAGACCCTGTTTCAAAAACAAAAAGTAAAAAAGCCTGAGGTTATATCTCAGAGGTAGAATGTCCATGGTTTCAATCCCCACCATCACACACACAGACACACTCACACAAAATGTGTTGACCCTTCAACTCCATGATCCATGAATGCAATGTATGTTTCCATTTAATTGTTTTAATAAACTGTTTTTGTCAGTATTTTATACTTTTCTGAACATACATTCTACATGAGTATGTCATGGAAACAATTTTTAAAGTATTTGTAATTTTGTGGCTTGTATGTATAAATACAATATATTTTTGTAAATTGACCTTATATCCTAGAGCCTTGGTAAATTTACTTTTCCTAGATTTTGTAGATTTTTCTTGGAGATTACTTGGGATTGTTTACATGGGCCATCATGTGAGCCATCATGCTGTCTACTAATACAAACAGATATCCTCTTCCTTTTCAATCCAGATACTTTCCATTTCTTTTATTACAGTATAACATTGCTAGATTTTCCCATATAATACTGAATGAGAGTGGTGATAGTGTATATTCTTATCTTCTTAGAGTAATTTTAGGAAAAAAATTATTCGTCCTTTCAAGATTTGTATAGGTTCCCAATAAGAAATACTGCCCCCTGGGGGTGCTGTAATAAAATATAGATATGTGAAAGAATGCAAATCTGTCATTGCATCTTTCTGTTTATTTGCTTAAAGGAAGTAGATCTGAATATGGCACAGTGGCACACACCTGCAATCCCAATACTTGAGAGGCTAAGACATGAGGATCACCTGTTCAAAGACAGCCTCAAAAACTTAGCAAGACTCAGCATCCTAGTGAGACCTTGTTTCAAAAAAATAAATGTGAAAAAGGGCTGGAGGTTCAGCTCACAGGTATCTAGGTTCAATTCCCAGTTTTTTAAAGGTATACTTCCAAGTGGTGCTAAATTTTTTTTTTCTGTAAAGGGGGTGGTAAGGCAAATAAGTTTAGGAACCTCTGCACCAAAGTTTTTGTAGATGTTCTTTATATGGTTGAGAAATGTCTTTTTTATACATTTATTGGTGCATTATAGTTTTACATCATAATGTAGTTCCTAGTGATAGTGATATGCATACATACAGCACTTGGTGGGCATTCCACAATTCTCTTTTCATTCCCTCCCCTTCCCCGTATGAGATATTGAAATTGGCATTGGTATTCTATTTATATAATATCAATGGAAAGGTTTCCATTATTGATTTTTTTCCCAAACCCTCACTTAGACCTCTTTCATCACCATATTGGGTTTTCTCCTATATTATCTAAAGTTGCTCTAGTATCCCTATTACTCCCTAGCTTCTGCATATGAGAAAAGCATATGACCCTTTACTTTCTGTGATTGGCTAATCTCACTTAGCATGATGTTCTCTAAGTCCATCTATTATCCTGGAAATGGCACAATTTTGTTCTCCTTTATGGCTCAGTAGAATTCCATTGTGTATATCCCATAATTTTTTGATTCATTCATATGTTGATGAATACCTATGTTTGGTTATTGTGCTGCTCTAAACATGGGTAGGCATGAGTTATAATATTTTGATTTCAGTCCCTTCAGAAAGATACCCAGGAGTGACATAGCTGGATCATATGATGTATCCATTCTCAGTTCTCTGAAGAATCTACTCAGTGATTTCCGTAGTAGCTATACTAATTTGTAGTCCCACGAACACTGTATTAAATCTTCTGTTTCTCTACATTCTCGCCAGCATTTATTGTTGTTTGAATTCTTGATGACTTTCATTCCAATTCGGGCTAGATAAAATTTCAGTGGAGTTTTGATTTGTATCTCCCTGATTGCTAATGATGGTAAACACTTTTTTCATATATTTATTAGCCATTTGTATTTTTTCTTTTGTGAAATGCCTATGTAATGCAATTGCCCATTTCTTAATTGGGTTATTTTTTAATTTAGTGTTAAGTCTAGTTTGCTTAGAGATTTTATCAGGAAATGATCCTGGAATTTTTCAAATAGTTTTCTTCATCTATTATCCAAGCCCTGAGGTTTCGCTTTTCTGGTCTTCCTTTTATTTTGGAACAAATTATACTTGGTCACAATGTGTTGTCCCATTTACATATTGTGGGATAAGATTTACTAGAACTCTGTTAATATTTTTCTTTCTGCATTTATGTTCATGAGAGATATTGGTCTGTAATTTTTTTGCATAACTGGGAATTGAAACCAGGGGCATTCTACTTCCTAGATATACCTCCCACTCCTAGTTATTATTTTTTATTTTGAAACAAGTTTTCATTAAGTTGCAGAGGGTCTCACTAAGTAGCTGAGACTATTCATGAACCTGTGATCCTTCAGTCTTTGTCTACCAAGTACTGGATTACAAGCGTGTACCACAAACATGACCAGCTCTGGTCTGTACATTTTTGAAATGCCTTTTGTTTTTTATATCACAATAATTCTGGTCTCATAAACAGATTAGAGGACAATGCTCAGCTTTTCAATTTTCTGGAAGAATTTTGTAGAATTTGTCTTATGTCTTTTAAAATTTTTGTTGGAACACTATAGTTTCACATCATAATGTGGATCATATTGACAATGGCATACATTCACACAATACTTGGTGCCCACCTCCCCACCTCTTGCTTTCCCTTCCCCCCTCCCAACAATGAGTGTCCAGGTTGATTATGCTATATTCACATTTATATACATATTCTAGTGTAGCTCCTTCATTGATCAACCTCAAACTTTTTCCTCTCTTACCCTTCCTATCTAGCTTTGCTGAGGTTTCCCCTCCATTATCTGTAGTCCCTCTAAAATCTCTAATACTCCCTAGTTTGGGCATAGTAGAGAAAGTGTATGTCCCTTCTCTTTCTGTGCTTGGCTAATCTCACATAACAAAATATTGTCTAGGTCTTTACATCTTTCTGCAAACAGTATCATTGTGTTCTTTATTTCTGAGTAGAATGTAATTGTGTGTTTTCCATAAGTTTTCAATTCATTCATCTGTTCATGGAGACCTAGGTTGGTTCCATATTTTGTCCATTACAAATTGTGCTGATATGAACATGGGTATACATGTTACTGTGGTTCTCTGATTTCAACCCCTTTGGAAAGATACCCAGGAGTGGTATAGACAAATCATATGGTAGATCCATTCCCAGTTTTCTAAGGAATCTCCACACTGATCTCCATAGCAGCTGAACTAGTTTGCACTTCCACCAATGGTGTAAAAGTGTTTCTGTTTCCCCATATCCTTGCCAGCATTTGTTGTTATTTGACTTCTTTATGTTTGCCAGTCAGATTGGGGTTAGATGGAATCTCAGTGTATTTTTGGCTTGCATCTCCCTGATGGCTAATGATGTTGAATTTTTTAATGTATCTATTGGCTATTTGTATCTCTTCTATTGTGAAGTGTCTATGCAATTCAGTTTCCCATTTGTTTTGTTTTGTTTTGTTTTATGGGTCTGAGGATGGAACCCAGGGCATTTGACTTCCAAGCTACATGCCTTTCCCTGTTTTTTATTCTTTATTTTGAAACAGGGTCTCACTAAGTTGCGGAGGGCCTCACTAAGTAGCTGAGGCTATCTGCAAACTGTGATCCTCCAGTTTTGGCCTCCCAAATGCTGGGATTACAAGCATACACCACCACGCCCAGCTCTCAGTTGCCCATTTCTTAATTGGATTATTTAGTTTGCTACTGTAGAGTGTTTTGAGCTCTTTGTATATTCTGGATATTAGCCCTCTATCAGAGTGGTGATTGGTTCAGGTCTTCTCCCATTCTGTAGGCTTTCTCTTTAAGTTCATGATGGTTTCCTTTGATGAGCAGAAACTTTTTAGTCTCATGCCATCCCACTTGTTAATTCTTGTTTTAATTTCCTGCACTTTGGAGGTAATGAGAAAGTTACTACCTGTGCCTATATTTTGGAGTATTGATGATATGCCCTCCTCTAATAGCTTCACAGTCTTTGGTCTAATTTCTAAGTCTTTGATCCATCTCGAGTTGATGCTTGTGCATGGTGAGAGGTAAGGATTTAATTCCATCTTTCTACAAATAGATAGCCAGTTGTCCCAGCACCATTTGTTGAAAAGGCTATCTATTCTTCAGAATATGAGTTTAGTTCCTTTGTCAAAGATCAATTTACTATAAGTGTGTAGGTTTGTTTCTGTATCTCAATTCTGTTCCATTGGTCTGTATACCTGTTGTTGTTACAATACCATGTAATTTTAACTACCATTGCTCTGTAGTTTAATTTTTTTTTGGTGGTACTGGGGTTCCTGGAAGCCCTTCTATCTCCAGGCTACACTCCCAGACCTATTTTTACATTTTTATATGGAAACAGGGTCTCCTAAGCCAGCGCGCGCAGCTGGCTTCGATCCTGCATGATCCTACTGTCTCTGCCTCCCAAGTGCGGGGATTACAAGCGTGCGCCACCACGCCCGGCTTCTGTAATTTAATTTGAAGTTAGCAATCGGGATGCCTCCTGTATAGTTCTTATTGGTGAGAATTGCTTTGGTTATTCTGGGTCTTTTGTTTTTCCATATAAAACTCATGACTGATTTTTCTAGGTTTATGAATAATGTTGGTATTTTGATAGGAATTGCATTGAATCTGTAGATCACTTTTAGCAGAATGGCCATTTTGATGATATTTATTCTGCCTGTCCATGGGCAAGAAAGATTTTTACATCTTCTAAGTTTTTCTTCAATTATTTTCTTTAATATTTTTATAAATTAAATATTTTAATATTTATAGTTTTCTTTGTAGTGGTATTTTACATCTTTGGTTAGGTTTATTCCTAGGTATTTTATTGGTTTTGAGGTTACTGTGAATGGAATTGATTTTTTTATTTCCTTCATTATGAATTTATTTTTGGCATATAGAAAAGCAACTGATTTCTTTACGTTAATTTTGTGTCTTGCAACACAATGTCTAGTATTCTTTTGGTTGAGTTCTTTGAGTCTTCAAAATAACAGATCATGACATCAGGAAATAAGGATAATTTCAACTACTCTTTTTCTATTTGAATTCCTTTGATATCCTTCTCTTGTCTTATTGATGCGGCAAGAGTTTCAAGGAAAGCCAGGCCTGGTTGCACTCTCTTGTAATCCCAGCATTTGGGAAGCTGAGACAGGAGGATCGAGGTTCAAGGACAGCCTAGCTGCTTAGTGAGGCCCTTTGCAACTCAGTGAGACCAGTTTCAAAATAAAGAATAAAAAATAGGGCTCAGGATGTGGCTTGGAGGTAAAATACCCCTAGGTTCCATCCTCAGTACCACAAAAATAATAAAATAGTCTCAAGGACCATATTGAAAAGGAGTGGTGATATTAGTCATCCATGTCTTATTCCTGAATTTAGAGGAAATTCTTGCAGTTTTTCCCATTCAATATATTGTTGGCTTTGGTTTTATTGTATATTGCCTTAAAGATGTCAAAATATGTATCTTCTATTCCAGTTTTCTCCAGTGTTTTAACATGAATGGGTATTGAATTTTGTCAAATGCTTTTTCAGTATCTATTGGTATGATCATGTGGTTTTTGTTCTCAGTTCTATTTATATGTTTAATAACATGTATTTATTTGTGTATGTTGAACCAGCCTTACTTTTCTGGGTTGAAATCAACTTGGTCGTGTTATACAATTATCTTGACATGGTTTTGAATGCATATAGCTAGTATTTTATTTAGAATTTTTACATCTATGTTCATCAAGGATATTGGTCTGTAATTCTCTGCTTTAGTTATCTTTATTTGGTTTTGGTATTAATGTGATACTGGCCTCATAGAAGGAGTTGGGAGAATTACATCTCTTTCAATTTTCAGTAATATGTGAGGTATTTGGATTAGTTTTTCCCGAAGTTTTTTTGGAATTCAGCTAGAAACCCATCTTGGCCTGGGCTTTTCTTTGATGGCAGAATTTCTGTTTTTATTTCTTTGCTTGTTATTGGTTGGTTTAGGCTTGCTATATCCTTTTGGTTCAATTTAGATAGGTTATATGTGCTTACAAATCTATTGAATTCTTCCATGTTTTACATTCTATTGGCATATAAATTTTTAAAATAGTTTCTGATAATCTTTTTAATTTCCTCACTATCTGTGGTGATGTCTCCTTTTTTCATTTCTAATCTTAATGATTTGAGTTGATTCTCTTTTAGTTAGGTTGGCCAGGAGTGTGTCAATCTTAACAATCTTTTCAAAGAGCAAGCTTTTGGGTAGTTTTTTTTTTGATGCTTTGTTTTGTTTTTTATTCTCTATTTCATTTATTTCTGCTCTGATTTTAATTATTTCCTCCCTTCTGCTGGCTTTGGGATTAGACTGTTGCTGTTTTACTAGGTCCTTGAGATATGTCATTAGTTGGTTTACTTGACAACTCTGTTTTTTTTTATGTAGGCACTGAATGCTATAAACTTTCCTCTTAACACTGCCTTCAAAGTGTTCCATAGATTTTGATATGTTGTGTCTCTATTTTCATTTAATTTCAGTCATTTTTAAATTTTTTCTCCTTACTTCTGACCTTTTGAATTGCTGGTGCTTGCTTTGTGGTCCAGGGTATGATCTATTTTGGAGAAGGTTCCATGGGCTGCTGAGAAGAATGTGTATTTTGTTGTTCCTTGTTGAAATATTCTGTATATGTCTATTAGATCCAATTGATTTGTAGTTTTCTTTAGTTCTGAGGAGTCTTTCCTCATCTTTTACCTACAAGATTGATCTAGTGAAGTGAGTGGTGTTTTGAAGTCTCTCAATATTATTGTATTTGAGTCTATTTGATATCTGATGTTCTGAAGGGTTTGTTTTACAAATGAGGGTGCATCCTCATTTGGGACATAAAACATTTACTGTCATTATAACTTCTTAATGAATTGTTTCTTTTAATAAAAGAAAGTATCTTGCTTTATCTCTTTTGATGTGTGTTAGCTTAAAGTCTGTTTTGTTGGATATCAGCATTGCTACCCCTAATTGTTTTTGGTCTCAATTAGCATGATATATCTTTTTCCATATTTTCACTTTCAGCTTATGAATATCTTTGTCTGAAGGTGAGTTTCTTGTAAGCATAATATATTTGTATTTTAATCTACATTGCCAGTCTATCTTTTAGTTTGTGAATTAAGTCTTTTGATGTTCAGAGTTATTATTAAAATATAATTTTTCCTGCCATTATGTGTTCTATCTTCTGTTTCATATAAAGTTATTTCTTCTTTGCTTAGTTGCCCCACTGATCAAACTCATTTCTTCTCTGGTTCTGAAATTTTCTTCTTTGTGTTTTATTTCTTTAAGTATTTTCCCTAGTGTTGGCTTTGTATTCATGAGATTTTGATATTCTGCTTATCTTGAATCACTTTTGTTTCTCCATGAATTTTGAATAATAACTTTGCTGGATATATATAGCAGTTTTTGTTGGAAGTTATTTTCTTCCAGTGTTTGGATTATACCATACCATTCTCTCCTGCCATTCATGATTTGGGTTGTAAAATTTGAGGTGATTTTGATTGTTTTGCCTTTGTATAACATCTGATCTTTTGTTCACACTGCTTTTAATATTATTTTCTTAGCCTCTATGTTGGTCATTTTGAATTACATGGTGTAAGGAGGTCCTTCTTTGATCTTGTCTTAAAGGTGTTCATTATGTGTCCTGTACATATATGTCCAAGTCTCTTTCCATCTTTAGAAAATTTCCTGAAATTATTTCTCTGAAGAGATTATGGAATACCCTTGGTCTGTAACTCTATCCTTTCTTCAATGACTTTTATCCATAAATTAGCATGTTTCATGTTGTCCTATAGTTGTTGAATTCTTACATTTTGTTGCTGTAATTACTTTTGTATGCTGCTGACTGTGCTTTAGGTTTTGAATGAACTGTCTTCGAACAGTGATTTTCTGTTTTTTATTTCATTGAACCTTCCAGAATTTCTGTCTATTGCTGTCTTCATTTCATTTATTGATTCTTTCATTTCATTCCAGGTCCCTTTTTCATTCTACGAGAATATTTATGTCTCCATTTTCTTTCATTTTCTGTACACTTACTGTGAGGCCTTTCATTATACTGAAATGAAGGTTGGGATTTCTCCTTGCATTTCTTGTTGGTCAGTAGTCATGATTTCCCTTATTTCCTCACTGTTCCTAGTTTTCATATTTTCAGGGTTCTTGGGATATTTTTTATGTCTTGGCATCTTCCTTTTTATGTGTAACTCTGTGGATAATTTGTCTGATACAATCTTACCAGTAGGGATTTAGAGGTGTCAGTAAATTTGTTCATGGTTAAACAGCAATTTTTTCAATAGCAAAGGTTGGGTCAGGGTGGAGGAGCTGGGGTGGTGGGTAAAGGATTTGGGTAAAGTAGAGGTATGATTAAGTTAAATAAGAATTTGAATATAATAAGGTATTATCTGGTTAAGAATGAGAGGTTAGGTAGCAAGTTTCTTGTAGTTAGTACAGAGTATTTAGGTATGTAGATATGAAATAGCTTGACTATAAAACAAGGATGTTATAGAAAGGAAAAAATAACTTTTGAGAATAGAGATTAGATAGGCTAGAGAAAGGAAGTATGTAAAAGGAATAGGGGAGGGAACAAACAAACATTCATAAAGTAACAACACAAGTTACAAAAACTAACAATTATAAATCAAACACATAAAAAACAACCAAAAGAAAAAAGAAAAAAAGAACAACAAAAAGAGAAAAACAACAAAAAGAAAAAAAAACAAAACAAACAAAAAACCCTTAAAAAAACAGCAGTTCTGCTAATTTATATATATAAGGCCCAGGTCCATATAATACCTATATATCTGTTCACTGTGGTAGATTTTGGAGTACATTTCAATGTCTCTCATTTGCTCCATAACCTAATATCAGTTTTTGGACCCACTTTATGAGTGTTTGCATCCTTCTCTCCCCTTTGACAGCTTTATGCTCATGTGTCAGGGCATCAGATGTAACTGTAAATGAGTTCTGTGTAAGCTCAGGGTTCTGTATTTTTCCACCCTGGGTTCTGCACATTCTGGCATGGGACTCTGCAATCTCAGGCCTTATAGTTTGTGCTTTAAGGCCTCATCTCTGACTTTCCAAGCATGTGTTTTCCACTTTTCAATCCTGGGCTCTGCACTTTCTAGGCCTGTGCTCTCCTTCTTCCCACCCTGGCCCTGTACCTCTCTACCCACATGAGAGGAGGGTTTCCAGTTAATCTAGAAGCAACCCCCTGTAACCCTGTGCTGGCAACACATTGAGCATTATGGGCCTTTCCTGTGTCTCTGGAGGTTCTAACTGGATTACCTCCAGGATGGGCTGCCAGGTCTTAGCCCACTGGGGTCCCTGCAGCTACTCTTGGCAGTTTTCTGCTGCATAATGAATAAGGCAGTGCAATTACCTTGCTGTCCTGTGGGCTGGGTTTCTGGAGGGCAAATTGCATTGTTGCATGTGCTATCCTCTGATGAGCGAATGAGCTTTGGGATTTTTTTCTGAGCCCTTGAAGTGTGGTGCTGTTTGCTTAAGATGTTGAAGCTCTGCTGCTGTTTTCTGCACTTTAAGTTCTTGGATTTCTTATCAGAACATCTTGGGGCTGTGGAGCCCAGCAATCACAGTTTGGAAAGGTGGCATGAAATGGCACCTGCTGCCACACCAGGTCAGTTACACGCTGTGGCTCTTTGCAGTGTATCTCATGTTCAGAATATTAGATTTCCTTCCAATCTGGTTCCTATCTGTGTTTTTGTTTGTGAATATCTTCTACTGCTTTCTTTCTTTAATTTTTTATTCAAGACATTGCCTTATTGGTACTTGATTTTTGTTTTATAGTTACTGTGATGTGCTGCATCCCACCGTCACCATTTTTTAAATGTCTTTCTTTTTCTTTTTGCTTTACTGGGAATTAACCTAGGGATTTTGAACTATACCCCCAGTCCTTTTTATTTTTTGTTTTTTGTTTTTTTTTCTAGTGTAAAACATATTTTTTTCCTTTTAATAATTTTTATTGAACATAAAGAGTATGCATTTAAACTATATTTGGTGCCCTCTCCCCCCCGCCCCCATTTTCCCTTCCCCCTCCCACCAATGGTTGTCCAGGTTAACCATGTCATATTCATAATCTTACATATGTTCAGATGTAGACTCTCATTAATCAAGATCAGCCTTCCTCCTCTCCTATCTTTCCATTCAAATTTTGCTGATATTTCCCCTCCATTATCTGGAGTCCCACTGGTATCCTAGGTTGCTGAGTCTGGGTACATTGCTGAGGCTGTCCTGGAACCTGTAATCCTCCTGTCTCATCCACCTACTGAGATTACACGTGTACAACACAATTCCAGCTCATAGTCTTAATATAGCTACTTCACCTTTCTTTTCATTAATAATAGAATATTGTATCCTATTCCATCATTTTACTTTTAATCATTTGTGTCATATTTAAATTGGATTTGTATTGGCAATTCAATTTACATTTTGGGTTTTTTGTTGTTGTTTTCTTTTTGGTTTTTCTTGGTGGTACTGGGGTTCCTGGAAACCGTTCTACCTCCAGGCTACACTCCCAGACCTATTTTATATTTTTTATTTGGAAACAGGGTCTCTTAAGCCAGTGATGTTGGCTTCAAACCTGTGCAATCCTCCTGTCTCCACCTCCCAAGCATGTGGATTACAAGCGTGCGCCACCATGCATGGCTATTGGTGCATTTTAGTCATACATCTTAATGGAGTACAAGATGGTCAGCTATTTGTCTCTAAAAAGTGACCTAAATGGTAATAAAAAGTATTGCTATTTATCCACATTATTACTATTCTTGAGGCTCTAAATTTCCTTTTGTAAATCTATTTCTTTGTAGTGTCATCTTTCTTCTATACAAAATATTTCATTTTATATTTCTTATATGATGGTTCTGTTACTGATTAATTTCAGCACTTTTATATCTATAATTTTTATATCTCTATCTTCAATATGTATAATTTAAAATCTAGGATTTCATTCTGATACCTTTAGTACCAAATCAATATATAGTACTTGAAATTCCTCTATCTAAAGGTGACAAACCTGTCTCATCCTCCACAATACATTTACTCATTTGCTCAAGCCCATAATATAAATAAACTAGAGAAGTGCTACTGTAAACCACTATGGAAAGCAAAGCAATCTCAATATTTGCCTAGTATTTTTAGGTAAAATTTATATACAGTGAATATATATATATATATATATATATATATATATGGAAATTATAAATAAAAAACATAGTTTCATATATAAAATCTTTCCTAATTTTATTCATCACTTATAGATACAAATTTACCTCTTGTGTCTTTAGTCCAAAGAACTTCTTTGAATATTTCTTCTTGGCAGGTCTGCTTGTGACATATATTTTCAATTTTTGTTTATTTGATATATATTTGTTTCACCCTCATGTTTGAAGGGTAGTACTCCGAATGCAAGATTTTATGTTGATGGACCATTTAACACTTTAACTTATTCAATTTATTCTGTTGTTTTCTGACTTTCACTGTTTCAGATGAGAAGTTAACTTTTGTTTGAATAGTTTGCCTTACGTGTAAAATGCTGGTTTTATATGGCCACTTTCAGGATTTTCTCTTCCTTTTTAGTTTTAGGTAGTTTGATTCTGGTATGTATATGTACAATATATGTATACCTCTATGCATAAATGTACAGTTATTTTTAATGTTGATTGAAATTTATTGAGGTTCTTGGATTTATAATTTTATATGTTGAGCAAAATTGAGAAGTTATGAAACATTTTTCCTTAAAAGATTATTTTTACTTCATCCTTAGTCTTCTATTTCAATAACTCTAATTATATTTTAGACCACATGATGTTGGTATTGGTATGATTAAATCCTGAAGTCTTTATTCCTTCAGTTAGGTAATTTTATTGTTCTGTCTTCAAGTTCTCTGGCCTTTGTAATATTCAAGAAAGTTCATACAATGAATTTTTAAAAAGTAAAAAAAAATTACTTTATTTTTTAAGAGAAAAATAGCTGGGTGTGGTGGCATGCTTGTAATCCCAGATCTTGGGAGGCTGAGACAGGAGGATCATGCAGGTTCGAAGCCAGCCTCAGCTGGCTTAAGACGCCCTGTTTCCAAATAAAATATAAAATAGGTCTGGGAGTATAGCCCAGAGGTAGAAGGTCCCTGGATTCCCTCCCTAGTACTGAGGAAAGCAAGGCATTCAAAGGGGGAAGCAAAATATCTTAAGAGATGGATAGCATTCAAACAAGAAAACCTTTGCTGCTTTTTAAAATTCTTTTGTAGAACCCTCTGTGAGGCAACGAGTGAGGTCGCACAGGGGAGCTTTGGACTTTCTCTAACTTTTTGGGTTCACCAGCAATGGGGAGGGGTGGTAGATAGCTAGTGTCTGACCTTTGTCCTCCTCATGGACTCTTTGTTTAGGAAGCATCTCAGGTAGGGAAAGAGGCAATTGTGATTAAAGGTGTGGGGGCTCATTAAGGCTTCTGCGAAAGACAAACATACCCTACAAGATGAAATTAGAGATTATGAGCTTTATGGATTTTAAAACTACATAAGGCAACATAACTAAGGGGATGGGAGAGGGAAGAAGGAAATTCTCTAATGTTCATGATGTACTTTAACAAATATATCAAAGTCAATCACTAAGCCAAACATAAAAGTATGAAGGAAGAGGCAATAGGGTAGGAATTGGGTAAGGGCTTATTGGGTGATGTGTACATGTATATCTCCACCATCTTGTATCCCACTAATACGTATGACTACAATGCACCACTAAAAATTAAATAAAGAAAAATCTTATATTCAAAATTTAAAAAAAAATAAAAAATAAAACTACATTTTTCTTTTTTTCCTAGTTTGTCTCCTTTCTACCTAATATTTTTTTCTATCTTCCCTCATTCCCCCACCCTGAGACTTTGCTCCCATGATCTTAAGTGTTGACAAAGGACAAAGTTCTGTATTCTATAACTTATTCTGATCCAACAGGAGACGTAAGCCATGTCTATCCAGGGACCAAATGTCTCATCCTAACTGATCTAAAAAAGACATGGGGAGGTCAGGGTTTTCCTTTTCTATTTTTGCCTATGGAACCATCCTTCTTTGATATTCTGGAAAAGAAGGCATAAACATGGGAGATATTAGCCCCTTACAAGAATAAATTAGACAACAGAGGAGGATCCTGATGCAAAGTATACCAGCCAAGAAAATGAGAATTTTATCCCACCAAGGTATTAACCAATCATTTTCTGGAAAGGGGAAACATCTACCATGGTAATCTATATTAACTGAAATTGGTTACTAGCCCACAAATCCAAAAGGCCTTTTATCAAGATCCTGCTGTTCTGCCAAATCCATTAATAAGTTTACTTCTTCCTGGAATAAAAATTAGAAGACAAGTTCATTATTTTAGTCTGAATAGACATAATTATAAGGAAAAATGACAAGCTAAAAGATCTATCTGCTCATGCTTTTCCAAGATAAAAATTTTCATTTTTTTAAATTTATTTAATTATTTTCTAAAATTTACTTCTATTTAATCGTCTAAATTCTTCAGATATTCTTTCATTGTGGCCATTTTTCCTTTAAGTTCTTGAACATAGTAAACATTGATCATATAAAAGTTTTTGCTAACTCTAGAATCTGTGTGATCTTGGAATCAAATATTTTCTCTTAACAGTGGCTCAATTTTGCTCTTGTTTTTTCATACCTGTTAGTATATTGTTCTATGCTGCATCCTGTAGATAATGTGATCCAGAGACTCTGAATTCTGTTATCTCACTCTTGACAGTGTTGAGTTTTGTGTTTGCCAGCATTTAACTTGGCTAAATTTAAATACTAAACTGTCTTTCTTGTGATAGAGAGCTTCTGACATCTCTGCACAGATAATTGAGTATTCCAGATGTTTATTCTTGCCAGCATTATGAAATTACCCAATCCAGGCACACTTCAGACATTTGCCAAGGATATAAGCTGTTTATATCCATATTTTGTGGCTATTCTCTTTACTGTGTTTTCTTTTTATTTTCTTGTAAGTCTAGTAATCTCAAACTCTATCCTAAGACTCTTCAAGATGGTAAACCAAAGCTTTCTGCTGAGTTCTAGCTGAACCGTATAATATGGACTGCCTTCAGGCGAACCACTATAGACATAATCCTTGCCCATAGTAGTTTTCTTCTTTTAAGGGTCAGTACCCCTCCAGTTCTTCCCTGATTTCTGGTACCTTTAAGTAGTTTTAAATATTTTGTCCAGAGCTTAAAATTGTTATCTATATATTAAATCCAATAAAAACTACTAAATTTTCCCTTTTTTGGGGGGTCTGGATATGGAACCCAGGGGCATTTAACTTCCAAGCTACACCCCCTGCCCTATTTTTTATTTTTTATTTCTAACTGAGTTGCAGAGGGCCTCACTAAGTAGATGAGGCTGTCCACGAACCATGATCCCCCAGGTCTCAGCCTCCCGAATGCTGGGATTACAAGCATGTGCCATCATGCCCAGCTTCCTTTGTTTTTAAAAGATATTTTATCCAATAAAGTACTCTTGTTTTTTGCATATATGTTAGAAGACATGCTTTGTGTTAAGCTTCCTAAGGAAGAATCTGCTGCTCAGTACCATAGAGATGAGTTGTTTAATTTCACCACTTCAAGCAGTGATAAATCGGGCTGCAAAAAACGGAGAAGATACTAGGGGATTCAGAGTTTTCCCAGATACTGAAGACCCTTATGGTTAAGGAAGCATTATTAGATTTCTTAAATGCCGACAAAACTGGATCGAGGAGGTGTTAATTTTTTTAATGCTGACAAAACTGGTTGCACAGCAGCAGATATTGGCATCCATTCTCCAAAAACAATTTTGCTCTAGTAAAATGGAAAGATCCTTACATAGGAATTTGGAAAGGTCCTGACTCTACTAATATGGGGAAGAGGGCATGTTTGTGTTTTTTCACAGGATAAAGATAATGCATGGTGGATACCTGAGCAGCTTATGCAACATATGGATCAAGCAAGAATAGAAGACTCTCAGAATGATGTTGATGACTGAAAGAGAGAAGACTCTCTGACTAATTCTGATGACTGAAACATGGACTTACGTTCCAGATCATCCCATACTTCATCCAGCTATTTAGGAGCAGCGGGAGATCACTGTCTTCAGTAACAATTTGCGATTGCTGGGACTTCTTGCTTTGAATTTTGCACCCATTGCGGAAATTTTGGTTATGCTAAACAAAGAACTGTTAAAAATGTCGGGATTTTTGCACCCATTGCAGAAACTTTTCTTTATGCTGGACAAAGAACTGGTAAAAATGTTGGGAAGATGAGATGTTTGTAGTTCACACCAGTGGTCTTGCAGACAAGTACAGAGACTGATATTTTGGACAGAGAATTGGTACTTTTGATTGTTTTGGACAAAGACTGATAAGTAATTGTGCTATTGAAGATTTGGTCTTGTGGGGCCCTGGTTACTCAGGGAAAAAAGATAAAAATGTTAGCCCACTAATAACTTGTTTACTCTGTAAAACTGATTCAACAGGTGAAAATCATTGTGTTAATTGGAGAAAATGTCTTACTGAAATGCCTGTCTTACTAATATTCCTAATACCTTGTTTGTTAGAAACTCTGGACAGAGTGTGGTCTCAGAACAAAGTGAGAACATTTTTTTCAGGAGAAGGGCACAGTTTACCTTTGTAGGGTACCTCCATTTAAGAGGCTGGTAGTCAATGATGGGTAAGATTTCCTTGGGACAAGAAAACCTTAGACAGGATATACAGCTTAGCTCTGTATTATCCAAAAACGGGTAATCCTTGATACAAAAAGGAAACAACCTAAGACAGACACAGTCTTCTTTGAATATAGTAAAAAAGGGGGAATTGTTGGGAGCCGTTAAGGCCTCCCCCTAGATTGGTGTCTCTGACTCAGCTGATTGTCCTTTACCCAGAGTCAACAAGGTTTGGGGTTATGGAAAGTTCAAAGAGGTCTGAGAGAAGGTCAGGTGGTGATGACACAAGTGGACTGATTGACCTATCTGTAATGTGTGTGTTTTGTATTGGTCTGTATTCTGTTCTGGTGGTGGTAGCACAAGAATATTGATTGACTTGTAGCTGTGTATAAATGCCTCTGGAAAAACAAGGTCGGCATCAGCGCAATAAAGACGAGATTGACCCAGAAGCTGCGTTGGCCAGGAGTGTCTGCGTGATAGAGAATACTGACCCGGGCATAGTCGTCAACCTGTAGGAAATATTGACCCACGAACAGGGGTCGACCAGTAGAGATAGTAGGCTGGAGGCTCCCCTATGTTAGGGTTTAAAAACTCTTCATCCTCATGCCTCACTTCAGAACCCCTACTCTTGCCGGCTCTCCGGCACTTGAAATCTTTCAGTGGGTCCCATTATCAGCAAGTTAAAATATAAGTTCCTCAGCCTGGTGTCAATTCTCTGAAATCTTACTCTGTTAGATGAGCCTCTGAGATCTGACCTTGTCTACCCCCCTATCCAACACTGACTGACTCACATGTTTGATTCAAGCTACAAATAGTGTTTATGGAATTTTGTAGCTATTTGCTTTGCCTCTTTATTAATTAATTTGTTGAGAAGTCCTAAAATCTAACCACTATAGTTTCCCCTCACCCCATCCCAGAGGTTCTCTATCACAGAGTTATGTCTCTAGCTAATTTTTATTTTTTAATTTGAGTTAGGTCTCACTAAGTTGCTGAGGCTAGCCTTGAACTTGCAATCCTCCTGTTTCAGCCTCCAAGAAGCCGGGATTAAAGGTCTGTGCCACCATCCTCTGCTTTTCTCCTTTACACTGACACTTAGTATAGAGCCTAGAAATATTTCCCTTCACTTCTGTGTAATGTAAGCTACAAGCCAGACTTTAGATTTATACCCACTGTGGTAGGACAGTACCAGCTTAGAGAAGAGAATGCTTAACTTTTTAAAAGTGTATTGTTTGTTTTCTGTTCCACTATTTCTGTTTCATTTATTGCTTGAAATATTTATTACTGGGTTTAGAAAACTGTTGAGGGTTATATAGATTCTGCATCAGAATACGAGCATCACAATTTTTTATTATACCTTTCTCTGTAAATGAAACTACATCACATGAATCTTAGAAACTGAATTATGGATCCAAGGGGGTGCTCCACCTCTAAACTACACCCTTACCCTTTGTATTTTTAGTTTTGAAACAGGGTCCCTCAAAGTTGCCAAGGCTGGCTTCATACCTGTGATCCTTTTCTCTTAGCCTTCCAAGTACTGGATTATAGGTATGTGATACCAATTAATGAAGAAGGTAATTTTTTTCAAAATATATAAAAGTAATTCTTTTCATTAACAAGATTTTTGCAAAACACCTTGGAAATGGTCCACAAGCCACATGGGTGAGAACAAAAATCCAGCTTTTCAGCACAAACTGTGAAATGTTACTAGCAAGGCCATAAGTCCATGTAACATTCTAGTGAGTTCTCAGTCAGTCTGAGCTCACTCTCAGTGACTGCTGTCATGTCTGTGGCTGAGAGGCTAGGTTTCAGGACATGAGTACCAACAGCCACTTACTCAACAGTGCATTGTGTCTCTTCAGGTACAATGTGATTTCTCCTTTCTTTTCAACAATTTCTTCTAGGCTTGAAATAATTCTGAATCCAGTTTCCAAGGTAATCTTGTTGGGGTAGTTTCCAAGGTAATATTGTTGGGCTGAGCACACATTTTTTTCTTCTTCAAGTGTATCAGGCTGTGGTTTGTCTCTATTAAATTTTATAATTTTTACTGCATACATGAGCAGACAGATCAGGGAACAGATCAGTTCCAGGGACACAATGGCCAAAATGAGGTCAGGGTACAACCTGCTAGGCTAAGGGAAAGAATGCTACATACATAGGGTGAGAAGACCTGTGTTGCCTGGATGAACAGGAGAAGATTTGCTATGATGACCATAGGAAGAGGGTGGAACCTGGGCCTAAAAAGCTAGGAATCCAGAAGCAGGTAGTCTTCAATACTTTGGATGAGGTCCAAAGAAACTTCTCTGTCTTCACCCTTGCTACCATTCCCTAACCTCAGAGGCCAGGACCCCTCCAGCATGACCTTGCCACCTGTCCCAGGGAGCAGCAGACCAATAGGTGCTTTTTAAATAGGTGATCATTTCTGCTCTCCTCCTCCTCCTCCTCCTCCTCCTCCTCCTCCTCCTCCTCCTCCTCCATTTCACCTCCTCCCCTCCTTCTTCTCTTCTTTCTTTTCCTCTTCCTCTTCCTTCTCCATCTCTAGTACTCCAGTGTCATTTTAATTTTACTTTTGAAGATACATCTGCTCTCATTTTTGTCTTTGTTCTTCCGTAGATAATGTGTAGTCCTTTTGTTTATATTTTATGATTTTTTCTTTCTCATTTGATCAGCAAATTAATTTTGATATGTATTGCTAAAATTGCCTTCAAGTTTTATTTTGTTTTTTTTTTTCATTTTTATTGGTGCACTGTAGTCATACATCTTAATGGAGTAGTATGATAGAGGCATATATGCATGCATGACTCAATTAGCTCTTATCCAATTTCCATCGTATTCCATCGTCCTCTCTCCTTTCCCTTCTTCCTATGTTTGAGTTAGAGATTGACTTGATATGTGTGTGAATGTACATCATGTACATTAGGAAATTTCCCTCTCTTCCCCTCCCAATCCCCTCAATTACATTGCTTATTTGTTCATCTATGGTTTCTCCTTCCTTATGTAAAGTTCCTTCTATGACCCATTTTTCCCAACTCTTGAATATTAAACAGAGCTTATTTTTTTACTTTTTGTGACTAATTTCACTTAGTATAATGTTCTTCGGTTCCATCCATTTCCTGCAAATTACATAATTTTTTCTTCTTTATGGCTGAGTACAATTTCATTGTATATATATCCCATAGTTTTATAAACATTCATTTGTTGATGGACATCTTGACAGGTTTTATAGTTTGGCAATTTTGTAAATTGTGTACCTATGAACATAGATACAGATACATTAGTTGATATTTAGATTTTCATTCTTTTGGGTAGATACCCAGAAGTGATATTGCTGGATCATATGATAGGTACATTCCCATTCTTCTGAGGATTTTCCTTACTGTTTTCCAAAGTGGTTGCACTAATTTTCAATCCTACCAACAATTTATTACATTTCTCACTTCCAGATCCTCCACAGTATTTTTTGTTGTTTATGTTTTGAATGATTGCCATTCCAGTTGGTGTTAGGTGAAATCTCAGGGTAGTTTTGATTTGCATCTCTCTAACTGCTAATAATTTTGAACATTTTTTTCATACATTTATTGACCATTTGAATTTTTCTTTTGTGAAGTGTCTATTTAGTTCAGTTAGCCATTTTTGAATGGGTTGTTTCCTTAGTGCTGAGTTTCTTGAGTTCTCTCTATATTCTAGATATTAGTCCTCTATTGGATAAATACTTGGCAAATTTTTTCTTCCATTTAGTTGGCTCTCTGTTGATTTTCTTGAGAGTTTCCTTTTTTGTACAGAAGTTTTTAAGTTTAATTCAATCCCACCTATTAATCCACCTTTTAGTTTCTTGTGCCTTTTGGGTCTTGTTGAGAAAGTTTATACCTGTGCCTATGTGTTACATTGTTGGACCTATACCCTCTTCAAGGAGTTTCAAGGTCTCTTGTCTAATTCTAAGACTGATTAATCTTGAATTGAATTGTTCAGAGTGATAAAGTGGGGTATATTTTCATTTTACTGCATATGGTTAACCAGTTTTGCCAACAACATTTGTCGAAGAAGCTACCCTTTTTCCAATGTATTTTTTGGCCCCTTTGTCAAAAATCAATTGGCTGTAAGTTTGCAGATTTGTTTCTGAATCTTCTATTCTGCTCCATTGGTTTATGTATATGTTTTTGTGCCAGTACAATGCTGTTTTTATTACTATGACTGTAGTATAGTTTAAAGTCAGGTGTCGCAATTCCTCCTGCATGATTTTTGTTGCTGAGAACTACTTTGGCTATTCTGGGATTTTTGTTCTTTCAAATAAATTTAAGGACTTTTTTTTCTATGTCTATAAGGAAAGATCTAGGTAATTTAATTAGTATTACATTAAATCTGTAGATCACTTTTGGAAGTATGGCCATTTTGATAATATTTATTCTGTTTATCCAAGAACAGTCTTAAATTTCTTTTTTAATGTTTTATAATTTTATTTGTAGAGGATTTTTACGTCTTTAGTTAAGTTTATTTCAAACTATTATATTTTATTTTTTGTGGTATATCCTGAGTGAAAGTATTTTCTGGATTTCTTTTTCATTGGTTTATGGTTGACATCCAGGAAAGCTTCTGATTTTTTTTAATTTTTTTATTTGGTGGTACTGGGGTTCCTGGAAGCCCTTCTACTTCTGGACTGTACTGTCAGAAGTATTTTATATTTTTATTTGAAAACAGGGTCTCTTAAGCCGGCACGGCTGTCTTCGAACCTGCAGGATCCTCCTGTCTCTGCCTCCCAAGCATGGGGATTACAAGCGTGCACCACCATGCCCGGCTAAGCTTCTGATTTTTTAAGATTAATTTTGTATCCAGACTCTTTGATGAATTTATCAGTTCTATCAGTCTTTTGGTTGAGTTGTTGGGTCCTCTATGTATAGTATCATGCCATCTTCAAATAGCAAAAATTTTAATTCTTTTTTCTATTTGTATACTTGTATTTCCTTTTTTCCCTTATAGCTCTGGCTAGAGTTTCAAGTACTATATTGAAAAGAAGTGGTGATAATGAACATCCTTGTCTTGTTACTGTTTTTAGGGGGGATTTTTTCAGTTTTCCTCCATTTAATATGTTGTTGGCTGTGGGCCTATTCGATATTTCCTTTATGATATTGAGGTATGCTCCTTCTATTTCGATGCTCTGCAGTGCTTTTCTCATAAATGGATGTTGGATTTTGTCAAATGCTTTTTCAGCATCTGTTGAAATAAGTATGTGATTTTTTTCTTTGGTTCTCTTTATTTGATAAATGACATAGGTTAATTATTTTATTTTTTATTATTTTTTGTTGTTGCAATGTATTCATACATCATAATGGTATAAAGAAAATACTTTTGTAGACATACATGCACACATAGGTTAATTTTTGTTTACTGAACCAGTCTTGCATCCCTGGAATGAACCCTACTTGGTCATGGTATATGATTTTCTTAATGTGGTTTTGAACGAATGTTGCTAATATTTTGTTTAGTAGTTTTGCATCTAAGTTTATCAATAATATAGGCCTCTAGTTTTCTTTCCTTGAGCTGTCTTTATTTGGTTTGAGTATTAATATAATGTTGGCTTCATAGAATGCATTTGAGATAGCTTTTTTCAATTTTGGAAAATAGGTTGAGGAGTATTGGAATTAGCTCCTTTATAAATGTTTTATAAAATTTACTTGGAAAACCATTTTGTCCTGGGATTTTTTTTTGATGATAGGCTCTTTATTGATGCTTCAATTTCTTTGATTACTATTGGCTGGTTTAAATTTTCTTTATCTTCTTGACTCAGTTTAGGAAGGTTGTATATGTCTAGAAGGTTGTTGATTTCCTTCAGACTTTCCATTTTGTTGTAGTATAGTTTTCAAAGTATTTTCTGATAATCCTCTAGATTTAATATATTGTCATTAGTAATATCTCCTTTTCATCTTTTATGTTTGTAATTTGGATTGATTCTGTCTTTGTTGTTGTTAAGTTGGCTAGTGGTTATTTTTTGAGAAACCAGTTTTAGGTTTTGTTGATTTTCTGCCTTTTTAATTCTCTACTTCATTGATTTCTGCCCTGATTTTTAATAATTTCCTGGGGTAGACTGTTTCTATTTCTCAAGGGCTTTGTGGTGTGTCATTAGGTTATTTATTTGGTGGTTTTCTATTTTTTTATGTGGACACTCAGTGCTTTGAATTTTCCTCTTATTACTGACTTCAAGGTGTCCCAGAGGTATTGATATGTTGTATCTCTATTTTTATTTGTCTTTAGGAATTTCTTGATTTCACCCCTTACTATGATGCATTCTTTGTTCAGCACTGCCATGTTCAGTATCTAAATGTTTATGTGGTTTCTTTGGGTCTTCTTATAGTTGATTTCTAGTTTTATTCTATTGTGGTCTGAAAAGACAAAGGGAAGTGTGTCACATTTTTTTAATTTGCTAGTGCTCACTTTGTTGCCCAGGCTGTAATATATTTTGAAGAAGATTCCATGAGCTTGGAAAGAGGCTTGTGAAAGGGATGGGTAAGAAAGCAAACAATCAAGCATATATACACTAAAAACAATAACAAAATAATGCATCAATACAAATATATAAATACTCAGCAGACTTAATCTCTGCAATTTTGCTCTGTGCAGACACTGAGTGCCACCAGTACCTTTTCTGCTGCTAGCCTTCTCTGAGCCTCTCTCTCTCTCTCTCTCTCTATATATATATATATATATATATATATATATATATATACATACACAGATGGCCAATAACAATGGAACTGGATCTAATGTTAAGTATAGGTTTCCCTCCATGATTTCCACTAATGCAGAGCCTGAGACTCTCCCACCTGTGTTTGTGGTGAGTGCCTCTGAGACTAAATCTAGTGTACACATAAGAGTCCCTGTTCTCCACAGCGAGGGCTGTGTTGGTCTGACTTATCCATTCACCACAATTGGGTGGTCTGTGGTGATCTCGGATATCCTACTATTTGGATCTATTGTTAAGCACAGGTCCATTTCCATGCTTTCCACCAGTCATAGCTGGTATTTGCACAGGAGGAACCGGTGGCTTATAATTCCAAATAGCTGCAATATCTTACTGTGTGTCCCTGGCCTGTGACTGCAGACATTAAAGATAAATGGGGACTTCCGGGAAGATGGCAACCGAGAAAAGCGGGGCTTAAGAGCCCCGCTAACAACAAATATCCATTAGCACAAAATCAGCGCCTTCCAAAGCCAGAAAACAACATCACCAGAGAAACAAAAAAATCACCAGGCTCCAGAGAGAAAGCGGACTGAGAACAGAGCCACAGAGGAGATCCTCACGCCCGAGGACGCGGCAGACGCGGCAGCAGCGCCATACTGCCGGCGAATTCACGGGACGGCCACAGCAAGCCGAGGGGAGCCGCTGCGGAACAGCCAGGCAGGATTTCTCGGCGCAGAGGACATCTAAAGCTCCCAGTGTCTGAGCTCAGCACACGCTGCAGGGATTCAGAGTGGAAATCAAAACCAAGAAAAAAAACATGCCAGCCCAACAGCCGAGGGCGTAGCAGCAGCTCCATATTGCCACCGGGGCAGCAGCACCGAATTCACTACAGCTACATCTGCGTACTCAAGAACAGTGAGTCAAATTGTGGGCCACAGCGGAGAAATCCCAGTACTGTACTCACTGGCACTTGACCCAGTGGGAGAGGGGCGGTGGCAGTGATATCTCACCATAGGAGAACGTGCAACCTGGCACCCCACACAGTCTAAAGCAGCCTCTATCGATTCTCTGGGTCGGAGACTCTGTGATACAACCCAGTAAAGGAGTAGTGGGGTCTGAGATACTACTGACTCGAGATCCAGAGCACCTTAAGTGAAGTCAGAGTGACCCAAGGGAAGAACCCAGAGAAGGCACAAACTTCCGATATCATGGGAAAGAGGAATAATACTGGAGCAATGAATGCTCACAACCCCACAACATCAGAACCCGATAAAACAGAAAATCAGAGATTTCTAGAAGATCAAATCAGGAAAATAACTGTAGAAATAATAGAGATGCTTCGAAAAGAACTCAGAGAGAGCCAAAAAGAGATAAAGGATGCAATTAATGAAGTAAAGGCCTCAATTCAAAGCACAAACAACCGATTAGAACACATGGAGAACAGAATCTCGCTCTTAGAAGATGATCATTCCAAAAATGAACGCATAGTTTCTAATCTAGGAAAAAATATCCGACAGCAGGAATCTGATATTGAAGAAATATGGGCCCATTTTAAGAGAGCTAACCTAAGAATAATTGGAATAGAGGAGGGAAAAGAAAGTGAAACCAAAGGGATCAACAATCTCTTCAAGGAAGTAATAGCAGAAAATTTTCCAGACATAGAGCAAGAGGTCGATACGCAGGTCCAGGAAACTTATAGAACTCCCTTTAGACAGGATCAGAGAAGAGGATCCCCACGCCACATAATTGTCAAAATGACCAATGTGGAAGTCAAGCAGAGAATCTTAAAGGCAACAAAAGCAAAGGGCCAAGCGACATTCAGAGGCAAACCAATTAGATTCACTCCAGACTTCCCAAACCAAGTTATGAGAGCCAGAAGGGCTTGGAGTAACATATTCCCAATTTTGAAAGAAAACAACTTCCAGCCAAAAATTTCCTACCCAGCAAAACTTTCTATCAAATTAGATGGAGAAATAAGAAGCTTCCATGACAAACAGAAACTGAAGGAATTTATGTCTTCAAAACCAGCACTAGAGAAAATACTCAAAGAGATTAACTACAAAGAAGAAATAGGTAACACACATCAGAACTAGAGAAACAAGATTTTCCATCCAACAGACAACTAAGATTGGTTATCTGTGGAGATTCATTATTTATGTTAGTCTTTTACCTATCTGTAAAGGGTATTGTTTGCCTTTATTGTTGTTAATTTTTAGGATTTCTAGTTGGAATATTAATATACCTTCAGATATAGCATTTGGAAATATTTTATCCCATTCTATTAGTAACTGTTAATTCTGTTTACATTGTCTTTGGATATACAATATGTTTTTTTATTTTTTAGGGAGTTTGTATACTCTTCTGTTGCCTGTGCCATTGAAATCATAACCAAGAAATCACTGCCAATTTCAATGTTGTGAGGTTTTATGACCCAGATTTTCTCCTAAAAGTTTATAGTCTTAAGATTTATATTTAGGTCTTTTATCTATTTTGAGTTAATATTTGTATATGGGATTAGGTAAGGGTCCAATTTTATTCTTTTCCATGTAATTATTATTTTTCAACAATATTTAGTTAAAAGATTATTATTTCTACCACCAAATGTTCGTGGAAACCTTGTCAAAAATAACGACAATATAGGGAAGAATTTAGGTCTAGGCTTTTATTTAACTCCAATGGTTTATATATCTGCCTTTATAATAGTACTACACTGTTTCAATTATTGTAGCTTTATATGGTTTGAAATCAGAAAATATATATCTTCTAGCTTTGTTCTTTTTCAAGATCGATGTGGGTACCTAGAGTCCATATTACATATTAGGATATATTTTTTTCTGAAAAATAAATATATAAATATTTGATAGTTTCACCTAAAAAATAGAAAAAAATAGATTCTCTGGTAAGAAAGAAAGCAAAAAGAAATATTGAAATGTTATCTTTAAGTCATCAAAAGCTTGGTATCAGACAAATGAAACTGTTATGTGAGATTATCAGTTTTAATTTTGGATAAATTGCTATAATACTAGATGTCAACTACTAAGCCAAGCATAGGAGGGGGGGATAGGGAGAGAACAGGGTGGGGATCGGGTGGGGGCTGACTGGGCAATGTGTGCATGTATGTCTACAAAAGTATGTATCCCACTATGATGTATGAATACAGTGCACCAATTAAAAATAAATATGAAATAAAATAAAATAAAATAAAATTCACCCTCTCAAATTAAAAAAAAAAAGATAAATGGGGTACTTTTCTGCTCTCTGATCAGCATACTAGCTTTTTTTTCTCTTGCCTTTCACTTGTTGTGTTCTTTTTATATTTATGCTGCTTTCTTTTTTCAGAAGTCTATTTTAAAGGCAATAGAGTCTGAGTGTCAACAGAGCTGATATGTACTGCTTTTCTCAGTCTCCATCTTCCTAGAAGTCTCCTTTTTGCAAGATTTTTGTCTTTTTGTATTTGTGGATTAATAATTTTCATGAAATCTGGAAAAATTTTAAAGATCGTTTCTTCAAATATATTTTCTTTTTTTAAATTAATTTATTTTTTATTGGTGCACTGTATTCATACATTATAATGGGATAAAAATACTTTTGTAGACATACATGCACACATCGCCCAGTTAGCCCCTAACCAATCCCCACCCCATTCTCTCCCCATTCCTCCTTCCCATGCTTGGCTTAGTGGTTGACATCTAGTATTATAGCAATTTATCCAAAATTAACAATGATAATCTCACATAACAGTTTTATTTGTCTGATACCAAGCTTTTGATAACTTAAAGATAACATTTCAATATTTCTTTTTGCTTTCTTTCTTACCAGAGAATATTTTTTCTTTTTTTTTAAGGTGAAACTATCATACATTTATATATTTATTTTTCAGAAAAAAAAATCTATCCTAATATGGAATATGGACTCTAGATACCCAAAATGATCTCGAAAAAGAACAAAGCTAGAAGATGTGTATTTTCTGATTTCAAACCATATAAAGCTACAATAATTGAAACAGTATATTACTGCTATAAAGGCAGATTTATAAACCATTGGAGTAAAAGCCTAGAGATAAATTCTTCCATATATTGTCAAGTTATTTTTGACAAGGTTCCCACGAACATTTGGTGGAGGAAATAAAAATCTTTTAACTAAATATTGTTGAAAAATAATAATTACATGAAAAAGAATAAAATTGGACCCTTACCTAACACCATATACAAATTTTAACTAAAAATAGATAAAAGACTTAAATATAAATCTTAAGAATATAAACTTTTAGAAGAAAATCTGGGTCATAATATCTCACAACATTGAAATTGGCAGTGTTTTCTTGGATATGATTTCAATGGCACAGGCAACAGAAGGGTAAACAAACTCCCTAAAAAAATATTGTATATCCAAAGACAATGTAAACAGAGTTAAAAGTTAGTGATAGAATGGGATAAAATATTTCCAAATGCTATATCTGAATATTAATATTCCTACTACAAATCCTAAAAATAAGCAACAATAAAAGCAAACAATAAAATTTAGAGATAAGTAAAAGACTAACATAAATAATGAATCTCCACAGATAACCAATCTTAGTTGTCTGTTGGATGGAAAATCTTCTTTCTCTGGTTCTGATGTGTGTTGCCTATTTCTTTTTTGTAGTTTTGTAGTTGAGTATTTTCTCTAGTGCTGGTTTTGAAGACATATATTCCTTCAGTTTCTGTTTGTCATGGAAGCTTCTTATTTCTCCATCTAATTTGATAGAAAGTTTTGCTGGGTAGAAAATTTTTGGCTGGAAGTTATTTTCCTTCAGAGTTTGGAATATGTTGCTCCAAGCCCTTCTGGCTCTCATAACTTGATTTGGGAAGTCTGGAGTGATTCTAATTGGTTTGCCTATGAATGTCACTTGGCCTTTTGTTTTTGTTGCCTTTAAGATTCTCTGCTTGGCTTCCACATTGGTCATTTTGACAATTATATGGCGTGGGGATCCTCTTCTCTGATCTTGTCTAAAGGGAGTTCTATAACTTTCCTGGACCTGTGTATCGACCTCTTGCTCTATGTTTGGAAAATTTTCTGCTATTACTTCCTTGAAGAGATTGTTGATCCCTTTGGTTTCACCTTCTTTTCCCTCCTCTATTCCAGTTATTATTAGGTTAGCTCCCTTAAAATGGGCCCATATTTCTTCAATGTCAGATTTCTGCTGCCAGATTTTTTTTCTAAATTAGAGACTATGCATTCATTTTTTGAATGATCATCATCTAGGAGCAAGATTTTATTCTCCATGTGGTCTAATTGGTTGTTTGTACTTTGAATTGAGGCCTTTACTTCATTGATTGCATCCTTTATCTCTTTTTGACTCTCTCTTAATTCTTTTCAAAACACCTCTATTATTTCTACAGTTATTTTCCTGATTTGATCTTCTAGAAATCTCTGAATTTCTGTTTTATCAGGTTCTGATGTTGTGGGGTTGTGGGCATTCATTGCTCCATTGTTATTCCTCTTTCCCATGATTTCGGAAGTTTGTGCCTTCTCTGGGTTCTTCCCTTGGGTCACTACAACTTCACTTAAGGTGCTCTGGATCTTGAGTCTTTGGTATCTCTGTCCCCACTGCTCCTTTACTGAGTTGTATCGCAGAGTCTCAGACCCAGGGAGTCAATTGAGGCTGCTTTAGACCATGGGGGGTGCCATGTTGGGCATTCTCCCGTGGTGTGATATCTCTGCCACCGCCACTCCCCCACTGGGTCAAGTCCCTGGGTGTGAAGTACTGGGATTTCTCCTCTAGGGGTCGCAATTTGACTCACTGTTGTTGAGTGAGCAGATGGAGCTGTCGTGGACTCGGTGAATTCGCTGCTGCTGCTGCCGCCGGTGGCAATATGGTGTCATTGCCATGCCCTCGGCCATGAGGCTGGCGTATTTCTTCTCTGGTTTTGAGATCTACCTTGAGTCCCTGCAGGGTGTGCTAAGCCCAGCTCCTGCTAGCTTTAGATGCTCCCTGCGCCAAAAAATCTGCCGAAATTCTCCTGGCTGAACTGCAGCCGCTCACCTCGGCTCACTGTCTGCCGCTCCTCTCTGGTGCCTGGTGGGCTGTTGAGTGCTTTGGTCTGGAGCCGTCCGGTGAACTCGCCGCTGCTGCTAGCAGTAAGGTGCTGCTGCCGCGTCCTCAGGCGAGAGGCCGGTGTATGTCCTCTGTGGCTCTGAGCTCTGTTCTGAATCCCCCTTCTCTCTGGAGCCTGGTGCTGCAAGGGAAGATGGCGCCCACCGCTTTGCGCTGAGGCTCCAGCTGCAGCACTGCGGTATTTTTTTTTCCTGGTGTCTCGTTTTTCCAGCCCTCTTTTTCTCTGTCCCTTGTAATTACATTTTTTGTTTCTCTGCTGATGGTGTTTTCTGGCTATGAAAGGCACTGCTTTTGTGGTAATAAAGATTGGTTGTTAGTGGGGCTTGTAAGCCCTGCTTTTCTCCGTCGCCATCTTCCTGGAAGACTCCTTCAAATATATTGTCTATACTTTGCTTTTCTCCTCTCCTTAACTTATGTTAAACTATTTGAAATTATTCCACATCTCTTTCTCTGATATCCTTTTTCCAGTACTATTTATATTATGTTTATCTGAAATCATTTCTATTGCTATGTATTCAAGTTCACTAATCTTTATCTCTGTACTATACACTCTATCATTAATCACATATGGTATATTTTATCTAAATATTGATTTTTTATAACTTGGACTTCATTTTGTTCTTCTAGATATTTTTAAAAAACATATTTACTCTGAGCCAGGCATGGTGGCACATGCTTTTAATCCCTGTACTTGGGAGGCTGGGACAGGAGGATCACAGACTCATAGCCACACTTAGCTACTTAGTGAGGCCCTCTGCAATTTAGTGAAATACTTTTTCCTAATAAAGAATAAAATATAGGGCTGGGAATGGAGCTTAGAAATAGAATGCCTCTGGGTTCCATCCACAGTGCCGCAAAAAAAAAAAAAAAAAAAAAAAAAAAAAACCACAAAAAACAAAAAAAAACACATGTTTACTCTTTCTACAAGTTTCTTAAACCTAAAAAATACAGTTAAACTTAAATGTCATAGTCCACTATTTCTACTATTTAAAAATTGTAAATTTTTGTTATTTTTCACTCTTTGATGTAGTTACATTTACCTAATGTTTTGTATGTCATCTGGTAATTTTTATTTGAAAAAGTGACATTGTTAATTTTTCTTTTGTTTGTTTTGGTGGTACTGGGGATGGAACCCAGGGGCCTTCTACCTCCGCGCTACACTTCCAGACCTATTTTATATTTTATTTGGAAACAGGGTCTCTTAAGCCAGCTGATGCTGGCTTCGAACCTGTGTGATCCTCCTGTCTCAGCCTCCCAAGCACAGGGATTACAAGCGTTTGCCACCATGCCCAGTGACATTGTTAATTTTACTTGGCTATATGATGAATATTTTTGTATTTTGTTAAACTTTTTACTGAGACATGCCTCTTTCTTTCTTCTTTTGGATTGAACTCAAGAGCATTCTATCTCCGAGTTATACTTCAGCCCCTTTTTATTTTTTATTTTGAAACAGATTCTCACTAAGTTTATGAGGGTTTTGCTGCATGGATGAAGCTGGCCATGAACTTGCAATCATATTGTCTCAGCTTCACAAGTACTAAGATTATAGTTGTGTTTGTGACACCATGCCCAGCTATGCATTTCAAAACAAAATGATCCTTTTGGGTTTATTTTAAAGATGTGATAAGTATGACTGTAGCAGTAACAAGTAGTGCAGGGAAAATTATTTCCACTATTTAGTAAGTCTCTTTTGTGTATTTTGTTCATTAGCTTATAAGTCTTGAGATTTTGCAGTTGGGCTAGTGGGAACAGGTACTATTTTCATCCTTGTATGAGCACTAGGCACTCTTGTCTCTGATTATTTCAGGTATTTTAGTATGCATATATGCTGATTCACACTCAGCTGAATATCTAAGAAGTCTTTCTACAAATCTCCATAATTCTTTTTTGTGTACCTCTCACCTTTTTGGTACTCTGTTCTGCAAACTCAATAAGCCTTGATCTCCCCTAAATCTTGGCTTTGTCTCTTCAACTCAGTTATACCTTTACCCTTTTCTTGAGTTCTTAATCCTTGTGCTGTATCTTTGGAACATCGTGAAAGCACTAGCCAGGGGGATTATAAGTTTCTATTATTTCTTCATCTCTTAGAGATCAGGGTATTTCATTTTTATGTAATATTTTAAGAAATTATGTCTTATGTATTTTCCCATTTTTTTTAGTTTTTTCAGCCAAGAAGGTAAGTCCAATGTCTGTTATTCCATTTTGACCTAAAATAAAATTTTTTATCCTTTATTTCTGAAAATATTTTGTCTCTGGGTTCATATGACCTCATCTGATTATCCCCTTATTTTTTATGACTAATTTTCTTTCACTAACCTTTTTATCAAAGTTTCTTTATTTTTATTTCTACAATCGCCCTCTCAAGGATCATCCACCATTGTGGCTATAGATACCATTTCTTCTCATGAAATATCAAGTATTTATTCACCTAACTTCTATACTATACTTATTTCTGCCTAGAAGAATTTCAATTTCATTGTCTTGCTCTCATTTCAATTCAGCAGCTTGGTATATTTCAAAGTACATTTATTAAGGTGTCAAAAGCCCTGGATTCTAGTGCCTGCTCTACAATTACCTACCTAATCAGGTAATCTTAGAGAAATAATTTATACTTTCTGAGCTTCAATTTACTCACATACTGAGTGAATAATCTTGATTAAATAATTTCTAAAGTCTTGTTTTAGCCCTAACATTTTTTCATTCTAGGTAACTTTGTGTAAAAGTGTTAAATGTTCATTATTATGCTCATCTCCTTTTTCTACATGCTAGGTGTCTATACCTGAAATATGCATTAATGCTATAGTTTCCTAACAAGTACCCTGCCAGGGTATTCATCCTTCAATATTGTTATCAACTCATATCCTTGTGTAAGAAATTTTAATAACACTCTTGCTTGACACATTAAATACAAATATCTCTGATTTTATTTTTGTGGTGGTACTGGGGATAGAACCATTCTACATCCAGGCTATACTCCCAGACCTATTTTATAGTCTATTTGGAAACAGGGTCTCTTAAGCCAGCAAGGCTGGCTTCAAACCTGCAGGATCCTCCTGTATCCACCTCTCAAGCGCAGGGAATACAAATGTGTGCCACCAGGCCCGGCTCTGTTTGACTTTTAAGATACTTAACTTTTCCATACAAGATTATATCTTAATATTCAATTACTTAAAATCTCTGCCTCATTTTGGACCATCTTTTCTTTTTTTAAGTTGTAGTTTGTTCCTTCTTTTTTATATAATATATTTTATTAGTTCATTGTATTTATAGATCATAATGGGCTATAAATCTTGTAAAGACATAAATGCACACATCACCTAGCCAGCCCCCACCCAGTCCCCACCTCACTCCCTCCACATCCCTCCCTCCCATGCTTGGTTTAGTGGTTGACTTTGATATGAATAAGTACATCATGTGCTTTAAGAGTTTCCTTCTCCCCTCCTCCCATCCCACACAGCTAGGTTGCATTATTTGCTCCTCTATAGGATCTATTTTTTCACCTGGAGTACCTCCTATGATCTATTTTACCCTAGCTTTCACATATTAGGGAAAGCATTTGATTTCTTAATTTTTGTGACTGACTAGTCTCGCTTAGCATAATGTCCTCAAGATCCATCCATTTCCCTGTAAATGCCGCAATTGTATTTTTTTTATGGCTGAGTAAAATTTCATTGTGTACATATCCCACAGTTTTGTAATCCATTCATCTGTTGATGGACATCTTGGCTGGTTCCATAGTTTGCCTATGGTGAATTTTGCAGCTATGAATATAGATATACATGCATTAGTTTGGTAGTTTGGTTTCCTTTCTTTTGGGTAGATACGCAGAAGTGGTATTGCTGGATTGAGAGGTAGATTTGTTCCCATTCTTCTGAGGATTCTCCCTACTGTTTTCCAAAGTGGTTGCACTAATTTACAGTCCCACCAACAATGTTTTAGAGATCCCACTTCTCCATACCCTCACCAGCATTTATTGTTGTTTATGTTTTCAATGATTGCCATTCTAGTTGGAGTCAGGTGAAATCTCAGGGTAGTTTTGATTTGCATCTCTCTGATTACCAATGATGTTGAGCATTTTTCATGCATTTATTGGGCATTTGAATTTCTTCTTTCATGAAGTGTCTATTTAGTTCACTTGCCCATTATTTGATTGGATGATTTTTTTTTTTTTTAGTTTTGAGTTTCTTGAGTTCTTAAGCCTTTTGTTTAAGTTTTTGGGTTTTCTAAATATGGTATTATATCATCTGCAAATAGTGAAAGTTTGAGTTCTTCTTTCCCTATTTGTATTCCTTTGATTTCCTATTCTTGCATTATTGCTCTGGCTAGAGTCTCAAGTACTATATTGAAGAGAAGTGGTGATAATGGACATCCTTGTATTGTTCCTGTTTTAGGGGAATTCTCAAAGTTTTTTCCCATTTAATATGATGCTAGCTGTGGGCTTCCTGTAGATTGCCTATATGATGCTATGTTCCTTCTATTCTGATTCCTTTTTTTGTGGTACTCGGGATCCTGAGAGCCCTTCTACCTCTGGGCTTCACGCCCAAACCTATTTTTTATATTTTTATTTGGAAATAGGGTCTCTTAAACCAGCATGGCTGGCTTTGAACCTGCTCAATCCTCCTGTCTCCACCTCCCACGTGTGGGGATTACAAGCATGCACCACCAAGCCTGGCCTTCTATTCTGATTCTCTGCAGTGCTTTTTATCATAAATGGATGTTGAATTTTATCAAATGATTTTTCAGCATGTATTGAAATGATCATGTGATTTTTGTCTTTGGTTCTGCTTATATGATAAATTACATGGATTGTTTTTTGTAAGTTCAACCAGACTTGCATCCTTGGGATGAACCCTACCTGGTCATGATGTATGATTTTTTTATATAGTTTTGAATGCGTGTTGCTAGTATTTTGTTTAGCAGTTTTGCATCCAAATTTATCAAAGATATAGGCCTGTAGTTTTCCTTCCTTGAACTTTCTTTGGTTTTGCTATTAATGTGGTGATGTCTTCATAAAATTTATTTGAGAGAGTGCTGTTTTTTTCTATTTCATAAAATAGTTTGAGGAGTATTGGTATTAGATCTTCTATAAAGGTTTTATAGAATTTACTTGGGAAACCATCTGGTCCTGAGCTTTTCTTTAATGGTAGCCTCTTTATTGCTGTTTCAATCTCTTTGATTGTTATTGGTTGGTTTAAGTGTTCTATAACTTCTTCACTCATTTTAGGAAGGTTGTATTTATCTAGAAAGTTGTCAGTTTCCTCCAGATTTTCCGTTGTGTTGGAGTATTTTTTCAAAGTAGTTTCTGATAATCCTCTGCATTTCTATACTGTCAGTAGTAATATCTCCTTTTTCATCTCTTATTTTCATAATGTGGGTTGGTTCATTTTTTAGTTAGGTTGGCAAGTGGTTTGTCTAGTTAAATTTTGAGAAACCATATTTTGATTTTGTTGATTTTCTGTATTTTTTTATTCTGTACTTTGTTAACTTGTGCTCTGATTTTAATAATTTCCTGTCTTTTCCTGGCTTTGAGGTTAGATTGTTCCTGTCTTTCAAGGGCTTTGGTATGTGTCGTTAGGTTATTTATCTGATGATTTTTTGTTTTTCTTATGTGAGCACTCAGTGTTATAAATTTTCCTCTTAATACTGCCTTCAAAGTGTCCCAGATATTTTGATATGTTGTATATGTATTTTTATTTGTTTCTAGAAATTTCTTGATTTCACCTCTTACATCTTCTATGACCCATTCTTCATTCAGAAGTGTGGTGTTCAGCCTCCACATATTCATGTGGTTTCTTTATTATTTTTTTATAGTTGATTTCTAACCTCATTCCATTATCTTCTGAAAAGACACAGGGAAGTATGTCACATTTTTTGAATTTGCTAGTGCTCACTTTGTGGCCCAGGATATGTTGGTTTTGGAGCAGGTTCTGTGAGCAGCAGAGAAAAATGTGCACTCTGCTGTAGTTGGGTGAAATATTCTATAAGTGTCCAACAGGTCCATTTAATTAATGGTGTTCTTTAGTTCTGAGGCATTTTTAATGACCTTTTGTCTAGAAGATCAGTCTAATGGTGTAAGAGGTGTGTTGAAGTCTCCCAGTATTTTTGTATTGGGATTTATGTGTGATTTAATGTCACAGAGAGGTTTTTTTTTTATGAAAGTAGCTGCACCTATGTTTGGGGCATAAATTTTGATTATTGTTATTTCCTTTTATTGGATTATTCCTTTTACCAGTAAAAAAAAAAACATATCTTCTTTGTCTCTTCTAATAATCTTGGGTTTGAAGTCTAACCTGTCTGATATCATAGTTGCTACTCTTACTTGTCTTTAAGTTCCATTGGCATGGATTATATTGCTCCAGCCCTTTACCTTAAGTTTGTTTCTATCTTTACTTGTAAGGTGTGTTTCTTGCAAGCAGCAGATAGATTGGTTCTATTTTTAATCCATTTTGCCACTTCTTGTCTTTTGGGAGTTGAGGCCATTTACATTCAGTGTAATTATTGAGAGATGATTTTTTTTTTTTGGTGGTACTGGGGTTCCTTAAAGCCCTTCTACCTCAGGGCTACACTCCCAGATCTATTTTATGCTTTTTTATTTTTGGAAACAGGGTCTCTTAAGCCAGCGCAGTTGGCTCCAAACCTGCACAATCCTCCTGTCTCTGCCTCCCAAGCGCGGGGATTACAAGAGTGCACCACCATGCCCAGCAAGACATGATTTTTAATTCCTAACATGTTAAGATTTTATTTCAGTTTGAAATACTGTTTGTTCTTTTTTTCTTAGTTGTCTGCTGGATGGAAGTTATTGTTTATCTTGTTCTGGTGTGTATTACTTATTTCTTCTTTGTAGTTAATCTCTGAGTATTTTCTCTAGTGCTGGTTTTGAAGATATAAATTCCTTCAGCTTCTGTTTGTCATGGAAGCTTCTTATTTCACCATCTAATTTGAAAGATAGTTTTGCTCAGCAGGAAATTTTTGGCTGGAAGTTTTTTTTTTTTTTTTCAGAGATTGAATTGTGTACTCCAGGCCCTTCTGACTTTCATGACTTGGTTTGGGAAGTCTGGAGTGATTCTAATTGTTTTGTCTCTGAATGTCGCTTGGCCCTTTGTTTTTGTTGCATTTAAGATTCTCTCCTTGGCTTGTACATTGCTCATTTTAACTATTATGTGATGTGAGGAACCTTTTCTCCATTCTTGTCTATGGGGAGTTCTATATAAGTTTCCTGAACCCGTGTATCAACCTCTTGCTCTATGTTTGAAAAATTTTCTGCTATTACTTCTTTGAATAGATTGTTGATCCCTTTGGTTTCACCTTCTTTCCCCTCCTCTATCCCAATAATTCTTAGGTTAGCTCTCTTAAGATAAGCCCATATTTCTTCAATGTCCAATTCCTGTTGAAAAATTGCTTTTTTCTGTTATTAACTATGCGTTCATTTTTGGAGTGATCATCTTCTAGGAGTGAGATTCTATTTTCCATGTGATCTAATCAGTTGTTTATAGTTTGAATTGATGCCTTTACTTCAATGATTGCATCCTTTATTTCTTTCAGACACTCTCTCTATTCTTTTGTAAAGTCCTGAATTATTTCTACAGTTACATTACTGATTTGATCTTCTGAAAATCTCTGTATTTCTGTGTTATCAGGTTCTGTTATTGTGGAGTTGTGAGGGCTCATTGCTCTGTTGTTGTTCCTTCTTCCCATGATTTCAGAAGTTTGTACCTGTTGCTTTTGGTAGATTTTTCTCAGTCTCTAGGTGTCAGCTGGTATATTCAATGGCAAGTTGTATTCAACAGTGAAGGTTGAGTAAGGAGGGAAGTGAAGGAGTAAACGGAAGAATAGGGTAAGGTTTCAGATAGGGTTGAATAGTATGAATATATGAGTTTGTTAAGGTAGTATATACTATAGATTAGAGATAGTAACAATGTAGTAGAATTCTAGTAACCAATGTATTGTTTCTGATATAGTTATATAAATTGGATTTAATACAGGACTAGTGAGCAATAAAAAGGAGAAAAAAGACAGAAGAGGGATAAAGAGGAGAGAGTAGATTTGTTCAAGGGAAGAAGCTTGGGAGAGGATTTGGTATGAGGGTTAAAAACAACAAAAACAAAGGAAAACAAAAATCATAAAAACAAAACAAAACAATAAACCCACAAACCACCTCCAATAAAAAGAAAAAAAAACACAAAAAAGCAATCAGGTATACACACACACACACACACACAAAAAAAAAAAAAAAAAAAACAAAAAAAAACCGAAAAACCCCAAACAATCCCAACAATGAATTGATGCAACTCTACAAATAAATTCAGCAGTCTATCTCTGTGTAGATACCAATTGCAATAGGTACTTTTCCCTCTGTGAGTCTGGTTCTCTGAGACTTCTCAGTCTATATCAATGGGGTTGGATTTAATATTGAGTGAAGTTAACCCTCCACACTTTCCACAGATTTGGAGTCTAGGTCTCTCCCTGCCTCTGTTGGTAGTGTATGCCTCTGAGACCAAACTCAATTTAGGAGCCTCAGTTCTATAAAGCTAGGGCTGGGATAGTCTGAATTCTCCCTTTCCCCCACATTTGGCATGTCTGTGGTATTCCCGGCAATCCTACTCATCAGGTTTAGAGTTAAGCATAAGACTCCCCCCCACACTTTCCACTAATCAGAGCCTTAGTCTGTCTGAGCTTCTGACATGATCAACAGCACATCCCACTCCTACCTTCTCTGGGTTCTTCTCCAGTTCACCACGACTTCACTTATTGTGCTCTGGATCTCTAGGGGATATGATAATCTCTGCTATCACTGCTACCACTGATTCCCTGAGTTGTATTGCAAAGTCTCAGAATCAGGGAATTTGTCACAGTTGTGATAGACTCTGAGGGCGCCAGGCTGGGCACTTTCCTTCAGGCAACTGCGACTAGGATATAGTAATTTCTGTCACCCCTATTTCTGCACTGTGTTGAACCATTAGATCTCAGACTCAGATTGTTGATCAAAGTTGGTTGAGTCCCTGAGGTTGCAATGCTGGGATTTCTCCTGTAGGGGCCGTGATTTTACTTATGATTGTAGTGGCCCTTGGCTGGAGCTTTTGTGGGCATGGTGAACTCACCCCTGCTGATGGCAGTATGGCGTTACTGCCACACCATTGGCCATGAGGCTGGTGTAAATCCTCTCTGGTTTTGAGCTCAGCTCTGAATCCCTGGAGACCTTCATGGGCTTGACCACTGAAAATTTTTTCTCCTCTTTGTGCTCAAAGAACTGCTGGATTCCATCTGACTGGACTGCAACTGGTCACTTCAGCTCCTTTGCTTTTCCTCCCTGGAGTCTGGTTCTGTGAGGCAAGATGGTATCGGTATGTTGATCTCTGCGGAGGCGGGCCGGTTTCTTTTCTGTTTCTCTGGCTGTTCTAGTCTTCTTTATTTCGGTCTCTTGTACTTATAGCTTTTATTTCTGTATAATAGTATTTTCTGACTCTGTAAGGCATTAGTTTTGACATTATGGAGATCGAGTGTCAGCAGTACTCATAGAAGCTGTATTACTCAGTCACCATCTTCCCCTCACCCTCTGTAACATCTTTTCTTAATTCCATATTCCTATTCCTGTCCTTCACCATCCTTATAATTCTGTTCTTTTAGTGTTCCTTCCCTAACCATCTAACTCTTAATTATCTCTCAAGATCCAAATCAAGAATCTCTTACTCCATGAAACATTTTATTAATACTTTGGAATACATTTATCTCTATTTTTGTAAGGTCTTATTGTTGCCAGGCATGGTATTGCATATCTCTAATTCCGGTACTTGGAAGGCTGAGACAGAAGGATTACAGTCTCAAGGCTGGTCTCAGTAACTTAGCAAGATTCTGTTTCAAAATTTAAAAAAAATTCAAAGGACTAAGGGTGTTTGTCAGAGGTAGAATCCACCTGGGTTCAATCTCCAGTACCAAAAATAAATAAATAAAGATATTTTTGTACTTATTCCATATATTTCATAACTTATAGGTATCTGATTATTTCATGCTTTAAAATTGTTTTCTTATAAATAATTTAAGGCACTTAGAAAAACAAACCATATCTTTTTCTTCTCTTGGTGTCTTGAAAGCATGTGGCATTTGTCAAGGAACGTTACTGATTTATCACTAGCTATTCAATTTGAGGTTTAGCTCATCTACCATGTGTGTTTGTGTGGATGTGTGTGTGTGTGTGTAAATGTAGACTCCTATCACATGTTGAGTTCATGTTTATTTATATTGACATTCACATTTGCTTTCTTCTTTTCACATTTCTAAATATTGTCCATTTCTACATTTTCAAAAGAAAGTCCCTGATCATGAGTCAGAGTTGGTACATTGTAATAGAGACTTATCTTGATGTAGGAGCCTTATCATATTAATTTTTAGTGAACTTGGCAGCTTTCCTCAGAAATCTGCGAGTGAATCATTATGTGAAAGAGGGAGATAAAAGCTAAAAGTTTTAGATGCTGATGGTTTAACAATAAATATCCAGTATTAGTCAAGAGAAAGAAGGAGAGAGAAAGATGACACAACTATGTCACGTTACCTCCTGAATACACAATCAGATACCAGACAGGATATGAAGAATTAGACAGCTCTAAGGAAGGAAGGAGAAAAAATTGTCATCAAGCTTTCTTGGAAATGAAAGTGTGCTAAATAAGGGAAGGGAAGTAGGGAGCTGTGAAAGAATTTCACAGAAGCAAATGTCTTGAATTTGTTTTGAGTAACTTAGTATGCAGTATGAACAGTATTTTAAGGTTTCTGAAATCACACTTTGCCCTGTTCAACCTAAAACTCATTCTTCAGCTTCTGAAATAGTGAAATAGAATAGACTAAGCTTCTTGGTTTTATATAGATGTAGTTAGAATAAATTTCTCTCCCCTTTGCAACCATCACCCCTTTCCCTGCCAAAGCAAAATGCTCACAGATTTGGTTTTGTTTATTTTTTTCATTTGTTTGCCCACCAAATTGGCTTCAGTAAACAGATGACAATACATAAGTCTGTTTATTGTGCATAGAAACTAAAAATTTTGCCCACAATCAGGTGTTTCACAGCCAGCTATAAAGAGACAAACAAAGCATGTTAGCTGAATTGCTGGGGGCCTTTGGTCACCTCTTTTCTCATAGTTGGCTCATTATAAGGTCAGAAAACACACTCTAGACAAAGCTCTGTCTCATGGAAAGAATAGCATCATGATAGCAAGGGCATAAATGACTATTTGGGCAACCCACTTAGCCTCTGTGTTTTGGATGTCTCATAGTAAAATTATTAGATTGAACTATGTTATGTCTGAGGTACCATCTAGGGTGGGCATATGATGTGTTTATCAAAATTCAATTTCATTGAGCATTCGTGATATCTGTCTCTTCCTTAAATTTCTAACTACTCTTGGATGCTAAAATATCTCTTTTCTTCTCACCTCCTGGTATTCCTCATTGTATTCCTTAAAATTTTTTGTTTTTTAGTTTTATATTTCTTTATGCATAAAACCAAAAACGTTAAATTCTTCTCATTTCAGAGGCCATAACAGTCAGCCCAAGAAACAACCCAGCTTTTTATATCTGTATGACCTACATATTGTTTAATGTTTTTTCCTTTTTGAACTTAGTTTTTAAACAATTTAATTCCCAGTATTTATTTATTTATTTTATACTTTTATTGGTGCCTTAGAGTCCCACATCATAATGTAGTTCAGAGTGATTGAGACATGCATGCACACAGTACTTGGTGGGCTTTTCTCCAGCTCTTCTCCCAATTCTTTTCTTTCCCATATGGGATATTGAATTTGACACTGAATACACACACACACACACACACACACACACACACACACACACATATATATATGTGTGTGTGTGTGATATATATATATATGTGTGTGATATATATATATATATATATATATATATATATATATATATATATGTGTGTGTGTGTGTGTGTGTGTGTGTGTGTGTGTGTGTGTGTGTGTATTATTGGAAGTGATTTCTTCTTTAAGTCTTCCTCTCCCCAGTCCATTCTTCTAAACTATCTTCCTGGCTCCACTGGAGTTTGCCTCCATTATCTGAACCAGTATTTAAAAATCAAGAGACTACACATAAATTTCCAGATTGTCATCTTCTCTGGAAGAATCATCATATCAGGAAAAAACAGACTTTTATTTTTACAAGCAATCAACCAGCTTGTATGAAGGAGTTACACCCTCTTTTATCTTGGACTTTCCAAATTACAATCCCCAGGTTTCTCCATTTTCATTTCTTCCTGTCACTGAGGCTAAATGTAGCTGCTCTTTACTGTCATTACTTGTATCCTTGGTTCACTTTATGTGGAGCAATGGCTCTCCAGGTTAGTTTAGCCCCCTCCACTTCTTATGGCTCCGAGTATGAATGACAGTTACATTTTACTACCACATTTACACAGTTATTTTTCTTGTATAAGATTTTAAAGCAAAATTATATTTTGTACCTTTTTCTATAACACCAAAGAAAACACATCAAACCAAAAGAATTTTTTATTTGTTTTACGAAATTTACTCTTCCATTATATGTTCCTTATTTCTATAAATATTTGGATTTATAATATCTATCCCAAGTTGAATATATTCTTAATTTCTTCCACATTCAGAAGAGACATTGATTCCATAATTCTCTAGTTTTCCATTCTGCACCCCCTTCTTAGGTCTTTCTGTTCCACTTGAAAAAGTTGGGGAGTTCATTGGGCACTTGCCCCAGAAGGAGCCCACTAGAATATTTAAACTTCCATAGTAAAATAGGGAAATGCTATACTGGTGTTGTTTCAAAACAGAATGCTTGAATTCACCTAAATCTGCCACATTGTTTCCAAAGGGATTTTGGAGCAATATTGCAGATTTGATGCAAAGGCAGAAAAGGCACTTTGATAACATTTCAGTCATAGATTTGCACCATGGGAGTTTCTGTTCCCAGATTTAACAGCTGAATGTTGCTGATTTTTACTGACATTTCCCTGAAACATGCATAGGGAAAATTTAAAGATTTAAGAAAGTTTATAGCCTAGATAGATGCTTATTTCTTTTTCTTTTTTTTTTTTTTTTTTTTTTTGCGGGTCTGGGGATGGAACCCAGGGGCATTTGACCTCTGAGCTACACCCCCTGCCCTATTTTTTATTCTTTATTTTGAAACCGGGTCTCACTGAGTTGCAGAGGGCCTCACTAAGTAGCTGAGGCTGTCCGCGAACCGTGATCCTCCGGGTCTCAGCCTCCCGAATGCTGGGATTACAAGCGTGCACCACCACGCCCGGCTCTGATAGATGCTTATTTCTACTAGCAATCTTCACACTAGTTGCTAAACTCCTTTTTGCATCAAAATCATGTGAGAGCTGCAGATCCAGGGCCTCATCCTTAGAAATTCTGACAGAGTAGGTCAGAATGGAGGATGTACATTTTCATATTCATCAGTCTTCTGTGGAGGTGATGAACTAGGTGAGTAGTGCCTCACCTTTTAAGAAATACACATCTATGAAGATTTATCTAAACTATTTCATCATGGAAAGCAGCCTTTACTCTTTTCCTTACATTCATCTAGACAACCATTCTGATGAATTCTCTATAACTCATTTCTGTGGCTGCATACTCAGAAAAGAATGAAACCAGATAAAGACAATGTTACTATACTCTAAGAAATTCAACAAGAACATGAAACTACAGGACACAGACCAGAGCTTTATTTACCTGTTCTCGATTAAGCTCTCTAGCCACTATTAGACATAGATCAGGAGGAAGTGGCAGTCCTATCTATGCATATTACATACTGCTAATATACACCAGTTTCTAAAAGAATAGGACAAGGAGAGACAGTTCTCCTAATTATATATGCAGAATCAATAGAGAACACAACTCCTTTAATATAATTAGCTCTGATGTAAGTATTCTCTAAATGAATGGAATAGCCGGGCGTGGTGGCGCATGCTTGTAATCCCCGCGCTTGGGAGGTGGAGACAGGAGGATCGCGCAGGTTCAAAACCAGCCACGCTGGCTTGAGACCCTGTTTCAAAAATATAAAATAGGTCTGGGAGTATAGCCCGGAGTTAGAAGAGCTTCCAGGAACCCCAGTACCACCAAAAAAAAAAAAATGGAATAGATATGTCATCTTTTCTGGGCATGCTTTGTTCTCTGAAAAAAGTTCAGAAGCTTGTAGTAGCTTATATTTGGCAAATTAGATGCTTGAGGTAGTAGGTACAGGCTGTGAATTCTTAATATATATTGGGAAGATCTTTTCTGACTGGTTTGACATTGCATTCAAATACGAGTCTAGGAGGCCACAAGAATAAGGAAGATTTTACTTGAGTCAGGAAAGTCAGCCATATTTTTCCTAAAGAAGGCAGGTGTGATCTCAGATCTAGATTCTGAGTAAGTGTTAATGAGGACATTTGCAATGGAGATAGTGAGGGGATATTCCAAGAGGAAAAGCAAGCATATGAAAAAGAGAAAATGATTATGGTTGAATTATGGCTAACAAAGGGTTGGGTTGCAAGGGATTTGAAAGTGTAGGTAGATAAAATCCAGATCATACAACACATTGTATTAATTTTCTCTTTATACTTAGGAGCCATTAAGGTTTTTATCTTGAACCAGAGTTGTTAGATATAATACAGAATAGTGAGTCATATTTGCATTTCAGATAAACAACACTTTTAAAAAACAATTACATCCCAAATATCCCACTGGATGCACATATACCCATGCATTGTTGGTCAGAAACCCCAGTTTAACTGGAAATCTTGTATTTTTATTTACCAATGTTGGCAGCCCTATGCTGGGGACAAACTCATTAATTTTGTGGTTTAAATAAATCAAATAGATTACACATAGAGAACAGATGGGATGGATGCAAGCATGGAGGCAGTGAGGCCTTTTAGAAGGCTCTATTGCAACAATTCAGATGACAGATAATTGGTACCTTGGGCTACGGTTGTAGCACTGGAAATGAAGAAAAGGGAATAAGCAAACACATCTTGTCACAAGAAGAGAAAGAGGAAAAATGTTTTAGAGAGGATGTTATATCATTATATAAATATATTTATATTTCTGAGTACTTGAAGATGACTAGTCACTCGGTAAATCATTATTGAGACAGAAAAGGGGGTGCTAAATGAGGATGCATAATCACCCTAGTCCTTTTTGCCTTCTCTCTTTTTTCATGAGCAGTATTACCAGTGCTTATTAGTTTTCTGTTTTATTGGGGGGTCTTGGGATGGAACCCAGAGGAATTTGACCTCCTAGCTATACCTGCTGCCCAGTTTTTATTCTTTATTTTGAAACAGGGTCTTACTGAGTTGCAGAGGGCCTCACTAAGTAGCTGAGGCTGTCTGCTAACCGTGATTCTCCAGTCTCAGCTTCCCAAGTGCTGGGATTACAAGCGTGCGCCACCACGCCTAGCTAGTTTTCTTAATCTTTTCTAAAAACAACTTTTAGCTTTGTTGATCTTCTTATATATTTTAATTTATTTAATTACTGCTCCTACTTTCATGATTTCTTTCTTTGACCTAATTTGCTATTGTTTTTCCACTTAATTGACATGGATCCTTGGACTAGTATTTTTCATTCTTTCCTCTTTGCAAATATATGCTATATGTTTTCCATAAAAGAGTTTCTTATTTTAATTCATTGAATTAAAATATTTAAAAATTCTCATTGCTAACTTTCTGATTTATCATTTATTTAAAAGAATTTCTTAATATTCAATCATATGGACTTTTCTTTTGTTACTACTTATTTCTACTATGGTAAGAATATATCTTAGCTGGGTGTGGATAGCAGTTCCCAGACAGCCTTAGCTACTTAGCAAGGCCCTTTACAACTCAGTGAAACCCTGTTTCAAATAGAAAACTACTAAAAAAGGGGACTTCTGGGAAGATGGCGACCGAGAAAAGCGGGGCTTAAGAGCCCCGCTAACAACAAATCTCCATTACCACAAAATCAGCGCCTTTCATAGCCAGAAAACACCATCACCAGTGAAACAAAAAATCACCAGGCTCCAGAGAGAAAGCAGACTGAGAACAGAGCCACAGAGGAGATAACCGGCCTTGTGCCCGAGGACGCGGCAGACGCGGCAGCAGCGCCATACTGCCGGCGGCACCGGCGAATTCACAGGACAGCTACAGCAAGCCGAGGTGAGCCACTGCGGAACAGCTAGGCGGGATTTCTCCGCGCAGAGAGCATCTAAAGCTCCCAGTGGCCCAGCTCAGCACACGCTGCAGGGATTCAGAGTAGAAATCAAAATCAAGAAGAAAAACGCCAGCCCCATAGCTGAGGGCATAGCAGCGGTGCCATATTGCCACCGGCGGCAGCAGCAGCGAATTCAGCGAGGCCAGTACAGCTACATCTGCGTACTCAAGAACAGTGAGTCAAATTGCGGGCCACAGAGGAGAAATCCCAGTACTGTACTCCCTGGGACTTGACCCAGTGGGGGAGGGGCAGTGGCAGAGATATCACACCATAGGAGAACATGCAACCTGGCACCCCCCACAATCTAAAGCAGCCTCTATCGACTCTCTGGGTCGGAGACTCTGTGATAAAACCCAGTAAAGGAGGAGTGGAGTCTGAGATACTACTGACTCGAGATCCAGAGCACCTTAAGGGAAGTCATAGTGACCCAAGGGAAGAACCCAGAGAAGGCACAAACATCGGAAATCATGGGAAAGAGGAATAATACTGGAGCAATTAATGCCCACAACCCCACAACATCAGAACCCGATAAAACAGAAAATCAGAGATTTCTAGAAGATCAAATCAGGAAAATAACTGTAGAAATAATAGAGGTGCTTCGAAAAGAACTCAGAGAGAGCCAAAAAGAGATAAAGGATGCAATTAATGAAGTAAAGGCCTCAATTCAAAGCACAAACAACCGATTAGACCACATGGAGAACAGAATCTTGCTCTTAGAAGATGATCTTTCCAAAAATGAACTCATAGTTTCTAATCTAGGAAAAAATATCCAAGAGCAGGAATCTAATATTGAAGAAATATGGGCCCATTTTAAGAGAGCTAACCTAAGAATAATTGGAATAGAGGAGGGAAAAGAAAGTGAAAGCAAAGGGATCAACAATCTCTTCAAGGAAGTAATAGCAGAAAATTTTCCAAACATAGAGCAAGAGGTTGATACACAGGTCCAGGAAACTTATAGAACTCCCTTTAGACAGGATCGGAGAAGAGGATCCCCACGCCACATAATTGTCAAAATGACCAATGTGGAAGCCAAGCAGAGAATCTTAAAGGCAACAAAAACAAAGGGCCAAGTGACATTCAGAGGCAAACCAATTAGAATCACTCCAGACTTCCCAAACCAAGTCATGAGAGCCAGAAGGGCTTGGAGTAACATATTCCAAACTCTGAAAGAAAACAACTTCCAGCCAAAAATTTCCTACCCAGCAAAACTTTCTATCAAATTAGATGGAGAAATAAGAAGCTTCCATGACAAACAGAAACTGAAGGAATTTATGTCTTCAAAACCAGCACTAGAGAAAATACTCAAAGAGATTAACTACAAAGAAGAAATAGGTAACACACACCAGAACCAGAGAAACAAGAGTTTCCATTCAACAGACAATTAAGATTGGTTATCTGTGGAGATTCATTATTTATGTTAGTCTTTTACCTATCTCTAAATGGTATTGTTTGCCTTTATTGTTGTTAATTTTTAGGATTTCTAGTTGGAATATTAATATACCTTCAGATATAGCAATTGGAAATATTTTATCCCATTCTATTAGTAACTGTTAACTCTGTTTACATTGTCTTTGGATATACAATATTTTTTATTTTTTAGGGAGTCTGTATACTCCTCTGTTGCCTGTGCCATTGAAATCATAACCAAGAAATCACTGCCAATTTCAATGTTGTGAGGTTTTATGACCCAGATTTTCTCCTAAAAGTTTATAGTCTTAAGATTTATATTTAGGTCTATTATCTATTTTGAGTTAATATTTGTATATGGGATTAGGTAAGGGTCCAATTTTATTCTTTTCCATGTAATTATTATTTTTTAACAATATTTAGTTAAAAGATTATCATTTCCACCACCAAATGTTCGTGGAAACTTTGTCAAAAATATCTTGACAATATAGGGAAGAATTTAGGTCTAGGCTTTTATTTAACTCCAATGGTTTATATATCTGCCTTTAGAATAGTACTACACTGTTTCAATTATTGTAGCTTTATATGGTTTGAAATCAGAAAATATATATATCTTCTAGCTTTGTTCTTTTTCAAGATCGTTTTGGGTACCTAGAGTCCATATTCCATATTAGGATAGATTTTTTTCTGAAAAATAAATATATAAATATATGATAGTTTTACCTAAAAAAATAGAAAAAAATATTCTCTGGTAAGAAAGAAAGCTTAAAGAAATATTGAAATGTTATCTTTAAGTCATCAAAAGCTTGGTATCAGACAAATGAAACTGTTATGTGAGATTATCATTTTTAATTTTAGATAAATTGCCATAATACTAGATGTCAACTACTAAGCCAAGCATGGGAGGGAGGGATGGGGAGAGAATGGGGTGGGGATTGGGTGGGGGCTGACTGGGAAAAGTGTGCATGTATGTCTACAAAAGTATGTATCCTACTATGATGTATGAATACAGTGCACCAATAAAAAAAATATGGCTGGGGGTATAGCTTGGAGGTACAATGGCCCTGGGTTCCATATATATATCTTCATTTTAATCTTGTGAGGTGTTGAGATTTGCTTTTTGGTCCAACATATGGTTAGTTTGGGTCAATGTTCCACATAGACTTGCAAAAATGTTGCATTAGTCTGGCTTTTGGTATTATAATACAACTCCAGAGGCAGGCTACTTTATAAAGAAAAGAGATTTAAGTTGGCTCACAATTCTGGAGATATAAGGCCTAGAGACTGCATGTAGTGATAGCCTTATTGCTGATAATTGCTGGCAGAGTCATAAAGTAGTGTAGGACATCCTGTGGCATGAAATAGGGAGTGAGAATGCATAAGTCAGGCAGGTATTCTATTGACTTACCTACACATCTACCCCCTCTCTCCCTCTTTTTTTTGTGGTACTGGTGATGGGACCCAGGGGCATTGTACCCCCAAGGTACATGCCCAGTCCTATTATTTAGTCTTTTTAGTTTTGAAATAGGGTCTCACTGAGTTGCAAGGGCCTTGCTAAGTAGCTGAGGCTGTCTACGAACCACAATACTCCAGTCTCCGCCTTGAATGCTGGGATTACTAGCCTGCGCCACCAAGCCTGGCTCTCCCTCTTCTTATAAAGCTACTAGTATTCAACCATGGGGGCTCTACATTAATGATGTGCTTTAATCCTAATCATTCTCCAAAAGCTCCACTTGTAAACATCATGGTCAGTCAGATTAAGTCTCCATAATCTTAGTAACTCATAATAGTAATTAAATGTCCACACATGGCTGGGCGTGGTGGTGCACACTTGTAATCCCCATGCTTCGGAGGCAGAGACAGGAGGATCACGCAGGTTTGAAGCAAGCCATGCTGGCTTAAGAGACCCTGTTTCCAAAAATAAAATAGTTCTTGGAGTGTAGCCCGGAGGTAGAAGGGCTTCCAGGAACCCCAGTACCACCAAAAAATAATTAATTGATTAAATAATTAATTAAATGTCAACACATGAATCCTTGAGAAATACTTAAAACACATCCAAACCATAGAAAAGGTGTCTTATTCAGTTATTGTGTATAGGGATTTATAAATATAAATTAGATTAATTTGATTAATAGTATTATTAAAAGACTCCATATCTTTGCTGATTTTTTTTTTAGTTTTCTCCTTTATCAGTTTATAGGAGAGGTATATTTGAATGCTTATTCTATCATTGTACTTTTTGTATTTTAATTTAATTAGCTTTAAAAATTATTTTATTATTTCATTACAATTATACATCACACTGAGGTTCAATGTGATATAAACATACATGCACACAGCTCTTGGTATATGTCACTCCTCATTCCAACATGCAATCACCTCCACCCACCCCACACGTGTAGTGAAATTGGTGATACCATCATATATTTATATTGTATTATTTGAATGGTTTCCATCTTTAATCCTGCCTCTTTTCCTCCCTAATTCTCTCTTCCAGTTCCCTTCCTCTACTCTATCTCTCTGAAATTTTCTCATCCAATTCCCTTCCAGGTTATCCTCAGCATTATTTAAAGTTTTGTATGAAAGTCTTCTATTTTCTCACAAGCCTTCACATAAAAGAGAAAACATTCAACCCTTGATTTTCTGAGACTGGTCGATCTCACCTAGCATATTTTCTAGTTCCACCCATTTCTCTTCAAATGGCATAATTTTGTTCTTCTTGATGGCTGTGTAAAATTCCATTGTACGTATATACCACATTTTTATTAAAATTCCATTGTATGTATATACTACATTTTTATTATTTATTCATCTTTTGACAGACACCTGGGTTGGTTTCATAATTTGGCTATTTCTTTCTTACTTTTTTTTTTTTTTGGTGGTACTGGGGGTGGAACCCAGAGGCTTTCTACCTCCGGGCTATACTTCCAGACCTTTTTTATATTTTTTTTGGAAACAGGGTCTCACTAAGTTGCTGAAAGCCTCACTAAGTAGCTGAGGCTGGCTTCGAACCCATGCGATCCTCCTGTCTCAGCCTCCCAAGCGCTGGGATTACAAGCATGAGCCACCATGCCTGGCTAATTTGGCTATTTCTTATTGTGATGCTATAAATGTGAATATATTTGTGTCACTAAAGCATTCTGGTTTTAATTATTTTGGAAAGATATTGAGGAGTAGTTTAGCTGGGTCATATAGTGGTTCTTTTTATTCCTCAAAAAATATAATTGGCAAAAAAAAACACATGAAAAAAGATTCAACATCACTATTCTTTTTACTTTTAACTTTCCCATATCATTGTAATTTAGATAGGGTACTTATAAATTTTTAGTAGTTTTGTTTTATTTTAAACCCAATTTATAAGCATAATATTTTATTTGTATCATTTAGTCCATTTATATTTGATAATATTTATGATATATTTGGTTATAAGTATCTATTTTTCTTTTTTGATATATCAATGTTTCATTGCTGCATTCTAGTCTCACATCATAATGTAAATCACATTGACAATGGCATACACATAGTTGATGGTTGTATTTCCATTAATAAATCTCAGTCTTCCTCCTCTCCTACCCTTAGATCTCCTCCCTGGCTCCACTGAGGTTCTCTTCCATTATCTGAAGTCCCTTTTTTTATCCCAATTTCTCCCTATCCTGCACATACTAGAGAAAACATGACTCTTCACTTTGTGTGATTGGCTAATCTCACTACACTCATGAACATAATGTTCTCCAGGTCCTTCTATTTTCTTGCAAATGACATAATTTTAATCTATTTTTATGGCCAAGTAGAAATTAATTGTGTGTATTTTCCATAATTGTCTAATCCATTTATCTGTTGATGGACACCTGAGTTGGTCCCATAATTTGGCTATTGTGAATTGTCCTGCTATGAACATGGGTATGCATATATTACTGTTAATTATCTGGTTTCAACCCCTTTGGAAAGGTACCCAAGAATGGTATAACCAGATCATAATGATGGGTCCATTCCCAGTTTTCTGAGAAATTACCACATTGATCTCCAAAGTAGCTTAACTCATTTACAATCCCACCAACAGTGTAGAAGAGTTATTTTTCCATATCCTTATCAACATTTATTGTTGTTTGATTTCTTGATGATTGCTATTATGATCTAGGTTAGATAGAATCTCAGTATATTTTTTTCAGTTTATTATTGGTGCATTGTAGTCATACATCGTAATAGGGTACAAGATGTTAGAGGCATACATGCATTCATCACTCATTTAGCTCTCCAATTCCCACACCACCCCTCCTCCATAATTCCTTATCATTTTTGTCTTAGAAATAGACTTTCATATGTTTATGAATGTATATCATGTACATTAGGGAATTTCCCTCTTCTCCGCTCCTATCCTCCTTAGTTACATTGCCTTATTTGCTCATTTCTGTTTTTTTCTTTCTCATGTGAAGTTTCTCTTATGACCTGTTTTCTATGCCTATTATTCTTAGGTTACGTTTTTTTTAAATTGGCTGAGATCTCTTCTATGTCCAATTCATACTGTCAAAGTATTTTTTCTAAATTATATACTATACATTCATTTTTGGAATGGTCATCTAAGAGTGATGTTGTTTTTTTTCATGTAATCTAGTCTACTATTTATATTTTACATCCTTCACTTCCTTCAGAGCTTTTTTCTAATTCCTGTTCAGGGTGTCAGACTCTTTATCTCTTTGAGGCCCTCTAAATTATTTTTAATACTATATAATTTCTACTATTAAAGTTTTGATTTGTTCTTCTGGCAATCTCTGAAATTCTGTGTTGGAGAGTTCTGTTATTGTGGGGTTGTGAGAGCTTATTGCTTCCTTGCTATTCTTCCCTCTCATGATTTTTAGGTTTCTTAAGTTTATATCTGTGTTACTTTTAATAGCTTCAGCTCATTCAGTAGGTTGAATATATCCTATTCAATGTAAGAGTGTGTCTCAATTCTTTTTACAGGCCCTGAGCCTGTATCTTTCCCTACCCATGTAGATGGTAGGTTCCACTGGGACCAGATCCAGTGTATATGTTGGGGTCTATATTCTCCACAGATAGTACTGGCTTGGTTTGATTTCTCCCTATTCACCATGATTGAGTTGTCTATGGTGATCTCTAGAGGCCCTACTAGGATGCTGCACCCTGTGGACTGCAGGCTCTTTGCCTGATTGGCCTGGGTACACTCTGCTAATCTGTGCCTCTACTATGTCCAACAGTAGACACTACCACCACCTTCACCAGGGTGAACTACAAAGTCTCAGACCCCACAATTCTATCATTTGCTGCACTAGTCCCTGCAGCTTATCTGGGTGGTCTCCACAAGGATTGCTAGTTCATTTATGGTGTTACTGAGCACCTCTCGAAATTTCTGAGAGATGCTGTGGGCTTGGCCGCCACTGCCACAAGCTTTAGTTGGGTGTCCAGGCAGTAGGATCTCTGTGGAGTGTGGATCGAGGGGCCAATCCCTTACAGTTCTGATGAGCTGCAGTCATCAAGTCATGGGCTTTTTTGCTTGGGGTCTCTGGAGGCTTCAGAGCCAGCAGTCCTGATCCTGTTAGGGAAGATGATATTGCCATGGCCATGGCCACAGTCATTCCCCAGTGGAAGTGGGGGGTACTTTGCTGTCTTCTGTTCTCTCTTTTGGCTTTATTTCTACCACCTTTCAATTTTTCATTGCTTTGTTCAGGTTGATGTTGTTGTTGTTGTTGTTATTGTTGTTGTTTTGGTTGTATTGGGGTTCCTGGAAGCCCTACTACCTCTGGGCTACACTCTCAGACCTATTTTATACTTTTTTATTTGGAAACAGGGTCTCTTAAGCCAGGGAGGCTGGCTTCAAACCAGCGTGATCCTACTGTCTCTGACTCCCAAGTGCTGAGATTACAAGAGTGAGCCACTACGCCCAGCCTCTTTGTTGCTTTTTATCTCTTGTCAAGATGCTGTTTTCACAGTGATAGAGATCAAGTGTTAGCATGACTGAAATGTGTTTCTTCCCTCAGTTGCCATCTTCCCAGAAGTCTAAGTTTTGCTTTCTTTTTTTTTTTTTTTTTGGTGGTACTGGGGTTCCTGGAAGCCCTTCTACCTCTGGGCTCCACTCCCAGACCTATTTTATATTTTTGAAACAGGGTCTCTTACGCCAGCGCGGCTGGCTTTGAAACTGCGCGATCCTCCTGTCTCCGTCTCCCAAGCGTGGGGATTACAAGCGTGCACCACCACGCCTGGCCTAAGTTTTGCTTTCTTATGTTGTTCTGATTCAAGTAATTTCATCTCTCATCTCTTGGATTATTTTTTCATTTTGTTTTGTTATTATGTATTTCTTTAATGTTAATGTTTAATATATTTTCTTGACTTATGAACTGCTAATACTAATTAGCTCTTATTTCCTTTGATGAACCCTGTGAAGGTCTAAAAATACATTAGAGCTGAGAGGATGTTTTCCAGATATTATAATCCCCATTTCACAATGAAAATTCTGACACTCTGAAGAGTTTAGGGATTTGTTTATGTCTTCAGAACTATTAAGTGTCAATGAAAGCTGAATGATAAAAGCTACAGGTTAGAGTGCCTTGAGACCTTCTTGGTTAATTTCTAGAATATATATTTTATAGTACTATTGAGTCTACATACTGTTTTGTTCACAATACTCCAGGTATACACACAATCATATCACATTCTTCCACCTTTATTTTGTGCAATATTTTATCTTTGTAGAACATCTTGACATATCCGTTAGCTTATCTGATCATACAAATCTTGATAAGATTGTAGAACAAATCATATTATAATTTTTAAAAATAAGAAACTAGATTGAGAAAACATTAAGTGAATTGCCAGGGAAAAGGTACTAACTGTAAAGTGTGGTCTTAAAACCATACTCTCTTGCTACCTGCTATTTCCATTGTTGATGTGTTGGGCTCTGATGTTGCTGATATTTTTTACAAACTATCTTTGGTGATAGAAATTTTTGAAAAATTTGGGGGTGACAAGCAGAACTAGTTCTAGTGTGTGGGTGACAATATTTGATGAAAGTGAATACAATGAAATTTATAAAGGATAAAGGCAAAATAGAGCATTTAATTAAAAACTAATTTGCTCAAGTAAAGATATAACTAGTGGGGAAAGTTCTGGCTTTCCTAGCTTAATGAGGTAACTATGGTTTGTGTAGCTGTGAAAAAAATACACTGCAGATGTCAATAATAGATTAATGAAATGGAGCTTAATTATTGGAGTCACAATCAGATTCACATCCCACTTCTAGTATTTACCAGGTGTGTTATCTTAGGTAGTGCCTCTTTTCTTCTGTTTCTCAGGGGTTTTATGTATAAAATTCAGCACCAATAGTATCTATTTCACAGGAATGCTGGACAATTAAATGAAATCATACATATGTGGTTCTCAGTACTACATATGACACATAGTAATGCTTTAAAGTAACAATTATTAGTAATTAGAAATCACTGCAAATGAACAATGGCTAAAGGAAAAACATATTTTGGAGGAGATAAGTAATAGGAAAAATTTCGGAAAAGTTTTTCACTGAAATAAGGGAATTATGCTTATTTTCTGTAATCCTATGAAGAAAAACCAGGGACAATATATGGAGGTTTTGAAGGTTACAGGAAGTACATTTTGGCTCAGCATAAGCAAGAAAAAATCTTGAAAGAATAATATGGAATATGTAACAAAATATATGAGCTGAGGGGATTTGTGTGCTTTATCATAAAAGATAATAAAAGATTTCTATCAAAGCTGATGACACACTGATTTCTCCATGGATTGATGAATTCTATGATCCCTTTGATTTTATGATATTCTACTTAGGAGAGAAGAGTCTCTGAATCCCACCAGGCCAAAGTAATATAAAGGACCTCATCTCTCCAAAGAGCCTACCATTGTTCCCTGTTAATTTCAGTGCCTAGCTTAGATTTCTCTTGCTCCAGTGTGAAGCCGTTCCAGATCAATCCTTCAAGTAAAAATGAAAGGATATTAACTGATACTCAATACCCTATCCTGCGATAGGCTCTAAAGATGGTGATTACAGACTGTCTGGCTTTTCATCTTTCTTCTTTCTTTGTTGACTTCTTCTGGGGTAATTACATATATATCTTATATTCATGTATAAGGGAAAGACATTATTTTACGTGAGAGAAAGAATGACTATTTCTTAAGTAAAATTAAGAAATAATTGCTGGAACTTTCTATATCTATATCAGGACACAAGCTTTTAGATTTGTCTGGCTTTGCATCTGAATTTCTAAGGAAAGGGTATAGTAGGAGGGGAAATGTCAGGGAAGGGAAACAAAATGGATGAGCTGTGGTTGGACTACAATTCCCAGTATCAACTGGCACTTCTTAAAAGTAGCAGTCATGTCAGCATTGGAAAATTAATGCCTTGATATAGTAAAATGTTACAACAGAAATTAATTCCCCAGATATTTTTTTAAAAAAGGCAAACACAAAAGAACGCAATAAGGTTTCACTAAATTGCTGCGAGTTTAACTAAGTTTCTGTGGCTGGCCTGAAATACGTGATCCTTCTTTTTCAGTCTTCTAGGTACTGGATTACATGTGTCCACCACCTCACCTTAGAAGAACACCTTTTAATATACTACTTTACATGGCAAAACAACTTTGAAACAGTGAGTAAAGACTTGAAAAGCAAAGAATATCCTGGATTATCCAGGTGGACCCAATGAATCCCTTTAATTAAACAAAGGACAGAGAGGCTTAGAATCAGAGAAAGATGGTATAACAGGAGAAGAGATCAAGGTGGTAAAATTATCAGCTTTGAAGATGAAGTATGGATCTGTGAGCCAAAGAATGTAGGCAGCTTGGAGAAGCTGAAAAAAATAAGAAAAATACTGTCCCCTAGAGCCTTTAGATTGAATATAGCCCTGCAATCACCTTGATTTTAATTCAGAGACCTATTTATTACCTCCAGAACTATAAGATAATAAATTTGCATTCATTTAAATCATCAAGGTTGTGCTAATTTGATACAGATGCAATAGGAAATTACTATACCACTCTGAGTGGTTTTAATTCAGTGTGGCTGAATCAAAGAGACAAGATTCCTAAACTATTAAACAATGTGTACCCTCAGGCAAGTTGTTCATTCCCATTTTTTAAAGAAGAAAGGTAAATTTTCAAGGGTTATTTTGTACTTAGCTTGTAAGGTTTTTTGGTGGATAAAGTGAGATAATGGATGTGAAGATGGTTTGAAAATAGTAAAAGCACTATGCAAATGTAAGCAGTTGCTGTTTGTTCTTATGTCAGCACACCTCCGTTTCATTTAACATCACTTTAATGCTGTCATATTTTCAAGACATAGCTGGCATGATTACTCCCTCAAAAATCTCTGAGGATATGAAGACTTACATTACAAACATTTTAGTGCTACTGGGGGTGGAACTCAGAGGTTTTCTACCTCCAGGCTATACACCCAGGCCTTTTTTTTATATTTTATTTAGAAACAGGGTCTCACTAAGTTGCTGAAAGCCTCACTAAGTAGCTGCGGCTGGCTTCGAACCCATGCGATCCTCCTGTCTCAGCCTCCCAAGCGCGGGGATTACAAACATATGCCACCACACCCGGCTACATTACAAACATTTTAAAAGCTTTGCCATTTACTATAAAAACGCATTTTTATATGACCTAGTAGTTTACAACACACCTTAAACTATATTTTGTGACTTTACTCTAACAGCAGTCCTCTTGTCCACTTGATATTAAAGTGAAGGAAGGGCCAAACAGATGAGAGAGTCACATATCCATAGACACTTGCAGAGGCGAACAATCCAGAACTTTATATATAATGACTTTGGACTGGATATTTAGATAAGAATTATTTATTATTGGATAATTAAATTGTTTGGCTTTGGTTATGAAAAGGAGGATGGGTTTTCTAGATATACCAGAATTTTACCACAGTATAAAATCTTAGAGCCAGGAACAGCAATATGCATCTGTAATTGCAGTACTTGAGAGGCTGAGACAAGAAGATTGCAGGCTCAAGCCCAGGTGCAGCAATTTATAAGACTATTTTTCAAAATAATAAAGAAAGGGAGCCAGAGTATAGCTCAGTGGTACAGCACCCTTGGATTCAATTCCCAGAACTACTGAAAAAAAGAAAAAGAAAAAGAAAAAAGAAAAGAAAATCTTAGAGCACACAATTTGTGTTCTCATTGTTGTCAAAGACTTTATTTCAAAGAATTCTTACCTGATCCACCTCTCGTGGGTATGAATGACTCTCATTACTTTTTGCCTAGAGGTAAAATGCTGGAATAAGCTTGCTTGCTTTTTTAGCAACTTTTATAGGTTGGTGAAAATAATTTCTTCCAGCAGTGTGTGAGCTACAAAATTTCTTCAATTCTTCTTCTTAGTTTTTTCTCATGCCTTTCACAATTTCTCCTTTCCCCTGTATTCTAACTATCAAGTCCTATTTCTCCTACAGAGCACCATCCTCTCTAAGCCTTCTGGTAGCCACTCTGGATCTCAATTCTCTTACTTTCCTGTAGTTATGTCATTCATGAAGTTCACATAGTTTAGAAATTCTATTTCAGATATTTCATCTTGTCACCTTACTTGGTCATATTGTATTCTTCTCTTATATTCTTATATTACTATACCAAAATAACTGAAGCTAGATACTTTGTAAAAGAAAGAATTTAAAGTATTGTGTGTTGGCTCATTTCTGTAATCCCAGTACTTAGGAAGCTAAGATAGGAGGATGACAGGTTCGAAGTCAGCCTCAGCAACTTAGCAAGACCCTGTTTCAAAATAAAAAATAAAATAGGGCTGATAGTGTATCGTGGATGTAAAATGCCCCTGTTGCTGGTTTTTTTAGCTACAGTTTTCTTCAAGGGTTTTATACTGCTTTGTAACATGATATAAGGCTGACATTACTTGGTGGGAACATAGGTAAGAGTGATGAGAAGACATTTGTAAATAAGAGGCCATATGATAAAAGAGGAACAAAAAAGAGAATTAATGAAGCTGTACTTGTTTTAAAACAACCCTCTCTGCTATTTAGAGTTGGGAGAATCTATAATCTCAGATAGGAAGATCACAGGTTCGAGGCCAACTTCAGCAATGAAACAAGACCCTGTCTCAAAAAATTGTAGCTTAGTGGTAGAGTGCCCCTGAGTTCAATTCCCAGAAATACACACACACATGCTTGCAAATACAAAATAAAACAAAACAACCTTCTCTTGCTATAACCAGTCTAGTATTGCATCGCCTAACCCACTCCTGCAAGACAGCCTTAATTCCCCATGAGGATGGTGCCAAAAGGTAACTAAATGCCTCTTACAAGATGCCAACTCTTAAAGGATCTACCACCTTCCAATACCATTACATTAGGGACCATTACAATTTACATGATATTTGAGGGACAAACCATATCTAAACAATAATAAGTAGTTTAAGTAGTTATGATTAGGGTTTTGTAATCAAACAGACCTGGACTGTGACCTTGAGTATGTTATTTAATTTCTGTGAGGCTCACATGCATTTTCTGTAAGTAAAGGTTAGAATAGTCCCTCTCATGGTTCTTGTGAAAATTAAATATGAATTGTAAATTGCAGCATTTGGAACTTAGTAGGAACTCAATAAATTATAACAGTTATTATTAAGAATAATTAAATAGGGTTGTATAAACAACAAAAACTACATTACCTGTTCAGAATTTCAAGTTTTTGTACTACAGTGTAGCTGGGTCTTATCCCTTATTGTAAGGAAGTTTAACAACAATGTGCTTTAAGGCTTTATTTTGTTTTTAAAGTACGGGATGCATGTGATTTAATTCATGGGCACTTTTAGAACTTGATAGATAATCCCATTGCCTTTCTTTTTCTAATTAAAATATTTCTAAATACTTTGAACATATATTTCTGAATTTTAAAAAACTGTATTATCTACTGCTCTGCAAACTAGTACTAGATAAAAGATCACAGTGTAGGCTTTCTTCTATATGTCTTGAACTAAAAATATAAAAACACTTTACTGAATGTCTGTCTTCCTCATTTACCTAAGGGAGATCATAGAAGAGATCTTTGCAGTAGTGCTTACAATAAAATCTAATACATGCTCTGCTCTAATAAGTGTTAGTTGAATTTGAATCTGGACACAGTCATTTAGCCTATTTTAAATCATTTGATAGCCCATATGATTTGAATGCCATTGGTATTATTTTTAATAGCCAAGTAATGCACGCACACACATGTTAAAAATTCAAATCCAAACATTATAACCATATATATATATATATATATAATGTAAATTCAAATACTAGCACTATTATTTCTTAACTGTATTTGCTTATTTAAATCACTTAACTGCTTCTGTGTGTGTGTGTGTGTGTGTGTGTGTGTGTGTGTGTGTGAGAGAGAGAGAGAGAGAGAGAGAGAGAGAGGCTCAACCACTGAGCGTACAGCCCAAGCACTTTTTATCTTGAACCATAGCATTGTTTCCATAAATTCCCCATGTGTGTCTCAAACTTGTGATCCTCCTGCCTCTGCCTCCCAAGTACTGGTATTACAGGTGTATGTCACTTAGTTTTCTTATATTTAAGATGATCATAATAGCCAGGTATGGTAGAGCACAATTATAACCCCACTGAAGCAGGAAGATTGCAGGTTCAAGAACAGCCTTGCCAACTTACTGAGGCCCTTCAAAATGTGACCCTATTTCAAAATAAAAGGTAACCCACTAGATTCAATCACCAATAACACAAAGACACACACACACACACACACACACACATACACACAAAATAATTATACCAGTCTTTATCTTATAGTGCTATTGTGGCCCCAAAATATATCTAAATTACTCAGAGCAGTACCTTAGCCTATGGTAAATGCCAAGTATATCTGGTTTCATATATCATTTATATTTTTCTGTGAACTGCTTATTTTCCTTCTGCATTTTTCTATTGGCTGGTGGTCCTTTTGTTGGATTTGTAGCAGCTCTTTATTTATTGAGAAATGAGTTCCTTATCATACTTGAAAACATTTTTCTCACCTTATCATCTGTCTACAATATTTTATAGTATTAATTTTTCATAAATACATTTTTAATATCTATAGTATTTTGTCATTATGGTTTCAGAGATTTGAATCTTGCTTAGAAAGTTCTTCCAAATTAAAGTGATTTTTGAGGTTCCTAATGTTATTTTATACTGCTTTTATAGTCATTCTCTTTGGTCTATATAAACTTTATTGTGCTTTAAGAAGTGCAATAGCAAACTACCTTTGATTCTTGTCCAAATGCCTAACCAGCTGCTTCAGCATTACTGATTGAATCTTTTATATAAGTTGAAACCCTTGCTATCAACCAGATGATTGATTTTCTATTGTTCTTCAACCTCATATAGTGTTTGGCCCAATCTCAATTCATCTCCTCATTTCTCTTCTGCTTTTTACATGAACAGAAGGTGACTTGGGGAGACACATTATGTAGGCAAGTCACTTTCCCTCCTTTTAAATGAAAACACATAGGCATAAAGTGAAAGGTTTGGCCTATCTCTAAACAGCTGTTTAATAAACAACCTAGGAAACTTGTTAAAACAAAAATGTTCTCATGAAAGATAAACAGCCCTTTCCCAGCCTAACATTTCATTATGTGTGTATATCAAATAATTAAACCACATCTCTCTTGTTGAATATTTGCATAGTTTTCTCTGAACTAGATGGAATCCAGGGGCATTCTGCCTCCAAGCTACACCCCCAGCCCTATTTTTTATTCATTATTTTGAAACAGGGTCTCGCTGAGTTGCAAAGGGCCTCACTAAGTAGCTGAGGTTGTCCACAAACCAAGATCCTCCTGTCTGAGCCTCCAAAATGCTGGAATTACAAGCATGCACCACCATGCCAGCTCCACTTGGACTTCTAACAGTACATAAAAGTTTTGCCAGTTGTTTACTTTTACATATGTCTGGGATCATAGAGTATATTATTGTATTGTTTCTGGCCTCTTTTATTCAACATTGTGTTTGAAATCCTCATCTTCTTTATGATTGTATAGTTAAAGGCAACTCATTTTAATTGCTTGATATTCCATTGAGTGAATATACCACAAATATTTTTAAAATTTTAATATTAATGACATTTAGTACTATCATAGGTGTCACTCCTGTGAACACTCTAGTGCATGCACTTCTGTTGAGTATATACTTAAAAGAAGATATATACCCTCAAAATTTCTATTGTAATTTGCTTAAAAATTCATGGATCAAAGAGTATGAATAGGCAAAGCTTTTATTTTTAAGCCTAATTGCTACCTGGATTCCATAGAATATACCTGTATTCCCAGTACTTTAGAGGCTGAGATAGAATAATTTTAGGTTTGAGGTGAGCATGCAATACCTTATATCCTGTTTCAAAACAAAAAAACAGGGCTTGCATGTAACTTAGAGGTAGAGCATCTCTGCGTTCAATCTCCAACAAAGAAGGAAGAGGAAGAGGAGGAGGAAGAGGAGAGGGAGGAGGAGCAGAAGGAGGAAAAACGAAGAAGGAAGACAGAAGGAAAAGCAACGCAGCAACCTATGCTTTTTAGAAATATATGTTATAACGATGGGAAAGAAAAGTATCATTTTTATGTGATAGATACTTTCAACTTCAAATATTTTATGTAATGTTCATAATAAACTTATAAGTACTTAGGGTTATTATTACTTTATTAATAAGTAAATGGAGGCTGAGATATTAAATATATGTTAAGGATAAAATTAGAAATCAGCAGAGCCATAATTTTTCTGACTTCCACACACCTCTTCTACTATACTCTTGTATTAGTTTCCTAGAGGTGTTAAAACAAAATAAAAAAGCTCCATGATTTAAAACAACAAAAATGTATGATCCTACAAATTTGAAGATTAGAGATAAAGTGTTTTCAGGGTCAGGCTCTCCACTAGTTTCTAGTTGTTACTAGCAATTTTTATATTGTTTGGTTTGTAGCTACATAATGTCAATGTCTGCCTCCATTCTCATGAGACCATCTTCTGTGCATCTGTGCCTTTGCATATCTGTATTTGCTCTGTGTTTGGCCTTGTGCCTCTTCTAAGAATATTTGTAATATTGTGTTGAGGGCCTATTCTACTCCAGTATGATTTTATCTGCAAAGAGCATTCCCTTGTTTTAATATTCCCTCTAAATCTCATGTCGATCTTTAATCACCAACCACTGTTATCGTGTTGGGAGGTAGAATCTTTAAAAGGTGATGAGATAATTAGGTTTCTACTTTTATGAATAGATTAATGCCATTATCATGGGAGTGGATTAGTGATTTGGGGAGAAGTTTTATAAAAGTGAACCCTCTCTAGGATGTTTTCTTGCTCCCACCCTTTCTCACATGTGTTCTCTTGCCATGTAATCCCCTTTGCCATGTGTGACATAGCGAGAATATTATCAGACGCAACCATTAAGTATTAGACTTTCTAGCCTCAAGAACTATGAGAAATGATTTCCATTCATTTTGAATTGCCCAGTATGTGGTAGTCTATTATAGCAGCACAAAATAAAAACATATGTTCAAATAAGATCATATTCACAGCTATCAGGAGTTAGGATTTAAAACATAGTACTTGGGGGACAAAATTTAGCCAATAATACCTTCCTATCTTATTTTGACTTATTCATCATAGTAAGTAAAAAATAGACTATGTTGTTTAAAATTGCAAGGCCAGGGTTGGTGGTGCACGCTTGTAATCCCAGAATTTGGGAGGCTGAGACAGGAGGATCATGCTTTGTGGAGAGCTTCAGCTACTTAATGAGGCCCTCTGCAACTCAGTGAAACTGTTTCAAAATAAAAAATAAAAATTAGGGCTGGAGTTATAGGTCAAAGTTTGATATCCCTGGGTTCCATCCCCAGTACCATAAAAATGCAGTTTTTTATTGTTGTAAAGTTGTTGCCTTTAAGATGCATAACTGCAAGAAAAATACTTGTACATATCTTGCCAGTAGAATATAGTAGCTGGGCTCCCATTACCATGTTAATGTTTCTCCTGCCAGATGGACTTAGTAACCCAAATATCCATAAAACTGGCTAGCATTCTAACTAGAGCCATGAAAATATTGGGGCCAGGCAAGGTCTAGGTTGAGAAAGGTTGTGCCTATTTACTTCTGCAGATGGGCTGCAGTGTATCAGAAACCTTGTATTTCTATTGTTGTCAGTGCAGGCTAGCTATATGCTGCTATTTTTTGCTCTCACCAGAAATCTCTTCTTTTTCCTCAAACCTCAGCAGAATCATAATCAGTACTTGTGATTTTATGTAATCAGCACTTGCCAAGGGCCACACACTATCCTCAGATTTGTTACACATCAATTGTTAACACAACCTTTAAGTTAGGCATTCATTCAGGTATAACCATTATAATTAGCCCTAATGACAAAAGGTGGGCTGTAGCACTTGGTAGACAGTGTAGTGACAGGAGGGCACATGTCAGTGATAGTCATTCTGTGACAAACCATGTGTCTTAATATCTGGGATACAATTAGAAACTGAAAGAAATGAGGCCATTTGCTTTTGATTGAATCCTAAGAATATCTTCAGTTTGGGCATCATGTTTGGTACTCAATAGGATAAAATGCTAGAAGTGGTCTCTCTTCAAAATCATAAAGAATATAGAACTCTTTTCAGAGAAGTGAATGCAGATCAAAGATGGGCAATATGAAGGGTATCCCCACAAGAAGATGTCTATTTTACACCCTTGCATTAGGTGTAAAATCAAAGTCCTGTAGTCAAAGTAATCAATTTCCATTTAGGTGGATGGGGAAGTGGTGCAGAAGATAATATGAACAAACCTGAAATTTCAAGAATTTATTTATTTCTTGAATCCAGTGTCACAAACTAATTATGCAGGATTAGAATCATTCAATAATCATTAATTGTTTATCATACATAGGTTTTTTTAAAAAATTCAGTTGCTATAATACAAACATATTTGGGAATTTCATGTTAAAAGCATGTTTTGGGCTTACTTTTTTTGGTGGTACTGGAGTTCCTGGAAACCCTTCTACCTCCGGGCTACACTCCCATTATATTTTTATTTGGAAACAGGGTCTCTTAAGCCAGCGAGGCTGGCTTCAAACCAGCGCAACCCTCCTGTCTCCACCTCCCAAGCGTGGGGATTACAAGCATGCGCCACCACGCCTAGGTGGCTTACTTTTTAAGAACAATTGGCTCCACATTCCACAGACTCAATTGTAGCTGTTCTCTTTTTTTAAAAGGCAATATCCTGATTTACAGTGATCTACTCTATAGTTGATGCTTAGTTTCTCTTTTATATTATCTGTTCAGAACTTATATTAGTCAGCTTTATATCACTGTTTTCAAAATTCTCAGCAAGAACAACTCAGAAGAGGAGAGATTTATTTGTTTCCCAGTTTCAGAGGTTCAGTCCACGGACTGACAACTCTAAGGCAGAAACACCACAGAAATAGAGAGTGAAATAGCAGAGCTATTCTGCTTATAAAAGTAGAAAAGCAGGAAAAGGAATAGACAAGGACATATATAGTTTTCAATGTCCCAACCCCAATGACCCACCTTCTCCTGCCTGACCCAGCCTCTGAACCTTTCTGCATTGGGGACTAGGCTTCAACACATGAGCTTCATAGGGTTATTTCAGATCAAAGCCATAATAGTCCCTGTAACATTTGAGTCCTTGATCTCTGTTCTGAATCTTTGGCTGAGAAAAAATTGGAATCATGCCAAACCCTACTTTTCACTAAATTAAAACAAAATAAGAAAACATCACAAGAATGGAGAGATCAGTTTTCTTGGGGAGTAATGGCCTGTTCTTAACTTGAATATGGTGGTAGTTGCACAGTGCTATAAATGTACTAGAAAGCATTGAGCATTATACTTTATTTTTTTTATTGGTGCACTGTATTCATACATCATAGTGGGATACAAACTTTTGTAGACATACATGCACACAACGCCCAGTCAGCCCCCACCCGATCCCCACCCCATTCTCTCCCCATCCCTCCCTCCCATGCTTGGCTTAGTGGTTGACATCTAGTATTATAGAAATTTATCCAAAAATAAAAATGATAATCTCACATAACAGTTTCATTTGTCTGATACCAAGCTTTTGATGACTTAAATATAACATTTCAATATTTCTTTTTGCTTTCTTACTTACCAGAGAATATTTTTTTCTATTTTTTAGGTGAAACTATCATATATTTATATATTTATTTTTCAGAAAAAAATCTATCCTAATATGGAATATGGACTCTAGGTACCCAAAACGATCTTGAAAAAGAACAAAGCTAGAAGATATATATTTTCTGATTTCAAACCATATAAAGCTACAATAATTGAAACAGTGTAGTACTATTCTAAAGGCAGATATATAAACCATTGAAGCTAAATAAAAGCCTAGAGCTAAATTCTTCCCTATATTGTCAAGTTATTTTTGACAAGGTTTCCACAAACATTTGGTGGTGGAAATAATAATCTTTTAACTAAATATTGTTGAAACATAATAATTACATGGAAAAGAATAAAGTTGGACCCTTACCTAATCCCACATACAAATATTAACACAAAATAGATAAAAGACCTAAATATAAATCTTAAGACTATAAAATTTTAGGAGAAAATCTGGGTAATAAAATCTCACAACACTGAAATTGGCAGTGATTTCTTGGATATGATTTCAATGGCACAGGCAACAGAAGAGTATACAAACTCCCTAAAAAATAAAAAATATTGTATATCCAAATACAATGTAAACAGAGTTAACAGTTATTAATAGAATGGGATAAAATATTTCCAAATGCTATATCTGAAGGTATATTAATATTCCAACTAGAAATCCTAAAAATTAACAACAATAAAGGCAAACAATACCATTTAGAGATAGGTAAAAGACTAACATAAATAATGAATCTCCACAGATAACCAATCTTAGTTGTCTGTTGGATGGAAACTCTTGTTTCTCTGGTTCTGGTGTGTGTTACCTATTTCTTCTTTGTAGTTAATCTCTTTGAGTATTTTCTCTAGTGCTGGTTTTGAAGACATAAATTCCTTCAGTTTCTGTTTGTCATGGAAGCTTCTTATTTCTCCATCTAATTTGATAGAAAGTTTTGCTGGGTAGGAAATTTTTGGCTGGAAGTTGTTTTCTTTCAGAGTTTGGAATATGTTACTCCAAGCCCTTCTGGCTCTCATGACTTAGTTTGGGAAGTCTGGAGTGATTCTAATTGGTTTGCCTCTGAATGTCACTTGGCCCTTTGTTTTTGTTGCCTTTAAGATTCTCTGCTTGGCTTCCACATTGGTCATTTTGACAATTATGTGGCGTGGGGATCCTCTTCTCCGATCCTGTCTAAAGGGAGTTCTATAAGTTTCCTGGACCTGTGTATCAACCTCTTGCTCTATGTTTGGAAAATTTTCTGCTATTACTTCCTTGAAGAGATTGTTGATCCCTTTGGTTTCACTTTCTTTTCCCTCCTCTATTCCAATTATTCTTAGGTTAGCTCTCTTAAAATGGGCCCATATTTCTTCAATATTAGATTCCTGCTGTTGGATATTTTTTCCTAGATTAGAAACTATGTGTTCATTTTTGGAATGATCATCTTCTAAGAGTGAGATTCTGTTCTCCATGTGGTCTAATCGGTTGTTTGTGCTTTGAATTGAGGCCTTTACTTCATTAATTGCATCCTTTATCTCTTTTTGGCTCTCTCTGAGTTCTTTTCGAAGCACCTCTATTATTTCTACAGTTATTTTCCTGATCTGATCTTCTAGAAATCTCTGATTTTCTGTTTTATTGGGTTCTGATGTTGTGGGGTTGTGGGCATTAATTGCTCCAGTATTATTCCTCTTTCCCATGATTTAGGAAGTTTGTGCCTTCTCTGGGTTCTTACCTTGGGTCACTATGACTTCACTTAAGGTGTTCTGGATCTCGAGTCTGTAGTATCTCAGACCCCACTACTCCTTTACTGGGTTTTATCACAGATTCTTCGACCCAGAGAGTCGATAGAGGCTGCTTTAGACTGTGGGGGGTGCCAGGTTGCATGTTCTCCTATGTTGTGATATCTCTGCCGCCGCCCCTCCCCCACTGGGTCAAGTCCCAGGGAGTACAGTACTGGGATTTCTCCTCTGTGGCCCGCAATTTGACTCACTCTTCTTGAGTACGCAGATGTAGCTATATTGGATTCGGTGAATTATCTGCTGCTGCCGCCGGTGGCAATATGGCACCGCTGCTATGCCCTCGGCCGTGAGGCTGGCATATTTCTTCTTGGTTTTGATTTCCACTCTGAATCCCTGCAGCGTGTGCTGAGCTCAGCCACTTGGAGCTTTAGATTTGACCTGCGGCGAGAAATCCTGCCTGGCTATTCTGCAGCGGCTCACCTAGGCTTGCTGTAGCCGTCTGGTGAAGTCGCCGCTGCCACCGGCAGTATGGCTCTGCTGCCGCGGTCTCGGGCGTGAGGCCGGTGTATCTCCTCTGTGGCTCTGAGCTCTGTTCTCAGTCCACTTTCTCTCTGGAGCCTGGTGATTTTTTTGTTTCTCTGGTGATGGTGTTTTCTGGCTATGAAAGGCGCTGATTTTGTGGTAATGGAGATTAGTTGTTAGCGGGGCTCTTAAGCCCCGCTTTTCTCGGTCGCCATCTTCCCGGAAGTGCATTATACTTTAAATAACTGAATAATATCATATGACATCTCAAAATAATTGGTAAAAATACACACCACACAAAGTTACAGAAAGAAACACATATGATGCGCACCAATGCCTTAATTATAGTTTTTGTCTCCTAGAAGTTCTCTATTATTATAATATTGGGGTGACAGCCAGCTTGATTGTTTAAGGGCATGGTTATAAGCATAAAAATGAAGATAATAAGTAGTACCTACTTCATAGGTTTTTTTTAGATTTAAAAATTTTTTATTGGTGCATTGTATTTATACATCATTTTTGGGTAAAAAAAAAAAAAAACTTGTGTAGGCATAAAAGCACACATCACCCAGCCAGCCCCCACCCAATCCCCACCTCACTTCCTCCCCCACCCTCCCTCCCATGCTTGGTTTATTGGTTGACTTCGATATGAATAAGCACATCATGCTCTGTAAAGTGTTCCCCTCTCCCCCTCCCATCCCCACAGTTAGATTGTCTTATTTTCTCCTCTATAGGATCTCTTTTTTTTCCTGGAGTTCCTCCTATAACCCTATTCACCCTTGCTTTCACATATTAGGGAAAGCATTCGATTCCTTACTTTTGGTGACTGACTAATCTCACTTAGCCTAATGTCCTCAAGATCCATCCATTTCCCTGAAAATACTGCAATTGTATTTTTTATGGCTGAGTAAAATTCCATTGTGTACATATCCCACAGTTTTGTAATCCATTCATCTATTGGTGGACATCTTGGCTGGTTCCACAGTTTGGCTATGGTGAATTGTGCAGCTATTAACATAGATACACATGCATTAGTTTGGTAGTTTGGTTTCCTTTCTTTTGGGTAGATACCTAGAAGTGGTATTGCTGGATCAAATGGTAGATTTGTGCCCAATATTCTAAGGATTCTCCATATTGTTTTCCAAAGTGGTTGCACTAATTTGCAATCCCACCAACAATGCTTTAGAGTCCCCACTTCTCCACATCCTCGCCAGCATTTATTATTGTTTGTTCTGAATGATTGCCATTCTGGATGGAATTTGGTGAAATCTCAGGGTAGTTTTGATTAGCATCTCTCGGATTGCCATTGATGTTGAACATATTTTCATGCATTTATTGGCCATTTGAATTTGTTCTTTCATGAATTATCTATTTAGTTCACTTGCTCATTTTTGATTGGATGCTTTGTTTTTTTAGTATTGAGTTTCTTGAGTTCTCTATATATTCTAGGTATTAGTCCTCTATTGATGGGGTAGGCGGCAATAATCATCTCCCATTCTGTTGGCTCTTGATTGAGGTTCTTGACAGTTTCCTTTGCTGAACAGAAGCTCTTCAATTTCATTCAATCCCACACATTGATTCGCCTTTTAGTTTGTTGTGCCTTGGGGTCTTGTTGAGAAAGTGTTTATCTGTGCCTATGTGTTGCAGTGTTGGACCTATGGCCTCTTCAAGGGGCGTCAAGGTCTCTGGTTTGATTTCCAAGTCTTTGATCCATCTTTAATTGACTCTTGTACAGGGTGAGAAAGTGGAATTAATTTCCAATATTCTGCATATGGTTAACCAGTTTTATCAAAACCATTTGTTAAACAGGCTTTTTCCAGTGTATGTTTTTGGACCCTTTGTAAAAAATCAATTGGCTGAAAGTGTGTGAACTTGATTTTGGGTCCTCTATTCTGCTCCATTGTACTATGTATCTGTTTTTTTGCTAGTACCATGATGTTTTTATTACAATGGCTTTATAGTATAGTTTAAAGTCAGGTATTGTGATTCCTCCTGCATGGTTTTTGTTGCTGAGAACTACTTTGGTTATTCTGAGCCTTTTCTTATTCCAAATAAATTTAAGGACTGATTTTTCTGTTTGTGAGGAATGATCTTGGTAGTTTAATGGGCATTGCATTGAATCCGTAGATCACTTTTGGAAGTATGGCCATTTTGATAATATTTATTCTGCCTTTCCATGAACATGGAAGATCTTTCCATCTTCTAAGATCTTCTTCTATTTCTTTTTTCAGTGTTTTATTAATTTCTTTTTAGATATCTTTTACCTCCTTGGTTAAATTTATTCCTAAGTATTTTATTTTTTGTGGGTGATCTTGAGTGGAAGTGTTTTCTGAATTTCTTTTTCAGTGGGTTTATGGTTCGTGTACAGAAAAGCTTCTGATTTTTAAGATTGATTTGGCATCAAGACACTTTGCTGACTTTGTTGATCATTCTATAAGCATTTTGGTTGAGTTTATTGGATTATTTAAATAGAGTATCATGTCATCTGCAAATAGTGAAAGTCTGAGTTTTTCTTTCCCTATTTTTACTCCTTTGATTTCCCTTTCTTGCCTTATTGCTCTGGCTAGAGTCTCAAGTACTATATTGAAGGGAAGTGGTGATAATGGACATCCTTGTCCTGTTTTTGTATTTAGGAGGAATTTTTGAAGTTTTTCCCCATTTAATATGATGTTGGTGGTGGGCTTACTGTACATTGCCTTTATGATGTTGAGATATGTTCCTTCTATTCCAAATCTCTGCAGTGCTTTTATCATAAATGGATGTTGAATTTTATTAAATGCTTTTTCAGTGACTATTGAAATGATCATGTGATTTTTGTCTTTGGTTCTATTATATGATGAATTACATGGATTGATTTTCATATGTTGAACCAGCCTTGCATCCCTGGGATGAACCCTACCTGGTCGTGATGTATGATTTTCTTTATGTGTTTTGAATGTGTGTTGCTAGTATTTTGTTTAGCAGTTTTGCATCCAAATTCATCAAAGATGTAGGCCTGTAGTTATCCTTCCCTAAATTGTCTTTGGTTTTGGTATTAATGTAATGTTGGCTTCATATAATGTATTTGGGAGAATTCCATCTTTTTCTATTTCATGAAATAGATTGAGGAGTATTGGTATTAGCTCTTCTATAAAGGTTTTATAGAATTCACTTGGGAAACCATCTGGTACTGGGCTTTTCTTTGTTGGTAGGCCCTTTATTGCATAGGTTTTTGTATTGGTGATTGAACCCAGGGTCATTCTACCTCCAAGCTACACTCCTATCCCTGTTTATTTTTTATTTGAAGGAGGGTCTTACTTGGTTGGTGAGGGTTAGCTAATTTGCTGAGGCTGATCTTGAAACAGCAATTCTTCTATCTCAGCCTCCCAAGTTCTAGGATTATAGATGTGTACCACCATGCCAGGCTTCATAGGTTGTTAAAAGAGTAAGTGATATAACATCTGCAAAGTGTACATCACTCTGCCTTGAACATGGAAAGCAACAGATAAATTGGTTACTGTGGTAAAGAAGAAATATCACAACATTTAACCTAATCATACTGAGATTTGTGTGTCTAGCTATTTCCTTAACCTTGGAGCTGTAGTCTGATGTAGGTGAGTATCCATCCTCAATCCCTTCCCAGAGTCTTGGAAGTTTTTAATTGAGGAAGAAAATTAGTGCATAACTACTGGAGTGTCTATGGAAGTGGGAGTAACATATCTCTACTTTGTTAAACTATGTGACATATTAGATTCTCCCAAATTCTGAGAGGAGGAGATCTGAGTTCTCATTTTGCCTCTGGTCCAAATTATATTCACTTAAATAATGCTATATTTTATGTTTGAATTTTCTCATATACTGAAGACAATGGAATTTATCCTGATGGTATTACAGACTAAGATTAAAAGCTGGGCATGTTGGAGCACACTTGTTATCCCAGTGCTTGAGAGACTGAGACAGGAGAAAAGCAGGTTGGAGGCCAACCTCACCAACGTAGTGAGGCCATTGGCAACTTAATGAAATGTGTTTCAATATAAAATGCTATTAATGATGTAGTTTAGAGGTAGAATGCTCCTGAGTTCAATTCCCAGTACAAAGGAAGGAAGGAAAAATGGAAGGAAGGAAGGAAGGGCATAGGGGCTAATTATACTGAAGCAATTACATATAAGGTATGTGTACTCAAATATATACAAATCAGTGTCCTTAATAGCCCTGGATCCAGTCATATGACAGGCATAAACCCACACAAGTGCTGATGGGGCTAAAATTGTTGTAAAAAGACAGGGGACAGCTAAAGTTTTGGACCCACTGTCTTTATAAAAATTCCCAAGAGGATAAAGCTCTTGGCAATCAGAACAGATGCAGCCCTGCTACCATATGCCATGAAAGAAAAAAGAGCTTCTGGCAAAAGAAAATCATCAAACCAATGTCTTCATCCTATTACAGAATGGAAAATGTCAGCTTCCCTAGATTATAGGGTAGGGATCCAAAGCAGAGAAAATTACATTCACACCCAGAAATGGGAAATTTCTTCTCTGGGAAGAGCTAAATTGTCATTAGGAGAGTGGGTAGGTGGTTGTGACTTTTTAAAAAAAAATCTGAAGATCTTGATTAATCTTTTAAAATCCAAAGGAAAGTTTATAAATGGATAATACTATTTATGCCCCCTCACACCAGAGCTATAAAGATAACTTCATATAATTATTTACTGAATATGAGGTTGGTAGGGCATTTTGTCAGTGAAGCCAATGGTGATTATTGTGGTTTTGATATGGTTTGGACACATTTCCTGAAGGTCTATGTGCTGAACTTTTGGTCTCAAGTGTGGTGATGTTAAGAGGTTGTACAATGTTTAAGAGACAGAGCCCAGTGGGAGTTGATTATATCTGCACTTAGAAGGTGATTATTAGGTATTACCCTTATAAGAGGCTAATTTAGTTCTTGTGCGATCTTGTGAGACTAGCTCAATATATAAAAAATGAACACTAGCCCCTCTCTGTCCTCTGGTTTTCTATCTTTCCATGTGACATATACCTCTTGAATTTGTTCTTGCTATGATGCCAGAAACAATGATGTAATATTGCCAAGAGGGCCCTCACCAGAAGCCAAACAGATGGAGCCAACTGATCTTGGATTTGAAACTTCCCAAACTATAAGCAAATAACCCTCTTTTCTTATCAAGTCTCCAGCCACAGATATGTTGTTGTAGCAACAGAAATTAGGCTAATAAAATGGGTCACCTTGATGAACTAAGGGTAGGTTTATTTAGCTCATGTAGGGGCTAGAGTGCTAAAGCTTGAGGGACAAATGATTTCAAATGTTCCCCATACATTTCTCCAGTTGAATCTGGAAGGATGTGGTCACCAGAAATTTTTTCTAACTCATGCTTTTAGTTCAAGAGTTGTTTCAATATGAAAGAATCAAAGGCAGTATCTGAGAGAGAAAAAATAAGGTAGACGTTTTCATGAGACCTGACAGGAAGAAAGGGAGCCATGCCAAAAAGAAAGTAATACATTAGGCATTAGAACAGAGTGATTAAGATCAGGAGCTGTGGCATCAAACAGACATGATTTACATTCTGGCTCTGCTACTTATCTTCTGAGCCAAATTTAAAATGGGATGAAAACAATACTGATCTCATACAGTCTTATGAAGAGAAAGTGAGAATACATACTTAAAGCACATAGCACATTTCCTGGCACATAGGAAGTGATAAAAGTAAATGTGGTTATTACAGGCTCTTCAAGATGGCATTCAAAGTCCTTCCCAATTTAAACCAAGTCTATCTTTCCGGCTTAATTTTCCATCACTTCTAGCCATACATTATAGTCCTGTCTACACAGGGACAACGGGATCTTCACTTGCCCCAACTTTCATCATCTGTGTCTGCAGCTTCCCTTTTTTGCTTATGCTTATCTTTCTGCCCAATCTTCCCATTTTCTCTTTTCTACTAAGTAAAAATTCTATTTACCCATGTAGTCCAGCAAAAGTTAACAGAACTTTTATGAAGCGTTTTCCTTTTTGTTCAGTGAAATTAAAGATGACTTCTTTGTATTTCATTGTGATTTTATTAAAATGTGTTAAATTCCATTCTAGCACTATTAGCAGCTGTCCATATTTTAGTAATCCCCTTAACTTTGTAAGAACAAAAGTTCTAATGTGTGTATTTTTATTACATCACTGGCACAAAAACTAACACATATTAGATATTTAATAATGTTTGTTGAATAGACCTGAATTTCACAAGGGGACTATTAATACCTATTCATAGGATGTCATGAGGAAAAAGTATAATAAAATATGTGAAATACTAAGAAACATGAATATTTTGTTTTGTTTTTACAAGCATAAGGAATGAATTAACCAGAATCCATGCTGAAAGTTTAAATAAAGATAATTATTTTATTATCTTTAATGAAAATCAATACACAAATTAATATCCCAATGCATCTCCTGCTCATAAAATTTCTTCTGAATTATTGTGAACTTTTATTTTAAATATGTTCTGATTCTAGTGTTTGAGAATTTATACACTACATATCTGAAATTTACCTTATGTAACTGAAGCATTAATTAGACCAATGTACCTCAAACATAAACTACTCTTGAGAAACTTTGACATCTACAAGAAAGAGTAGGAAAGGTAGAAGGTTAGCTACCATCAACATCCATAGTGAAATTTGACATGGATGTCACAGAGCTAACCTTCTAGAGCATGTACTAGAAATCCTGTCTGTAATAAACATAGTTGATGATGTTCTTCGGTTTAGAATTTAGTTTCATATACTTTTTCATTCTTTGTTACATTAATGAGTTCTATGTAAATATGATCTTTCCTTCTATTTCATAAGCTGTCAGTTCAGAGACTTGGTCATCTATATTTGTATTAATCCACAGCATCACTTAGCATATTTTCTGGAAACACTGGAACTTTTAGTACATTTTTGATGAATATAACTAAATTTAGGGAAATATGTGAAGCAATTAATACACAGAATAACTAGATCAAACAACTGTTAGAGCCAGACAAAGTGGCACATGCCTGTAATTGAGAGGATGAGACTAAAGAATCTCAGTTTCAAAGCCAGTATAGAAAGTGAGATCACGTTCCAAACTAAGGAATGAAAAGGGCTTGGGGTGTAGCTAGGATGTTGAAAGCCCCTGTGTTCAATCCCCAGCATCACAAACAAGTATGCTAACTATATATATGGATAAATTTCAGATTTAAATGTATGGAATGCTGTAATATTTTAATAATTTTATTACTGACATCAATTTTATAAGTTTTGTCACTTATGAAGTGTTCTCATAAAACTATTGTTTCAAAATAGCAAGTCTTAGTAGAAATAGATTTAATTATCAAATAAATGAAGTAAAAATTAGATTCCTAAGAAACATAATAGTAAATATTAGTAAATATTAACATTTGTAGAGGAATTACTATAAGATAGATATGATTTTAAGTGTTTTTAATATATTATTATATCCTCTTAACTAATGGTCCCACAAAATATTTATGATCATGGTCATTGTTTCTATTTTGTTGGTTAAAAATCTGAGTCTTTGAAAAATGATTTCATTTTTTCAAGATCATGTAGCCAGTAATTGTTGGAATACAACTCTCCACCAAAAAAGACATTAGTAACAAACTTCCAAAGAACCACCACACTTGTAACTAGACAGAGATGTTTGAGATGACTCTTCACAGCTTTGTTTCTAGGAAAAAAATTGAGAAGAGAAACACAGTATGTGAACTCACAATAGAATATTCATTACAGAATAATGAATGGTGTTTTGAACAATGAAAACTAATCCACTTATTTTTAGAAGAAGTGAGATAAAAATGAACAGAGTAAAAGGAAGTGAAAGAAGAAGAGGAAGTGAGAGAAACAAGTGAGAGGAAAAGAATCTGAGAGAACAGGAAGTACAAGAGAGGAAGATGATGTGAAAGGAAGATGAAGCAAAAGAGAATAAAAGAGATTTTGAGAAATAAGAAGTGAAATAGAGGAAGAGGAAATCAGACCAGGAAATGATAAAGAAGAGAATATTAGGAAAATAGGAGCCGGGCGTGGTGGCGCACGCTTGTAATACCCACGCTTGGGAGGCTGAGACAGGAGGATCGCGTGGATTTGAAGCCAGCCTCAGCTGGCTTAAGAGACCCTGTTTCCAAATAAAATATAAAATAGGTCTGGGAGTTTAGTCTGGAGGTAGAAGGCCCCTGGGTTCCATCCCCAGTACCACAAAAAAAGAAAAGAAAAATAGGAAGAAAAAGAGAAGAGGAAAGGAAAGAAGGAGTGAGAGGAAAAGGAAGTGAAAGAGAGGATGAGTGAGAGGAATAGTATGTGAAAGAGAATAGAAGGAAGTGAGAGAAAAAGAATATGAGAGGGAGGAGAAGTCTAATCTAAAGTTTAAATGAAATGTTAGTGAAAGAAAGCTCACCAAGTAGTGTGTACATGTATGTCACTGTCACCATGAACTACATTATGATGTGGGGATAAAATACACCAATATAGGTATAGATTTTTTTAAATTACATATTAGACCTAAAGCAGCAATGGCACAGTCACAGTGATATTTTTCCCTATATGAGCAGGAGGAGCAGAGAGATAGTGTGCCTTTGTGTGGAGAGTAAGAGGAAACTTTAAAGGAAAACAAAGAATACTTGAAATAAAAAATCAAGAAAATCAAGCCAAAAACAAAAGTCAAGATAGCATAAAATGTAGAATACAGTTAGCTATATTATGAGACTTAAAAAGCACAAACTTGTAGGTTCACTGCAATGAGAGCTTCATCTACAAGATAACAATTTAAGATTAGAGTAAAGAACTTTATAAAATGTAACCTTGCTTGGCTGAAACTTCTATAAAATTGCCTTACTAAATGAACACTTTACCTGCCCACTCAAAAGCTGCAAATCCTTAGCAAAGATGCCCCCCCCCCCGATTCTTGTGTCTGTGACAAACATTGCAAATTGGTAGTGGAGTCTGTTTGCCTCAGAATGTCACTTTTGATACAACATTGCAGATGGCCACAATGCATGGATTGGATTTAGTATGCAAAATGAAACCTATTTGCTATCTATAACCAGACTACACAGATTATGTTCAAACTGAGAGATAATGATCATCATAGCTAGTAATAAGTGTGTCTGAAGTAATCCAATATTATTCAAACAAGAAAAATTCCTTCCCAGGGTGTGTCTTTTATTGCTTCTTTTGTCATCAATGGCCCACCAGCAGCATAATTTTTCTCACTAACAGGAAATAAGTCTGTTAAGTAGGGGTACTTTTAAGATTGCCTCAAAGATTAAGATTGTTCTTGCCTGCTGATTTGTTGCTCATCTAAGTCTTCAAATATCTTAAGCATGGTATGTTGAATTTTAATTCTTAATAACTTAGACTCTGCTTATAAATTGCTCATTTAATTTCAATTCTCTGCTGTTCCATGTGAGCCGAGATGTAGTTGGAAACAAGGTGAACCTGGCAATTCTATCTCTGCATCCTTATAGTTCCCCTCTCTGAGCCTCAGCTTCCCTATCCCCATAATGGAAGTAGTATTACTTGTTTTAACTATAAAGTGATTTGTGGTGAAAATGTTAACTAATTTCTTTTTTGATTTTTTTTGTATTCTGTCCCACTATCCTTCAATTGTTGAGTAGTATTTGGTTTGGCTCAAAAGGATATTAGACTTTATAATCACAAACATTTTCCTGTTTCATTTGTTGTTTTGGGATAACACTTTGACTTTTACACTAAAACTTTTTTCTTCTTAAATGACAAGAGGATAAATTGACTTGCTTTTTAATAATGTGTCTGGTTAGATAAGGGTAAAGTACAGAAAGAAAAACTTCATCAATGAGTGAGGGTCTCAGATCTAAGTGAGAAAAGCAACTTATTGATCAGTTAAAATCTTTAGGTATGAGCTTAAACTAGTGGTTGGTTTTTTTTATAGGAAAAAAAGCAAAAATAGTTTTTTTTTATACTGGGTATTGGATCTAGGGGCATTCTATTTCTGAGCTGTACCCCAGCCCTATTTTTAAAATTTTTATCTTGAAATAGGGTCTTGCTAGGTTGCTGAAGCTGGCCTCAGATTTGAGATCCTTCTATTTCAGCCTCCCTAATACTGGTATTAAAGTTGTGTGCCACCACACCCAGCTTAGAAATCAGAGACCCTTTAGAATATTTTTTTCTTTTGTTTTGTGGTACTTGGGATGGAATCCAGGGATATTCTACCTCCGAGCTTCACCCTGGGCCCTATTTCTTATTCTTTATTTTTTGAAACAGGGTCTCATTGAGTTGCAAAGGGCCTCACTAAGTAGCTGAGGCTGTCTGAGAACAGGATCCTCCTGTCTCAGCCTCCCAAATGCTGCTATTACAAGCATGTGCCACCATACACAGCCTTAGAATCTATTAAAATTATGTCCCCAAGTGGCATGGTCATCTAGCTCAATGATTTTTAATCTGTAACTTTCAGTTTCCTAGTATTCCACAGGTATTTCTCAGGGACTTTCCCATATGTTTTTTTAAAAATGATCTTGCTATGAATGAATGAAAGAAAATTTTGAAAAATATCATACATGGCTTACCTCCCCTGTCCTCAGATGTCTATTGGATTGAAACTAGTGCAATTAATTTATCTCCTGCTCAGGATCTGGAACTATTCTTATATAATATCCTAAAACCTAAAACCTAGCCTTGACCTACTTGAGATAAACTTTGCAATGTTTTCCCTGTTTGTCCGGATTCCTTTTCCACATCTGGGTGCTCAGTCCCTATTACTGAAACCAGGCTTTAGTTCATGAACCCCGTATCTGGGATGGTATTGCAAATTTCCCTTATGAATCATTGAAAATCAGCCATTTAAACCAAAGGAAAGTTTCTTACAGTTGAAACTTAATACTTTTAGATTTACTATAAATGAAAGGAATTAAATATCTTCAAGTACACTTATAACAACCCTATGACATACCATGGAAGATGTTGATGAAAAATCTTTGATAAACAAATTTGCAAAGCTGAAAATATACAGTTCCTCTTAATATTCTTTGGGATCTTTGGTTTTGACAGAATTATTTCAATTTTCTTTGATATATCTACATATAATTTAATTTATATTTTAGACTCTGAGTTTTAGAAAATTTCACCGGCATTACAAAACACTCATTGAAAATATAAAAGTTGATTATCATTGTGTGAGGAGGTTGAAAACAAATCCTTCAGCAATGGCTTCATCTGAGGTTACAGTTAATGACCTTTTTGGATCAATGCCCAGGACATGGATCTTTTGTGTGCATAGCTCTGCTAAGGTTTCAACCAATCTGAAGTAGACTGGGTTGCAATTTAATCAAATAGTCCCATGTGAGAAACAGGTTAAAATCACTAGTCATCATGTTCACCTAGGAAAGAGGCTTTCAGTTACCTTGGTTTTCATTTCTCCTAAAGTATTGAGCAGATAGGCAAAAATAAAGATGGAAATTACAAATAACTTTACTGAAGATTTTTAAAAATAATATACTTTATTTACAAATGTAGGCCTAATTTCTAAAAAATTGACAAATTTTAATTGTACACATAAGTGGGATAGAGGATGATAATTTGATATATGTATACCATGTATAATGAACAAATCAGGGTAATTTGCACTTCCACCCCTTTAAATATTTTTTTTGTGTGTTGCTAGCCTTCAAAATTTCTTTTAGTTCTTTTTAAATTATATAATGAACTGTTGTAAACTATAATGAATTGTTGTACACTACTGTACTGTGAAATACCAGAACTTATTCCTTTTATCTTACTGTACTTTAGTACCAAATAACCAGCCCCCTCTCTCCTCCTGTCTCAGTCAATATTCTCACTTTTATAATAAAAATGACTCACCACACAACTTAGAGGAATATTTATTTTCTCACAGTTTTTGGAGATTCTGCGTTTAGTTCATATGAGGCCAGGGTATTAATCTCAGGTATGGAGGAGTAAGTAGAGAGAGAACATGCAGAGCTCCATTCTCAAGTAAATGGAGGACAGAATCTAATATAATTCCCAAGTCCACATCCCCTCAGAGATCCCTCCTTAGAAACCAAGCCATGCTTCCAACATTGATACTTTATTTCTGTGAGTGCTAGGGGAACATTCCAAATCCAAAACTTTACAACTTCATATACCACTGAAATTCATAGTCTCTATTAATCACTATTTTACACATTTTCATGAGATCAACTTGGTTAGTTTCCAACTATGAATAAGTAAGATTATGCAGTAGTTGTCTTTCTGTGCTCATCTTATTTCACTTAACAAAATGCTCTCTGATTCTATTTTGCTGAAATGACAGAATTTCACTCTTTTCATGGATTTAGTGATTCACCAATTAATACTTTAGTTGATAACTTGGCTAATGTAAATAGTGCTGAATTAAACATGTCAGTAAAGGTATCTATTTGATATTCTCATTTTATTCCAATGAATATTTACTCAGAAGTAGAATAGTTGGTCAGTGGGAGTTCTGTTTTATTTACTATTTTACACATTGTTCTCACTGCTTTAATCCAAAACAATTGACCACACAACTTAGAAAAAGCAATATTTATTTGCTCAGTTTTGGGAGAATACAAAGGTTCAGTCCATGTCAGACAAGGTCTTTGGAGCTCAGTGCATGGTAGTGGAAAGCAGAGAATGGGAGAGAGTAAGGGCTCTGCTCTCACATTATGGAGGTCTGAAGCAAGAACGCAATCAGAAATTCAAAGACACAACTACAATTCCTAAGGCCACATTCTCAGGGACCTACCTCCTCTAGACACACTGCACTTGCCTAGGTTACAATTCAGTAAATTCATTGAAACCATGATGATTTAATTATATTAACTCTGTTTGGGTCAATATTCTCATTGCCAAAATCCAAAACAACTGACCACACAACTTAGAGGTGTTTGGGAGATTTCAGAGTTCAGTCCCTCTCAGGCCACCAGAGTTCATGACATGGTAGCAGGAAACAGAGAGAGAGAGAGAGAGAGAGAAAGTAATGTATCTGTCCTCATTTCATTGAGGCTAGAAGTAGAGATACCCAGGAAGCAAAAGGATTCAAGGACAAAAGCACAGTCCCTAACGCACACCTCCAGGGACCTACTTTCTCCAGCCACACCTGTCCTGCCTAGGCTACCACCCAGTAAATTCACTACAATGGAAATTGTAGAAGAAATTACAACCCTCATGCCTTAGTTATATCAACTCAGAACATTAATATATGAGCTCTTCAAGGAACATTCTAGAGCTAAACATACCATTCTGCCCCTTGTCCCTGAAGAGCACATGTCCATTTCAGAAGGCAAAATGTATTTAGCCCATCTCCAAGAGTTTCAAAAGGCTTAATATTTTCCACATCACTCAAAAGTCCAAACTTCAAAGTCTCCTATGAGCATCAAGGTCAATTATTGGCTGTAAGACCCTGTAAAAGAAAATAAAGGACAAGTTAAAAGTATCCAATATGTAATGGCACAGAGTAAACATATGTATTCCAAAACTTAAGAACTGGTCCATAAAAAGAAGAAATAGGTATTTTCTTTAATGTGTGCAGAATAGGGAGTAATTGGGATACAAGAGATACTCCAGATGATGAGAAAACACAGGGGAACCAGGGAAGAGATATAAGGGTAGGGGTGAAGGAAGACTTAGATTCACTAATAGAAATACTAGTGAATAGAAATTCACTAGTAGAAATACAATCTAAACACTTCATATTGGTAGAGAGGGAAATGGGGAGGGGGGACACCAAGAGCGTGTGCCTATATGTCATTACATTATAATGTGAGATTACAATGCACCTATAAAAGCACAAAAATATATAAAAAATAAAAACAATCAAAGTAAAAGCACTATCTTTCAATAAAAAAGTAAAAAAAATAAGAAAGAACGGGAGCAAAACATGATTAAAATCTATCAGGGAAAATATTTAATCATGGAGCTCCACTTCTGGCAGCTGTGATGCATGGTAGTGAGATATAATCTTCATGTGGCTTTTGAACCCCATTCCTATGGCTTGGTTGATTGCAATGAATAGCATACTAACTCTTATAGATTGTTTCCTTGGCTCACAGCTTGAAGCCTTTCCCTTGAATTCGTTCCCTGTTTCTGGATTAAATATCTCAGGGGTTTTTCTTCCAATCTTGGCTTAACTGCTACAGCTTCATAAATTGTCCCATTTGGAATTATAACTCTACCACACATTGCTTGACTTCCAAGATCTTCCTTTGAAATCTTGGGGGAAGACTTCATTACCCCTTTTTATACACAAAGTTAGCATGCTTTAGCACTGAAATCAACCACTATCAAGTAAAGTAACCATGCCCTCTTTAGTCATGGCTGCTGAGGCCTTTTTAAATAACAATAGGTGGGCCATCTTCAATGGCACCTTTTAACCTGTTTACATAGCTACCAATTATTTTCTTTATTTCTTTGTTTTTATGAAAATCTTGAAGTGCCCCTTCAACGTTCTTTTATTTCTAGGCAAAGCCTTTGATTTCCCTTCAGCCATGTTACTTTCTTTAACAATACCATCTCTCTGGGCCCAAGCTTTACACATTCTTTTCTAGCCAAACTAAAAACATACAAAGTCTCTGCTTTGGTTTCTACTTCTGAAACTCATGGTACAATTGACTAAACATAGACATCAGTATGCATAGCTCAGTTTGGTTACTTTGCTGTTTTGAAATTTTCTTCAACAGCTTAATCATTTTATCATCTTTAAATTTGGCCTCACACAAAGTTTAAGGACACAAGAAAAATGCAACAAGTTATTTTCAATAATGTAACACAAATGGCCTCTATTTCATTTTCTTACAGAGTTCTCTTCATTCGTGAGAACAAGTTTCTACCATCTGTCTTTCTATCCACATATTGGCCCTTCCAATTTCCTCTCACAGACCAGTTCCAAAAACTCACAAAACACATGGTCAGGATAAGATACAGCAGTGCCCTCACTCCTCTTTTATCATTTCTGTCTCAATCAACATTCTTATTGCTGCAATCCAAAACAACTGAACACACAACTTATAGGAAGCAAGATTTATTTTCTCACAGCTTTGGAATATTTCAGAGTTTATTCCATGTCAGGATGGGTCTGTGGAATTCAGAGAATAATGCTATGAAGCAGAGAGAGTGAGGGAGAAGACTCTGCTTCAACACAGAGACTAGAAATAAGAGAACATGAAAGGGGATTCAAAGACACAAGCATAGTCCCTAATCTCATACTCTCAGAAACCCACCTCCTCCAGCCATAACCTATCTGCCTAGCTTCCCACCCAGTAAATACATTGCAGCCCTCTTGATTTAATTATATCAATTTTGAACATCATGCATGAGTTCTTAAGGAAATATTCTATATATAACTATAACAGATTATTTGTTGTTGCAGTTCTGAGACACAAACCTGGAATTTTCTACATGCTAGGCATGTGCTCTACCACTGAGCTATATCCCCAGCTCATATTTAAGATTTTTTAAAAAAGAATATCCATAATGTTTTCCATAATGGCTTTACTAATTTACATTTTAATCAATAATGTATTAGAGTTCTCTTTTCTCAACATCCTCACAAGCATTTGTTATTTTTGTCTTTCTTATGGTTTGGGTTATAAATTATTCCCCAAAGTCTCATGTGTTGAAGGTTTGATCTCCAGTGCAGCAATGATTAAAGGTGAAAATGGGAAGTGATTGGATCATGAATGGTCTGCTATCATTAATAGGTTTGTCCATTTATAGGCCCATAAATAATAGGACTACTAGAAGGTGGTGGAAACTGTAGAAGGTGGGGAATATTTGGAGGAATAGTTCACTGAGTACATGCCATGGAAGGGAATATCTTGTCCTCAGACCCTCCCTTCCTCCCTCTTTCATTGTGTTTCCTGGGTGCAATAAGATAATCTGCGTTGCTCTGAAATGCCCTTCTGCTATAATATATTGCTTCATCACAGGCCCAGAAAGAGTAGAGCAAGCTATCCATGGATTGAAATCTCTAAACAGGGCCAAAATACATCTTTCTAACTTTGAGGAGCTATTCTCAGGTATTTTGTAACAATGATAAAAAGCTAACACAATCCTTTTGAGAATAATCATTCTGTGTCTTTGGTTTGCATTTACCTGATGATGAATAATAAACTATTTTTAGAGCAGTTTTAGGTTTATAACAAAATTTAACAGAAAGTATGCAGAGTTCCCACATGTTTCTTCTCTCCAAAGAAATTCATACATAACCTCTCTCACTATCAGCATTTTCAAATGGAATAGTGTAGTTGTTATAATTAGTAGATATACATTGACACATCATTATCCCCCAAAGCCCATAGTTTATATTAGAATTCACTCTTGGTATTAAACATTCTATGGGGTTTGATGAATGTATAGTAACATGTTTTCATCAATATATAGAATAGTTTCATTGCTTTAACATCCTCTCTACTCCACATGTTGACTTCTGTCCTCTCTCCCAAACACTGATATTTTTGTTGCTTGCTTAGTTTTTCCTTTTCCAGAACGTCATACAGTTGGAACCATATGATATACCTCATTTTCAGACTAATTATTTTACTTAATAAATGTAAATAAGTTTTCTTTACATCTTAACATGTCTTGATAGCTTTTTTTGAAGCTGAATAATATTATCTTGACATAACCAGTCTATTAATCCAATCATCTGATTAAGATCATGTTTGTTGTTTCTAAGTTTGGGAAATTATGAATAAATCTACAAATATCCATGTAATTTTTTTGTGTGTGTGCTTCTGGAGATGGAACCCTGGGCAATTCAACCTCTAAGCTACACCTCCTGCCCTATTTTTTATTCTTTATTTTTAAACAGGGTCACACTGAGTTGCGGAGGGACTCACTAAGTAGCTAAAGCTGTCCAGGAACTATGATCCTCTGATCTCAGCCTCCCGAATGCTGGGATTATAAGCATGCACCACATTGCCTGGCTCATGTAAAGTTTTTTTTAGAGAAATACATTTTCAATTCCTTTAGGTGATAACAAGGAAGGCTGCTCCTTTATTATATGATGAGTATATTTAATTTTGTAGGAAACTGCCAAACTGTCTTTAAAGGTGGCTGTGTTATTGTACATGGATGGGAAATCCTATTACTCTACAACTGGTCAGAGTTTGATATCAGTGTTTTGGATTTTAGGCATTTAAATAGGCATGTAGTAGTATCTCATTTTAATTTTCAATTTTTTTGAAATATATTATTGAACATATTTTCATATGCTTACTATCTATATATCTTATTTGATGTGATATTCATCTTTTTTTCTTTTTTTCCTAATTTTTGATACTGGGAATTGAACCCAGGGTCATTTTACCTCTCAGCTATACTCTCACCCCTTTTTATTTTTATTTTTATTTTTATTTTTATTTTTATTTTTATTTTTATTTTGAAACAAGATATTCTAGTTGCTGAGGCTCTAAGTTGCTGAGGCAGGCCTCGAACCTGAGATATTTCTGTCTCACAGATTATAGGTGTACACAGCTATGCCTGGCTATTTATCTTCTCTTTTGGTACTAGGGATTGAACTTGGATATTTAACCCTCAAGCTACATCTCCAGACCTTTTCACTTTTTACGTTGATACAGGGTCTCCCTAGTTTGCCAAGGATCTGACTAAATTGCTGAGGCTAAGATCTTTCAGTCCTGTCTGAGATCTTTCTGTCCTGTCCCAATCCCCCAAGCACTAATATTACAGACATATGCTGTTATTCCTGTATAGATATTCATCTCTTTTTTGGTACTGGGGATAGATCCCAGGGACATTCTATCTCTGAGATATACCCCCAGCCACTTTTAGTTTTTATTTTTGAAACAGGCTGTCACTAAGTTGCTGAGGGTTATGTGTAACATGCAATTTTCCTGTTTTAGCCTTCCAGGTACTAGGATTATAGGCATTTCTCAACACATCTAGCTGATATTTATGTTTCTAAAGAACCATTTTATTGTTTCATTTTATTAATTTTTGTCCATCAGTTTCTATCTTTATTTTCATTTATTTTTGCTCCAATTTTATTTCTTTTATTATTAATTGGTGAGAAGATAAAGTGTATTTTTAAACATTTTATTTTTATTGATGTATAATAATTGTACATAGTCATGGGTTACAGTGTGATATTTAACTATATGTATGCAATATTTAAACATCAGATCAAGGTAATTGGAATATTAATCATCTCAAACATTTATTATTCCTTTGTATTGAGACATACACAATTTCCTCTGCTAGCTATTTTGAAATATGCAATTAATTTTTGTCAAGCACAGTTACCCTGCTGTGATGTAACATATTCCTCCTATTCAATTGCACCTCAGTACCATTTAACCATCCATTATGTATCCTAACTCCCCTCAGCCCTTTCCAGCTTTTGATTACCACTATTCTAGTGTGTGTGTGTTTGAATTGAACCCAGCATTGCTCTACCACAGAGGTGCACATCCAGCCTTTTTTTGTTTATTTTTTGTGGTATTGGGTTGGAACTCAGAGGCCTTCTACCTCCAAGCTATACTCTCAGACCTTTTTTTTTTTTTTTTTTTGGTGGTACTGGGGTGCAACTCAGAGGCCTTCTACTTCTGGGCTATACTCCCTGACCATTTTTTTATATTTTTATTTGGAAACAAGGTCTCACTAAGTTGCTGAGAGCCTCACTAAGTAGCTGAGGCTGGCTTTGTACCTGTACGATCCTCCTGTCTCTGCCTCCCAAGCACAGAGTTTACAAGCGTGTGCCACCACGCCCAGCTCAGACCTATTTTATATTTTATTTGGAAACGGTCTCACTAAGTTGCTGAGAGCCTCCCTAAATAGTGAAGGCTGGCCTTGAACATGTGTGATCCTGCTCTCTCAACCTCCCAAGTGCTGGGATTACAAGCATGGGCCACCACACCCAGCTTATTTGTTTATTTTTAATTTGTGATACAAGGTCTCACTATGTTTCTGAGGCACACCCTGAACTTTCAATCCTCCTGTCTCAGCTTCCCAAGTACTGGGATTGCAAACATGTACCACCACACACATCTGGCTCCTACTCTTTATTTGTGTATCAACATTTTTAACAGCCATAAAAAAGTCAGAACACATGAAAATTGTCTTTCTGTTACAGTGTTTTTGATTTGTAGCATTTTTGTTTTATTCATTTTAAGAATTTCCATCTCTGCTTGCATGGTCTATATATATTTGCATGTTATATATTTTTCCTTTATCAGATTATTTATTTATTATATTAATTTAAGCATTTATCATATTAATTATAGGTTTTAGAAAATCGAATTATTTCATCATTTTTGTCATGTCTGGCTCTTTTTTCTGATGATTGCTTGGTTTCTTCAAATTGTTTTTGACCTATTAGTATACTTTATAATTTTTCATTGAAAGACAGGCAATGATATATTAAATAAAAGGAACTCACATAAATAGGCCTTTAGTAGAACAGTGGTGAGGTGTTGGGGAAGCTGAAACACTCTGTAGCCCTTTGATTAGATCCTAGTCTTTTGGTAAGAATTGCTCATGGATTGCAAAGTTGATCATTGATTTTCAGGGTTTTTTCCCCACTTTTGGTGGGAAAGAATGTCTGGTCCAGATGTGTTTTTTTTCCCTTCTCCTGTATAGGAGGTTAGAGGGAACTATAGTTGTAAATTTAACTTACCACACATAGAAGACCAAGGGGGGTGGTTTGTGTATGTCCCTTCATCTCAGGAAGTTTAAACTCAGATAAAATTCTAACCTAGGTTAAGCTCCGATTAAAATTTGCCCTGAGGGCTGGAATGTTTGGAATTTCTGGTGTTTTTCAAGATGGTTTCTTTTTCCTATCCCCCTGACAGAAGCACAAGTGATGTTTCATTCAATATATTTATTCAATCACTATGATTGCCTGGTAGAACTCCTGAAGGTAAAACTCCCAGAAGTGTAGGGGCACTTCAATGGCGAAAGCCCCTGAAATGTTTAACTCTTAGCTGTCCACACTGAATCTCCAGTCATTTGTCTATAATTCAGGTTATCCTAACCCAAAATTGGTTCATATAAAGATTTTTTCTTGTGAATTTCTGTTCTGATAAGTTAGAATTCTGTCTGTATTTCTCCCTAATTTGGGAGATAGCTGTTTTCTCTGTGACTTAATTTCTCTCCCACATTTTAAGAATAGTTTTTTATTTTCTAGTGTGTTCTTTATTTTATTTTATTTTATTTTTACAATTTAAGATAGTACAAATAGCTACCATTTATTTTTATTTTTTTATGTGAAGAATATTGAAAATGGCATACATTCAGCCTGAGCTTGTTGCCCTCCCTCCCACTTCCTTTTACCCCCTCCCAACAATGAGTGTTTATAGTGTCCATATGAACCATGCCACATTCATACTTTTACACATATTTGAATGCAGCTCCACCATTAATCAATCTCAGCCTTCTTCCTTTCCTATCCTTCCATTCTAGCTTAGCTGAGGATTCCCCTCCAATATCTGGAGTCAGTTTGGTATTCCTAATACTCCCTAGTTTGGGCATATTAGAGAAAACATATGTCCCTTCTCTGTCTATGCTTGGCTTATCTCACTTAACATAATGTTCTCCAGGTATTTCCATCTTCTTGCAAATGGCATGATTTTGTTCTTCTTTATAGATGAGTAGAATTCCAGTGGGTTTATTTCCCATAACTGTGCAATCCATTCATCTGTTGATGGTGACCTAGAATATGCAAAGAACTAAAAAGACTCTACACTAGCAAAACAAATAACCCAATCAAGCAATGGAAATCTGAATTGAATAGACACTTCATAAAAGTAGAGATGAAAATAGCCAATAGACACATGAAAAGATGTTCAACATTATTAACCAGGGACATGAAAAAAATCAAAACTATGCTGAGATTCCATCTAACCCCAATCACAGTGCAAGCATAAAGAAATCAAATAACAACAAATGCTGGTGAAGATGTGGGGAAAGAGAAACTCTTTTATACTGTTGTTGAGAGTGCAAACTAGTTCAGTCACAATGGAGATCAGTGTGGATATTCCTTATAAAACTGAGAATGGATCCACCATATGATCTGTCTATAGCACTCCTGGGTATCTTTCTAAAGGGGTTGAAATCAGAGAACTACAGTAACATATGCATACCCATGTTTGTGGTGATGTTGTGGACTAATGAGGCTGGTGAAATAGACATTCATGGTAATGCTAGAGTGTCCAGGAGACAACAGTAAGCTTTACTGTTGGTTTCTGTTCCTAAATGTAAAAGCCTTAAAAATGGCCATTCAATTCTAAGAGTAAGAAAAAAACCAGAACAAACTGAAACCTAGTTTGGTTCCATATTTTAGCTATTATGAATTGTGCTGCTATGAACCTGTGCGATCCTCCTGTCTCTGTCTCCCAAGCGCGGGGATTACAAGTGTGTGCCACCACGCCTGGCCAAAGGAAATTAATTTGAAGGAAGTGACTGTTAGTAAACCCCCATGCCCTATCATCCCGCATGCCCTCATAACACATCTCCAGTAATTGGCTTTCCTTGAAATAGTATTCATTTTTAGTAGAAAAGGGGAAGGTGGAAGGGAAGGGAAGTTGAAATTTCACAAGGCAATGGAGAGAAGGCTGAAGGGAAATTCAGTGTGAGGAGGAAGCTAGTAAAAATATATAATAAATAAAGTGACAAAAGAGTCCCAATTTTTGCTTAAGCATATGAGTCATTTTAATATAGGTAGTTTCTCTCTTTAGACCCTTTTTTGGCAGTACTGGGAATGGAACCTAGGGACATTCTACCTCTGAGCTTTATCCTCAGCCCTATTTTTTTATTCTTTATTTTGAAACAAGGTCTAAATTGCGAAGGGCCTAAGTAGCTGAGGATGGCTGTGATCCTGTGATCCTCCTGTCTCAGCCTTCCATGTACTGGGATTACAAGCATGTGCGACCACACCTGACTTCTCTTAAGTTTCTTTAAAGAAGATATTTATCAAGATCTTGTTTAAACATGTTATTCTTTAAAATATGATTTAATTTTAAATACCGTATCATAAGTTCCTTTTTCATAAACTTTGTTCATTTTCTCTTTATCAAAGGTAGGATTATTTAATGAGAATGTATAAAGGTATAGTAGAATCAGTAGCATGGAGAGGCATAGATTTTTGAAAAAAACCTCAACCTCCTTCTCACAATGAAAATAGAATCCCCTCAATAATTGAAAGTGCCAGCTGCTTATCTTCTCAGTTTTGGACATGGAAATTCAAGACTAAAAATCAATAAATGTTATAAAATAATCAGGCTAAGCATGAACACAGAGCAGTATTTCTGAAAGCAAATATGCTTTATTCTGTTCTATGTGTATATTTATGCAAATCAATAGGAGTTATGGAATAATGAGGAAATTTCCTGGCAGCCCCTTGTCAATCATTTGCCTTCAATTGTGAGAAGAGGAAATTTTTTAAGATGGAATTTCTGGAGTAAATTTCCACTGGATTCTCCATCACCTTAGATGTGAGAAGTATAACCCAAGGTGTGTTGTTTTGCATAACTTTCATTCTGTCTCTTTAATCTGTTACTCTTAAAGTTAGCCATTATTTCTACTGACCGAGGTAGTTTTTCTTTTATCACTCAGACAAGGCAGCATCAACTTAGAGCCCCGTGATAGATACAGAATGATCTATTACAGAAGAAATACTGAGCCGGGGGTGGTGGCGCACGCTTGTAATCCCAGCATTCGAGAGGCTGAGACCAGAGGATCGTGGTTCGCGGACAGCCTCAGCTACTTAGTGGGGCCCTCTGCAACTCATTGAGACCCGATTTCAAAATAAAGAATAAAAAATAGGGCTGGGGCTGTAGCTCGGAGGTTGAATGCTGCTGAATTCCATCCCCAGACCTGCAAAAAAAAAAAAAAATACTGGGCTAGGGCTCAGGGCATTTCTGCTCCATAGTGGGTGCTATATACTCATTACTTACCATGTATAAAACAGGAACAATCAATGTCTTTCACATATTAATAGTGAAACGGGGGTGTTTCCTCTTAATAGGGTCCTTTTCCAGTGGATATTGATGAAAGAAGTCCAAGGACTAATGAATGGTATATAAATATCAAAGTTTATTTTAAGTTAAAGATAGAGGACAAAGCAGCAATACCACCTTTAAGCCCTAAGGGAATGGACTTTTAAACCTTCTTGACGTTTTCTATCTGGATTTTTTTTTTTTTAGTTTTTTAGGATTGGTCAAAATTGGGTTTTGGGGACCAATAACTTTTGCACAGTTTCAATCTTTAATTTGAATGATTATCTGTGGGCTAGTCAGGGCTCTGATTCCCTGGAGTCCATCAGTCTTTCACTACCTTGCTTACCTCCCCCAGCCTCACAGAAAGGGGAATGCAGATGGCTACTTTAATTCTTCCTGTTCCCAAGTCCTTTGCCCTACCTCAATAACATTATTAATTACTATTTTACATATTAAATTCCACAGAAAGCCCACAAATTCATGATAATCAGACACACATACCTTATTTCTAGTTTTTCATTAGTTTCTGCCTAGTTTTCTATCTCAGCCAACCCAAATTCCCATAACTTTGTCCAGAGGTGGAAAAAATGCTATATCCTGTGCAGCTCTAGGAAGATCACCTGAGCAGAGAAGGTGGGGATGCAAAAGAAGAGGCTTCAAATAAAAAAAAGTATCAGGAGGACTCTTGAGAACTTATAATCCCAGAGAGCAAATTTACTTTCATACTGATGAGCTTTATACAATAACAGGAGGAAGTTTCAGCTGAAAATATCATAGGCTTAGACATGTACAGCTCACCCCACCAGTACCCCACTGGGCTATGAATTAACTCCACTACAGAGTTTGCACAATCACAGAAAACTATCAAATGTACTGTATCAGTAAGAAATATCTGGAAACATAGAATGATGTATAAACGCAGGTATTGTTCTGAGTCCATGACCCAGTTCCTAAGCAAAAAGGGGATTGTGAGTAAAGGCTACAATTCCTTGAACTTAGGCCCCAGGGTAACAGTCTTGCCAGTAGCCTCAGACCCCCCCACACACAAAAAAAAAACAAGAAACAATGGAATAATTGACAATGGACAGAGAGATGTAGAGAGATTGCTTTAACTGAGTTTGCATTACTATGATAAGTTATATGAGGCCAGGTAACATAAAAAGAGGTTTAGTTGGCTCATGAATCTGGCAGCTGGAAGGTCCAAACAGCATAGCACTTCTTTGGAAAGAAGCAGAAAAAAACAGAAAAGGAAATAACTATGTGTCAAAGAGACGAAGCACTTGGTACAGCCTCACTCTATGACAACCTATTCTCATGAGAACTAATGCATCCATTCATGAGGTTAGAAAGCCCACAACCTAATTACCTTAAACTAGACGTCACCTCTTAAAATGTCCAGCACCTTAACACTGTCATATTGGGACCAAGCTTCTATCACATAAGCTTTTGGGGAACAAACCACATCCAAATAATAGCAGAGAACATATTAGGAACTCTTAAGGAATCCTTCAATTAAGAACTTAATGCTTCTCTCAATTCTAGCCAGATTGTCTCTATCAGGCATTTAAACATAATGTATTATGAATATAGGGCTACAGAGTTAGATGGATTTGGATTTGATTCTCAGCTCTGCTATTTACTCATTGTGAGATCTTGAAAAAGCCAAATAACTTTTCTGAATCAATTTATTCATTTTAAAAATGAGAATATGAATGATTTCATTAGATTGTTTTGCAATTAAATAAAATCATAAATGTAAATAAATACAGTGTTAGTCTCTAAATTAATAATACATAAATGATGGTGATAGTGGTATAAGTTGTTACATGTTGCCACAAGATGTTTGGTCTATTACAGCCTTGTTGTTGGGTTTGGGCTCAGTTTCCCTTTCATAAGCTGATACTAAAGACTGTGGACCTTCAGTAATTGGGTACAACATTGTGTCAGTTTTTCAAAGATGATTTCTGTATTTCTAAGTCTCTTACTCTACTTTATGAGCACAGTTTAATTTTAGGCCATGACTGTGTATCCTAAATATTTCCCAAGTCATTGATAAATAGATTTATTTTAAGTTACAACTAGCAGTTTTTTCATACTAACTACCCAGAGAAATGAGCACAAGTTCCTTTATAACTATTCTGCTGACTGATCCAGAGGAGCCATTCAAATAAAGCTGAATTGAGACTATGCTTTATGTCACTTACCCTTCACAAAGTGGCAAAGCCTGTAAAAGGTATTAATAAACACTAAGCCCAGGAAAGTTTAATCACTCGATTTATTAGTACATTTTCTATTACTATAGCAAAATAACTGAGGCTAGGTGCTTTATAAACACAAAATTTGGCTGGATGTGGTTGTGCATGCTTGTAAACCCAGCCCTTGGGAGGCTGAGATAGGAGGATCACACAGGTTCGAAGCCAGCCTCAGCTATTTAGTGAGGTTCTCAGCAACTTAGTGAGACCCTGTTTCCAAATAAAATAGAAAATAGGTCTGGGAGTATAGCCCGGAGGTAGAAAGCCTCTGCTTTCCATCCCCAGTACCACAAAAAAAAAGAAAGGAAAATAATTATTTCTTATAGTTTTTCTTTCTTATACTTTTCTTATGGTTTCTTTCTTATAGTTCTTTTTCTTTCTGTAGTTTGGAAGTAATGGTAATTGAAGATCAGGTAGTTCCATCTGTTTGGACTCTGATGAGTACCATCTTTCTGTATCACACTATGCATTATAACAAGAGTGCCTGACAACTGAGAGCAGTGGTACATACCTGTAATCCCACTATCATGAAAACTAGGACAAGAGTATCACAATTTCAAGGCCAGCACACTGTAATTTAGCCAGGCACTATTTCTAAAACAAAAATAAATAAATAAAATAAAATAGAACTGGGTGTAAAGTTCAGAGGTAAGACCCACCACGCTAGGTTCAATCCCCATTACCACCAAAAAAGTGCATGGAATAAGGAACATCATATAGCAAGGTAGAAAGCCAGGTGGAATAAGCCTAAGTGTCCATCAACAGATGAATGGATTAGAAAATTATGGGATATGCATATGATGGAATCCTACTCAGCCATAAAAACAACAAAATTATGTCATTTGTGGGGAAATGGATAAAACTGGAGACTGTTACACTACATGAGGTTAGTCAGTCACAGAAAGTCAAAGGTTGGATGTTTTCTCTCATATGTGGAAGCCAGGGATAAAGTGAGACATGGAAGAGACTCCAGACAAAGGAGGAGAATCCTTAGTGGAGTGAAGGAGGGAACATAACAGAGGGAGGCAGGAAAGAGGAAGACTCTAAGAAATGTATCCATTGATTGTATGTACATACACATATCAGATCCAATCACTGTTTCATATACAGGGAGGATGAGAGAGTGGGTCAAAGCTGGGGGAGAGCTCACCGAGTGCTGTGTGCATGTATGCTTCTATCACTCTGAACTTCATCATAATGGATGATTACAATGCACCAATCAAAAAGAATTCTAGAGTTAGGGAAGATGCCAGTCTAGATATTTTATAACAACCCACTTTCATAGGCACAAACTGAGGTCCCATATGAACTACTTAAAAATTTCCAATGGCAGTATGATTAATAACCTAATTATCTTGCACTTAAGTACTGCTTCTAAAAAGCTTCTACCACCTTAATATTGTCACAGAGAACCAAGCATCTAACACATGTACCTTTGAGAGAAACCACATCCAAATCATATTACTTGATAAATCATAGAACCTAGGAAATTTTAAATGATACACTCTATGGAAACCAGTCTATATGGAGCCTGAAGCCTGAGAAATAAACCTATATTCTTTCTTTAATTCTTCATAGCTCCATCTCCTTCTGGCCTATGTCAGTAGGCCTCAGCTCACACTGAGTTTTGTTTGGGAGGGTGGGTTCTGAAAATTGAACTCAGGGACACATGTATGCCAATAACATGTACTACCACATAAATGTACACTTCATCCCAGTTTTTATTTAATAGTGTATTGGTTCTACAGATTGAACCCAGGGCCTTGTTTATGTTAAACATTTGCTTTGTCACTGAACTTCATTCTTAGATATCCAAACTACTCCTTAATCCACTACTGATAAGGTCTTGTAGGCTTTCAGCAGATTAACTATATACCAACCTATGCCACCACTTCAAAGTAGGCTGTATGGGGAGCTAGAACACCATTTAGCTGCCAGAACACTTAGTGTAAAAGGTTAAGGAAATGGCTGATTTTCAGTATTCTTTTACCCTCTGCAGTGATAGGAAAATCTGAATGAGCTACTCAAAATCATGACTTCTATCATCATTGATAATATGGGCTTTCTGTGGCTTGGAGTTGGGTGTGATACAAAGTTAAGAGATTAACTTCTTTGTCCTAAAATCACTCAGTGTCTATCACTTTCTTCTTGTGGTCTTAATCATCTTCCTATGATAACCTAAAACAAGAGGACTTCATGCTGTGGGATGTAATATCTTTATTCTGGATACTTCTTTCATTTTTTAAAAATGTTTAAAAACACTTAGAAAATATATGTGCATATGAGAATGATCAAAAGTCATTTGAGAAGAAGAAAGGATAGAAGAAATAGGAACACAAAGGCCCTCTATATAGTTACTACTACCCATCCCAATGTACTGCCTCCATTGTGAGTCAATACAAGTCCATTTGATGGCTGGTGCTTTCACTATTTCTATGGATACTGATTCTATAATCTGTTCACTTATGTAACACTAGTTCATCTCCAGCCCTAAAGAAAAACATTTTTATATAATATCATTCTGTTTCTTGAATTATTTTATGAAGCATAAAATCATGTGGCTTAAAGACAAATTCCTTTGGCAGAGCTCTGTGGGACCTTCCTATAGACTGAATCCCTGAAACCTGATGGCAGGTCACAACCAATTTCATTTATGGTGATATATCCTTACAGAAGAAAGGAAGACTTGAAAGTTTGAGAGACAAGTAAAGTGTGAAGATGAATAAAGGATACATCACTCTTGATGAGTATATTAAAAAACTGTCAGTTGATGTAAATAATATTCTAAAAACATATAGTACCATATCAGGGCTAGAGAGTATTAGATAGAAAAAAAAGTGTTGACAGATGGACAACTTTTGATAGTCAGGCCTATGTGGATGTGAAAAACAAGCTGGGAAGGAGTTTGTTAGTCCTCATCTGTTGCCCTGTTTTGCAATCCATATTTGGAAGCTTTCATTTCCCTTTTTTTTTACTTTCCTCAGTCTTAAATTATTAGCCAGTAGGTAGACTATAGTCTAATATAAGTGGTAATAGGCAGGATATCCTATCTTACTTGCTGATTTTAACTTTGACAGTTCCACCATTAAGCTTTCTATTTGAGGAATATACTATAATATAGTATAACTATATACTATAACTTTCTATTTGGGGAATATATAATATACTATAGATTTCCAGCCATTTCTGGTAATAGGGAATTAGGTCTATCAGTAGTAAGATTAAAGAGCAGATATAGAATTGAAAAGTCTGATTCCCATTCCTACTCAAACATTTGAGGACATTAATCCTACCCTTATTTGATGCATTCATTTACTTCAAAACATTTTCATGAAGCATTTATTCCATCTCCAGTCACACAGTCACATACAGTAGAGCTCTATTTTATTTATTTATTTATTTATTTATTTATTTATTTATTTATTGGTATTGAGCTTTAAACAGGGGAACATTCTACTTCTTTGCTAAAGCCTCAGAGTTTATTTTGAAACAGGGTATCAGTAAGCTTTCCTCAAACCTGTGATCCTCTCATCTTAGCCTCCCAAGTGCTGAGATTACAGGTGTGTGACACCACATCAAATGAGCTCCATCTTCCTTCCTTCCTTCCTTCCTTCCTTCCTTCCTTCCTTCCTTCCTTCATTTTATACAGGGGATTGAACCCAGATGATTTCTACCTCTGAGTTATATCCCTAGCCATTTTATTTTTTACTTTGATTAAAAGTTGCAAAAGGCCTCACTAAGTTGCTGAGGCTAGCTAAATTCTGTGATCCTCCCATCTCAGCTTCACAAGTACAGGGATTACAAGTATATACCACCAGATCTGGACCAATTTTTGATTTTCTGAGCATGGATTATCTCATGTTCCTGAAAATGGCATTTATGGCTGAGTAAAACTCCATTGTGTGTATATACTACAATTTTTAGATTTTATTTATTTATTTATTTAAATTTTTTATTGGTGCACTGTAATCATACATGTTAGTGGAGTACAAGATAATACATGCACACATTACCTAATTATCCCTTACCCAATTCCGGCCCCATTTCCTCCCCCACCCTCCTTCTCATGTTTGGCTTAGTGATTGGCTTTGATATGTTTGTTAATGCACATCATGAACATTAGAGAGTTTCCCTCTACCCCATCCCATCCCCTCAATATAGGTTACCATATTTGCTCATCTATGGTTTTTCCTCCTTCATCCAGAGTTCCTCCTATAACTCATTTTCTCCCTAGCTTTTGCATATTAGGAAGAGCATACAATTTCTTAATTTTTGTGACTGACTAATCTCACTTTGCATAATGTTCTCCAGTCCACCTTTTCCCTGTAAATGACGTAATTGTGTGTGTGTGTGTGTGTGTGTGTGTGTGTGTGTGTGTGTTTGTGGGTCTGGGGATGGAACCCAGGGGCCATCGACCTCCGAGCTTCAATCCGTGCTATTTTTTCTTCTTTATTTTGAAACCGGGTCTCACTGAGTTGCAGAGGGCCTCACTAAGTAGCTGAGGCCATCCGCGAACCACGATCCTCCGGGTCTCAGCCTCCCGAATGCTGGGATTACAAGCATGCACCACCATGCCCAGCTGTGTTTTGCTTTTTGACTTAGTAAAATCTCATCGTGAACATATCCCATAGTTTTGTAAGCCATTAATCTGTTGATGGAAATCTTGGCTGGTTCCATCGTTTGACTATGGTGAATCGTGCAGCTATGAACAAAGATACACATGCATTAGTTTGGTAGTTTGGTTTCCATTCTTTTGGGTAAAAAGCCACAAGTGGTATCACTGGATTATATGGTAAATTTGTTTACATTTTTTCTGAGGATTCTCCATACTTTTTTACAAAGCGGTTGCGCTAACTAATTTTCAATCACACCAACAATGTTTTAGAGTTCCCACTTCTCCACAGCCTCACCAGCATTTGTTGTTGATTTGTTTTGAATGCTTGCCATTCTAGTTGGAGTTAGGTGTCATCTCAGGGTAGTTTTGATTTGCATCTCTCTGATTGCTAATGATGTTGAGCATTTTTCATGCATTTATTGGCCATTTGAATTTCTTCTTTTGTGAAGTGTCTATTTAGTTCACTTGCCCACTTTTGATTGGGTTGTTTTCTTAGTGATGAGTTTCATAAGTTATCTGTATATTTTATATATTAGTCCTCTATTGGAGGAGTAGGTGGCAAAAATCTTCACCCATTCTGTTGGCTCTTGGTATAGGTTATTGATAGTTTCCTTTGCTGTACAGAAGCTCTTCAGTTTAGCCATTCAAATGTTGATTGATATCTAGGTTGGTTCTATAATTTGGCTATTCTGAATTGTGCTGCTAAACATGAATATGCATGTATCACTATAGAATTCTGATTATACATATATCACTGTAGTTCTCAGATTTCAGTCCCTTTGATATTTTACTGTATATATGTCCAATAAAACAGATTTATTTTTGGAAATATTAGAAATTGAAACCAGGATCATTCTAGCTCTGAGCTAAACCCCAAGGCATATTTATTTATTTGTTTGTTTGTTTTGGGTACTGGAGTTTGAACTAAGGGACATTATACCTCTGAGCTACACCACTAGCCCTAATTTATTTTTCATCTTTTGAAAGTAGGTCTCACTAAGTTTTGGAGGGACTCACTAAATTGCTGAGTCTGGTGATGAACCTGCAATCCTCTTGTCTCAGTCTTTCAAATACGTGATTACAGTGTCAAGTTGCTAATAGTTTTATTAAGTTAATGAGGCTGGCCTTGAGCCTGCGATCCTTATCTCTCATCCTCCCAAGAATTGAGTTACAGTCATGTATGTGCCACTACACCCAACTAAATATGATTTTATAAAGCCAGTGTTTTTGTTTTGTTTTGTTTTGTTTTTTGTGGTACTGGGGATGGTGGAACCCAGGGTCATTCTAAGTACTACAAGCATGTGCCACCACACCCGGCTAAGCCAGTGTTTTTTCACAGCGAGTCTAGTCTCATTGTAGTCCTATGCCATTAGCAGCATCTTGAGTACAGAGACCATCAAGGATGCAGAAACACATGGAGGTGGAAAGAACTAAAAATTATTAGATATAAAACCTATTAGCAAGATGAAAGAACTAGATATGGCTTTGCTCAAATCTAGGTGTCACTACAAAGGGCTTTTCAAAGGGTTCATTTTGAATCTACTAATAAGCTAAAGCCAAAAGAATAGTGATAATGTTTTCCCACCTGTAATGGATGTGAAGAAGGAAGCTGTTTGCTTGTCACCTATAAAGTGTTTTCCCCAGCAATATCTGTATTTAGAATGCCATCAGTTATTGGCCTTTCTAACAATAGTACTCCCATTTACTTTCCTGTTTGCCCTAGACAAATTTCAAGCAGCTGGAGACACTTTCCTTGAAAGGTTTTTTTTTTTTTTGGTCCATAAAGACCTGTTTTTTTATAATAATTCTGAATTATTAGCCCTAAGAGGAGAAAAGGGTTGAATTTATACAAGTTCTTTCAAGACTTATAATTGATAATATTTAGTTTATAGGTGAGAAAATTTAGATAGATGTAATTTAATATGTGCCCAAAGCTGGTTATTATTAGGAATGTCAATAATCTCAGTACTTGAGAGGCTGAGACAGGAGGATTGAAAGTTCAAGTCCAGCCTTAGCAACTTAGTGACACTATCAACAACCTAGTGAGACACTGTTTCAAAACAAAACAAACAAAAAAGGACTGGTGGTGTAGCTTGGAGGTACAATGCCCCTGGGTTCAATCCCCAGTACCACACACAATAAAAAAAGTCCCAGATTTCTCATGGCTAATATATAGCATTAGCATGAAAAACTAGAACTAAAATCCAAGTCGAACTCCAGAGCCTGAGCTCATAATTAGCACATCCTTAACTTTCAGATCGTTAGATCAACAGCAATTACTTGTTAACTGGGTATTATGAGCCAGGTACTTGGATACTTACATTACTGAGCTTGCATACATTACTTCAGTAATTCTAGAATGTCCTTGCTCATTATTGTTTCCTAGCACCCACCACAGTGCTTGGCACAAAGCTGACATTCATTAAAGAAACCTTCTGTGGTAGTTATTCACTGCATTTTATGAATACAAAATAGTTTAAAGAGAGTAACTTGCATTGGGTTACACAGCCAGCATGTGTAGAGTGAAAAAATCTACCAACCTGTGTCTGTTTCATTATTGGGAGAAAAGAATGTGGGAAATGAAAAGTGAGACCTCTACTAATAAGGTGTAGAATTAGGATTGTTACTCTTGGCTGCTGCTTAAACTATTGAAGAATTGTGCCCATTTTTAACTTACCTTTTCATTTTTCCCAGAATTGTCCTCATTACCCAAGCTGTGATTCAATTATGTGTGTGGTATAACACATGAGAGGTAAGTCATTCTCCTATCTTTTGTTAAAGTGTTAAAAATAACATATCTTTAACTCTTCTCTGGATTGTTTGCATTAATTTTCCTTCTAAATCTGCCATATGATATTGATTTAGGGCCTGGACTAATATGAAACTCATGTTAAGAGACAAGTATATTTTAACTAAATTACTTATTCACCAAAGAAAATATGTTTCCAAGGATATAAAAGACTTCTTTATATTACTGTGATCGAGGTCACAAAAATGAGTCAAGGGCTGGAAAAACTAACTCCTGAGCATTGGTCCCACTGCTGCCAGTCTTTGTCTATATTTTTATCTGGTTATTTCTTATATCTGTGATATGAAAATATGCTGAGATATACTGAGTTGGGTTTTCCATCCATATTAGGAAAGAAAAAAAGGAGAGATATATACATAATAGTTACAGAAAATAGGAAACATAGATATACAGGAAATATAGGAAATAGTGAACATTAAAACCAACTCTTTGGCTGGGCGTGGTGGTGCAGGCTTGTATTCCCAGCACTTGAGAGGCTGAGACAGGAGGTTCGAAGCCAGCCTCAGCTACTTAGTGAATCTCTCAGCAACTTAGTGAAACCCTGTTTCCAAATAAAGTATAAAATAGATCTGGGAGTGTAGCTCCAGAGGTAGAAAAGCCTCTGGGCTCCACCCCCAGTACCACACACACACACACACACATACACACACACACACACACACACACACACACACACACACACACAATAAAACCAACTCTTCTAATATCTAGTTCCAATGATTTCTGCCTAGGACAGATGTCATAATTTTAGGAAAATAATTACTGAGGACATATTTTTGTATATAACAAAGGATGTTCCTTGTGATATAGAAATAAATGAAATAGGGTAATTTCTATCCTGATGTAGTTCACTGTCAATATGAAACAAAATCATCTAATAATTAATTACAAGTGATATGTGTGTTTCAAAGGAGAAATACTAGGGTAGGTCATATGTTAACAGTATAAACCACTTGCTCCACTCCAAGAAACTTAGGTAGAATCCCTTCCTTCCTTCCTTCCTTTTCTTTTGGTGTTGGGAATTGAGGCATTCTGCCTCTGTGCTACACACCTAGAAACCCTTTTATTTTTAATTTTTAATTTTTAATTTTTTGGTGGTACTTGGGGTGGAACTCAGAGGCTTTCTACCTCTGGGCTATACTCCCAGGCCTATTTTATTTGGAAACAGGGTCTCAATAAGTTGCTGAGAGCCTCACTAAGTAGCTGAGGCTGGCTTCGAACCTGTGTGATCCTCCTGTCTCAGCTTCCCAAGCACAAGGATTACAAGCGTGTGCCACCACGCCTGGCTTTATTTTTATTTTAAAATAAGGGCTTGCTAAGTCAACGAGGGTCTTGCTGAGTCAGAGAGGCTGGCCTCCAACCTCTAATCCTCCAGACTCAGTTTCCCATGTGCTAGTATTGTGGTTGTGTGTTGCCACAAATGGTTAGAATCACATTTTCAGGAAAAATATGGATCCCTAGATGGAAATTGGAACTAGTGTCAAAAATGTTTGGTCAGCAACCTTTCAGCATCTGCAGAATATATAAAGCCATTAGCAGTTTCCTTTCTTTCTTTCTTTCTTTCTTTCTTTCTTTCTTTCTTTCTTTCTTTCTTCTTTCATACTTAGGATAGAACCCTGGGACATTCAACCTCTAAGCCAGATTTTATTCTTTTATTTTTTTTTGGGGGGGTGGTACTGGGGATGGAACCCAGGGGCTTTTCTACCTCCGGGCTATACTCCCAGACTTATCTTATACTTTATTTGGAAACAGGGTCTCACTAAGTTGCTGAGAGCCTCACTAAGTAGCTGAGGCTGGCTTCGAACCTGCGCGATCCTCCTGTATCAGCCTCCCAAGCGCTGGGATTACAAGCATGCGCTATTCTCTGTGCCTATTCTTTTATTTTGAAACAGGGTTTCACTAAGTTGTAGAGGGCCTCACTAAGTGGCTGAAGTTGGCATTGAACATGCTATCCTCCTGTCTCAGTATTCTTAGTACTCTGGGATTACAAGTGTTTGCCACCATGCCTGGCTATCATTAGCAATTTCTGTTGTTAATATCTGCTAAATACTAGGAACATTACATATATTATCTCAACTATTTGTAAATACACATACTTCATTTGGAGTACAGATTTTACTGATATGGAAACAAAGGTTATGAAATGTAACTGGCCCAAGGTCTCATAGGTTGAGTTTGAATTCAGACTGGGATATTAGTACAAAATCCATCTAACTCCAAAGCCCAAGATTTTTTTCTCACTGTTTCAAACTACTATCAGTATGTCAGTGGTGTTAGATGCATGTGTTGACAATTCTTATTTCCAAACCTAATACTAAATGCTTGTATGTCTTTGGAAACCTCTTTCTTATCTGTTAGAGGGAACATTGGATCTATGCCTTGGCCTACTTCATGGTTGATCAAAAAGATAATTGAAACAGTTGGAAAATACTCAGAGCACATACAATGTTCCACATATTGTGAGATGTTACCAATTATGGAATGACCTTAGAGTACGAATTATTGAATTATATAGGGTATATGTTTTCTCATTCACTACTAGTCAAGAGTTAGAGAGGAGAGAAAGGCTACCTGGAAGGATTTGGGATTAAATCCTATCACAAAGAGTTATAAAACATGGCTTGAGTCAATTTCTACTTTTTGAGCCTCAAAATTTTCATATGTAATGTTGGTACCTTTCTCTCTTCTGAGACTTTTAGACTTTTTATAATAAAAACATGGTATATAGTAAGTTGTCTATATTAAGCCTTCACTACCTTGAGAAAGGCTGCAGGTTGGCTGAACACCACAGGGACCTGGTAATGAAAAAAAAAGTTTGAATCTGAGTGGGCTAGACCCTGTCAGCTCATCAGCTGCAAGTGGTGTTGAGCACTAAGTGAATTGCACTTAATGAATTAAAGATGAAAGAGACAGCAGGGAGCACGTATTCAGAAGAAGACCTTTCATTTCAAATTTAAAGGGCTCATTTCATGACTATTTGAGATCTGCAGATCAGAATTTTTCCACTCTTCCCCTAATTGTTTACTTGAAACAGCATGTACTATCTGAAATGATAGGAGTTTTAGGAATGGACAGAGACATTCCTTCGAATAGGTAAACAAGCCTTCAAATTGGCAAACATGGCTGACTGTATTTTAGCCACTGAGAGAAATCCAGGAATAAGATTATGGGGGTAGGAACACAGTGGGTAAGGTTCAGGTTGGCTGTGGAACTAAGTGTCCTCTTCTACATTGTATACAACTAATAATCTGTTCCTCAGATACTTTTTAATGCTTTTTCTATGTACTTAGGCAAGTTTTATAATCTACTTTGAAAAAAGATCATCCTTATTATGCCTCCCTGTTATCTTATTCTTAGAGTCCCCTACTCTAAGTACCCACAAGGGAGGACTTCCAGCTCTGTTAATTCTTCAACAATATAGTGTTCAGAACTCACTCCAAGGAGACATTCATATCATTGGCATCTACTTTTGCATCTTGAGATAGCTTCTTCCTGTCTCTAAGGATAAATATATGACACAAGAGTCTTTCAGTGATTATAATTAATGTATTAGGATTCTCCTTTGCTTTTTACTGGACTTAACATCTCAGTGCCTTGATTTTCTGACTTGGAAAACAGCAAAACTGACATTGAGATGCTATGAAATGATAATTATGAAAATATATTTTGAGATTGAACCTATGTACATATAGATGCTGAATCCTATGAAACAGGAATAATGAAAGGCAAGTGTGGCTCCTTAATAGAAGTTGGTACATTAAAAAGTAAAACTAGGGAATGGCAAAATAATATCCATAACATTTTTAACCTCGCAAGTAGCTAGCCATGGGTTCAGCTGAGCCAGAAGGAAGATGGAAGATTAAAGTGGCCTTAGTACAGAGCCATAGCAATGGTCAAATGGACATAAGCTGGATTGCTTTTTTTCTTGGGGGGTAGCAATTGAAATCAAGCATTTTCCCTCTGAACTACATCCTCATCACTTTTTATTTTGAAATAAAATCTCACTAAGTTACTAAAGCTAGCCTTCATCTTCCAATCCTACTGTTTCAGCCTCCCAAGTATTGGGATTAGGGGCATGCAGCATTAATACTGGCTTATGCTGCTCTATTTTTGATATGGAGATACATGGGAAGATTTTTTTACCTCATTCAGAGGCAGAGAAGAGCAGAGCAGTTAGAAGAAACCAGAGTTCCAATAGAAAGGTCAACTCCCTTGCCTCTCTCTCTCTCACACACTTTATTGAGCCAGAATTTCTGATACATTCTAAACTTTGAAAAGGACAATGCCTTTATTGTACAGATAAAGAAATTCAGGGCCAGAGAGATGGAGTGACTTGCCCAGTGTTCTTAATGGATGATGGCAGGGCCTGCCTCACACTCAGTTCTCTAGACAAATCTAAGTACTGTGCCACACTGGTTATGCCCAGAAGGTTAATTATGTCGCTGTTTATCTACTATGGTTATAGCATCACTTAAAAGATCTGAAGCTCAGGACTGAAAATTAAAGCTGGTCTATAGATGGTCACATGACCCCAGGCCAAAGCTCCATTTCTAATAAACTATGAAGAATAGCTTGGAATTAAATCAATGTTTGTTCAAAAGGATCTCATAAGGATTAGGGAACTGCAGGCCTGTATTAGATTTCCATTGCTGTAAAAAATCCTTTGTTGAGATAATCAACTTAAAAGAAGAAAGGTTTATTTTGGCTCACAGTTCTTGAAGTTTCAGTCCATGGTCAGTTAGCCCCATTGCTTTTGTACCTTTGGCAAGGCAATGCATCATATCGGGGAGTACATCCAGCTGCTCACCTACATGGAGGCCATGAAGCAAAGAGAGATGGAGGAATATTCCAATATTGCCTTCAAGGGTTTGTCTCCCAGTGACTCAAGATATCCTAATTATCCCTATTTCTTAAAGCTTCCCACTACCTTCCAATAGTACAACAGGATTATGGATACCACTTAACAGATGGGTCTCTGGGGGACATTCTAGACTCAAACTATAACAAGACCTTTCTGTCAATGTGGTGTTAGGTGTCTCTAGAATGGTGTAGTTTTGTATTTAGGGAAACTATTATCCATGACTTTGTGCCAAATGGAACACAAATACCAAAATGGCATGTATTGGTTTGCTAAACCCATTTAATGTTTTTGTAGTTGGAATACATACCTGTTAAGTGAAAGTTTAAGCCCATGCTTCTTTTTGCCAGACCTGGTCCAAGTCTGATCCTCTATGCCTGTACATATGAGGCTTCAGTTCTGTCTCTGCTTTTTCTCTTCAAGACTAGATTCCCCAGACTAGCAGATTTTTTCTCTAGCTTCTGAGCTCAATCCAGTAGGTCAGTGACTTCTAAAAGGAAAGGATTTCTCCAGAATGATAAGGCAAGGTAAATTTTCTGTTACAGATTAATTAATTACAATTGGTATCGGTGTTACTATATGATTTGTATTTGGACTAAGGCTTATCATTTAAGCAAGTATTTCACCAGTGCTATATAATAATCAAAACGAATCCCATGCTACCTTGAATACATAATTCTGTAAACAGGAGACCTCAACTAAAATCTGGAATTGTGAGGATAGGAGAAATGGACAAAATACAGGGACAGAGGAAGAAGTGCTATAATCACACCCTTCCAATGAAAAGAAGAAATGCTAGAGGTCTACAATCATTATTTTAATTGTGAAATCAAAAAGCTCTGTAAAATGGATGTCATTTTTTTTCTTTAATTTAGTCCCAAATCTCATTTGGCAGCAAAATTTAACCTGACATGAACTTAGTGTATCCCTTTTAGTATGAATATTCAAACTTTTTTTTTCCTGTAGGAATGTCAATGGCTTAATTATGAGATATTTCCCCAGACATGGCTACAAGTGTTATATAATAAACAGTAATACTCTGTGTTACCTAAAATCTGATAAAATTACGTTTTGAATTCTGAACTACAGAGAAAACTTGATGGACCTATAATAATAATAATAACTAATGTTTATGGAGCACTTGTCATCTGCATAAAGCTATGCTAATTTTTCATTTAATTATCACAACACTATGAGATAATATTATAAGCTTTTCCATTTTAAAGTTTAGAACCTGATTCTCAGAGACATTAAGTAACTTGCCCAGTGTCACACAGCTTTCGATCAAGCTGATATTTGGATCGAAGTCAGTTTGTCTCTAGAGCCTAAGTGCTTAACTTTTTACTCTACTTTCTGAAAGAAAGGAGCAGATGTAAGGAACACTGCAGGCTTTTTGTGGGCTTTATACAGGAGTAGAATAGGATGACACTCACTCTATATCTTTTGAGGACCAACTGTTTACCTTCAAATATGTCCCTTTCCCATGTCTTTTCTCTGTATCCCAATCATGCCTCTCTCTGTGTCAGTGTTAATATAGTTTTGTTCATTTGGTAGCAGTATTTTGTACAGGGACCTTCTGTATCAGATATCAAGTGGCCAGCTTATTAAAATACTAATTCTTAGGTTCTACCCCAGTTGTATTAAATCAGACTTGCTAGAAGTGGGGACTAAGTTACTTAGTTAAATCTTTTTTTTTCTTTTGGTACTAAGGATTAAACCCAGGGGCATTCTATCTCTGAGCTCCAGCTCCAGCTCTATTTTTATGTTCTTTATTTTGAAACAGGGTCTCACTAAGTTGTGGAGAGCCTCACTAAGTAGCTGAGGCTGACCAAAACCTTGATCCTCCTATCTCAGGCTCCCAAGTACTAAAATTACAAGCATGTACCACCATTCCCTGCCTTAGTTAATTCTTATACGCATTAATGTTTGAGTAAAGAGTAAATACTCAGAGTAAAATTAATTATTAATTATTATCAACTAATATCTTACTAATTACTAGTTAATACCTACCTAGATTGGCAGAAATGAAATCATAGATGGGCACTGGGAAGTAAAGAGTTTTGGAAGACAGATCAGAGACTAGAAGGGTGAGATAATGAAGGAAGGAATGAAAGAAAAAAGGAAAGGAAGGAAGAAAATGGCAATTATTTCCCTTCTTTGGAAATATGTACTAAAGGTACATCTTCACAGCTGGGCATTTCTCAGCTCCACTGGAACAATTTTAGAAGTTACCCTTTTATTTTGCAACTCAGAGGAAGCTATTTTTTATCACATTGATACAATTTTTTAGCACAGACAAGATAGTCATTCTCATTAGAAGAAAAAGGAAACTGAAAGCCAAAGAAATTCTTCTAAATCATACAATTGACTAAATGCTACCATTTGAGAGCTGAGCATGGTGGTTCATGCTTGTAACCCTAGTACTTGGGAGGCTGAGACAGGAGGATTGCAGGCTCAAGGCCAGCTGTCAAAAACTTAGCAAGAGTTTTCAAATAAAATAAATAAAAATTTATATCTATTACTAAATAAATAAAAATTTTGATTTCTAAATACAATTTAATTTCTAAATACAATTTAATTTCTAAATAAACATTTACAAATTTCTAGATACAAATTTTAAAAACAAAAAGTTCTAAATAAAAATTTACAAATAGGGCTGAGGTGTAGCTAAGGGGTAGAAAACCCCTGAATCCCATCCCTAGCAATGCACACACACACACATACACACACACACACACACACACACACACACAGAGCTAATATCTGCATCAGAGTTTCTTGTCTCCAATCTTATACTCTTTCATTGTTCCAAGATTTCCCATAATTCTAGAAAAAACCAGTCATCAAATTAAACCTAGGAAAACAAGTAGTACTGGGAATAAAACCCATGAGAATTTTACTTCTAGACTAAACCTCCAGCCATGTTTATTTTTCTTTAGAAACAGGATTTTGCTAAGTTTCTAAAGATCTTGCTAAGTTGCTGAGGCTGGCCTCAAACTGTGATCCTCCTGTCTCAGTCTCCCAAGTGACTGGGATTACAAGTGTGCACCACTATGCCCAATTAAGTCTCATATTTTAAAAAATAAATAATATATATTGGGGCCATTTGTAACCAATTTAAATACATTTAAATACTATTACTTCATAAGGAAAGGGCAATGAGAACTGTCAGAATAGTTCAACTGACATGCCATCTATGTGAAGATTTTTTTAACCTTTTATTGGTAATACAGAAAAGACTGCTGAACTTTTTGATCTTTATACTTTTATGAATATTCAGTTCTTGTTTGCTAGGTTCTCAATCTTACTACTTCATTTTGCTTGTTGATATCTTAATAATTTCCACAGGAATAAAATGTGATCTTAGACAGAAAATTGGTAGCCAGAAATAAAAAGGATTAACTACTATCACAGCAATCAAATTCCCAAATCAACATAGACTGGGTTTGGGGCACAGAAGTGGAAATCCAATGAGTGATTATTCCAACTTAGTCTAAGTACTTCAGTGGTGCTTCTCAAACTTCAACACAAATTTTAATCACTTTGAGAAACATATTAAAATTTTAGAACTGAATCATTAAGTCTTGACGATGACCTGAGATGTTGCATGTCTAACAACATCCCTGAAGATGCCAATGATGCTTGTTCCTAGATCACATTTTAAGTTGCCAAGAGCATGATTTCTTATGCTCAAGTAGTATATCCAAATGAGCATATTTGTCATATTGTAGGAACTGATGTTTTGGACAATGATGCTAATAAGCATGCCAGGTCTGATATTAACTAACTGGTTGATATTGGGCAAACATCTTTGTTTCTCTTGGTCTTTGTTTTATCACCTGTAAAATTATTAATTTGGCCTGGATGATCTCTAAATTTACTTTGATTATAAAATTATTTGACTCTGATTAAAACAGACACTTTAGGACTAAAGCTAAGTATGAGGACAAATAGTTCCTATGTTACAAAAAAGGAAGGGAGGAGAGAAAACTACTGTGACAATTGCATATATCTTATTTCCAAATCCTTTATGTGTCCTAAGGTAATGTATTTCTTCTAAATGTGCAGAACGTTGGCATTCTCCATGAAGAAGAGGCAACACTGAATGGCAGACAACAGTATCTGGTATCTCTTCAACTCAGCTCAGTATCCTGTAATGGCTTTTCATGTCTAACAGCTTGGGCTACTTGCTCATGATACTGACTCTCTAATCACAGAAAAAATCCACTGACTGTTCACTAATCTCCAATACTAGTACTCAGTTCAACTCAGTCCTGCCTGGTTCCAGGAAACATGAAGAAGTATTCTAAATCACGTACCTTACAGGTGGAGCCTTTCTTTCTTCAGGAAGAGAATGTAATTCTGAAGCCACAAATGCAGCATCTGGCAGAGGAGAAGAGACCTACTGTGAGAGGCCAAGTCATTCCTGCCCTGAGTGCCCCAGTGATGTCTGTACCCTTTGAAAATCTGACCCAATTTCATGGTAACCCTGTCAGCCTCTCAGGATTCCTTGCTCAGGTGACTACATATTTCACAGCTCTCAATATTCCTGGTCCTACAGATGGTACACAGGTCAAGCTCTTTTTTGACTACCTGGTTCAGCAGAAGGAAAGTTGTGAGGTCTTATTGAGGAGTGACCAGAGTACTATACTGAAGCAATATGAAAACTTTGTTCTTGACTTCCAGCAGTCATATGGCAAACCTGTGAAACAAGAAATGAAACTTCCAATGAATGGTAAGGTTGATAAAGCAGACAACCCTTTTCAGCAGGATGCCAATAATTTTCAGCTCCTTGATGAAAATTTGAGCTGTAGTGAAACCAATCAGAGAGATCGGTTCCAAGAGGGACAGGGTGACACTATCCAGGATGAAGAGAGTGCCACAGATATGATAGGAAACCTTCCAGACCTGATCATTCAGTGCATTCAGTTGGACAAAAAACGTAACAAGAAGCCAGAGCTCTTACAATCAGAGGCCCAACTCCCAGGTTTGGCTTCCCTCATCCATGGCCCATCTCTCTCTAGCTCCACATGTCAAGCACCCAAGGAAGAGCCTACACAGGTCAGGGGGAGCCAGACCCTTCTCACTCCAGCCAAGAGAGCTCACCAACAAGATACTCAGTTATGCCTCTACTGTAGCCAGGCTGGCCACTTCACAAGAGATTGCCTTGCTAAACGCTCTCGAGCCCCAGCAAGGATGAATAACCCAGCTCACCAGTAAGAGAAGCCTAGGAAAGTTGCTTTGTAAACTTATATCCCACTCACCCCCAGCCTTACTGATTTATATCCTGCACTAACTCTAACCTACGGGTGTGGAACTGTAATGCCACTTTACAGACAGCCATGAACTCCTGTGCTTCTGGAAATGTAAACACCCAGATCTTGTTCATTGGGAACTGACTGCTCACTAAACCTAATGTAACAATGAGGAAAACAATTCACAGGCACTTCTGTAATAGGGACCAGTTCCACCCAGAGTACTGAAAGTCTGTAGACAAAATTCTGCCTAGTCTGAGCAAATAAAAATAACCTTGGAAGTGGCTTGAGAATTTTATCTCTACCAATGAACGATATATGGGTTGAGTTTAATGGACTATGTCCTGTATTTTGTGTGCCTAGAATTGTGTTCAGACCTTTATCCTTACCTTATTTGATATGTCTGTATCCTATTTTCCTGTTGCTTAAGGTCCTCTGCCTGAAATCCTAGTTGTATTACTATATCTTGCCAATATTCTCCTAAAAGTTTTATCTCCACTTATTAACTAGGGTCTAGCTTCAATACAGCACAACCTTCCTAGAACCACAACTCTTCCACCCTTATATACAACTGTGAACTTTGTTGCTCTCTAAAGCCACCTGCTTATCTTGGCCACTGACCAATAAGATTGTATGGCCATTTGAACACTGCATGGCATTGTTTGTCCCTTTCTTTGAGGTATATACTTTTAGCCATGCCCTAGTGATCTCAGCATTTCCCCCTCTTCTCTAATTTGAAGTTCCATAGTACCTCGTGCTAAGTCAAAATGGATATTGACCTCTGAAATGTAGTTAGGAAGAGTTGAAAAAAGTATCCTATCATAATTACCATATCTATAGCATGTTCTTGGTGCCTTGGGCAAGGAACATAGCCAAACATATCTCCACTAAAAACTCAGAGTCAGACTGTGCAGTAACTTCTGACTCTAGGAGCCTCAATTTAGTCACTATCAAACATAACTGCCCATCACTATTAATATCTACCCTTATGGGTCACCTCTGGGGGCCCTCGTCTAACAGAGGATCTTGAGAAGCAATGAATGGAAGAGAAGTTTCTGAACCATCTCATCTGAGAAACCCTAGGACACATACATCAGCACAAAACTCAACAAGTGATAGGCTTGATTGCTTGTATTGTATTCTTGTCACACACCAGCTCTCTGCATAGATGAATGTTGCTACTGAAAAAAAGTAATGCTGTACTGGAAGGATACAATTCCATAAAGTGTTAAGGATACCCAAAGATGATTAGTGTTTGCTGGTAATTACCAGTCTTCTGGTCTCTGCTTCCTAGTGTTGATGTATGTCTTCATAATGAATCTCCTGAAGATCAGCAATCAAGCCCTCTGCGAAAATGACATGCTATTGTACTCTGGCCCTGTTCCTAAAAATGTGTTCTAACTTTTCAATACATAAGTCCAACTAGGGTTGCTGCTTTCATCTTATAGCAACAGCAAAAAGATCTTTTCACCCATTAGTGCCTCGCTAACCACTGTGCCAAGTATTTTTTGCCTCCACAGAGGATTTCCTTTATGAAATAAAGGATATCCTTTATGAATAGCTTGCTATTTGTCCACATTAATTCATAAAATCCCACGATAAGGAGGCCTGCATAAACATACTCCTGTTATGTGAAGAAGTTCCTACTGCAGTGCTGGGATTGTGTGAGATTCTCCAACAGGTAAATCTTTTTGAAGTCTGAATGATTCTGGGATTATGTGAAAGTATCATGATTTATTTACACTGATTCTTCAATAACGAACTAACCCAATGGTCTCCCATCAATTATTTTAACTGATTCTAGTATGGTCCTAGAATGCCAATATGAACATTCCATTTACTTTTATCACCAATCTTTCTTTGCTTAGGGCCATAATTTATCATTGTGAACTCTCTCATAAAGGTGAATCACCTTTGTTCCTGTTTGAAATTTCCTTTTGTAGCAACATACCTTCTTCTCCAAGAAATTTTCAGACTTTATATTGTCTCTTGGAAAAAATAATCAACCCAAAGTGATAAACTTTAGTTTACTACCTACTTCTGGACTTTGATTGTTCAGGTATTCCCAATCAAGGACTTCTTGTACACCATGCAATTAAATCTAATAGCCAGGTGGTCATATAAATGAGAATCTTTGAAAAATGTGTTTTCTGCCTACCAGCTAAAATTTACCACTTTGAAATTTTGTTATAATAATACCATCCACTGTACACCATCTAAGTCAACTAGAATAACTCATTATTTAGCATAAGGAGAGTTACAAAAAGGTGTCCTCAGAATGTATAGTTAGGTAAATTTCTCTGAGAGTGAAACAAATTAGAATCCACGGGTAACATGAAATGTGACATACTCAAAGGAAGTGATCTGTAACTTGAAAGGCTTGGGGAATCCTTAGATCCAATCAAAGCTATAGTTTTAGAGAGGTAAATCTGCTCCGTGATTATGATGCACCCAGCAAGAGAGGATATGTTCATTTTATGATATATCTGAAGGAGAAATTTTAACCAGAGAGTAGTCTGCAGTGAGTCTAGAAAAGGAGGCGATGAAAGGGACAAAGAGCATTGGTAATCTCCCTAGCCTCAGAGATGAGATACTGACCAAAAAACATTTGGAACATCCTCTCCTACAGTGGGGTTAAGCAATGAAGCCATTCCAGTTTGTGATATTAGCCATTTAGATGGTCATCTAACTTTTTTTGGTCTAACTTCATGGTTTCCAAGTAATCATATTGTAATTACTTTCCTATATAAACTTTGTTTTGGAGAGAACACTTGCTAACCAACTGACATGAGTGTTATAGTCTATTTGGCAGTTAATTTTCACTGTAAATGAATAAAGTGGTGTTTGGCTTACACATAATTTTTTGTGGGTTTCTTATACATCAGTCTTTTGTATATCCTAATTATCTCTGAGCACAATAAATATTTTCACTATGCAAGTCAGCATCACAGTGTGAATCATAATGAGTTCACTGAAGGTTTCTTCCTAGGAAACTTGACTCAACATCAGCCAGCTTCCCTCTTATTTTTTTCATTTGTCTAGAGCTGTAATAAAACTCCTAATACATATCTAGGAACCACTCCTATTTGGTTTCACTTTCTGTATTTACCTCCACTCATACCCAAAAGCATGACATTGGCCGTAAGTAATCATCTTTTACAATGCTACTTAGTTCAGTACAACTGTCAGAATTTACTGCCATGGATAAAGACAGACCATGAAACTGAAGAGTTTCATGAGCCACTGAAAAGCATCATCAGAATGGAATGACAATGCATAGGATTCATGCTGTCACTGACCACACTCCTACCCGTGCTGATACAATAAGTAGTACCCTTTTCTGAATTGTGAAATATCATCTCCACCCATAGCCTTCTTAATACCACAGTGGTCATCTCTAAAGCAAAATGAGCATATAATTTTTATCAGCATCATGGAAAAATCAACTATCACATGCCCTTGTGAGAGCTTTGGGAACTTGTGTCACATGTGGAAATCCCTCTACATTTGTTTTCTATTATATGGCCTTTCTATGAAGCTTCACATCATACTTCGCCAAGAGCATGGAAAAATCTTTCCAGGGAATAGTGTTATGGATCTGAATTATCATCATAATCCAAGAGCACTGCCCATATTTTAAAAACAAAAGTTAAAAAAGTGAGTTCTACCATCCAGTACAGCAAGTGTAACTATTTTGTTGAATATGTCTTAGTATGCATCCTGCCAATGTTACTCATTCCTGATCATAACTATAATATTGGCCATTCATGCACTAAATTATTGGTATTATTTATTGGTGGTAGCTTCAATTCTTGGGTCTGTTTGAACTTATTCCCATTCATTGATTTCTTGTACTTGATCTACATGGTACTGAGCTTTATTTTAACTAGTTCATTAATAAGCCAGTTTTGATTATATTCACCAACCCCATTTGTTTCATAGTAACACAGTGGAGGATTGTATAGAATTTCATTCTTTTCTATGTGTAAAAGATCCATCCCATTGTGCAAAAGATTTGGATTCATGGTTATTTATGGAAAGAGAAATAATAGTTAGTGAATGCCTAATTTATGTCAGACCTTCACTGAATGCTTTACTTAGTTTTTTTTGTAATTATCAAACATCACATTTCCTCTAATTTTTCATAATAATTCTATTGTGACATCTAATGAGGAAATGGAAGCCACAGGCTTAAAACCTACCACTTAAATAAAATTTCTACTTATGTACATTAACTTTACCTGTGTATAAACTAAAAGCATTCTCCTCCTAATTCAACTGATTCAGGATATAAAAGTATCTGTAATTGGAACAAATGACCTCCCAAGGTCCATGTGTCAAAGGCTTAGTCACCAGCCTATGGCGTTATTGAGAGGTGGTGGAATCTTTAAGAGTTGGGGCCCAGTGCAGAAAAAGTTAAGTCATTGGGGTGTGCCCTCGAAGAGTATATTGGAACCTCAGCTCATTTTTCTTTCTGCCATTGCTTACTGGGTATTATGAGATTAACAGACCTCCATCATGCAAGTCTCAGAGGGTATTTCTCTAAAATACTGAGGTTGGTCTCAAATATTAGTTCCTCCTTTCTCAGCTTCCCAAGTATTGGAATTACAGGCATGTATGCCACCACACCAAGCACCCTTCCTCTTTTAAAACTGACTATCTCGAGTATTTTCTCACAATGATGGAAAACCAACTAACACATTGATCATTTCATAAATTAATTTGGAGCTACAGGTAAAAATAATGACAGTCACTGAGTGCTTATTATGTGTTATAGATGAGACTGGTGGATTTATGTTCATAATCTTCACAATAGCCTTATAAGATTGCACCATTAATATTCCTGTTTCAGGAGACGGTGATGGGCTTGGCTACTGAAACTTTTAGCTCATCTTCACACTGAAAGAACTGATGAGGAGACTTCCGGGAATATGGCGACCGAGAAAAGCGGGGCTTAAGAGCCCCGCTAACAACCAATCTCCATTACCACAAAATCAGCGCCTTTCATAGCCAGGAAACACCATCACCAGAGAAACAAAAAAAATCACCAGGCTCCAGAGAGAAAGCAGACTGAAAACAGAGCTCAGAGCCACAGAGGAGATACACCGGCCTCATGCCCAAGGACGCAGCAGCAGCGCCATACTGCCGGCGGGAGCAGCGAGTTCACCAAACGGCTACAGCAAGCCGAGGTGAGCCACTGCAGAACAGCTGGGCGGGATTTTTCAGCGCAGGGAGCATCTAAAGCTCCCAGTGGCTGAGCTCAGCACACGCTGCAAGGACTCAGACTGGAACTCAAAACCAAGAAGAAATAGCCAGCCTCACGGCTGAGGGCATGGCAGCGGCGCCATATTGCCACTGGAAGCAGCAGCAGCGAATTCAACGAGGCCAGTACAGCTACATCTGTGAACTCAAGAACAGTGAGTCAAATTGCGGACCCCAAAGGAGAAATCCCAGTACTGTACTCCCTGGGACCTGACCCAGTGGGGGAGTGGCGGTGGCAGAGATATCACACCATAGGAGAATACCCAACCTGGCACCCCCCACAGTCTAAAGCAGCCTCTTTCGACTCCCTGGGTCGGAGACTTTGTGATACAACCCAGTAAAGGAGTAGTGGGGTCTGAGATACTATAGACTCGAGATCCAGAATACCTTAAGTGAAGTCATAGTGACCCAAGGGAAGAACCCAGAGAAGGCACAAACTTCCAAAATCATGGGAAAGAGGAATAACACTGGAGCAATGAATGCCCACAAACCCACAACATCAGAACCCGATAAAACAGAAAATCAGAGATTTCTAGAAGATCAAATCAGGAAAATAACTGTAGAAATAATAGAGGTGTTTCAAAAAGAACTCAGAGAGAGCCAAAAAGAGATAAAAGATGCAATTAATGAAGTAAAGGCCCCAATTCAAAGCACAAACAACCGATTAGAACACATGGAGAACAGAATCTCGCTCTTAGAAGATGATCATTCCAAAAATCAACGCATAGTTTCTAATCTAGAAAAAAATATCCAACAGCAGGAATCTGACATTGAAGAAATATGGGCCCATTTTAAGAGAGCTAACCTAAGAATAATTGGAATAGAGGAGGGAAAAGAAAGTGAAACCAAAGGGATCAACAATTTCTTCAAGGAAGTAATAGCAGAAAATTTTCCAAACAGAGCAAGAGGTTGATACACAGATCCAGGAAACTTATAGAACTCCCTTTAGACAGGATCGGAGAAGAGGATCCCCACGCCACATAATTGTCAAAATGACCAATGTGGAAGCCAAGCAGAGAATCTTAAAGGCAACAAAAACAAAGGGCCAAGTGACATTCAGAGGCAAACCAATTAGAATCACTCCAGACTTCCCAAACCAAGTCATGAGAGCCAGAAGGACTTGGAGTAACATATTCCAAAATCTGAAAGAAAACAACTTCCATCCCAAAATTTTCTATCCAGCAAAACTTTCTATCAAATTAGATGGAAAAATAAGAAGCTTCCATGACAAACAGAAACTGAAGGAATTTATGTCTTCAAAACCAGCGCTACAGAAAATACTCAAAGAGATTAACTACAAAGAAGAAATAGGTAACACACACCAGAACCAGAGAAACAAGATTCTCCATCCAATAGACAACTAAGATTGGTTATCTGTGGAGATTCATTATTTATGTTAGTCTTTTACCTATTTCTAAATTGTATTGTTTGCCTTTATTGTTGTTAATTTTTAGGATTTCTAGTTGGAATATTAATATACCTTCAGATATAGCAATTGGAAATATTTTATCCAATTCTATTAGTAACTTTTAACTCTGTTTACATTGTCTTTGGATATACAATTTTTTTATTTTTTAGGGAGTTTGTATACTCCTCTGTTGCCTGTGCCATTGAAATCATAACCAAGAAATCACTGCCAATTTCAATGTTGTGAGCTTTTATGACCAAGATTTTCTTCTAAAAATTTAGAGTCTTAAGATTTATATTTAGGTCTTTTATCTATTTTGAGTTAATACTTGTATATGGGATTAGGTAAGGGTCCAATTTTATTCTTTTCCATGTAATTATTATTTTCAACAATATTTAGTTAAAAGATTATTATTTTCACCACCAAATGTTCGTGGAAACCTTGTCAAAAATAACTTGACAATATAGGGAAGAATTTAGCTCTAGGCTTGTATATAACTCCAATGGTTTATAGATCTGCCTTTAGAACAGTACTACACTGTTTCAATTATTGTAGCTTTATATGGTTTGAAATCAGAAAATATATATCTTCTAGCTTTGTTCTTTTTCAAGATCATTTTGGGTATCTAGAATCCATATTCCATATCAGGATAGATTTTTTTCTGAAAAATAAATATATAAATATATTATAATTGCACCTAAAAAATAGAAAAAATTATTCTCTGGTAAGAAAGAAAGCAAAAAGAAATATTGAAATGTTATCTTTAAGTCATCAAAAGCTTGGTATCAGACAAATGAAACTGTTATGTGAGATTATCATTTTTAATTTTGGATAAATTGCTATAATACTAGATGTCAACCACTAAGCCAAGCATGGGAAGGAGGAATGGGGAGAGAATGGGGTGGGGATCGGGTGGGGGCTGACTGGGTGATGTGTGCATGTATGTCTACAAAAGTTTGTATCCCACTATGATGTATGAATACTGTGCACCAATAAAAATAAAAAAATAATAAAAAATAAAAAAAGAACTGATGAATTACATCTGCCTGGACTGCAACTAGTCACTTCAGCTCCTTCCTTATCCTCCCTGGAGTCTGATTCTGTGAAGCATGGTGGCATTGGCATGGTGGCCCCTGCCACAGCAGGCCGCTTTCTTTTCTGATTCTCAGGTTATTCTAGTCTTCCTTTTTTCTGTCTCTTGTATTTATAGCTTTTATTTCTCTATTGATAGTAGTTTCTGACTCTGTAAGGTGTTATTTTTGCCACAATGGAGATCAAGTGTCAGCAGTGCTGATAAAAGCTGCTTTACTCAGTCGCCATCTTCAACAGACAAATAACCTCATACAACTTCAGTGATTTGTCCAGGTCAAAAGCTAATACATCACAGAGATCATAGATCAGGGACCAGATGACTACCTGTATAATAGGCCCAGGTCTCTCTGACAGATAAGGCCATGTTCTTACCAATACATAGCATATTCTTCTCAATTTGGTGTCCTGAGTTGAAAAGTGTTGTTTTATGGGACTCTTGTGTTCATTCTTCCCTCAAGCATGCCCTTTCCAAATTTTCTCCATCTCTACTCAGTCTTTAGTGGAGGACAGTCCTTTTAGATTTACCCAGAATTCCAGGTATGAACACAAAATAAAATTTGAAAAAAGTAAAATTTTCTCTTTTAATTACTAGTGCTTTAAGAAAAAATTATACAGTAACTTTTTGACCTTTTCAGGTTTTGTCAGTATCTAGAGAGAAGATTCATTAGAGACCCTTCCCTTAAGGCCATAATTTTCTTTTTGAAATGTAATTGGTGGTTCGATGCCCCTTACTCTAAAAATGTGGTGGGAATATATTTTAGTAAGATGATATGAAAACAATAACAAAGCCCATTGTTTCTTTCTCCCAAGATTTTCTTTGAGTTCCCCCAAAGGCTTACTTAATACGTATTGTAAAAATAGCAGCCAATATTTATTGCACATTTACTATATGTAAGCCATTGTGCCCTATAATTTATGTGTATTTTCTCTTTAAATTCTCACAGTAACCCTTTTAGATATCTGTTTATTTTTCCTAATATAAAGAGACCATTGAAGTTCAGAGTAATTAAGAAAATTGTCTATGAACACAGAGCTAGTAAGTGACAGAGGCAGGATGGAAATCCCTTTATTTTTTTTTATTTTTTTTGGTGCTACTGGGATTCCTGGAAGCCCTTCTACCTCTGAGCTATACTCCCAGACATATTTCATATTTTTATTTGGAAACAGGGTCTCTTAAGACAGCGCGGCTGACTTCAAACCTGCATGATCCTCCTGTCTCCGCCTCCCAAGCATGGGGATTACAAGTGTGTGCCACCACGCCTAGCTGGAAATCCCTTTAGGTGTAATACCAAAAATCATACTCTTTTTTTTTTTTTTTTTTGGTAATAGAGACTGAGCCCAGGGGGCATTCAGCCTCTGAGCAATACCCCCAAATCTATTTTTTGTGGTACTGCGGATTGAACTCAGGGGCCTTCTATCTGCAAGCTACAACCCCAACCCCATTTTTTATTATTTATTTTAAAATGGTCTCACTAACTTACGGAAGGCTTCGCTAAGTACACGAGGCTGGCCGTGAACCTGTGGTCCTCCTGTCTCAACCTCACAAGTGCTAAGATTACAAGTTTGTCCCACCACATCCAACTTTGTTTTTTTAATTTTCAAACAGTATTTCTCAGTTACTGAGGCTGGCCTCAAAAAACCTGTGATCTTCCAGACACATTCCACTATGCCCAGCTTCAAAACTTTACCCTTATGTAGTACATTATAATCCATCTACAATAAAAAATTTTTAAAATGTATCTAAGGGCAATGTATAGTCTAATGCTTGTTTTTTTATAAATTGTAGTAAAGAGCCACTACACTAATTAGTTTCCATATTACCTATTGCTGCTTTCATGCTATAGCATATATGGCCCACAAAGCCAACAATATTTACTATCTGGTTCTTTACAGAAAAAGTTTCCTGACCCATAATCTACAATATAGTAAAGCATTCAATCAGACCAACCAATGGGTATTCCCACTGTTTAGATTTTTTTCTTTACAAATGGCCCAATGATTCCAATTCTTTAATATATGTCTCTAAATTTGTTCCATATACATTATAAAATGAAGGGATTAAGGAGTCTTGGGTAGAGACTTACCTAGAACATTTTTGGCCTAAATAAGTTAATTTACCTGCCAGGCATGGTGATTCACACATATAATCCCAGTACATGGAAGTCTGAGACAGAGGGATTGCACGTTTGAGGTCAGCCTCAACATCTTAGTAAGACCCTCAACAACTTAGCAAGACCCAGTTTCAAAATAAAAGGGGCTAGTATAGCTCAGATGTAGAATGCTCCTGAGTTCAATCCCCAGCAATATATTTTTCTGGTGTTCCTTTATCAGTATGTATACTTTCTACATAAAGGAACTGATAGACAGCCCAAGTTTGGATGTGGAAGATATTTACTATTCACACCCCAACAACCATTCTACTTTTGGCAGTAGTATCTAATTTTCATGTAGAGATAAAACAGAATATCTTCTCTACTTCAGTCTACTTTTCTGTGTGGCATTCCACCCTAGTCCTGGGAATCAGGCCAAAGTCAATCATCACATAGCCTTTGCCTGCCCATAGTGACTTTCCAAGAGAGTAGGCATGTATCTTCAACTGTTCCAAGTGGAGTGAAATTTATGGCTTTTTTGGGAGTGTTAGAAAGTGCTCTCCTTTTATTCCTAATGAAATGGGCTATATAAGGCTATGGCTATGATGGATGCTGAAACCCATCTTTCGATTAAAAGAAGACAACTAATTTGATTAAAAGTAGAGCCACTCTGAGGAAGCATAACTGAGGGGTAGGGATGAAGAAACCATGTCTCAATGATGATTTTATGAGTCATGGAATACAGCCATGTCCAAAGGTGTTTAGCCATGGGAGCTAATAAAATCCTTTTGGGAATGTGCCTTAGGAAGAGTTTTCTCTCCTTTGCATCCAAAAGAGTCCTGATACAATGTTTTCCCATATTGAAACCACACTATTTTTATCCCAATCACTTAAATCAGCTTGGAGAATGACAGCCAAAAAGGTGTTAGTTGCCTAGTAACAGTATTAAGTCCCTGTATTGTAGTGATGGCATTGGACAAAAAAACATCAGTCTTATTCATTCTAGCCCACTTTTAACTCTCTAACATAGAAGTTTCTAAAGTTTTTAACTAGGAGAAGCTTTACAGTCTCCTGAATTCAAGAATTTTCTGTTTCAATTAATGGGCAGATATAGGCACACCCTGTGCAGGTCATAATCCTTCCAAAGGATTATGATCTTCTGTCCCAAAGACCTGCCAAACAAATATGAGAATGCTGCTTGGAATCTGGACAACAGGTTGTGGCCCGTGATCTTTCCTATCATCAACACCTGCACCTTTTTCAAGTACACATTGAAATGCCAAAGAATAGTGGTTAATAGAGAGCATTCTAAAGCTGATTCTGCCTCTGACTACCTACATGACATTCTGCAGTTCCTCTAACTTCTCTGTGTCTGTTTACATAGAGGTATTGTGAAGGCTAAATGAATTGATTTTATACAAGTCTTTAAAATGTGTCTGACACACAATATGCAGTATACAGGCATCTTTTAAATGAAAAGATTAATAGCAGTATATATATATATATATATATATATATATATATTTGTGTGTGTGTTTGTGTGTGTGTACACAGGGTCCCACACAATGTAACTCCTGAAGGATCTAATAGCACAAATATTGGATGGGAAAGGATATTAGATACACAAAATAGGTTATTTTTGTCAAAGTGTCAATCCTATGGCCTCTTATTTTATCCATTGAAACTATGGTAAAGATTGTCTTGCTTGGAATAGATGGAGACAGAAGTCAGTATGAACTGAACATTAATTTCTTCGTCCTCAACTGAGGGTGCTTTTTTGCTTTCCTTTTGCACAAAAGTCATGGGCCTCAAGATATATGTTTCATTTGAGTACATATGAAGGAGTCGGTTGAAGATGCCCAGAATTATTTGAATGTTGCACATGTTCCCTACACTCCCTGGAACACAGCACAATCCCATTTCAAGTGATCATTGAACATTTAACTAACCCTTTGCCTAACACTATGCCACAAGGTATGTGAGATTCAATGAAGTCAACCACTAAGCCAAGCAAGGGAAGAAGGGATGGGAAGGGAATGGGGTGGGAATTGGGTAGGGGTTAAATCGGTGATGTGTACATGTATATACACACAAGTTTTTTACCCCAATATGATGTATGAATATAATGCACCAATAAAATATTTATATATATAATAGTTTAAAATCAAAATAAAATTTTATTAAAATACTAAAATATAATAATTTTTGTTTCTTATGTAGCCTCTTTCACTTGATCTGTAATGGTGAGCCTCTTGTATGTGTGGGGATACTGAGGATTGAACCCAAGGGCATTCTATCTCTGAGATTCACACACAGCCCTATTTTACATTTTATTTTCAAACAGGGTCTCACTAAGTTATTGAGGTTCTCACTAAGTTGATGAGGCTGTCCTTGAACCTGAAATCCTCCTGTCTCAGCTTCCCAACTACTGGGATTACATGCTTGTGACACTATGCCCCACTATAGTGAGTTATTTCTTAATTTTTTTTGAAGTTTAAAACCTACAGAACATTTTTAAAGCAGGTTGGAAACCTCGTATATATTTGTATTAGTTTCCTGAGTCTAATGCAATAATTTAGCATAAACTTGGTAGCTTAAAACATTAATCTAACAGTCTTGGAGGCTAGAAAAAATTAAGGTGGGGGGAAATCCAGGATCTCTCTAAAGAAGAGGCATCTTTTTTGCCTCTTCCAGCTTGTGGAGGCTTTTGGTAGTTGCTAACATTCTTGGTTTGGGGCAGCAGAACTGTAATCTCTGTCTTTACAAGTTTTATTCCTTTTGCCTCTATACCCTTTCCGTTCTCATATAAGGACTCAAAAGATTGGATTAGGGCTCTGCCCTAGATCCAGTAAAATATCATCTTAGAATCCTTAACATAATTACATCTACAATGACTGTTTTTTCAAATAAGCTAACTTTCACAAAGGCTAGAAACTAGGATGTAGACATATCTTTTGGGAGTATTATTCAATTTACTATAAATGTTTAGCTAGATTTACCATTTTTGATATTTTGCAAAAACTTGCTTTCTCTGTTTCTCTGTCATTCTCTCTCTCTCTCTCTCTCTCTCTCTCTCTCTCTCTCTCTCTCTCGCAAGTATCATACATTTCAACTCTAAAAACTTCAAGAGGAATCTCTTAAGAATAAGAGATCTTTCATTCACTAACATATCAAAGTCAATCAGTAAGCTAAACATGAGAAGGAGGAAGGTGGGAGCGAATGAGGTGGGAATTGGGGAAGAGCTAAATGAGTGATGTGTGTATGTATGCCTCTAGCATCTTATACCCAATTAATATGGATGATTACAATGCACCAATAAAAAATTTAAAGAATAAGGGATCTTCCTACATGACCCAGGTAATTTAACATTAATGCAGTAATGTCATTTATTTTTCTGTCCATATTTAATTCTTCCATTTCCCCTAAGGGTATCTTTTATAACTTTGTTTATAATTGGATTAAACAAAAGGCCATTTATTATATTAGGCTTGTAAAGTCCCTCTAGTTTCTCATAACTTTGAATAATCCTTTTGAAAAATCCTCTGCTATTTTTGTTGCTATTTTTATGATAATTTTCTGATAATTTCTTTTCAATTGCATTCAAATTAAACAATCTGAAAAAAATTAAATAGGTGATGTTGCAAATTTCCCAGGATGTTGGTTTGTCTGTATATTGATGATGCTGGATTTGGTTCCATGGCAAAGTTAGGTGTTATCAGATCTATACACTGTAATAGCACTTTTTTTGTGGTACTGGGGATGGAACCCAGGGTCTTTTCTACCTCCGGAATATACTCCCAGACCTATTTTATACTTTATTTGGAAACAGGGTCTCACTAAGTTGCTTAGAGCCTCACTAAGTAGCTGAGGCTGGCTTCAAATCTGTGCAATCCTCCTGTCTCAGCCTCACAAACGCGGGGATTACAAGCATGTGCCACCTTGCGAGCTGTAACTGTACATTTTGTAGTTAAATGAAATGCAGGGTAATAGTATGAATTATTTTGGATATCTGCTCCCCAAAACTTTTTTCCAATGGTTTAGTGTTCAATGGTTCAATGGTTCAGTGTTCTGTGCTTGCAATTTCACTAGAGAGATGTAGAAGATATGAGTTCTATATTCTATATTAATTAGCTGGCATTCTTCAATAATGAAGGGTTTCTGCCTCTCTCTTCCTCCCTCTCTCCCTCTCTCCTTTCTCTTCTCCTCTCTTCTCTTCTCTTCTCTTCTCTTCTCTTCTCTTCTCTTCTCTTCCCTTCTCTTCTCTTCTCTCTCCTCCCTTCCCATCCCCTTCTCTCCCTTCTTCTCTTCTCTTCCTTCTTAATTCTCTTCTCCTCCTCCTCCTCCTCCTCCTCCTCCTCCTCCTCCTCCTTCTTCTTCTTCTTCTTCTTCTTCTTCTTCTTCTTCTTCTTCTTCTTCTTCTTCTTTTCTTTCTCTCTCTTTCTCTCTCTCTCTCTCTCTCTGAATCAGGAATTCCTTTACTATTCAATATGATATGAAATTTTTCTTCCTGATGCTTCAAAAAAATTTTTTATCACTTTCTTTTTGATTCAGGAATCAACTTCCTTTAGCTATCTTTTATCATTCATTTTTTATAAGAATGTTTTGATTACCTCTTCATTTCTGAGTTATACTTTTGCTAGATGTGAGATTTAAAATTGATAGTCTTTTCTTTGAGCATTTAACAAATCTTGTGCCATTTTCTTGTGACCCCCACAGTGTCTGATGAGAAATCTGCTATCATTTGAATTGGGGTTATTCCCCTTCCTTTTGATAAACTATTGTTTTGCATTGCTTTCGATCTTTTTTATCTCAAAGACATATTTTGGAGTGAATTTTTTTAGGTTTATCCTTTTTGGGGTTGCTCCAATTTTGAATCTGTATGCCAATTTTACCAAATTTGGAATTTCTTATCTATAATTTCTTTCAGTATATTTCAGCTCTTTCTCTTTTTCTTTGAGACTTTAATAATCATAATCAAGATTTTAATAATCATAATGTGATCATCAGAATTTTGGTCATAATCTCACAGTTTCCTGAGACCCTGTTCACTAGTTAAGTCTGCTTTTTTTCTGCTGTGTAGGTTGGATGATCACTATTTACTCTCCCTCAGTTTGCTACTTTCCTGTCCCCTCAATTCTATTTTCAGCCCACCCATTAAGGTTTTATTTTTAAACTTTGGGTTATTTTAATTTTTAGTTCTAAAATTTCTATGTGGCTGTTTTTACTACACGATTTTTATTGAAAATTCCCTCACTGTTTCTAAATTTTATGTTTCAAGCATGCTCATAATTGCTTACTGATATATTTTGATGATGGCTGCTTTAAAACTTTGTCAGATAATTCTTCTATCTCTGTCATCATGCTATTGCCATCAGTTCATTGGTCTTGTCTTCCTCACTTTGATTTTGTTACATTTTTTTACACAATGAGTGATTTTTCAAATTGTATCCTGTGCATTTGCAGTATATGTTCGACAATATCAAATCTATTTAAGCCTTCTATTGCAACAAGCCTTATTTGATACTGAAACAGTAGAGAATAAGAGCCCTTTTTCACTATTGTCAGATGAAAGTAAAGTTCAGGTTCCCATATGGCTCCTCTGATAATTTGCAGGAGAAAGGGGTACCTCCTAATTGCTAGACATGGATGGGAGATCAGACTTCCTAATGGGCTTGTACTGATTCCATCCTGGCTGGGACAGGGAGTGTTGTCTTTTGCTTCTTCCTACATACCTTTCACCAAAACCAATGGGGAGAAGAGGACGTTGATCACCATTGCGCAGAGGTGATATTTCTGACTTGCCTCTTTTAGCCTTTTCTAACACCATGCCCTGCAAGGAGAGGGAGGAGTACATTATTGTAACTAGTTTGTAGTGGAGGTCCAGGCTCTTTCCTTGATTCCTAACACCATGGGGGGCGGTAGTGCTCATTACCTTATTTGACTGCTTCTGATACTACCTCAGCAAGCAAACAGTTGAGCATCTGGTGAGAGAAGAGGGCTCAGATTTCCCATTCTGCCTATGCTGGCAGTGGTTTTCAGTAGTATTTGGCTGAAGCAGAACAGCAATTGTCTAAACATTTTTTTTTTTGTCTTTCGGGGATATCCTTTTCCCAATCTTTGGGTAGAGAGAACAGGCTATTTTCTGTTAGAACTTATTTTGGTGTTTCTGGGGGGTTGTTTCCAGGTTGGCAGTCTCTCTGGCACAAATCTAGGATATGTGAAGAAAAATAAAATCCAGAGTATTCACTGATATGTAATTTCTAAGCTCCTAAGATTCCTATCTAGGCTGCCACTTTTTTCTTATCTTGTAGTATTTTAAAAATATATAATATGCAGGTTTGTTAGATAAGAAGAATAGAGAAAAGTGCACTACTTTGTCATTATCTAGGACTGATATCTCTTGTCATGGTGTTTTTTCTGTGCTATTTAATGCCATGCTTCCTTGGGCATGAGAATTAATGCCAAGTAAGTGCAAAACTTCACAAATGTTGGGGCCTTTGCAAAGGCCTTTGACCTCTCATAAGCCATCAACCTAACATGTGCCCCATCTGGAAAAAAAAAGTCAATCTCCACTTCCCATAGGCCTGCCACCCCAACCCATGTTAAACAGGTTGCCACAATGGATTTCAACCATAATGGGACATACTTGGTATCTGAATCAAAAGGGGTAAAAAGTTTAGCACCTGCCAAATATGCAGCTGCTGCCTCTGTGTGGCATGTCTTTCTTCAAGATACTATATGAGACATATACCTGTCCCTGATTCTCCATGTGCCTGTGCTAGGCCCCTACTGGGAATGAAGAGTGATAGCTGTCACTGAGCAGGAATGGGACCCTTCCCAGGGAGATAGAGAGGTAACAGAAATGGAAGCACAAATAAGCCACAGCAGCAAGCCCCCAGCATATATTTCACTGATCTGTCATACTTAACTTAAAAAAACACAAACTCAAGAGAAAATTAAAAATTTTAAAACAGCTCACTCAGATAATTAAATACCAAACTTGGGGCCATTCTGAGTGTGATAGCCTATAAGACTACACTGGTTTTATACCATAAAGCTAGCCGTACTTACTACCCACACAGTTGATATTCATCCTCAAGGAAACCTCTAGAAAATAAAGCCATTTTCAGCCTCATCCAAGGACTCCCCTTTACCGCAATTATTTACATTTAATATTTTTTGAAGGACACAGGAATTATACCTCAGGCCTATAGCCCCTGTCTTATTTTTATTTTTGTTTTGAAACAAGGTCTCATTAAATTGCAGAGAGGCTCACTAAGTTCCTGAGGCTGGCTGGGAACCTGCAATCTTCCTGTCTCAGATTTCCATTTCCAAGTACTGGGATTAAAGCGTGCGCCATCACGTCTAGCTTCTCCTCGATTCTATAAGGCCATTTTCATTCACAATCCCCTTTGCTCCACATTCTTACAAAGCTAAGAAGTAGCCTATGAAAGTAACAAAATATGTTGACTTTTCTTGATTTCTTTCAAAGATCAGGAGATTGTGGTAAAAGAAGAATGTTATCTCCCAGAATGTTCTTATCCACCCACAAAATTCTACTATTAGCATGTCATTCTGACCCATTATGGAGCTTTGACATCCCTGGAGGTTCACCCATTTACTATGGGTTGGGAAAATAGGTGTTTAATTTGAACCTAGTGACTTCTATGTAAATTAAATTCCTCTCTGTAGCTTTGTCATTCATTTAAACTCAGGGGACTATAATGTGCATGTCAAAATTTCTTCAGAGGGTGGATCTCATACAAATGCTGGGAAACATTTGGAGATGATGGACATTTCTATTACCATAACTGTGGTGGTCATTTCAAGAGGCATATGCTTATGTCCCAACTCATCACATTTGCACATTTAAATATGTAAGTTTTGTATAACAATTATACTTCAATAAAGCTGTTTTAAATTTTTTTCCCTCTGGGCACAGTGGCACAGGCCTGTAATCTTACCTACTCACGATGCTTGTCAGGAGGATCTCAAGTTCAAGGCCAGCCTGGGCAACTTAATGAGAACCCATCTCAAAATATGATTTTAATAGGTCTTGGCTATTGCTCGTTTAGCCAGCATGTGAAAGGCCCTGAAATCAATCTCTCAGTACTGCCCTCCAAAAGCTCCTCTTTTTATGTTATGTGAACTTTACCTCAGTACATTTTAAAAAGTAAAATCATTAAAAATAGAAATGTGTAATCTAATGTGGGATTGGGGGGATGGGGCCCTAAGATCATACAAGAGGAAGCAGTTGCTCAGAAAAGTAAACTTCATCCTCCCAGAGTTTTGCTATTTGCTTTAGTACCCAGAAACCTGACCTAACCATAATCAGAATATCAGATTTTGTCCTGATTGCTGTTGAACTGGCAAGGGTTTTAATGCTGCCCCACAGACATCTTTCACTGGTGAGGTGTATATTCCATTTATCCTTCTGAGGACAGTGTTAAATAAATCAACAAACACTGGCCAAGTCCAGACAAGCTGGGAGCCATTGTACAGTGGCATTTTATTAATATAAACAATTGCATTTCCAAAACACAAAGCCCTATTCCCAGGCTAATACAACAGTCTCTCAGCTTAATTCAGTGTTGAATCAGGAAAATGGTTGTGAGCTTTAGAATGCCTTTTAAAATTCTCTTTTATTATTGCAGACTGAATATCTGGCCTTTTACATGTCTTCTAGATTTGAATTTAAGCACTGTCTTAGCAAATTACACTTGCTGAGGGAAGCATTTTGTAACTACTACCCCAGTGGCAGTTCCTTTCTACTAGTTAAACAAATGTACTACAGATTTGTCACAGGTGGAAATTTTAATGGCATTAACTGTTCATTTGGAGAATGTGGAAAAGTTAAGTATGGATGGCCCCAAGAATGGTATGCAATCCACATATGTCACTGCTTATTTTTGATACATAGCCTTGATAAATGCCCAGATTACTTGGGATGCACATGATAGAGAATGAGAGGTGACATGGAGCTTAACATTTTTGTCCCGGCCATTTGGAGTAAGACTTGAGTAGAATTCAAACAATAAATTCACATTGAGAGTTGAATATATACAAAACATGATGAGGTTGCAAATAAACCTTGTACAAGGCATCTGCCTTCAAGAGGCTTATAACATGGCAAGGGAGATAAATCTTGTGGTGATGATGATAAGTGTGATGAACATAATAATAGCTTCCTTTGACTACTTTCTATTTGTCCAGCACTGTGCTTAGTGTTTTTCAGGCATTACCTCATTTATTCCCTCTAAGAATCCTGGGAGGTATGTATGTTTGTATGTGTGTGGGTTGTTACTGAGGATTAAAACCAGGGCCATTCTACCTTCACCCTTTTACCTATTTTCAAGCAGATCTCACCAAATTGACTGAGGTTAGCCTCAAACCTACAATCCTCTTGGGTCAGCCTCCCGAGTGAAAGATTGGAGAGGGAAGGAAGAGAAAGAGTGCTGAAGACCTGCTCTGGCCAATTCAGGGTTTCTCAAAGGTGGTGAGGAGTTGGCTACTTGAGAGAATGAGAGAGAGCCTTTTTCAGAGGCGACTCCATCATTCAGAGTCAATGCTTTATTTTTATATGCTTTTAAATGGAAATATTTGGTATTAACAGCTTTTGGCAAAACATTTCCTCAGTACACCTGGATATAAACAACTCTTAGCAAAATATGTTTGCAGTACACCTAGGTATATTTTGCGCTTTATCTGTAACAATTCAACCTATCCCAATGAGCTCATATCCCAATACTGTGTTTGAAAAAACACCCAAAATTATCCAAATTAACGTCATACAAATTATTCTGGTTACCTAACTGCAAAGATCAATTTTGTTCTAATTATTAACCTAACAATGGAGCTCTGCAAAGGACGTTCAAACCTTAGGCTAAACCAAAAGTACAGAAAACAAGGGGCTTTTCATTTAGAAGGAACACAAAAATTTTAAGAGATGTTTAAGGGGCACAAAACATTTTAATTTTATATTTCATATTTTAAAATACTAAGTATATAACTTCTTTTCTTGAATTCCTACGATCTTTGGTCAGAAACACCAAAAAGGCGAAGGCTATACCTAGCCACTATCTCTGTCACACATAATAAACTTAAACTAAACTTATCCTTAACTACTAAATGCCAAACTTACTGTTTCTACTTCTAAAAATTAGCTGTTGATTTAATCTGTTATTTTTGACCACTAGGTAATTTACTAATTTATTCTGATACAACCACCAAATCTATACTAAACTTATTATATTTCTCCAACTTAATGTCTACATCTAATTTTCTATAATACCTATTAAGTTATTTATCAAGAGATCTGTTTTGCTTTAATGAGCAGACACCAAGGAGGTCCCTGCCTGCCCAACCCTCTTTAGGAATGGCAGAGTCCTGACATCAAACTATTTTCCAGTAACATTAGCTCTGTGCTTTCCATTCATCATACACTTCTGTACAGGAAATTGAAGGATGGTTGGAGGTGGAAAAGTATTCTAATTAGTGCTAGCCCCCAAAGGAGGATAATACAGTCGACCCCCTAACTTATAAGCAACATATGGAGGGCCTTGCACAGTAGGTATAATTTGCCTAAAGTTAACATTTTCCTTTCATGACTAAAATCTTATGTGAGTTAGGTGTTATAAGCAGTGGCGCAAAGAGCTCTTTTCTATGTAGCATCTTGAAAGTTCTCCCATAGTCATATGCTTCTTAGTGCTATTTCCAGCAAAAAATCTTAGGGCATTTCCCAGTCATATTCACATCAATTTTCAGATTATTACAAAACAGAAATCTCCATTCAAAGCAATTTTCAAATTTCATTAATACTATCATTATTATAACTAAAATCAAGAGGGATAATGGCTTCAGTTTTGCCAGAGTCTTCCAGCCCTGTGAAATTCTCTTCCCAGCTGTGACCCTGTCATACAGCAGGAATTGTGCTGCCTCCACCAAAAGAGGAAAATAGCTCTATGCAGAGCATATTTTATTAAGATAAAACATGTGGAAGGGGTTCTCCAGGAAAGAATGAAGGTTGATATAGATTAATTAGGAGGAAAACTTAAATTCTGGTGAGTAATTCTTAAAGTGGGAAAGGAGGGCTCCTTAAAGCAGACAAGGGGTTATCTAAAGGTCCTTTGTGGTTTGTGCCAAGAAAGATATGGTAGAGAGGATTGTCACAGGGAGATGGAAACTGAGGGAAGCAGCACTTATCAGTCCTGCTGACAATCAATCTCTATCTCTGTGAAAACAGCATTTTGACAAAAGAAAGAAACCAGCATAAATTTTAATGGAGCACCAACAAGTGAAAGGCAGCAGAAACAAAGCTAGAAGGCAGATCAGAGAGCAGAAATGTACCCTGCCCACCTCCAATTTGCTGTAGCTTCAGGCACCATGGGGCACCACCTTCCCTTACTGCACCTGGACTGCCACAAACCCACATCAAAAAAAAAAAAAAAAAAAAAAAAACAGTGACTTGAAACAAAGTAGATGGCTATAGCTCATCAGAAATGTAAGCTGTCAGCTCCTCCTGTAGTTAACTGTAACTTGCAGGAGTGGTGGCTGAAATCACTGTGCCATTCAGAGATCCAGTGCACCGCAGGTATTAATGCATCAAGTTATAGACTCATAGGGTCTGAGACTTTTTGTTTCACTCCAGCAAAGGTGTGGGTGGAGACTGCTATTGGAAATAGCAAAGGCTTAGATTAGCAGACAGCCCCCAGGGCCAATCATGCAAAAAGGTCTAGAGAACCCAGGGCTCAGAACCCTAGTATGACCTTCAGAGATAACCAAAGACCACAAATCATAGTGACTAGGGAGAAGTCAGACCAACTCAGCCCTAGCTGTGTAGAACAGAGACTCCCCTGTATATACTGGGTCTGGTTCCAGCAAAACCCATGGTGTACACAGCAGAGAGAAACGGGCTCAGCATCAGTGCAAAGTATAAAGGGAGACCAGCATTTTACACTAGATCTAGCCCCATTGATACAGGCTGCCTGCATATACTGAGAGAGTCTCAGAGACTTAGGCTTGCAGCAGAAAAAGTCTTGGTGGCACTTGGCACCTGCACATAAACTGCAGAGGCCAAGTCAGATCAGTATTAATATATTTGTAGAGTTGTATTATTTTGTTATTGTTTTGTTTTTTGTTATTATGTGTGTGTATGCTTGTTTGTTTGCTCTTTTCTCCATCTCTTTCACAAGCCTCTTTCCTTTTACATATCTTATCTCTTCTTTCCATCCCTTTTCTTTTTTTTTGTCTTGTATAAAATCCACTTCATATCACTATTCTAAATAATCTACATTGGTTACTAGAATCCTACTGCATATTCACTATCTCTAATCTCTATTATATACTATCTTGCCAAATCTTCTGCTTGATCCGATCTGTGACTTTATGCTATTCTTGCATTTACAACTTCATCACTTTCCTCCTTATTTAATCTTCACCACTGAATACAACACAACTTGTCCTTGTATATATATCAGCTGACACCTACAGACTGAGAGAACTTGATCAAAGCAATAAAGATACAAACTTATGTAATTATGAGAAGGAACAAGAAAGCAATGAGCTCCCACAACCCCACAATAACAGAAGCCAACAACACAAAATTGCACAGATAACCATAAGGAATAGCAGAAATTTAACAGTAGAAATGATAGAGATTTCCAAAAAGAATTTAGAGAGAGCCTGAAAGAAATAAAAGTTACAATAATTGAAGTGAAGACATCAGTACAAACTATAAACAATTGATTAGACCACATGGAGAATAGAATTGTTCTGTTAGAAGATGATCACTCCAAAAATGAATGCATAGTATGTAATTTAGAAAAAAAACAATTCAACAACATGAATTGGACATTGAAGAAATATGAGCCATCTTTAAAAATCAAACCTAAGAATAATAGGAATAGATGAAGGAATAAAAAGTGAAACCAAAGGGATCAACAATTTTTCAAAGAAGTAATATCAGTAAATTTTCCAAACACTGAGAAAGAGGTCAATATACTGGCACAGGAAACTTATAGAAACCCCTCTAGGCAGTAACAGAGAAAAGGTTTGCCGTACCACATAATAATCAAACTGACCAACATAGATACCAAGAAGAGAATCTTAAAGTCAATAAAAGCAAGAGAAGAAGAGACATTCAGAAGCAAACCAATCAGAATCACTCCAAACTTCCCAATAAAAGACATGAAAGCAAGAAGGATCTGGAATAATATATTCCAAACTCTAAAAGAAAACAATGTACAGCCAACAATTTCCTACCCAGAAAAACTCTCTCTCAAATTTGAAAGAGAATTAAAAATCTTCCATGACAACCAAAGCTAAAAGAATTTATGTCTTCCTAACCAACACTAGAGAAAATACTCAAAAAGATTAACTGCAATAAGTAATAATGCCAGAACAAGAGAAACAATAATTATCATCAACCTAAGTAAAGAAGAACAAACACTACCTCAAACAGAAGTTAAAACTCAAAAATTTAGAAATTAAAAATCATCTCTTGCTGGGTGTGGTAGTGCATACTTGTAATCCCTGAGCTTGGGAGGCGGAGACCGGAGGATTGCACAGGTTTGAAGCCAGCCTCGCTGGCTTAAGATACCCTGTTTCCAAATAAACTAATAATGAAAAATAGGCCTGGGAGTGTATCCCAGAGGTAGGAGGGCTTCCAGGAACCCCAGTACCACAAAAATAAATAAATAAATAAATAAATAAATAAATAAATAAATAAATAAATAGATAATCTCTCAATAATCACACTGAACATAAATGGCCTCAACTCCCCAATAAAAAGAAAAAGGTAGAAAAATAGATTAAAATCCAGAAACTAGGTTCTGCCTCCAAGAAACACTCATTGCAAACTAAAAGTGAAGGGCTGGAACAAGGTAATCCATACCAATGGAACTTGAAGACAAGTAGGAGTAGCAACTATAATATTAGACAAATTAGAATTCAAGCCCAAGCTTATCAAAAGAGAAAAATCAGGTCATATTTTACTGATAAAAGGAGCAATCCAGCAAGAGGAAAAAATGATGATCAACATCTATGCCCCAAACATAGGTGCAGCTACTTTCATTAAATTAACTCTTTATGACATTAAGTGACACATAGATCACAATACAATAATACTGGGAGACTCCAACACTCATCTCACACTGCTAGACTAATCCTCTAGACAAAAGGTCAGTAAAGATGCCTCAGAGCTGAAAAAAAAAACATAAACCAAATGGACCTATTAGAAGCATACAGAATATTCCATCCAAGAACACCAGAGTTCACATTTTTCTCATCTGCTCATTGAATCTTTTCTAAAATAGATAACATTCTAAGCCACAAAGTGAACACTAACAAATTAAAAAAATGTGAACTACTCCCCTGCATCATTTTAGACCACAATGGAATGAATCTAGTAATCAACTATAAGATCCAAAGTAACCACATAAACAAGTGGAGACTGAACACTGCTGAATAAGGAATAGGTCATAGAAGAAGTAAGAGGTAAAGTTAGGAAATTCCTAGAAATAAACAAAAATAGAAATTCAACATATCAAAACTTCTGGGATATTTTGAAGGCAGTAAAAGAGGAAAATTCATAGTACTGAGTGTCCATATAAGAATAGAAAATCACCAAATAAATGACCTAATGACACACCTAGAAGCCCTTGAAAAAAAGAAATAATCTAACCTCAAATCTAGTAGAAGACAATATATTTTTCAAATCAGAGCAGAAGTAGAGAATTAAAAATACAGAAAATCAACAAAACCAAAAGCTGGTTTCTTTAAAAAGTAAAGAAGATAGATAAATCACTAGCCAACCTAATCAAAAGAAAAAGCGAATCAATTTAAATTACAAAAAATAAGAGATGAAAAAAGAGATATCACCACTCATAGTGTAGAAATCCAGAGGACTATCAGAAACTACTTTGAAAAACTATACTCCAACAAAATGGGGAATCTGGAAGAAACTGACAACTTTCTAGAAAAATACAATCTTTCTAAACTGAGTATAGAAGATATAGAAAATTTGAACCAAAAGTAGCAATCAAAGAGATTGAAGCAGCAATAAAGAGCATACCATCAAAGAAATGTCCAGGATTAGATGGTTTCCCAAGTGAAATTTATTAAACCTTTTTAGAAGAGCTAATTCCAATACTATTCAATCTATTCTGTGAAACAGAAAGAAACAGGACTTTTATAAATTCATTATATGAAGCCAACATCGCATTAATATCAAAACCAAATAAATACAGCTCAAGGAAAGAAAATTACAGGCTTATATCTTTCATGAACTTAGATGAAAACCTGTTAAACAAAGTATTAGTGTAGGGCATGGTGGTACACGCTTTTAATCTTCGTGCTTGAGAGGCTGAGAAAGGAGGACTGCACAGCTTCGAAGCCAGCCTCAGCTACTTAGTGAGAAGGAGGACTGCACAGCTTCGAAGCCAGCCTCAGCTACTTAGTGAAGCTCTCAACAATTTAGTGAGACCCTGTTTCCAAATAAAATATAAAAAATAGGTCTGGGTAGCCGGGTGTGGTGGCGCACGCTTGTAATCCCAGAAGGTGGGAGGCTGAGACCAGAGGATCACAGTTCACGGACAGCCTCAGCTACTTAGTGAACCCCTTTGTAACTCAGTGAGACCCTATTTCAAAATAAAGAATGAAAAACAGGGCAGGGGGTGTAGCTTGGAGGTTGAATACCCCTGGGTTTAATCCCCAGACCCACAAAAAAATAGGTCTGGAAGTATAGCTCGGAAGTAGAAAGCCTCTGGGTTTTGCCGGAGCCAGCCAGCAAATGTATGGATTCTGAGAGAGGCATGAGGATGAAGAATTCAACTCTAAGAATTTGATTCTCAGAATATTTAATTCTTTTTTTAAATTTTTTATATTTTTGTTTAATTAAAAATTTATAATATTGTAATATACCAGACATATGAAGTTGCTATTTGAACCAGCATTAGGGATGGCAGTAACTTTATATGTTGAGAATTTTTTTTTAATTTTTTTTTGGTGCACTGTATTCATACATCATAGTAGGATACATAATTTTGTAGACATACATGCACACTTTTCCCAGTCAGCCCCCACCCAATCCCCACCCCATTCTCTCCCTATCCCTCCCTCCCATGCTTGGCTTAGTAGTTGACATCTAGTATTATGGCAATTTATCTAAAATTAAAAATGATAATCTCACATAACAGTTTCATTTGTCTGATACCAAGCTTTTGATGACTTCAAGATAACATTTCAATATTTCTTTTTGCTTTCTTTCTTACCAGAGAATATTTTTTTTCTATTTTTTAGGTGAAACTATCATATATTTATATATTTATTTTTCAGAAAAAAATATATCCTAATATGGAAAATGGACTCTAGGTACCCAAAACGATCTTGAAAAAGAACAAAGCTAGAAGATATATATTTTCTGATTTCAAACCATATAAAGCTACAATAATTGAAACAGTGTAGTACTATTCTAAAGGCAGATATATAAACCATTGGAGTTAAATACAAGCCTAGAGCTAAATTCTTCCCTATATTGTCAAGTTATTTTTGACAAGGTTTCCACGAACATTTGGTGGTGGAAATAAAAATCTTTTAACTAAATATTGTTAAAAATAATAATTACATGGAAAAGAATAAAACTGGACCCTTACCTAATCCCATATACAAATATTAACTCAAAATAGATAATAGACCTAAATATAAATCTTAAGACTATAAACTTTTAGGAGAAAATCTGGGTCATTAAACATCACAACATTGAAATTGGCAGTGATTTCTTGGTTATGATTACAATGGCACAGGCAACAGAGGAGTATACAAACTCCCTAAAAAAAAATTGTATATCCAAAGACAATGTAAACAGAGTTAACAGTTACTAATAGAATGGGATAAAATATTTCCAAATGCTATATCTGAAGGTATATTAATATTCCAACTAGAAATCCTAAAAATTAACAACAATAAAGGCAAACAATACCCTTTAGAGATAGGTAAAAGACTAACATAAATAATGAATCTCCACAGATAACCAATCTTAGTTGTCTGTTGGATGGAAAATCTTGTTTCTCTAGTTCTGGAGTGTGTTACCTATTTCTTCTTTGTAGTTAATCTCTTTGAGTATTTTCTCTAGTGCTGGTTTTGAAGACATAAATGCCTTCAGTTTCTGTTTGTCATGGAAGTTTCTTATTTCTCCATCTAATTTGACAGAAAGTTTTGCTGGGTAGGAAATTTTTGGCTGGAAGTTGTTTTCTTTCAGAATTGGGAATATGTTACTCCAAGCCGTTCTGGCCTTCATAACTTGGTTTGGGAAGTCTGGAGTGATTCTAATTGGTTTGCCTCTGAATGTCACTTGGCCCTTTGCTTTTGTTGCCTTTAAGATTCTCTGCTTGGCTTCCACATTGGTCATTTTGACAATTATGTGGCGTGGGGATCCTCTTCTCTGATCCTGTCTAAAGGGAGTTCTATAAGTTTCCTGGACCTTTGTATCAACCTCTTGCTCTATGTTTGGAAAATTTTCTGCAATTACTTCCTTGAAGAGATTGTTGATCCCTTTGGTTTCACTTTCTTTTCCCTCCTCTATTCCAATAATTCTTAGGTTAGCTCTCTTAAAATGGGCCCATATTTCTTCAATATCAGACTCCTGCTGTCGGATATTTTTTTCTAGATTAGAAACTATGAGTTCATTTTTGGATTGCTCATCTTCTAAGAGCGAGATTCTGTTCTCCATGTGTTCTAATCGGTTGTTTGTGCTTTGAATTGAGGCCTTTACTTCATTAATTGCATCCTTTATCTCTTTTTGGCTCTCTCTGAGTTCTTTTCGAAGCACCTCTATTATTTCTACAGTTATTTTCCTGATTTGATCTTCTAGAAATCTCTGATTTTCAGTTTTATCGGGTTCTGATGTTGTGGGGTTGTGGGCATTAATTGCTCCAGTATTATTCCTCTTTCCCATGATTTTGTAAGTTTGTGCCTTCTCTGGGTTCTTCCCTTGGGTCACTATGACTTCCCTTAAGGTGTTCTGGATCTCGAGTCAGTAGTATCTCAGACCCCACTACTCCTTTACTGGGTTGTATCACAGATTCTCCGACCCAGAGAGTCGATAGAGGCTGCTTTAGACTGTGGGGGGTGCCAGGTTGCAAGTTCTCCTATGGTGTTATATCTCTGCCACCGCCCCTCCCCCACTGGGTCAAGGTCCAGGGATTTCTCCTCTGTGGCCCGCAATTTGACTCACTGTTCTTGAGTACGCAGATGTAGCTGTACTGGCCTCGCTGAATTCGCTGCTGCTGCCGCCGATAGCAATATGGCGCCGCTGCTACGCCCTCGGCTGTGGGGCTGGTGTTTTTCTTCTTGATTTTGATTTCTACTCTGAATCCCTGCAGCGTGTGCTGAGCTCGGCCACTGGGAACTCTAGATGCTCTCTGTGCGGAGAAATCTCTCCTAGATGTTCCGCAGTGGCTCACCTCGGCTTGCTGTGGCCGTCTGGTGAATTCGCCGCTGCCGCCAGCAGTATGGTGCTGCTTCCGTGTCTGCCGCGTCCTCGGGCACGAGGCCGGTGTATCTCCTCTGTGGCTCTGTTCTCAGTCCACTTTCTCTCTGGAGCCTGGTGATTTTTTGTTTCACTGGTGATGGTGTTTTCTGGCTATGAAAGGCGCTGATTTTGTGGTAATGGAGATTTAATTCTAACATTGAATTCAACTCTAAGAATTTGATTCTCAGAATATTTAATTCTAACGTTGGGGAACAGCCAGCTTACTATCTCTACTGACTGACCTCTGCTCCTGGATCAGTATTTCCTACTGGTTGATGACTTCTCCTGGGTCAGTATTCTCTATTGTGCCAACTTACTGGCCGACCTACTGGCCGACGCCTACTTCTGGGTCAATATCATCTCCCTCTCTGGGCCTCTCCACTTCTGTGGTATTTGTAGTTACAGGTCAATCAACATTCTCGTGCTATCACCACCAGAATACAATAGAGACATATCCAAAGCACATACATTACAGGTAGTTTAATCAGTACCCTCGTGTCATTACCATCTGGTCTTCTCTCAGACCTTTTACTTTGAACATCACCACCTGATCTTCTCTCACACCTATTACTTTGAACTTTCCATAACCCCAAACCTTGTTGACTCTGGGCGAAGGAAAGTCAGCTGAGTCATAAATATTCTTTTAGGGGAAAAGCTTAATGGCTTCCCACAGGGTTCCACCCCCAGTACCACAATAAAAAAATAAAAAATAAAAATAAAATACTAGCAACACATATTCAAAAACCATACCAAGAAAATCATATATAATGATCAAGTAGGGTTCATCTCAGGGATGCAAAGCTGGTTCAACATATAAAAACCAATCCATGTAATTCATCACATAAACAGAAACAAAGACAGAAAAATCACATGATCATTTTCATAGATGCTTAAAATCATTTGACAAAATTCAACATCTATTTATGTTCAATAAGACTTCCAAAGCACAAGAAATTAAAGCAAGAATTAATAAGTGGGATCTCTTCAAACTAAAACGCTTCTTCTCATCAAAGGAAACCATCAAGAACCTAAAGAGGAAGCATACAGAATGGAAGAAGATCTTTACCAGCCACCACTCTGATAGGGGGCTAATATCCAGAATATACAAAGATCTAAATAGACTCTATACTAGCAAAACAAATAACCCAATCAAGAAATGGGGAAATGAAATGAGTAGACACTTCACAAAAGAAGAGATACAAATGGCCATTAGATACATGAAAAGATTTTCAACATCATTAGCCATCAGGGAGATGCAAATCAAAACTACACTGAGATTCCATCTAACCCCAATCAGAGTGGCAAACATAAAGAAATCAAACAACAACAATTGCTGGTGAGGATGTGGGGAAAAAGGAACTCTTTTACACTGTTGGTGGGAGTACAAAGTAGTTCAGCTACTATGGAGATCATTATGGAGATTCCTTAGAAAACTGAGAATAGATCCACCATTTGATCTGGCTATACCACTCCTGGGTATCTTTCCAAAGGGGTTGAAATCAGAGAACTGCATTAACATATGCATACTCATGTTCATAGCAGCACAGTGTGTAATAGCCAAAATATGGAACCAACCTAGATCTCCATCAACAGATGAATGGATTGTAAAATTTTGGGAAATACACACAATGGAATTCTATTCAGCTATAAAGAAGAATAAAATAATAGCATTTGCAAGAAGATGGAAGGAATGACAGAACATTATGTTAAGTGAGATCAGCCAAGCACAGAAAGAAAAGGGACATATGTTTTCTCTAATATGCCCAAGCTAGGGAGTAGTGGTAATACCAGGACTCCAGATGATGGAGGGGAAATCTCAGCAAAGCTTGAATGGAAGGATAGGAGAGGAAGAAAGCTGAAGTTGTTCAATGGAGGAGCTACATACCAATATGTCTAATAGTATAAATATAACATGCTTAACCTGGACACTTTATTGGGAGGGGGGAATGGAATTGGGGGGAAAGGGCACGAAGCACAATCTAAATGTACACCATTTTCAATATTTTCCACTTATAAATAAAAATAAATAAATAAATAAAATCACTGCAGAGAATCTGAATAGAAGGAGCATACCTCAATATCATAAAGGCAATCTACAATAATCCTTCAGCCAACATCATATTAAATGCAGAAAAACTGCAAGAATATTCCATAAATACAGGAACAAGATAAGGATGTCGATTATTACCACTTCTTTTTAATATAGTATGCAAGAATATAGCCAGAACAACAAGGCAAGAAAAGGTAATCAAAGGAGTACAAATAGAAAAAGAACTAAAACTATTCCTATTTTCAGATAACATGATACTTTACTTAGAAGACACAACGAACTCAACCGAAAAGCTTATAAATTTGATCAACAAATTCAGAAAAGTGTCTAAATACAAATTCAATCTTAAAACATAAGAAGCTTTCCTGTATGCCAACCATAAATCCACTAGAAAAAAATCCAGAAAACACTTCCCCTTGGGATATATCACACACAAAAAATGAAATACTTAGGAGGAAACTTAACCAAGGAGGTAAACGACCTCTAAAATGACATAAAACACTGATAAAAAGAAAATTGGAGAAGACCTTAGAAGATGGAAAGATATTCCATGATCTTGGGTAGGCAGAAAAAATATCATTAAAATGGCCATTCTTCCAAAAGTGATCTACAGATTCAATGCAATATCCATTAAAATACCACAGACCTAGAAAAATCAGTCCTTTAGGACTGATTTTGCCCAAGATGGTGGCGGCAGTAACTGCAGCAGCAACAGTTGGCAGCGGCCAAATAGGACATATATTCCTCTGAGAAACCCTGGCCAAATAGGACTTCTATTCCTCTGAGAAAACCTGGCCAAATAGGACATGTATTCCTCTGAGAAAACCCGGACAACAGATTTTGGTTTAATATCTGATTGGGACAACATACAGAGACATTTCCAGTCATGAATTTCTATCTAGAATATGAGAATGAGTGGAAAATGGAAGAATTAGAACAAGATGGCAGCATGGCATGCACCACCTCACACCTCAAGAAAAGTGATTTTTGGAAGAACATCCCAGAAGATATCACAAAATAGGCTGCTTCTGCCTCACATACTCAGGAATTCTTAACAACATACTTTGTAAGAAAAATGTTCAGGGTGCATTGGAGGGAGCCCAGCATGAATGGGCCGGGATGCCCAGACATGTGTCCTGGGAGCCTCAGTTCTCCTGGCTGCCATGCTCCTCTACACCATGCTGGGGTCCACGCTGCACTCAGTGCAGCAGATCCTGCTCTCCTGGTGAAACTGTCGGCCTCCGCTCTTGATGGGGAGATATAATCCATTGCTGCTAAGTACTCGGGCTCCAAGCTTTTGCAAAAGACATATACTGTTTTCTTTTATTAGAAAATATTGAAGAGGAGAGACCAAGATGGTAGTGGTGGTGGCAGCCAGTATTTAAGAGAGGCAGACAGATCCAATCCAATCCACCTTGAATTTTTGAAGAACTCTCACCCAAAGTAGACTGTTCCTGCCACACATGCTCAGGAATTCTGGACAACATACTATGTGAGCAAAATGTTTGGGACACATCAGAAGGAGCCTCGCATAGCCCTGTCGGCTGGTGCACTGCACGTCCCAGGAGAAAATGGCATTCATGGCTGCCACACTCCTTTGCACAGTGCTGGGAGCCTTTGTGTGCTCGGAGCAGCAGAACCCGCTCTCTGTGGTGAAGCCATAAACCTCCAACTTTGGAGGGGAGACAAAATCATTGCTACTAGGTATTCAGGCTCCTATGTTTTTCAAAAGATAAATACTGTTTTCTCCTACTTAAAAAATATGGAAGAAAAAATGGGACCCTCTGTAGATGACCTGCCCACAGTGATGGAGACCAGAACATGTCACACAGGAAGGCCAGTCCCAGGGCCAGCAAGGCCAGGATCAGAGCCTGCTGAGTGGCAAGGCTGGGACCAGGACCTGCTGCACAGCAAAGGGCCAGTGGGTCCCTGCAATCATGTGGTCAGGAATCACTTGTAGCAGGCAGTGCCTCACCTCATCTCTCAGCAGATCTCTAGATCCAGGTGACATCTATTAAAAAATTGTGAGTGGATCATCTCATCAAAGTCACTCACCTTCTGTCTGTCATGATTTCAGCAAATGGGAAATAGTGTGAAAAATAAAAGTAGGACTTCCAAGGAAGAGATAAACTGTAATTGATCAGGTGTGGAGAAGTAGAAACACTAATATACATTATTGGTGGGGTTGCAAATTAATGCAACCACTTTGATAAACAGCACAGAAGATCTTCAGAAGAATGAAAATGAACTTACCATATGACCCAGCAATAACAACTATGGGTATCTACCCCTGACAAAATAAAAACCAAACTATCAAACCAATGCACAAGTATCTGTGTTCATAGATACACAATTCACTGTTCCCAAAGTATGGAACCAGCCAAGATGTCCATCAACAGATGAGTGGATTACAAAACTATGGGATATAGACACAATGGAATTTTATCCAGCCATAAAGGAGAACAAAATTATGGCATCTACAGGGAAATGTCACAAAAATATAAAAAAGCAGATGTTTTCCCTAATATGCAAAAACTAGGGAGAAATGGGTAATAGGAGAAACTCTAGTTGAAGAAGGAGCCCTATAGAGGAGCAATTAAGGTGACCTATCTGAGGGGAGAGGAGGTGGAAAATGGAAACTCTTTAAAGCACATGAAGTACTTAAACATATCAATTCAATCACTCAATCAAGCATGGGAACAAGGGAGGGGGAGGGAATGGGATGGGAATTGGATAAAGGCTAATTGGGAGATGTGTGCATGTATATCTTCAAAAGTTTTTTATGCCATTAAGAATTTTGACTACAATGCACTAATAAAAATATATTAAAAGAAAAAATTCATTTGAAACAACAAAAACCCAGAATACCCAAAGTAGTTCTCATCAATAAAAATCATGCAGGAGGCATTGCAATACCTGACTTCAAAATATACTACAAAGCCATAGTAATAAAAACAGCATGGCACTGGCACTAAAACAGACACATAAACCAATGGAGCAGAATAGAAGACTCAGAAAAAATCCACACACTTATGGCCAGTCAATTAATTTTTGACAAAGATGCTAAAAACATACACTGGAAAAAAGATAGCTTCTTCAACAAATGGTATTGGAAAAGTGGTTAACCATATGCAGAAAAATGGAAACGAAACTCCACTTTCTCACTCTGCACAAGAGTCAATTCAAGATGAATCTAAGACTTCAACATCAAACCAGAGACCTTGCAGCTCCTTTAAGAGGGCATAAATCCAACACTTCAAAACATAGGCACAGGTAAAATCTTTCTCAGGAAGACCTCAAAGGAACAAGAAACTAAAAGGCAAATTAATACGTGGGATTGCATTAAACTGAAGACCTTCTGTTCAGAAAGGATACTTTTTAAAAAACCTCAACAGAGAGCTGAGAGAATGGGAGAAAATTTTTGCCAACTATTCTTCCAATAAAGGACTAATATCGAGAATATACAGCGAACTCAAGAAACTCACAGCTCAGAAAACAAATAACCCAGTCAAAAATGGGCAAGTATTGTGGGTGTAGTGGCACATGCTTTTAATCCTCACGCTTGGGAGGATCGCGAAGGTTTGAATCCAGCCACACTGGCTTAAGAGACCCTGTTTCCAAATAAAAATATAAAACATAGGTCTGGGAGTGTAGCCTGGAGGTAGAAGGGCTACCAGGAACCCCAGTACCATTAAAAATAAAATGGGCAAGTATAATAGACTTCACAAAAGAAGGAATTAAGGAATTCAAATGCCAATAAATTTATTAAATGTGCAATATTATTAGCAATCAGAGATATATAAATCAAAACTACCCTGAAATTTTACCTAACTCCACTAGAGTGTCAATCATTAAAAACACAAACAACAAAAAATGCTGGTGGGAATGTGGAGAATTAGAAACTCCAATATATTGTTGATGGGATTGCAAATTAGTGCAATCACTTTGATAACTGTATGGAGGATCCTCAGAAAAATTGGAATGATCCCTACCATGTGATCCAGCAATATCACTTATGAGTACATATCCAAAAGAATATAAATCAAACTACCAACTAATGCATGTGTTTATATGTTCATAGCTGCACCATTTACATTTGCCAAACTATGGAACTAGCCAAAATGTCTATCGACAGATGAATAGATTACAAAACTATGGAATGTGTACACAATGGAATTTTACTCAGGCAAAAAGAAGAACAAATTTACATCATTTTTAGGAAAATGGATAGTACTGGATAACATTATGCTAAATGAGATTAGTCAGTCACAAAAAGTAAGAAATTGGATGTTCTTTTTAATATGCACAAGCTAGGGAGAAAAGGGTCATAGGAGGAACTCTAGATGAAGGAGGAGAAACCATATATGAGCAAATAAGGAGGCCTAAATGAAGGTAATGGGAAGGATGAAGAGGAAAGTTCCCTAATATACATGATCTATATTCACAACCATATCAAAGTCAATCACTAAGGCAAATGTGAGAAGGAGGGAATGGAATGGGAATTGGGGAAGGCTAAATGACTGATGTGTGTATATATACCTCTACTATTTTGTACTCGATTAAAATGTATTACTACAGTGCATCAATAAAAAAAATTTTAAAAAGGAAAGATTATTGGAGAGTTCTAGTAAACAAGATATGGAGACTTTCAGTAAGTGGAAAGCCTTCACAGAATGGAGTTGCTTTTGATCTGGCTATCCATCTAACACCAAGTACTGGAATTAAAGGCATACACCAGAATGCCAGGTGGAGGTAGGTGTTTTTATTGCCATTTGTAGATATAGAAAGAGAGTCTTAGAGCCGGGAAGAAGTAAGACCAGGATCATTCAGCCAAGATTCAACTCAGGTTTTCATGATTTGAAAGATTATTTAAAACACTGTGACATAAATAAATAAAACAACCCATAAAATAACTGAGTAAAGGGAAATATTATGTAATATATGCAAAATCTGGACGAGGCCCAGTGATTTTTTGCATGCCTTTATTCCCAATACTTGTTAGGGTGAAACAGAAACATTTCAGGTTTCAGGCCTGCCGGTTTTAGATAAGTTAATGAGACCTTGTTTCAAAATAAAAGAGTGTTGAAGTCATAGCTTAGAGGTATAACACTCTCATTTTCAATCCCTAGTACAAAAAAAAAATAATTGGAAGAGATCTCTAAAGGTTGAATTCAAGTTGTGCTTTTCAGACTGGATGTACTTGGAAGAGATGGGAGCCCATTAGAAACCCTCAAAGAAAACTATGCCAAATGGCAGTGGTGTCGAGGCTGGCTTAGTGGTCTGAGATTAAGAATAGGGATCTTCTAGGATTTTGTTTCTTCATTGCCTTCACTAGTCATCTCCAAATCAATAAGATAAATGGAAGCAGGTGTGGTGGTCCATGCCTGTAGTCCCAGTACTTGGGAAGCTGAGACAGGATGATTGCAGGTTTGAGCTCAATCTCAGCAATGTAGTGAGACTCTTAGTAACTTAGTGAGACCCTGTCTCAAAGTAAAAGATAAGAATGACTGTGAGTGTAACTCAGAGGCAGAATTACCCTGGATTCAATTCCCAGTGAGAGAGAGAGAGAAGGAGAGGGAGAGGGAAGAGAGGGAGAGGGAGAAGAAGAGAGATAGAGAGGTAGAGAGAGAGAGAGAGAACTTAAAATCTGGCTGAAATAAACGTTAGAATTGAATTTGGCAGATAGGGCCTTCTGTCTCAATTATGTATATTCTTTGGGCAATTTTTTATTAAGCAACTATGAGCAAAGTGTTATGCTAGACAAGTACAGGAAATACAGAAATAGATTAAAACATGTTTGCTATATTCGGATTATTTTCTAAGACATGTATAAAATATTTTCCTATAGTTATCTAGATAATAAATGATTTATGCTTTTCTCTAATATATTATACAATTAGTCATAGATAGTACATAATCAAATGGGCCAATAGACTTTTATTTACAAAAATAGACACTGAGTTGTGTTTAATATGAGGACCAGAGTTTACTAACTTTAGCTCTACAGCATGGCTATTAACTTTGGCTGTACATTAAAATCACCTGGAGAGTTTTTAAAAATGCTGATGTCTGGGATTCCTACCCAGAGATTCTCATTTAATTGGTCTGGCATTGAGCTTTGATGAGGGCTCTTAAAAAGTTCCCAGATGATTTTAATGTGCTGATAATAGTAAGAACTACTGTTTCAAAAACAAACAGACTTGATTTTTAGCTCTGGCACAAAACATAGGCCAGAATGCAGTTGTGAATAGTTACCATGGGAATATAGAGGAAATTAATAACTGGTTTCAACTGGTAGAATTGGGAGAGTCTGCCTGGAGTAGGTGGTACATGACCTAGCAAAGTAAGAAAAATGCAATTGAGGGAGTAGCATGGTATAGCTGTTACTACTCTTATTCATGTACCAAGTCCTTCTTTAGGTACTTTTTTTGGTACTAGGGATTGAACCTAAGGGCATTGTGCCTCCATGTGACACCCTTAGGCCTCTTTTTAAAAGAACTTTATTGGTGCATTGTATTCATACATCTTAATGGGATGCAAGATGGTGGAAACATACATACACACCTCACCCAATTAGTCCTTACCCAATTCCCACCCCATTCCCTCCCCCTCCCTCTTTTTCATGTTTGGCTTAGTGATTTATATTGATATGTTTGTTAAAGTACATCATGTACATTAGAGAATTTTCCTCTTCCCCTTCCCATTCTCTCAGTAAGGTCACCTTATTTGCTCATCTATAGAATCTCCTTCTTCATCTAAAGTCCCTCCTGTGACCCATTTTCTCCCTAGCTTTTGTATATTAGGGAGAGCATCTAATTTCTTATTTTTTGTGACTAATCGCACTTAGCATAATGTCCTCCTGTTTCATCCAATTTCCTGTAAATTAAGTAAATTAAGTAATTGTGTTTTCCTTTATGGCTGAGTAAAATTCCATTGTGTACATATCCCATAGTATTGTAATTCATTCATCTGTTGATGGATGTCTTGGCTGGTTTCATAGTTTGGCTATGGTAAATTGTACAGCTATGAACATAAATATGCATGCATTAGTTTGGTAGCTTGGTTTCCTTCCTTTTGGGTAGATACCCAGGAGTGGTATTGCTGGATCATAGGGTAAGTTCATCCACGTTCTTCTGAGGAAACTCCGTACTATTTTCCAAAGTGGTTGTACTACTAACAGTAACATCAAAAAATAGGCCTATTTTTTTTCTTGAGACAGTGTCTCACTAAATTGCCGGAGCTGTCTTTGAACCTGTGATCCTCCTATCACAGCCTCCCAAGTACTGGGATTACAGGCCTGTATCTACCTCCTAAGTACTTTATATGCACTAGGGTACAAATTCTCACAACAATCTATTGAGGTTGGTAACATTATCATTATTATTTTTTGAAAAATGAAACTAAGACCCATATACATTAAAAAAATTTACAGCTGGGAATGGTGGTGCAAGCCTGTAATCTAGTACTTGGGAGGCTGAGACAAGAGGATCACAGATTCAAGGCCAGAATCAGCAATTTATAAAGATCCTTTTTCAAAATAAAAAATAAAAAGGGCTTAGAGTTGTGTCACAGAGGTAGAATTCCCCTCGATTCAATACCCAATAGCAAAAAAATAAATAAATTTGTATTATTTAGTCATATAGCTTGATAAATAGCTGAATGGCCAAAGTACTAGTACATTCTGAATATATATGTATATATATACTGTTATATAATATATAATTATGATAAAGTGAAAAATCAGGAAAACAAACACTACAAGTCAGTTGTTGCTTTTGGAAATGAGGAAGGAATAAAGGGGTTAAGACAGTTGTTTATCACATTTGGTTTACCTATATGTTAATAAGGCCATGTGTGAGCCAGTCATGATTGTTTATACTAAATCAATGAGTTTATGTAATCCAGATGTGGGTAGCAGATGTAAAAAGAGCTGACAGAGGAGCTAGACAAGGAATGAAACAGAGAAGAGGTCTTAAATCAAGAAGATTTAAGGGTGATGAATTTACAGTGTTTCCCAATCACCCTTGATCCCTGATGATTTTCTATCAACCTGACTATGCTACACAGTATCGTAGTTTAAGTTCCATCATCCCTGTCCCCTTCTTCATACACAGATAGATGTGTATTAGTTTGTCTTAAGTGATTCAAGTTATCTGATTCTCCAGGAGAGGCACTGAGGTGGATGACAATATGACCCAGGCCTCCTTCCCTACTTGTTAGTTTGTCTCATTGTCCTCTTCATTATTTTCCTATTTTCCTGAGAGCAGGGCCAAGTCTATGGATTTGAATTTAAAGGTGTTTAGGACCAGTGACTAGTCTCAGTTCTCTTTCTTGTTTCCCCATTTGATTTGGCACTCATAACAAACACAAGGGGAATGAAACCTGCAGCAAGCTTTTCATGTATCCTTTAAAATATCCAAGAACATTCCAGAAATGGCCCTAGGTAAGTGAACACAACCTTCGAATATCTTGAGTAGTAAGTCTCTCCCTGAGGAGAGTAACACGCTAACACTGAGAGGACTCACAACGTGGTGTGGTTACACTAAGGCCTGCCCCAGCAGTGTTAGCCAAAATGGGGCCATTCTGTCACTATCTGGTTGGCACTGTTTTGCCCAAAACGTTTGAGGCACAAGACCTGCCTCTCTGCCCCCAACCCATGGCTCATTCTCACTCCCGCACTGTTAACCCACAGTCCCAATTTTACTTTTTAAATTTCTACTTGAATCCCTTCTTCTTGTGCCCAGAAGATTGCCTTTTTCCCTTCTTATTTTTATTCTTCTCCTCCCCTATAGCATAGTATTCCCTAGTCCATTCTATCTCATATTTGCCATCACATGACACCATCTATCTATTTGCATTACATTTTTAATAGAAGAACATCTCCATTCTTTGTTTCCTTTCCTCTTCCCTGTCTTCAGCCTATTTCTCTTTTTTATTTTCTTTGGTGCTGGGGATTGAACCCAGGGGCATTTTGCCTCGAAGTTATGCTCCCAGACCATTTTAATTTTTGTTTTGAAACATAGCCTCACTAAGCTTCTGAGAGCCTCACTAAGCTACTGAGGCTATCCTTGTACCCGAATCCTCCTTTCTCAGCTTGCCAACTACTGGAATGACAGATGTTTGCCACCAGTTTTGGCTCTCAGCTTCTGTTATACAAAATAATATGGATGGGAACCAAATCCCTTGCCCTATTAATCTGCTTAACATTGCTGTGATAAAATACCTGACATAACTCAACTTGAAGGAGGAAAAGCTTGTTTTGAATGACAGTCTCTGAGATTTCAGTCCATGGTCTACTGATTCCATTGCTTTGGGCCTGAGGCAGAACATACTGACAGAAGGGCATGACAAATCAAATGTGGTCAGCTCATGGCAACCAGGAAAAGGGAGAGTAAGGACAAGAAATACCCCTCAAAGGCACCCCCCAGTCACCCACCTATTTTCACTAGGGTCTATCTCCTGAAGTTTCCAACAGGCCCCAATGACATGACCAGTTGTCAACAAAGCCTTCAGCACATTAATATTTAAGGGACATTTCAAATCCATATTATGGGAAATCATAGTAGAAGTGTGAAATTCAGATTGCTCAGCCCGAGAATTACCTCTACTAGAATACTAGAGAGGTCTATTTTATTTATTTTTTTACTTTTTAAAAACTTTTATTGGTGCATTTGATTCATCATCTTAATGGGATACAAGATGGTGGAGAGACATTCATGCACACATCATACAGTTAGCCCTTAAACAGGTCCCACCCATTCTTTCCTCCTCCCTCCCTTTCATGTTTGGCTTGGTGATTGCTATTGATATGCTTGTTAAAATACACCATGTGCATTAGAGATGTTCTCTCTTCCCCCTCCCATCCCCTCAGATCACCTTATTTGATCATCTATAGAATCTCCTTCTTTGTCTAGAGTTCCTCCCATGACCTACTTTATCCCTACTTTTCACATATTAGGGAGAGCATCCTATTTATTTTGTAACTGACTAATCTCACTTAGCATAATGTCCTCTAGTTCCATCCATTTTCCTGTAAATTAAGTAATTGTGGTTTTTGTTATGGCTGAGTAAAATTCCATTGTGTACATATCCTGTAGTTTTGTAATTCATTCATCTGTTGATTAACATCTTGGCTGGTTCTATAGTTTGGCAATGGTAAATTGTACAACTATGAACATAGATATGCACACATTAGTTTGGTAGTTCAATTTCCTTTCTTTTGGGTAGATACCCAGAAGTGGTATTGCTGGATCATATGGTAGGTTCATTCCCATTCTTCTGAGGATCCTCCATACTCTTTTCCAAAATTGTTGATCTAACTTGTAATCCCACTAACAATGTAGTAGAGTTCTCACTTCTCCACATCCTTAGCAGCATTTATCATTGTGTTTTGAATGATTGCCATTCTAGTTGGAGTTAGGTGGATTCTCAGGGAAATTTTGATTTGCATTTCTCTGATTGCTAATGATGTTAAGCACTTTTCATGCATTTATTGGCCATTTGAATTTCTTGCTTCATGAAGAAATTTATCTATTTAGTTCACTTGCCCATTTTTTGATTGGGCTATTTGTTTTCTTAGTGCTGAATTTCTTGAGATCTCTGTATATTCTAAATATTAGTCCTCTATCAGAGGAATAGTTGGAAAAAATATTCTCCCATTCTGTTGGATCCCAGTTGAGGTTCTTGATAGTTTCCTTTGCTATACAGAAGCTCTTCAGTTTTATGCAATCCCATGTATTGATTCACCTTCTAGTTTCTTGTTCCTTTGAGTTCCTATTGAGAAAGTTTTTACCTGTGTCTGTGTGCTGAAATGTTGGACCCAAGAAGCCTCAAGGTCTCTGGTCTAATTTCCAAATCTTTGATCCATCTTGAATTGACTCTTGTGCAGGATGAGAAAGTAGGGGTTATTTCCATTTTTCTACATATGGTTAACCAATTTTACCAACACCATTCATTAAACAGGCTATCTTTCTTCCAGTGTATATTTTTGACCCCTTTGGCAAAAATTGTCTGTACATGTGTGGATTTGTTTCTGAGTTCTATTCTGCTCCATTGGTGCATGTATCTATTTTTGTGCCAGTACTATGCTATGTTTTTATTACTGTGGCTTTGTAGTATAGTTTAAAGTCAGATATTATAATTCTTCCTGCATAGTTTTTGTTGCTGAGAACTACTTTGGCTATTCTGGGATTTTTGTTGTTCCAAACAATTTAAGGACTGATATTTTTATGTCTGTGAGGAATGATATTTATAATTTAATGTGTATTGTATTGAATCTTTAGATCACTTTTGGAAGTATGGAAATTTTGATGATACAATAGTCAATATTTATGTGTCAAACATAGGTGCAGCTACCTTCATAAAACAAACTCTGTGGCATTAAGTCACACATAAATCCCAATACAATAATAACGGGAGACTTCAACACTCCCCTCACACCATTATACTGATCTTCTAGACAAAAGACCAGTAAAGATGCCTCAGACTTAAAGAATACCATCAACTAAATGAACCTACTTGACACATATAAAATATTCCATGCAACTATAGCAGAGTTCACATTTTTCTCAACTGCTTATGAAATCTTCTCCAAAATAGATCACATCCTGGGTCACAAAGTGAGCACTAGCAAATTTTTAAAATTTTGACATATTTCCCTGTATCTTTTCTGTCCATAATGGAATGAAACTAGAAATCAGCTATAAGAAGACCCAGAGAAACCACCTAAACATGTGGAGACTGAACACCACACTGCTGAATGAAGAATGGATCATAGGAGAAGTAAGGAGTAAAATAAAGAAATTTCTAGAAACAAATGAAAATACTGATACAACATATTAAAACCTCTGGGACACTTTGAAGCCAGTATTAAGAGGAAAATTCATAGTACTGAGTACTCACATAAGAAGAACAGAAATTCACCAAAACATAATCTAATGCTACACCTTAAAGGCCTTGAAAAACAGGAACCCCAAAGCCAGTAGAAGACAGGAAATTATTAAAATCAGAGCAGAAATCAATGAAGTAAAGAATAAAAACTACAGAAAATCAACAGAACCAAAAGCTGTTTATCAAAAAAATAAAAAAGATAGATAAACCACTAGCCAACCTAACAAAAAAATAAAAGAGAGAGAGAGAATCCAAATTATGAAGATAAAAGAGGTCTATTTTTGAGACCAATATCTGAGTATGTATATAGGTTGTGTGTTTCTGGGCCATATTGTGGATGGAGTATGCTGCACTAATGGAACTACTATGTTTGGCGTATCATTAGCTCCCAAATATCACCTCTTAAGCAGATTCCTGGACAAACATGGCCATTGAACAGATGTACCTGAAATAGAGATATCCAGTGAGCCAAAGCAAAGGGCAAAGTAAGTTAATTTCTCCAAGTCATTTGGGCAGAGTATACCATCTTCAAAAAGAGGTCAGGGCAAGTCAGGATACTCAGCAATAAAAAAATAGCTAGGGGATAGCAAGGATATGTTGCCTCCCTTTGTCTGTATAGCAAATAAAATTCCAGACCTGAAAATGGGTAAGGTTTCTAAATGAGATTAATTTGGCCTTATAGCCATATATCTCATTTAAAGTAACTCTATGCAAATGTTTCCTATTTCACCCAAATGCCCAGGGGTGTCCAGAGGAGCACAATAGAAACAGTTGTGGGAGCACAGAATGCTGAATATGTGGGTAAGAAATTCACTCATTCACCTCAGCAACTCTGAGAAGAATAATGGCATCAGAAGCACCGTTTTGTTTTTTTTTTTTTTTTTTTTGAGGTTTATGTGCCAGGTACTCTTCTTTTCAGAAGATGAAATTGAAGCTCAGAAAAATTAACTTGCTACAACTAACAGAAAATTGATGACTAAGCCAGCTATTAGGAAGCTGCCTGGCTTGACATCATTTTTAAGAAATGGATAAGGGTACAAGGTAATATCACCAGCAGGAGCACTGAGATGTAGTACTGGGATTCAGGTGTAGCAAATGAGGTGCCTAGCTAGGGTGTCACCTGTATGAAATTATCGCACCACTGGCCATCCCTGCACTTGAACAAGGCTGAGAATGAGTGCTCCTTTAATGTTTGAGCTGTAGATACCTCACTTGTCTCATCATTCAGTCCTGTTGAGTAATACGAGTTTTTACAGAACTGGGGAGAAGGCATGAGATTTTAAAGAATTTTATGCTGGATGTGGTGATGCACAGCTGTGATACCAGTACTTGGGAGGCTAAGACAGGTGGATTGATTGTAGCTTTGAGGCCTGTCTTAGCAACTTGGCAAAAATTAATTTCCAAATAAAAAACAAAAGGGATTGTAGGTATACCTTGGTGACAGAACACCCATAGATTAAATACCCAGCATCAAAAACAAAATAACATAGCTGGGCATGGTGGTGCACACTTGTAATACCCGCACTTGGGAGGCAGAGACAGGAGGATCGCCCAGGTTTGAAGCCAGCCATGCTGGATTAAGAGACTCTGTCTCAAAAAATAAAATAGGACTGGGAGTGTAGCCTGGAGGTAGAAGGGCTTCCAAGAACCCCAGTACTACCAAAAAAAGACCCAACAACATAATTTATGTTATATATTATGTAATAATAATAAATATTAATAAGTATTAAGGATATAACATATTATATATTATATATACATACATACCTGTATTTGTGCATTTCACCTGAGGTTACTAAAATTTTAACTAAGCATTTCACATAAAAATTAGAGCATTTTGATATATTAATCTTAAAGGGTAATTGCCATAGAAACAACTATAACATCTTAGAAGCTTAATATAATTAAAATTTTATTTCTCACTTCATAGTCCAAACAACTGTTTGGTGGAAGCATCCCACATGGGAACTCTGAGAGCCAATCTCCTCCCATCATTTTCTAAGGGTTTGGTGTCCTCTACTTGAATCTTTGCATCCAAACAGGAAAGAGAAAATAGGAATATGAGGAGGGCCTCAGGAGATTTTTTTAATGAGCCAGATTTGGAAGTTATGTAGATCCTTTCCATTCACATTCACTTGGCCAGAATTATGTCAGTTACATGACCTAAATGCACTCTAGTTTCACATGATGTCAAAGGTGAAAACATAGGGCTGTAACACAAGAGCCTGCACATGTGTGAGCATGTGTGCATATGTATGTTTTTTTAAGATATAGGTTAATAGTGACATAGAATGGAAGTGGAAATCATGACAAGAGTTAATAATTAACAAAAAATTTTTAACTTCACTGTGTGGAGTTAAGGTATAAAGCATGATGTTGTGGGGCATGGTGGCAAACACCTGTAATCCAGGTACTAAGGAGGCTGAGACAGGAGAATTGTAGGTTTGAGGACAGCCTAAGAAATGTAGTGAGACTTTCAGAAACTTAGTGAGACCTGTTTCAAATAGAAAATAAAACAGGTTTAGAATATAGCTCAGAGGTAGAATGTCTTTAATCTTTTGTACCACAAAAATGATGTTATTGTTTTTCTAGGTAATTGAGATACATCACTAGGTTGCTTATTATGATTTTTAAAAATTTTAATGTAGGCACTTGCTATAAATTTTCCTCATATAACTACTTTCATAGTGTCCCAGAGATTTTGGTATGTTGCATCTATTTTTGTTTGATTTTAGAAATTTTTAACATTTTATTTCATTTCTTTTATGATCCACTCATCATTCAAAAAATGTATTGTTCAGTTGAGTGTGGTAGTGGTACCCACATGTAATCCCATTGCTTGGGAGGCAGAGACAGGACCATAGCAGTTTGATATAGCCTAAGTAACTTAAGACATTCAGCAACCTAGTGAGATCCTGTTTCAAAATAAAACAATAAAAAATGGCTGAGAGTTAGCTCAGTGGTAGAATACACATGAGTTCAATCTTCAGTATCCCTCCAAGAATATTGTTCTATCTCCATGTGTTTATGTAGTTTCTATAGTTTTCCTTGTGTTGATTTCTAATTTTCTTCCATTAAAATACAGTAAGATGCAAGAAATTATATCTTTGTTGTTTGTATTTACTAAGAATGGCTTTGTGATCTAGGATATCCTCTGTTTTGGAGAAGTTTTCATGAATAGCTGAGAAGAAAGTAAATTTTGGCCCTAATTCTCATTTGCTTAACTACTCTTCCAGTGAGAGTCATCTTTTCATGAGCACTGGGATTTTTTGTGTGTTTTCTATGTGTGATACTTTGTTTTTCATTTTTTTTTAAGTTTTATTGGTGCATTGTAGTCATACATCTGAATGGGATACACGGTGGTGAAGACATATCACCCAATTAGCCCTTATCCAATTCCTGCCCTATTCTATTTCTTTAAGTATTTACTATAGTGCTGGTTTAGTAGTTATGATTTCTTTTAGTTTATGCTAATCTTGAAAGATATTTGTTTCTCCTCTATTCAGAAGGGTATCTTTGCTGGATATAGCAATCTTGGTTGGCAGTTATTTTTCTTCAGGGCCTAGAATACTTCATTACTAGCCCTCCTGGATTTTAGCATTTCTGCTGAGAAATCAGAAGTTATTCTGAGTGGTCAGCCTTTAAATGTGACCTGACATATTTCTTCTTGAGGCTTTTAAAAATAACATAGCCACGGGTGCCCTCACCAGAAGCCAAACAGATGGGGCTTCCTAATCTTGAACTTTCAACCTGCAAAACTGTAAGTTAAAGAAACCATTCTTTATGATGTACCATGTTTCCGGTATTTTATTATAGCAACAGAAAATAATCTAATACATAGATAAGTGTAGATAATGAAAGATTTATGATAGCATAACAAATGGACATATCTATTATCTTTTTATTTTGTAGCAAAAACAGAAAAAATGTACTTATTTAGTATGAATTTCAAATACAGTACAATTTTATTGTTTATGTTGTATGTAGACCCTCTAGACATATTCATCCTACATATCTGCTGCTTTGTATTTTCTATTCTAACTTTCCCCATCTCAAATTCATCTCATCTCTGCCTCTGTTTTATCTCTATCTATATATTTGATTTTTTATATTGTACATAGTTATGTAATATTTTTCTTTCTTTCTGACTTATTTTACATAGGGTAATATACTCCAGGCTCATCTATGCTGTAGCAAATGCTGACATCTCATTTTTAGGGCTTAATAATACTCTATCTATATATTTACATACCTAACATAAATTAAAATATTTTTTCCATTTTTATATCACCAACACTTAGATTATTTCCATATATTGGCTATTGTGAACATTGCTGCAATGAATGTGGGAATGCAATACCTTTAAGGTGATGATTTAATTTCCCTTGGGTATGTGCCTAGAAATGTGATTGTTAATTCCTGTGATCGTTCTATTTGTAAGTTCTTTAGAAATCTTGATATCACTTTTCTTAATGACTGTACCAATCTATATTCCTAGCAATAGTGCACAAAGGTTTCCTTTTCTCAACACTATTACCAGCATATCTTTTTACTTCTTAATAATAGACACTCTAAGACAACTGAGGTAATATAGTGGAATTGCTTGGCATTTTCTTGATAATGATGTTGAGCACATTTTAATATATGTTAGCCATTTTTATGTCTTCTTTGGAGATATATAGTTGTATATCTTCTTTATAAATTTTAGATACTAAACAATATATCAGATATATTGTGTACAAATATTTTTCCCAGTCTGTAAGCTGCCACATTTTTATTGATAATTCCCTTCGCTTTGCAGACAACTTTAAGTCTCATTTATTTGTTTTTGCTTTTATGGCCTGAGATTTTATGTAATATGCAAATATTTTTTCAAGGACAATGTCTGGGGTATTTTTCTTTATATTCTTGACTAGGAGTTTTATAGTTTATAATCTTACATGTGGGTATTTTATTCATTTATGTTGATTTTCCTGTGTAATATAGAGATCTCATTTCATTCTTTTGCAGATGGAAGTCAGTTTTTCCAGGGTTATTTACTGAAAATATTCTCCTTTCCCCCCTGTGTTCTTTTGATGCCCCTGTCAAATATTAGTTGACCATATCAGGCATTGTGGTGTATGCTTCTATTCCCAGTAATTAGTGGGCTGAGACAGAAGAATCATAGGTTTGAGGACAGCCTCAGCAACTTAGTAAGACTCTCACGACCTAGATAAAACCTATTTCAAAAATAATAAAAAAACTGCAGGTATAACTCAGAGGTAAAATGCCCTGAGTTACATCCCCAATACTGAAAAAAAATAGTTGGCCTTATGTGTTATTCTATTTTCTGTTGTTTAAACATAATAATGTTACTAGGTATTTTATTTAAAAAAAGAATTTTATGTAACTCACACTGTGAGAAGCTGAAAGTGGAAGATCAGGTGGCCCTATTTGTTTGAATTCCGGTGAGGTACTCTCCAGCTGTATTATAACATGGTAGAGAAGCAAAAAGGAAAATAGCCACATGCAAAAGGGACCAAGAATGAGGAAGATGGCGACTGAGAGTAGCAGCAGGTACAAATCCTGTTGACTCGATCCCCATTGTGCCAATAACGGAACACTACAAAGCTAGATAAAACAAGCAACAGAGGAATAAGAACTTTAAACACAAGTGATAGGTAAAGACTGGAAGACCATCCAGAGATGGGGGGGAAAGCCCTACCCTCAGTGGCAGGAGCCAATTCATGTGCAGCTTCCCGCACAGTACTGCGCGCCAGTGATGAAAGGAGAACAAAGGATATGAAGTTCTCACAGCAGACGCATGGGGTGTAAGTCAGCTGGGGAAGAACTGCTACGGCAATTGGGAGCTAACCACGCTAAACCAGAATAAAAACTCTCCACTCTCACGGGCGCCTCTGTGACATCATCAGTGCAGTCACAGTCCAGCACACCCCGCCCACCAGAATTCCAGCCAGCATAGGAAGTGTGAGTAAAGCTGCAGCCTAAAGGGGATTGTTTAGCGATGTGCTCCTAGGGACCAGTGCTGCTATGATAAACTCCCTAGGTCTGATATCTAGTGATTCAAACTCAGTATAGGTGGAGTGTTGACAAAGAGTACCACACTCCCTAGAGGCTCAGAGCTGGCCTCAGTAACACTACCTCCCATTTGTGGAGAATGTGGGGAAATCAATCCTGACTGTCCTTACCTGTGGAGAACAAAGGGTCCCAAAATAACGGAGGCAGAGAGAGACCTAGACACTATACCGGTGGAAAGCGGGAGGGTGACCTGTGCTTAATACCTAACACAGACTGACTTGTAGTGGCCACTTACATAGACTAAGAAAATCTCAGATAACCAAACTCACAGCAGGAAGGTTGCTGGTTGTACTCGGTATGTGCACAGGAAGAGACTGCTGCAGACCTATATGCTGGATCATCATTTATTGCAGAGTTGCATTAATTCGTGTTTGAGGTTGCTTTGGTTTTATTTGCTTCTTCTTATGTGTAAGAATGGGCATACCTGGTCGGTTATCTTGTTTTTGTCGGGTTTTTTTTTTTGTTTGTTTTATTGGTTTTTTAAAAATTTTTAACCTGTCCCCAAAGCCTCTTCCTCTGTACATACCAACTCTCTTCTATCCCTTTACTATCTTTCTTCTGCTTTTTAGCTATCCCCTTTGTTCTGTATCAAACCTACTTCATAAAATTATACCACGGAATCTACATTGTTTACTAGAATACTACTTTATCCTTTCTATCTTTAACCTCTAGTATATACTAAAATATAACAAACTCATACTTTCACTCTATTGGACTATACCTGAGATTTTACCCTATTCTTCCATTTACTCCTCCACTTCTCTCCTTCTTCAACATTAACTATTGAATACAATACAAACCTCCTTGGATTTACCAGCTGACACCTAGAAACTGAAATAAATACATCAAAAGCAACAGAGGCAAACATCTAAAGCCATGAAAAGGAAGAATAACAAAGGAGCAATGAGCACCCACAACTACACAACTACAGAATCTGATAACACAGAACTGCAGAGTTCTCCAGAAGGTCAAACCAGAAATGTATCTGAAGATTAATACAGGAATTCTGAAAAAAAATTTAGAGAGAGTATGAAAGAAATAAAGGATGCAATCACTGAAGTAAAGACATCTAGTGAAACTATAAATAATTGCTTAGACCATAGGGAGAGTAGAATCTCGCTCCTAGAAGATGACCACTCCAAAAATGAACACATATTTTATAACATAGAAAAAGCAATTCAACAGCAGGAACTAGACATTGAAGAAATATGGGCCCATCTTAAAACACTAATTTAAGAATAATAGATATAGAGGAGAGAAAAGAAGGTGCAACCAAGGGGCTCAACATTCTCTTCAAAGAAGTAATAGCAGAAAATTTCAAAGCATACAGAAAGATATTGAAACACAGTTACAGGAAACTTATAGAACCCCCTTTAGACAAGATCAGAGAAAAGGTTCTCCACCCCACATAATAGCCAAAATGATCAATATAGAAGCCAGGGAGAAGATCTTAAAGACAACAAAAACAAAGGACAAAGTGACATTCGGGGGAAACCATTAGAATCACTCTAGACATCCCAAACCAGGTCATGAAAGCCAAAACATGAAAGGAAACAACTTGCAGCCAAAAATTTCTTGCTCAGCAAAACTATCTCTCAAATTAGATGGTGAAATAAAATTCTTCCATGACAAGCTGAAGCTAAGGGGATTTATGTCTTCAAAACCAGCACTAGATAAAATACTCAAAGAGATCAACTACAAAGAAGAAACTAGCAATTCATACCAGAACCAGAAAAACAAGAGTTTCCATTCAGTAGACAACTAAGAAGAAAAGAACAAACACTATTTCATACAGAAGTAAAATTGCACCATGTTGGGAATTAAAAATCATCTCTCAATATAAATGCCCTCAACTCCCCAATAAAAGACACAAAATGGCAAAATGAATTAAAAACCAGAATCCATCTATATTCTGCTTGCAAGAAACACACCTTACAATTAAAGATAGCAACAAACTCAAGGTAAAGGGTTGGAGCAAGGTAATCCAGGCCAATGGAACACAAAGACAGGCAGGAGTAGTAACTATGATTTCAGATAAGTTAGACTTCAAGCCCAAGCTTATTAGAAGGGACAAAGATGGTCATTTTTTTTTACTGGTAAAAGGAAAAATCCAGCATGAGGAAATTACAATAATCAACATTTATGCTCCAATCTTAGGTACATCTACTTTTATAAAACAAAATCTTTGTGATATTAAGTCACATATAAATCCCAATACAATAATACTGGGAGACTTCAACACACCTCTTACAGCATTAGATCAATCTTCTAGAAAAAAGGTCAGTAAAGACATCTTGGACCTAATGAACATTATTAATCAAATGGACCTGATAGACACATATAGAATTTTCCACCCATCTACAGCAGAGTTCACATTTTTCTCAGCAGCTCACAGAACTTTCTCCAAGATAGATCACATGCTGGGTCACAAAATGAGCACTATCAAATTCAAGAATTGTGACATAATACCCTGTCTCTTTTCAGACCATAATAGAATAAAACTAGAAATCAACTATAAGAAGACTCAGAGAAATCACATAAACATGTGGGGACTGAACACCACACTCCTAAGTGAAGAATGGGTCACTGAAGAAATAAGGGGTGAAATCAAGAAATTCATGAAAACAAATGAAAATAGAAATACAACATATCAAATCCTCTGAGACACTCTGAAGGCAATATTAGAGGAAAATTTATAGCACTGAGTGCCCACATAAGAAAAACAGAAAATCATCAATAAACAATTTGATGACACAAATCAAAGCCCTTGAAAAGCAGGAACCATCTGAACCCCAAAGCAGTAGAAGACAAGAAATTGAGCTGGGCATGGTGGCACACGCTTGTAATCCCAGCATTTGGGAGAATGAGACAGGAGGATCGTGGTTTGCGGACAGCCTCAGCTACTTAGTGAGGCCCTTCACAACTCAGTGAGACCCTGTTTCAAAATAAAGAATAAAATAATGGGCAGGGGGTGTAGCTCGGAGGTCAAATGCCTCTGGGTTCCATCCCCACACCTGCAAAAAAAAAAAAAAAAAGAAAGAAAGAAAGAAATTGTCAAAATCAGAGTGGAAATAAATGGTAGAGAATTTTAAAAAAATACAGAAAATCAACAAAACCAAAAGCTGGTTCCTTGAAAATTAATAAGATAAAGCACTAGGCAATTTAACTAAAAAAAACCCCAAATTATGAAGACACAAGATGAAAAAGGAGATATCACAACTGACAGTGTAGAAATTCAGAGTATTATCAGAAATTACTTTGAAAAACTATACTCCAACAAAATGGAAAATCTGGAGAAAATAGACAACTTTCTAGATAAATACAACCTTCCTAAACTAAGTCAAAAACATAGAAAACTTAAATTAACCAATAGCAATCAAAGAGATTGAAACAGCAGTGAAGGAATTACCATCAAAGAAAAGTGCAGGACCAGATGGCTTCCCAAGTGAATTTTATGAAACCTTTATAGATGACCTAATCCCAATACTCCTCAATCTATTTCATGAAATACAGAGAGACAGGACTCTCCCAAATGCATTCTATGAAACCAACATCACATTAATACCAAAATCAAATAAAGACAGTTCAAGAAAGGAAAACTACAGGCCTATATCTTTTATGAACTTGGATGCAAAACTGCTAAGCAAAGTACTAGCAATACACACTGAAAACCACGTAATGAAAATCATACACCATGATCAGGTAGGGTTCATCCCAGGGATGCAAAGCTGGTTCAGCATATGAAAATCAATCCTTGTAATACATCATATAACAGATCCAAAGACAAAAATCACATGATCATTTCACTAGATGCTGTAAAAGCCTTTAATAAAGTTCAACATCCATTTATGATAAAAAGCACTGCAGAGAATCGGAATAGAAAGAACATACCTCAAAATCATAAAGGCAATCTACAATAAGCCCACAGCCAACATCATATAAAATGGGGAAAATCTTCAAGAATTTCCCCTAAAAATGGGAACAAGACAAGGATGTCCATTATTATCACTTCTCTTCAATATAGCACTTGAGACTCTAGTCACAGCAATAAGATAAGAAAAGGAAATCAAAGGAGTACAAATAGGAAAAGAAGAATTCAAACAACTATTTGCAGATGACATGATACAATACCTAGAAGAACCAACAAACACAACCAAAAGACTTACAGACCTGATCAACAATTTTAGCAGAGTATCTGGATACAAAATAAATCTCCACAAATCAGAAGCTTTTCTGTACATGAACCATAAATCCACTGAAAGAGAAATCAAGAAAACACTTCCACTCAGGATTTCCCACAAAAAAAACACTTAGGAAAAAACTTAATTAAGGAAGCAAAAGACCTCTAAAAAGAAAATGATAAAACATTGAAAAAGAAATCTAAGATCTTAGAAGATCGAAAGATCTTCCCTGTTCATGAATAGGCAGAATAAATATTATCAAAATGTCCATGCTCTCAAAAGTGATCTATAGATTCAATGCAATACCAATTAAGCTACCAAAAACATTCCTGACAGACATAGAAAAATCAGTTCTTAAATTCATTTGGAACAACAAAAATATCAGAATAGCCAAAGTATTTCTCAGCAACAAAGCCACTGTAATAAAAACAGCATGATATTGGCACAAAAACAGACATATAGACCAATGGAGCAGGTTAGAAGGCTCAGAAACAAATCTGCACACTTTCAGCCATTTAATATTTGACAAAGGGGCCAAAAACATACACTGGAAGAAAAATAGGTTGTTCAACAAATGGTGTTGGCAAAACTGGTTAACCATATGCAGAAAACTGGAAATTAATTCCACTTCCTCACTCTGCACAAGAGTCAATTCAAGATGGATCAAAGACTTGGAAATTAGACCAGAGACCCTGAGGCTCCTCGAAGAGGGCATAGGTCCAACACTGGAACACATAGCCACAGAAAAAAACATTCTCAACAAGACCCCAAAGGTGCAACAACCTAAAGGCAAATCAATACATGAGACTGCATGAAACTGAAGAGCTTCTGTTCAACAAAGGAAACTGTCAGGATCCTCAACTGAGAGCCAACAGAATGGGAGAAGATTTTTGCCACCTATCCTTGACAGAGGGCTAATATCTAGAATATACAAAGAGCTTAAGAAGCTCAACACTAAAAAATAATCCAATCAAAAAATGGGCAAGTGAACTAGATACTTCACAAAAGAAGTTCAAATTGCCAAAAAATGCATGAAAAAATGTTCAACATCGTTGGCAGTCAGAAAGATGCAAACCAAAACAACCCTGAGATTTCACCTAACTCCAACTAGAATGGCAATCATTCAAAACACAAACAACAACAAATGCTGGCAAGGATGTGGAGAATTAGGAACCCTAAATATTATTGGTGGGATTGCAAATTAGTGCAACCACTTTGGAAAACAGTATGGAGGATCCTCAGAAGAATAGGAACAAATTTACCATTTGACTCAGCAATACCACATCTGGGTATCTATCCAAAAGAAAGGAAACCAAAATACCATACTAATGCATGTGTATCTATGTTTATAGCTGCACAATTTACCATTGCCAAGCTATGGAACCAGCCAAGATGCCCATCAACAGATGAATGGATTACAAAACTATGGGATATATACACAATCGAATTTTACTCAGCCATAAATAAAAACAAAATTACAGCATTTCTAGGGAAATGGACAAAACTGGAGGGCATTATTCTAAGCTAGGTTTGTCAGTCACAAAAAGTAAGAAAACAAATGCTTTCACTAATATGTGAAAGCTAAGGTGAAATGGGTCATAAGAGGACCTCCAGGTGAAAAAGGAGATCATATAGAGGAGCAAACAAGGCAACATAACTGAGGGGATGGGAGGGTGAAGAGGGAAACTATCTAAAGCACATAATGTACATAAAAAAAAACATTTTGATGTCGACCACTATGCCAAGAATAAGAGGGAGGGAAGGAGATGGGAGGGAGTGGAGAAGGGATAGGATTTAACATGGTGATGTGTGCATGTAGATCCACACAAAGTTTTTATCCCATTAAGATGTATGAATTCAATGCACCAATAAAAAAAGGGACCAAAATTTTTGTTTTTCTTTCTCAGAATTATTTTGGATATTTGGGATTTTTCATGCTCCTAAATAATAATATTTTTTGGATTTTTATGAAGATTACTATTAGGACTTAATAGGCATTGTTGTTGAATCTGTACATTGTTTCAAGTGGTATGAGTATTTAAGTAAAATCTTTTTTAATTTTTTTATTCTTTATTTTTTAATTTATTTATTTTTTATTGGTGCACTTTATTCATACATCATAATGGGATAAAAAAAAAACTTTTGTAGACATACATGCACACATCGCCCAAGTAGCCCCTACTCGATCCCCACCCCATTCCCTCCCCATCCCTCCTTCCCATGCTTGGCTTAGTGGTTGACATCTAGTATTAGAGCAATTTATGCAAAATTAACAATGATAATCTCACATAACATTTTCATTTTTCTGATACCAAGCTTTTGATGACTTAAAGATAACATTTCAATATTTCTTTTTGCTTTCTTTCTTACCAGAGAATATTTTTTCTTTCTTTTTTTAGGTGAAACTATCATACATTTATTTATTTTTCAGAAAAAATCTATCCTAATGTGGAATATGGAGTCTAGATACCCAGAAAGATCTCGAAAAAGAACAAAGCTAGAAGATGTATATTTTCTGATTTCAAACCACATAAAGTAGCCAGGTGTCGTGGCACACGCTTGTGATCCCCGTGCTTGGGAGGCAGAGACAGGAGGATCGCGCAAGTTCGAAGCCAGCCGCGTGCGCTGGTTTAGGAGACCCTGTTTACAAATAAAAATGTAAAAATAGGTCTGGGAGTGTATCCCGGAGGTAGAAGGGCTTCCAGGAACCCCAGTACCACCAGATAAAAAAACCATATAAAGTTACAATAATTGAAACAGTGTAGTACTATGATAAAGGCATATATATAAACCATTGGAGTTAAATAAAAGCCTAGAGATAAATTCTTCCATATATTGTCAAGTTATTTTTGACAAGGTTTCCACAAACATTTGGTGTAGGAAATAATAATCTTTTAACTAAATATTGTTGAAAAATAATAATTACATGAAAAAGAAAAAAAATTGGATCCTTACCTAACACCATATACAAATATTAACTCAAAATAGATAAAAGGCCTAAATATAAATCTTAAGACTATAAACTTTTAGAAGAGAATCTGGGTTATTAAACCTCACAACATTGAATTTGGCAGTGATTTCTTGGATATGATTTCAAAGGTACAGGCAACAGAAGGGTAAACAAACTCCATAAAAAATAAAGAAAATTATTGTATATCCAAAGACAATGTAAACAGAGTTAAAAGTTACTGATAGAAAGGGATAAAATATTTCCAAATGCTATATCTGAAGGTATATTAACATTCCAACTAGAAATCCTAAAAATTAGCAACAATAAAAGCAAACAATACAATTTAGAGATATGTAAAAGACTAACATAAATAATGAATCTCCACAGATAACCCATCTTAGTTGTCTGTTGGATGGAAAAACTTGTTTTTCTGGTTCTGGTGTGTGTTACCTAATTCTTCTTTGTAGTTAATCTCTTTGAGTATTTTCTCTAGTGCTGGTTTTGAAGACATAAATTCCTTCAGTTTCTGTTTGTCATGGAAGCTTCTTATTTCTCCATCTAATTTGATAGAAAGTTTTGCTGGGTAGGAAATTTTTATCTGGAAGTTGTTTTCTTTCAGAGTTTGGAATATGTTACTCCACACCCTTCTGGCTCTCATGACTTGGTTTGGGAAGTCTGGAGTGATTCTAATTAGTTTGCCTCTGAATGTCACTTGGCCCTTTGTTTTTGTTGCCTTTAAGATTATCTGCTTGGCTTCCATATTGGTCATTTTGACAATTATGTGGCATGGGGATCCTCTTCTCTGATCCTGTCTAAAGGGAGTTCTATAAGTTTCCTGGACCTGTGTATCGACCTCTTGCTCTGTGTTTGGAAAATTGTCTGCTATTACTTCCTTGAAGAGATAGTTGATCCCTTTGGTTTCACCTTCTTTTCCCTCCTCTATTCCAATTATTCTTAGGTTAGCTCTCTTAAAATGGGCCCATATTTCTTCAATGTCAGATTCCTGCTGTTGAATTTTTTTTCTAAATTAGAAACTATGCATTCATTTTTGGAGTGATCATCTTCTAAGAGCGAGATTGTATTCTCCATGTGGTCTTATCGGTTATTTGTACTTTGAATTGAGGCCTTTATTTCATTAATTGTATCCTTTATCTCTTTTTGGCTCTCTCTGAATTCTTTTTGAAACACCTCTATTATTTCTACAGTTATTTTCCTGATTTGATGTTCTAGAAATCTCTGAATTTCTGTTTTATCATGTTCTGATGTTTTGGGGTTTTGGGCATCCATTGCTCCATTGTTATTCCTCTTTCCCATGATTTTGGAAGTTTGTGCCTTCTCTGGGTTCTTCCCTTGGGTCACTAAGACTTCACTTAAGGTGCTCTGGATCTCGAGTCTGTGGTATCTCAGTCCCCACTACTCCTTTACTAGGTTGTATCGCAGAGTCTCAGACCCATGGAGTCAATTGAGGCTGCTTTAGACCATGGGGGGTGCCAGGTTGGGCATTCTCCTATGGTGTGATATCTCTGCCACCACCACTACCCCATTGAGTCAAGTCCCTGGGAGTGCAGTAGTGGGATTTCTTCTCTGGGGGCTGCAATTTGATTCACTGTTGTTGAGTGCGCCGATGGAGCTGTAGTGGACTCGGTGAATTCGCTGCTGCTGCCGCTGGTGACAATATGGCGCCGCTGCCATGCCCTCAGCCGTGAGGCTGGCATATTTCTTTTCTGGTTTTGCGCTCCGCTCTGAGTCCCTGCAGGGTATGCTGAGCCCAGCCACTGGGAGCTTTAGATGCTCCCTGCGCTGAAAAATCTGCTGAATCCTGCCCAGCTGTTCCATAGCGGTTCACCTCGGCTTGCTGTCTGCCACTCCTCTCTGGAGCCTGGTGGGCTCTTAAGTGCATTGGTCTAGAGCCATCCGGTGAATTCGCCACTGCTGCTGGCAGTAAGGCACTGTTGCCTTGTCCTCGGGCGTGAGTCCAGTTTATCTCCTCTGTGGCTCTGAGCTCTGTTATGAGTTCCCCTCCACTCTGGGGCCTGGTACTGCAAGGAAAGATGGCGCCCGCCGCACGGCACTGTGGTTCCGGCTGCAGCACTGTGGTCTGGTTTCTTTCTGGTGTCTTGTTTTTCCAGTCCTCTTTTTCTCTTTCCCTTTTAATTACATTTTTTGTTTCTCTGCTGATGGTGTTTTCTGACTATGAAAGGCACTGATTTTGTAGTAATAGAGATTGGTTGTTAGCTGGGCTCGTAAGCCCCGCTTTTCTCCATCGCCATCTTCCCAGAAGTCCTTTTTTTAAATTTATGAGCATGAGGTATATTTTCATTTATTTTTCATCGTCCAGATCTGTAATTTGAACTTAGTTCCCAATGACCCTAAATACTAGTTCTACTACTATTACTACTACGGATAGTTAATATTTGATATTATTAGATATTATTAGCTATATTAGATAATCTAGCAATTATTAGTTATTTGATGAAATATATTAAACAATACATTAAAATAAGTATTATTCTAAGTGCCTTATGCATGCAATAAGTCATTTGTTCTCACAAAAAAACAATGAAATTGATGTTTGCTATGATCTTCAGTTTATGGATGAGGAAACAGACATACAGATGGATTAAGCAAAAAAAAAAAAAAAAAAAAAAAAACTTGCCCATAATCATACAGCTGGTGAATGATGAAGCCAAGCACATTTGGAACTCATGTTCTTACCCAGCATTTTATGTAAGACACTAGTGCATCTGTATCTGATGATATATGAGAAATATAATTGTTAGTTCTGGCCCTGAAGTAACTGGATCTGCTTCTACTACATCCTTTACAGGAAGATTTGTCAGAGAGCTGCTAGCCTCTTTGCCAGCCATACTAGTTTCGCAAGATCTTTTTCATATAAAGGATAGAATTATTGGTGCATTGCCAAAGATGGAGAGTCTGGGAAAACATGTGTGCTTTGAAGTCAAATAATCCTAAGGTCAGTCACTTAACAATCTGTGAACTTGTGCCTGTCACTTAATTTTCATAGGCCTCAAATTTTCCATCTGGTAGGTATTATACTAATGGAATTAGAAATTACATGAAATAATAACTGTGAAGTTCATAGACTGATAAATAAATATACAACAAAACATAGAAATGCATACATACAAAGTATACATACATTCAAAGTAAATAATAAACACTAGTTATTTAAAAACAAGAATATAGCCTTTCCAGTAAAGAGAAAGTATTCAGAAGCAAAAACATAGCTGATCAATATAGTCCAAAGTCGCATGTTAGTTTCCTTCTTCTCTAAAACATCCTACATACCCATTTACCTTACACTATAAGATATCTTTCTTAACTGTTTCTCATTGTATTCTTTCATTCCCTACTTAATAAAAATAAGCTCTTGTTTATCAAATGAATTTTGAGTTATGTATGTTCTCCATTGAGTACTTCCACATTGAGGCATCCCATTCCTTTTCCAAGCCTTCTATCAACACAACGAATACCAAAAAATTTCCATATTTTACTTGTCATGTTCTTTCCATCTTTTCCAATTTTCAAATGATTCCTGCAATTGATCTCCTCTTTGCAATTAAAAATAAGTATAAAAACTTTTAGGGCAATATCTCTTCAAAGAGATGCTTTCCTGAACTTCAAATAGGTAGAGCCGCCTCACTCTCACTCTCCTCAAGCTCTTATACAAAATGTTCTTTGTTTACTTAAATGGATTTAGAATTGCATCTGTGTGATTTTTTTCTACATTCTCAGTGGTACGAACAGTTACACCATCAATATACATCATTATCATTTGTCCCGATGTTGGGTACCTCAAGGGCAGGGATCATGATTGATGGTTCATCCTTTCAAAAGATGAAACAGACCATGATATACAGAGAAAACCATCTGAAGAAAAATGTTCCTGAGAGGTAGGCAGAGGATATGCAGGCATTTCAGACAAAAAGTGTCAGCTAATACTCAACAGACTAAATCTTAAATCTTCATGCTGTTGGCTGCCATTGTTTCACAGACAAAATCAATTCTACAGATGGTGAACTAGTGAAAAAGAGGGAAATCTACTTATGCTACTGTTCCCATCCTATGTTTAACTCAGATGCAATATCTATCAGAGATCAGGGTATACAGATTCCCAAACTTATTGACCTACTGCCCTCTTTTCATAAAATAAATATTCAGTGCCCCATTGGCAGTTTTACAATCCCTTAAATTTTTATTTAATAGCTCTCAATTTTCTCATCCTCTCTATGGCAGGATTTCCCACTTTGGATATCAATGATAGGATAATGAATTGTTTTTCATGATACTGGAGATTGAACCTAGAGGCATTCTACCAACAATCTATACCCCCAGTCCATTTTATTTTTATTTTTTGTTTTTGAAAGAGATTCTTCCTAGATTGCTGAGAATAATAATTGCTTAAATTTGTCTCTAACCTGCAATCGTCCTGTCATACCCTTCTAAGTACTAGGATTACAGGTGTGTGTCACCAGGCCTGGCCAAGAATAGATTTCTCTACTAAGTAATTATGTGCTCCTGGGCAAGTTCCTTAGTTGTTCAACTTCTTCTTCAGTACAAGAGGGTTGGTAATAGTATCACCTATTTTAAAAGAGTTATGAGGTTTAAATATCTTGGAAATTAATTATCACGGGGCCTAGTATCTGCTATGTACTCAAACATTGTTCCTGCTGCTAAGGTTGTTGATGATGACACTAACATGATTTGATTTTTAAGAAAGTCTGTCTTCAAAACTTCTTCAGAAAAGAAAAGCCTTTTATACTGTAGTAAATTACCAATGAGTCAGTCATTTCAACCAGACTACCTTTCTGTCATGCCTAGTGGTTCACATATAAATCTTGGGCTGGTTTAGAAAGAAAAAAAGAGAAGCGAGAGAGGGAAAATCATCTTAGTATTCTTTCTGATAGATTATGGCCAAGGGCATTGTTGAATTAATTGTCTGAAAGGATAACCAAAAAGGTAGCTTAACTAACTCCCAGATAACACTTGTTGCCAGCTGTGGTATATATTGTAGTCTTTCCAGTATGAATAAGATCCCCTGCATGTCTAGTCTGGTTAGAGGTAGTCGGCATATTGTCCCAGAAAGTAAGGCCAAGCTCCATTAACCACATACTAAATTTCTCTCTGGAAAAATCTAGGCACAAAAGAGGATACTTTGCCATTTCAGGTAAGGTGGAGATTTTAATAAGAAAACTAAACATAGCAGCATAGCAAATTATGGTTCTCGTCCTTGAGAACTTTCCTTATAGATGGAAAGTGTTCTCTCTCTATCATCTTAGTTTTTCTTTCTCTGTCTCTCATTATTATTTTGTAAATAAAAAGGTTCATTAGTCAGCTTTGCATCACTGTAATAAAAAAAATATCCAGCAAGAATGACTTAGAGCAAGAAAGGTTTTTCTTTTTCTTTGGCTCATGGTTTTAGAGATTCATTCCATGGTTAGCAGGCTCCAAGATAGAACATAATAGCAGTAGGAAAGGTGTTCAGCTCATGGCAGCTAAGAAGCTGAAAAATAGGAGGGATGAAAGAGAGATAGAGAGACAGAGAGAGAGAGAGAGAGAGAGAGAGAGAGAGAGAGAGAGAATGAATGAATAAACCCTTCCAGGCCATGCCTTTAGTAATTTACTTTCTCCAACTAGATCTCATCTGCCAATAGTCAATCCAGGTATCAATGGTTATTATTCATCAAACAGATTAGTGTACTGATGAGGTCAGAGCCCTCATGATCCAATCATTTCCAAATTGCCATACCTCTGAACCTTGATGAATTGCCTAACACATGAAAAATTTTGGGGGGGAGGGATATTCCAGAGCCAAGGTATAACATAGGATTTTTAATTATTTACATAGGCAATAGCTAAATGCCATTAATTTGGATTCATAGCAAATCTCCCTATCACACACCACTAGGATTTGCTGTGTCTTCCCTGTAGCTTACCCTTGCTATGCAGTGGATTAGTTTTATGATTGAAATCATACTATAATGGTGCTATATGATAGAAGGAAAGTGGGCAATGAGGTCATATAATCTGAGTTCCAGTCCTTGCTTTGACACAAGTAAGCTCTGTGAATTTGGACCACTTTCTTAACCATCCTCGGTTTATGTTTTTCATAAGCAAAATGAAAAGAAATGATACCTAATCTCAAAGAGTTGAGAAATAATATGTGTAAAGATGTTTAGCACATAAAATATATTTTCCATACCCTATTGATTAGTGATGCCTCCCTCATTCACTCATTCATTTTTGAAATGAATATATTTTAAATATCTATAATATGCATCTTTTATCATGAATCTAGTTATTTTCTATTTGAGGGTTATATATTTTTCTTGGTTTGGATTTACTTATTTTTCCACATAACATAAAGCTTAAACTTTTGTGGCCTTAATATATGTCTTCTAATACCGAGTAATGCTGGTTTCTTCTCAGGGCTGTTCCTTTCCTCCTCTCTCCATTGCATTTTTGTCTATTTGTTCTTGTTAATTAATTAAATGTTACAGTCTAACAAATGAAATTTTCTATATTCCTGTTTATAAAAACATTCCTCTGTGTTTAGTGAAACTGCAGTAAACTGGCAAAGTATTTGTGGTCAGTTAAGAATTTGTTAAATATTCTGGATGCTTAAAATTCAGTCTTAATTCTGGGCCATCCTGCTAAAATAATGGTCTAGTCTGGAATAGTGGCTAAGTATGAATAACAGGTAGTATCAGAACATAATCACAAACCAAGAATAGAACCCCTATTTTATAAGCTGGGTGCTGTGGCACATGCTTATAATCTCAGTACTTGGGAGGGTGAAACAGGAGGAACTCATGTTTAAAGCCAGCCTCAGCAACATGGTGAGACATTGTTTCTAAATAAAAAATAAAATATAGCTGGGGTATAGCTTGAGGGTAGAACATGCCTGGGTTCCATCCTCAGCAGAACAAATAAAAAATCCTTACTTAATTACTTATTAATATTTTGAACTTGGGTAGTTTACTCACCTATGAAATCAAAATAATTTCTACTTCATAGATTTGACATACGGGTTAAATGAATTAGTGCAAGTTAAACTCAATACATCTACTAAGTGCTCAACAAAAGGCAGGTGGTTGAAGACAAAGACAAATAGTGGATGATCTCGCTTATATGTAGAGGTATAAAGGAACAAAGTTGAACTCACAGTGACAGAGAAAAGAAGGGTGGTTACCAGCATCTGGAAGGTTGGAAAGATGAGAGATAATGGTGAAATGATACAATTTTTCAGTAGTTACAAGATTAATATGTACTATATGTCTATTGTGCAGCTTTATGATTATCGTTTAAAATGCTGCAATATATACTTGAAAATTTCTAAGATAGAAGCTCACAAGTTTTTTCACAACACACATGAGAAGATAATTAATTGGAAATGATTCAGATGTTAATGACCTTGGGTATGGTCATCATTTTTTATTGTACATATGCATCAAATCATCACATTATAGGCTGTAACTATATACCACTTTTGAAAATTGTACTTCAATCAAGCTGGTTGCAACTAATATAATTTTGTATTTAACTCAGAGGTAAAGTAACTAAGCCACAAACAGCTAGTAAATGGTAGTTCTGGGACCCAAACCCTGGTTTGTCTAACTAAAAAACAATCTGCTTTACTACAAAAGAAAGCCCCCAAGTTTGTACACAATGAAAAAAGATCTGACCAATGTGATTGCATTATTTTTAAACTGCAATATATCCTGCTATCTAGAAAACCTATGCCATCCTTCTAGCCTTGTTATAACGTAGATTTTACAGTTGGAAGGCAGTCCCATATCATTTATTAAATTTACCCCAACTAATTCACCAAAGGGGAGATAAAACAGAGCACCAGGAACACTGCATAGATTCTTGAGCCACATTGGATGAATGAAATCTAAATTCTGCCATTTGACAGCTTTGGGATTTGGGACAAATACTCTAACTGTCCTGTATTTTTGTTTTCTCATCTTTAATCTAGTACCATACTCAATAGGGTTGTTGGAGAGAATAGAATTGTTAATATTTTATTTTTACTTCTTTTATACTTTTATTGGTGCACTGTAATCATACATCATAGTGAGATTCAAAGTGATGCAAAGATACATGCGCATATTAGTTGGTGTATTTCTGTTTTCACCTTTTTACCTCACCCTACTGCCTTTCCCTTAGTGAGACTGGTAGTGTTTTTTTCACATATGTACATAGCATTATTGGAACTGTTTCCTTCGTCAGTTGTCCTTTTCTCCTTCTTTTCCCTTCCCTTCCTCAATCCCCTTCCACTTTTTGTCCTGATTTTCCACTGTAACTTTTATGTCAGTGCTATATTACATATTATATATTACTTATAAAATGTTTTAAAATGATCTGTTAAATGTATATCATGTCTTCTCAGCTAGATCAATAGTTCTATTTCCTGGATTTTGTATCTTTTATAACACTGAGCATACTGGTGGGCACAAGGTGCTTGCTGAACAAATCCTTATGTTTTGAAATTGCATGTTTGCCTTGATGCAAAAGATAGAAAGAATCATCAATGTTTTTTTAAAATAACTTACAACATCCTCACCATCTCCTATTGCTCTATAGAACCACATTAAGGCTTCCAGTCCTGACAACTAATAGCCAAATCCCCAGGAGCTCTATGGCTTGCTTTGTGTGATTCTCAGTTCTCTAGGAGAGAAGGCACAGGAGCAGAGAGAATGTAATTGAGAATTCTATCTTCCACACACAAAACCTGCAGGGCTGGACTCCAATGGCTCTTAGCTGGATGTGACTTGCTACTGCTTCTCTTAAATGTAATTTCAGGAGAGGTCCAAAAACATTATGTAAACACCTCAAAGTTCAGGTATAAAGGATGGAGAGGTATGGGTTTAGTGGCAAGTACGTAATAGAGGATGATCTTTTTTGGGAAAATAATCTTCAGACTTTTAGCTAAGCCTGAGTGGAGGTTTACAAAATGGAGAAAACTTCCAACCAATAAAGTGTCACGAATCTCAACAAGCAGAGAATAGACCATCATCTAAATTCAGGCTGTAGATCTCCACAGCCCAGGTATGAATAATGGCTCTGCCCCTCAAAAGTTAAGTGACCTTTGTTTTGAAAATAAGGAGCAAAGGACTCGAAATCAGATGCTGAAGTTAGGAATGCAAAGGGCTTTGGCTCAAAAGCCCCTATTGAACTGGCCCATTATTATCTGAGATGTGTGACAATGTCACCTGCTGCTGTCACTGCAAGTAGTTGGAGAGCCAAGACCTTGAGAAAGGCATGTCACAGATACTTGATAATGTACTGGAAAAGTGTTTTCCCCTCAGAGTTTGTAGTACCATATAAATGAATGCTTAGAAGATTACCCAGCATAACAGCAAACCTAGCAATTTCCAAAAATAATTTTACTCTTTAACCCCATCAACAGTTCATACACTGTTGACAGCCTCAGATCAAGCCTCTTTTCTCTAGAATCATTAATATCCACTTTCTCTGGAGCCCTAGTTTCTCATCTACCTATTTCTGTACCATAAGAGTTTATTGGTGTGCGACTTTTTTGGGGAGTGAATTATTTACGCATACACACACATACAGAGATTCAAAATAAACTATATTTTGGGTCATTTAAATTGATCATTTAAGCCAAGTATGTTGACATGTACCTGGAATCCAAGGTCTTGGGGGAGGCTGAGACAGGAGGATCCCAGCCTCAGAAACTTAGTGAGACCCTCTACAACTTTATGATGCCCTGTTTCAATTTTTTTAGAGGGCTAAAAGCTTAGCTTGAGGTAGAATGTCCTTGCATTTGATCTTTGACACACACACATCTAGATGAGTCCACAAAAGTAAAATCATCATTTACTCCTCTTATTCCATAGTCTAGAGAAATACATTTCAAGATTTGAATATATCTTGAATACATTTAAGGAGAAAAGAGAAGGGGTTGTTTGAGAAGCTCATGTGTTTAAAAAAGTAATTTGACCCAAATGCTAGCAAAAACTGTGGCTTCCTCATTATCTGCTCCTGTGGTTTTCAGAGTCATCTATCAAAGGAGTTATTAATCCAGAACATGTGAATGAATCCATGTTGCTTTCTCCATTTACTAAGACAGATTCAAAGGGCACAGCAAAAAATAGACTGAAAACTTTCTTTCAGATGGACTCTTTCATATTATGGTACTAGTGACTATAATTGAGCTGAGGGCTAAAGGAATTAATAATTCTGGACCCAGTTCATTGGCTTGAACCATGCCCCAAGAAAGTCATGGCATCTGGCCTAGTACTTTTTCTTTTCTTGACAAGCTAAACAGATTTCATGCAAATCCTTCCTTTGTATCAATGGTTCGTAAAAAATTTGTATGGCACTTCTTAGCATGTTAAGTGCTTTCAAATGTGCTATCTTGTTTTTTATCTTATTACTCCATCAGATTGACAATGAACACATTAACATATTTTATAGATAAGAAGGTAAAATCAAGAGAGGTGAGACATCTACCTCATGGTCACTCAGCTCAAAATGACAGAACTAAAAGTCAATTCAGATTTTCAGACTCTAAGTCTGATGCTCTTTCTAGCTCTTTGTCACAAGTATCTTCAGAACTTTCCTCTCTCTTGGGCCTAACCTCATCAAGAACTTGCTAAGTCTTAGTCATCACTCAAATGTTTCTTGGAGCCATCCCAGGAGGCAAAGTATAGGTCTCTGAAACATATGTTTACATTGGTTTACAAGTTGTTCCTTCATTGTTTGGTTTTATACCATCTGACTTCCAGTATAATCTCATCTTTATAGGAATTGCATTCAAACAATTGCTTGAGAATGTTTATGTCCCACATATCAGCTCAACAAAAGGCAAAAAGTTACCACTCTGAAAAAAAATCTCTCAAAAAATCAGGTGATCTAGATATCCCAATTATTATTATTATTTTTTTGGTGGTACTGGGGGTAGAATCCAGAGGCTTTCTACCTCTGGGCTATACTCCCAGACCTTTTTTTTTAATATTTTGTTTGGAAACAGGGTCTCACTAAGTTGCTGAGCTGGCTTCGAACCCGTGCGATCCTCCTGTCTCAGCCTCCCAAGCGCAGGGATTACAAGTGTGTGCCACCACGATTTTTTCCCAGTCCTCCCAGTGAGGAGTCAATATACTATAGTACCCATGGGGAAAGAAATAGAGGATATACATAGGAGAAAATCATGGACATCCCCTCACCAAGGTTGATTTGACATTTGTTTCTACTGAGTGTCTAGACCGATGACAGAAACCCATGCTATGTCCTCAAGGCCTCTTTTTCAGTAGGGACTATGCAAATACCAGGTAGCAGGTCAATTGTTTTGGGTGTTTTTCCCTGGAGATGAGGAAAAAACTTGTTTTCACTGTAAATACTTATTCTGACCATGAATTATCTTTTCAAGCCTGCAATGCTTCTGCCAGCACCACCATCCATAGATTTAACTAATGTTTGTTTTACTGCCAATGTATTTCTCATAAGAAACTCATTCTATAAAGAAATAATATTATGGGTTAACACCTGCAGGACTCATCATTTTTACTATAGGCCTCATGAACCAGCAGCAGATATTCTAGTAGAATCTGCAAAAGTCTATGAAAAACTCAGGTATAGAGTCTCTAAGTGTTGATACCCCAAAATTAGAGGTGTTATCCTATAGGAAGTGGCATATGATCTGAACCAGTGTCCAATAAACAGTGCTGTTTTGTCATAAAGCAGTATTTTAGGAACCACGGGGTGAAAGATAAAGTGGTCAATAATACATATTATAGAACTCTCACAAAAATCTATGCTTCTGCTGGTCTAGAGATTTCAGTGCTCAAGAGAAATATGCTTCCTCTAGGGCAGACAACAATGTTTCTATTATCTGTAAGATAAGGTGTTCACCTGTTTAATTTTGTCTGCTCATATAATTAGCCTAATAGCCAAAGCAGGCGTTTCAGGGCTTGAGGATGTGACACAGGGTTACTACTGTGAAGTAACTGTAGGAGCAAAACTTAATCAACTTTATAGAGGCAGGACTACCAAATACTGTTATGTTAGAAATGAAAATTTAGGTCATGCCAAAGGTAAGAATTGTAGTCAGATCCAAGTGTGGTGGCACATGCCTGTAATCCCAGTACTTGGGAGGCTGTGACAAGAAGATTGCAGGTTTGAGGCCAGCCTTGGCAACTTAGTGAGGCCCTATTTCAAAATACAACATAAAATATAAATAGGAGTATAGCTTAGAGGTTCAAGGCCCCTGGACTCTATCCCTCAGAAAACACACACACACACACACACACACACACACACACACACACACACAGAATCATGGTTAGCTTATGGTTTGAACACATCCCCTAAAAGTCATGTATTAGAAACCTAATTCATTCTCTCTCTCTCTCTCTCTCTCTCTCTCTCTCTCTCTCTCTCTCTCTCTCTCTCTCTCTCTGTGTGTGTGTGTGGGGGGGGGGTATTGGGATGGGACCCAGGGACATTCTATCTTCTAGCTACAGCCCCAACCCTATTTTTTAGACTTTTTTATTTTTTTGAAACAGAATCACACTGAGTTGCGAAGGGCTTAGCTAAGTAGCTGAGTCTGGCTGTGAACCACAATCCTTCGGTCTCCACCTCCTAAATGCTGGGATTACAAGCATGCACCACCATTCCCAGCCTGAAGCCTAATTCTTAAATTTAGATGGTAATGGTATTTGAAGGTGTGGCCTTTGAGAAGTGATTAGCTGTCATAAGAATAGGTAACTCATAATTGGACTGGTGTAGGGAGAAGAAGTGAGACTTGAGCTAGAATACTGGCTGTGTCTCCCATGTGATGCTGTCATGTTATGATGCAACAAGTCCCTCACCAGATGCTGAATGATGCTTTTGTACTTCTAAGTCTCTATAACTGTGGCATAAATAAATTTTAAAAATTACCAGTTCTCTAGTATTTTGTGATAGCCACAGAAACCAGACTAATATTTCTTGAGTGCTAACTAAGGGGAAAGAAAACATGAACTGAGTACTAGAGGGAAAGTTGCAAAAACACTCTAATACCCTCCCAGCTTTGTCCTTGCTACGACTTATCCATCATTCCTTCCCATCCCATAATTTTATATATAGTAATTATTTTCATAATGTAGACTCTAGTTTATGAAACACCAACATGGAATTGTAATGGAACCAGAGGATGAATACATATCAGTCACAGATTCTGCACTAGCTCTCTGTAGTGGTGCATACCTGTAATCCCAGTACTTAGGAAGCTGAGGTAGGAGTGTCACAGATTCAAGACCAGGCTCAGAAACTTAGCAGAACTCTGTTTAAAAGAAAATAAGGCTGAGGATATAGCTCTGAGTTAAAATGCCCTTGGGCTTAATCTCCAGTACCAAACAAACAACAAAAATCAAAAGTTGTAGACTTAAAACTGACTTAGAATTGTGTAATAGCATTAGGCTAGCTCCTTCAAGTCAAGGTATGCCTTTCTCATAGTTGAAGTTGTGATGTTTAAGCCTAGTAGTAGTGTGAGTCATATCTCCATTTCTGCTTTGCAATTTTAGTAAATTTTTTTTTTCGTGTACTGCCTCCAAGTTTGGTTCTCTGGACTTCTCAGAGAATATACGAGCTTCCAAAGAGACTCACATAAGTTATTTTCAAAAATTTTTTTCTCACCAGGCTGGAGGTATAGCTTGGAGGTAGACTGCACTTGAATTTCATCCCTAGTACCGCAAAAAAAAAAAAATATCTCCCTAAGCAAGTCATATTTGAACTTAAAATTAAGTGGTACCTTTCCTTTCTTGTCTAACTTCCTGGATCCTTATGAATAAAAATCAGACGTACACCTGTCTTTATCCTATCATCTATAACCCCATTGCTCACCTGTACTACCAGCAAGGTAAGAACAGATGTTAGACAAAAGACACAAAAGTGACTAGGAGTGAAGATATTTCATAAACAAGTGTAAAACTACAGACTTAGAAATCATGGAAAACAGGTTTAATTGAGAACTATTGGTGAAGAAGGCAACCCAAGGTCACTACTGACCCTAGACTCATTGCTTGTGATGACCTCATTGGGTAAATCCATGCTCCTGATCCATGTTTCTGAATTTAAATTATAGGATTCTTCACCATTTTTCCTCACTAGGATGTTAGCTCCAAAAAAGCCAGAACCTTTTCTTTTTCATGTTAGGATCTTAAGATACTTAATGGTTGAAACATACTATAGCCACATTAAATATTTGTTGAGTGAATGGTTGAATGAATAAGTGGATAATAAATAAATGAATCATTTCCAACACTCTCTCCTCATAGAAAGAGACACAAACATAGCATAACTTCACCTTATTTCTTTTGCTGTTCTGTTTCTTCTAGAACTATTATATTGCTCATACACCCCTCAGGAGTAACTTTATTCCTTAGGCTTTCAGCTTCCTGCTGATGAATTCTGTAGTTTCAGCTGAACCCTTAGTGTGCAACCAGCCCAAGAGACACTGAACATAGCTCTGCATTCTAGGCCAATTACACTCAGCTGAACTGAGGTATTAATTAGGACATAGACAGGAAGTGTTCCATTCAGAGATCTGCAGCTAAAGAAACAGATTTCCTCCGAGTCAGTGCCTGTTTCCAAGGATAAGAAAGGAGATACATATAGTTCCATTTAATGCAATCAGACTTAATCTTATACTTGATAGACAATTTTACCTCCAGTTTTTTTAGAGGGGACAACCATACTATTTAGCTCACTTTTAGGTACTGTCAGATGTGATTCACTTTAACAGTGATGATCAGCCATATATTTTTCTTGGGGATGCCTACATTTACTTATAAAAGGATATTCAGGTCCTACCACTCACTCTACATCCAATACACACACACACACACACACACACACACACACACACACACACCAGATCTCTTACTCAGCAAGATAGATATTGTAGCAAATTTGAAAGCAAGAAGGATCTTATAAGTGATTCACCCTGAGGTTTTCAGTGATGCTTGAGAAAACCAGATTATTGAGTGAGGTTTTTGTACATAAGGAAATTAGAGAATACAGAAGAATGTTTGGGGACTGGGAAAAGGTGGCCAATTTCACAGTTTTGTTTAGGATCATTACTAATCTTTGCCTCTTCAGTATTTGATTTAAGGTGATTGTAAATAGATTAAATTGCTGGCTCTGCCATTTATTTGGATCTTGGGTAAATTGCTTAAAATCTCTGTGTTTAAATTTCTTAATCCCTTAATAAAAGGGGCTAATGGTAATTAGTGCCTACCTTACTGGGTTCTTGTGAGGCTTAAAGAAGTTGACATATGAATAGCACTCAAAACATTGCCAAGGACATAGTTATCATCATCCTAACTAAATAATAATAATAATAATAATAACTTTATGATGATGCTTATTATATTATTGTTATTAGTCATCAGTTGGGAATATATGTTGTTTGCTTTCCCTCTGTTTCTAGAGCTATAGGTATTGGGAAACAAATTTTCTGTGCTGGTTTATTTCCTTGCATGGGCAGACAAGTGCTGAAAATCTCTATTATCTACAATGAGAGAAAAGGCCAGGTATAGTACTGCAAGTTTATAGAAGGACTCCAGGTTTTGTAAGTACCAGGGAGTAGGAGCCACAATCTGGTCTCTAGTATTAAATAAATATTTCAAAAACTGTATTCTTTAGCTACCTATCTCAATGTATCGAGGCTATTAACAATTTGTTTTAGGAAACCTGGAAACAGGTATTACAAGAGAGTATGAGGAGAAAAAAAAGTGAACTTCCTCTCTCACAAATCCTGGAGTAGAATTGGGGCAGGAAATATGGACAAGGCTGATGGTTTCCATTTTCCTGACTGGGACTCTAATTTAATTCTACAGTCTGGATATTTCCTAGTTTTAAATTGCTGGAAAGAGCCGAATGTAATGGCGCACGCTTGTAATCCCAGCATTCGGGAGGCTGAGACTGGAGGATCGAGGTTAGCGGACAGCCTCAGCTACTTAGTGAGGCCCTTTGCAACTCAGTGAGACACTGTTTCAAAATAAATAATAAAATATAGGGCTGGGAATGAAGCTCAGAAGTAGAATGCCCCTGGATTCCATCCCCAGACCTGCAAAAATAAATAAATAAATAAATAAATAAATAAATAAATAAATAAATAACTGGAAAGAGACTTTCATGTTATAGAGCCTCAGCTATTGAATCATAAGAGTGTAATGGTGAGTGATTTTTTCAAAAAGTGTCTCATGAGTCTTAAATTGGGAATATTAACCCATGCACCTATTTTTGAGAGCCACTATAATACAGTTTTGGCCTGCAAATTAAACAGAAAGGCACAACATTATAAAATGTGTTTGTTTCTCTACCCTGAGTCACTAGACAGGTTTCTTTACTACACCCAGACAGCCTTATTCACCACTCTTTTCTCTATTTATACCTTAGTCCACTTTCTTATCACTGACTGAAGTAAAAACTAAATAACTTGTAAGAGGAAAGACTTCTTGGGGCTCATGGTTTTAGTCCATAGGTTATGCCTCCAAAGTATAAATGGTGGAGGCAGTGGCAGAGTACATGGAGGGATGCTGCTCTCATATCATGGAGGCTGGCAACAGAAAACAGGCAAAAGGAATAACAAGGGACATATATAGTGCCCTAGGCCACACTTCCAATGACATACCTCCTCCAACATTGCACTTGCCTACTTTACTACCTAATAAATTAATTTCAATTATTAATCCATCAATGACATATTCCACTGATGAGATTAGAGTCCTCGTGATTCAATTATATCATTTCTGAACATTTTTGCATTGCCAATACATAAGATTTTCTAGGGCACATTCTATATTCAAACCATAACAGAACAAACAGCAAGCAATTCTCTAACTCTGGCAGCCCCTTTGGCCATTCTCTTTCATAATGCTTTTGCCAGCGCCTCAGAAAAACATTACTATAATTAATGCAAACATTTGCTAGCTTAAAGAGAATGCATAGAGAGCTGGGTACAGGAATACAGAGAGCTGACAAGGATACAGTCTGAAATTTCCTCTTTTGCCATCATGTCAAATGTAGGATGTATTAACACATCTTGTTTTCCAGAGCCACACACTCTGTATTATATGGCACCGTTATCAGGCTAGAACAGCCAGGCTCTGCCTCCTGACTTATCACATTTTCATTATGACCCAAATGTCAGCACAGAAGAGTCTCCATTTTGTTGGATTAAGAAACTGTTTATTCTTATGAGACTTCAGCTCTCAGTCCTGTAAGGATGAAATGACAACGTTTCATCAGAAGCCCTCACAGAACACTAGTACCAATGGTTCATTTTGATTACTGTTTCTCACTGATTGTGCTGCAAGCCGAACCCATGTGTGATGGCAAAGGGATTTCCTCTGGACAAGAAAGTAAACCTTGTCTTGCTGCTTCTCCACCTCCATTTAGGACTCTGACGCCCTTTGAGGAATGGACCAGAGTCCAATGCATCAGTTCATGATCTAGTGGAATTCCAAATAATAATGACAACTGGTAGGAGAAAATAGAGGTTATATATGCCGGGCATGGTGGCGCAGGCTTGTAATCCCTGTGCTTGGAAGGCAGAGACAGGAGGATCGCGCCAGCCTTGCTGGCTTAAAAGACCCTGTTTCCAAATGAAATATAAAATAGGTCTGGGAGTGTAGCCTGGAGGTAGAAGGGTTTCATCCTCAGTACCACTAAAAATAGAAAGAATAGAAAATAGAGGTTATATAATAATAGCCAGACAAGGAAAGCCTATTATATACATATGGACACAAATACTCGCTTTTTATATTTATTATTTTAAATAATTTGGTGCATTGTAGTCATATATCTTAATTCGATAAAAGACTTGTAGAGACATATATACACACATTACCCAATTAGCCTTTACCCAACTTAAATACCCACTTTTTATTTCAAAGAAAGAAAATTGAGTTTTGCAAGATGTATGGGTGAAAAGCAAATACCGTATATACAACTAAGGAATATTCCTCAGAGTAATATGCTTTTTTCATTGCCTATGGTACTGGCTAGTCTATCTTGTGTAAGAGTTTTTGGTGTTGCCTTAACTGGCTCAATATCCTTCTGTACTATGAATGACTTGAGGGTAGGGGGCATGACTCTTTAATCTGTTATTCATTATAGCACTTACCAAAAGGCCTAATTTAAATTAAGTACTTTATAAATACTTACCAAAGAAAAGTACTGGAAGAACATAGAAAGGCAACAGATTAGGACGTGTGAGCCAACTTTCAAATATGGACCAAGTATTAGCAGTTAAATCCAAAGTGGTTATACACTGGAAGAAATGGCAACAAAAGGGCATAAAAAGGGCATCTAACAGAGAATTAGAAGCTGTTTTTGCTAAAAGCATTGACTCTTCACTTGGACCTGCAGGTGTCCAATGGATGACTAAAAAGCAGAATAAAACTTGCCATGTCTGCCTTCTTTAGATATCTGTCTTCAGACTCCTACTCAACTCTGCATGTAGGTGTGTTAATTATTTAAGGAATATTAATCTACACACTACAAGGTTTATTAACACCAAATTTACCTAACCTATTTTCCACATTTAAGGGCACTAAGATAAGAATAACTGGGTTATTTTCAAGGTTTACAGGAATACTCAACTGTCAGGCTCTGTGAGCAGTGCCTGGATGTCTCCAGTCATTTTCCTAAACCTGCAGTCAACTCAGGTTCCAGAAAAAGCAAAGCCTCACAGACAGATCACCTTATGATGACCCCTAGATGGGAACAATTTCCCCATGACAAGAACTGATGCTGCTTCCTAAGCAGGAACAATCTATCCAAAAGACAATCAAAATACTTTTTCCTAAAATTACATATCAGAAAGATAAACATCCTGCATCCTATGTAGCAAATGGAGATTAGCCCTTCAAGCAATAAGGACTTCTCTAGTCCTTACAGAACCAGAACTGTAGTCATCTTCACCTAGACCACAGTCTGACCATGACTGGATTTGTTTTTTATTTTGTTTGATTTTTGGTACTGGGAATTGAACTCAAAGGCATTCAACCTCAGAACTATACCCCCAGTCCCTTTGATTTTGAAACAGAATATTGTTAAGTTTCTGAGGGTTTCACTAATTTGTTCAGGCTACCCTCGAACCTGTGATCCTCTATCTCAGCTTCCCAAGTACTGGGATTACAGGAATGCATCACAACTCTCACTGTTTATTATGCATGCCTTTCATCCTCTTCTCTGATTCTTCCTTTCTTTAAAGCTAAAGCTCATGTTAGTATCCCAAAGATAAGGCTGTGATGCTTTATCTCATTTTAATTGATACAATCATATTGGAAGTTAAAGTTTCATTCCTGCTTGTCACCATTACTTTTTCCATTTGGTTTTGGGAGCAAGTAGCTGAGACTGATTTTTCGTAGCCTGAAGAGTCAGACCCCTAGCCTAGGAATTTGGAAATAGGCAGAGTGAATATTTGGCCAGTATCAGGCTGAAAGTAATCTTTTCTTATTAGTAATAGTTATACAAAATTCAAGTCACTGATGTGATGTGTCATTGAAAAGAAGATTTTTTTTTAATTGAAAGTCATTAGTGAAGAAAAGTAATGTTAAAGGAAAATGTCTGGCCCCTTGCTTGGTTCCACATCTGCATTTTATGGCATTCATCCTCTTTTGCCCTATGCTTATGAAATCCTATCCATACTACAAGGCACAGTTCTACAGGTCTCAGTGATGTTAAAATTCATGTCTTATTTCTGGTCTCAATCCAAATAAGTACTAACTTAGGGGAACTGTAGAACATCGGGTCTTTGATGGCAATCAAAATCTTGAAGTATTCTCTTTTTAATCCTCTAAAAACCTAGAATAGTTTTAGGCTCACTATAGTAGCTTACTAAATATTTGTTGATTGCCTGATTTATGAATAGAAAACTAATTTCATAGAATTGCTGATGATCTGTCTTCTGTGGAAACAGTTTTAATTTGGCTTCATTAAGTACAAAGAAAGCTAATCCTATCTCATGCCGAGTAGGCTTGTTATTCTTTGGGGATTGTTTCTCATTGCCTGTGGGAATAGCAAATCTTCTGTGATTAAAGAAAAGAAAGTATATCTACCTCTGGTGCAGGAAGTTGGAATGAATGACATAAAACTCCTTAGTAAAATGACTGATGGCTCATGTTTTCTTTTTAACCAAGAAAAAAGAACTAAAAAATATGGGAGAAAATTTAGATTCCATCTCTCTTGATTGCTAAACAGCAGTATCAGGAATCTGGATTATTTCAAAAAATAGTCAAAGGCCACATAAGTATGAAGTACTACAGAGTAGCATAAAAAGTAGAGAGTACCACGTGCTCAGAGAGCAATTAATTAGGTGTAGAGACAAGGAATCTGGCAAGGTAAGTAGAGCCCAGAGGATAAAACTTGTAGAGAGAAGGATGAAAATTTCTGATATATTTTAAAACCTTAGACATCTGGGAATGGAATGAATTGATTCATCATACTATTTACCTATAGAAGAAATTGTTGTATTAAAGAAATAAGAAGTCTTAAGAGACACTAAACAGAAATACCCTGAGATTTGGATTTTTTTTAGGAAGAGAAGCTAGAATTCTCTACTTGCCCAATATAGGACAATTGCATTCTAAGATTCTGCTACCTCACAAGTGATCCCTGCCTTTCAGTACTCACATCCTTGTGTTATCCTCTCTGCTTGTATAGTCAATTCTCTTAGTCTGTGAACTGGAACTAGTCACTTGCTTCTATCTAATATAAAACAACAAAACAAAAGAATGTCACAAGATTTGGTTGTGGAAGATTATCTTCCACTATTTCAATTAACTTGCTTGTTCATGCTGATCACATCAAACTCCATGTTGTTAACTGCTCTATGTAGAGGTCCATATGGCAAAGAACTGAGGGCATGCCCTGTCTGACAGCCAGTGAGTAACTGCAGCCTTCACACCAATAGATTTCAAGGAGATGAATCCCATCAACGGCATTGAGTAAGCTTGAGGGTGCATTCTTTCCCAGTAAATCTGCTTTAGCAACAGCACTGAGTAAGTTTGAGTGTTCCTGCCTCAGTAGAACCTGGAGGTAACTGTGGCCATGACCATTACCTTGTTTGCAGACTTGTGAGGAAAATAAGCCAGAGAAACAAAGTAGACCATCTACAGGTTTTTGACCCAGCTGCACTGTGCAATGATAAATGTATGATGTTGTAAACCACTAACACTTGGAATATCTTGTTATGCATGATAGTCAATTGATGTAACAGGATAAGCAGTCTCTAGGCTCATGTCTGGCAAGGGTGAAGACAATGTGGGTTATATAACATTTTAAGAATGCAAGTTACAGCAAATGTTATATGACAGTGCTGATCATTACACGGCAGCAGAAGAGAGGGTTATTTTAGGAAGATCTTAGAAAAGTCCCTTATTGCCAGGCGTGGTGGCACATGCTTATAATCCCATTGCTTGGGAGGTTGAGACAGGAGGATCGCACAGGTTTGAAGCCCACCTCAGCTACTTAGTGAGGCTCTCAGCAACTTAGTGAGACCCTGTTTTCAAATAAAATATAAAAAATAAGTCTGGGAGCATATCCCAGAGGTAGAAAACCCCTGGGTTTCATCCCCAGTACCAAAAAAGAAAAGAAAAATCCCTTATCTAATTATGGCCCAGGACATAGAATGGAGACAGTATCAAGGACAGAGTAAAGGACAAGAGGACCAGATCTCAGAAATTAAAAAGTAATGGGAGTTTCATGGTTTGGTCAGCCTAGGCATCTATCTGTTTCAAAGACTGTCTGTTTCAAATCCCCTCTTAACCTTTTCAAGTCTTCACTTGACAATGAAAACTTGGCTGAAAAGAGGGAGATGAAAATTGCTTGTTATGTTTATAGCTTCCAAGATGTGCTGTGTGCATAATAAACTAAGTATGTTGATATGGAAGTGAATATAGACTATTAACCTGAACAGGATACTGAGAAAGACAAAACACCTACAAATAGATATAAACCTTTTCATTGTTTTCTGGGAGGAGGATTGGGATGGGGAGATCTGGGGTATGATAAAGGTCAGAGCTGAGACATGAGTGCACTTTCATTCCCTGTGTTTCAGCAGCTCTCAGCCCTAAGCTTTCTGGCCTGTCAAAATGGGGGAAAGGTGATATGGAAGAAAAAAGTGAAACTTAGACTCTAAAGAATGCACTTCCTCCCATGTTGCTAATGTAGTCCTGAGAGGACTTAGTTCTCTCAGGTATAATAAAGGTTACTAGTAGACAACCAATCTGTGAAGAACAGAATAAGTCTCTGAGCTTTAGTGTATGTAAACTGTAGATGGTTCAGAAGACCTCCTTCATTCTCCTCTCCCCCCATCAGAAACTTATACTGGGCAATTTCCTACCAGAGTGCAACATATTCTATCCTAAGGAAAGTAGTCACATTAAGGCATTTGAATTTCATTTGAACATAAAGCTACTGTAAAGTTTTTGGCAGGCTGAATGACGGGATCACTCATTTACTAAAGATCACTCTGAGCTGGGCTATAGCTCAGTGGTAAAGCTCTTACTTTGTATTAATGAAACCCTGGGTTCAATCCCTAGTATAAAAAATGAGTTAAAAACAACAACAACAACAAAATCTTCAGCTGTGCATAATGGTAGTACACACCTGTAATCCCTTCACTTTGGAGGCTGAGATAAGAGGATAGCAGGTTCAAGGCCAACCTGGGAAACTTAGTGAGACTGTGTTTCAAAATAAAATAATAAATTGGAGCTTGGAGTATAGCTCAGTGGTAGAATGCCCCTGGGTTCAATCCTCAGTATCACATGAGAGAAAAAAAGAAAAGACAAACCGAAAGAACAACTTGTTAAAGAAATAATTATTGAATTAATATCTCAGTCAACAAATAATTGTTTTAAAACTCCTATATGGAAGGCACTGTGATAGGTGTTGGAGATACAAAGATAAACAATAACATTATTGGTGGTGTTAAACACCATGAAGAAAAAAAAGTCCAGGATGTTGCAATAAAGAAAAAAGAGTAATATACTATATTATATTGAAGGATGTTCTGTGTTATAAATATAATGCAAGCCATCTTTATTGTGGTACTTGGGGGTTGAACCCAGAGACCTTCTACCTCTGAGCTATACCCTCAGAACTTATTTATTTATGTATGTATGTATGTATGTATTTATTTACTTACTTATTTTTTTTTGAAACAGGGTCCAGATAGGTTTCTGAGAGTCTCAGTAAGTTGCTGAAGATGGTCTTGAACCTGAGATCCTCCTGTGTCAACTTCCCAAGTACTGAGATTGCAGGTATATGCTATATAATTATTTAAGAAGCATTCTAGTTTCTGTGGACTGACTGAAAAGGGAATATGACTGAGCCCATCCATTTAGGTAATTCAAAGAGCTAGACAAGAGAAGGTGGATCAAGTAACAGGCACATTTTGAACCATGTGTTTTAAAGTGTTGAATCAAAGCTTTGAACCAGTGGAGAATCTTAAATGGTAATGAATAGTTCAGGAAACTTCATTCAAAGGTATTCAGAGAAAATGGAATAGGTGACAAACTTGATCAGACTTAGGTGTACATACTTTTTAATACTCAGACCTGAGGTTGCACATTTTTTTTTCGGGTTTGGGGATGAAACCAAGAGGCATTTGACCTCCAAGCTACATCTCCTGCCCTATTTTTTATTCTTTATTTTGAAACAGGGTCTCACCAAGTTGCGGAGGGCCTCACTAAGTAGCTGAGGCTGTCCATGAACCGCGATCCTCAGGTCTCAGCCTCCCAGAGGTTACACATTTTATTGTGTATAAGTTATACCTAAAAAGTTAAAACAATTGGATTTAGACCAATTGTCCTAATCAATAGTACTTTCTGGTGAAGAAAAGAATATGAACATAACCATGTTTTATTAAAATTCCAATGGGAAAAAATTTAACTTGAGTGAGGCTCAATTTTGCCTAAGAGATGTCAATTATTCAGAAAGACAATGGTAATACATGAAGTGATTTTGTCCTGCCTCGTGATTTACATGTTCACTAGGGGTTTTGCAACTGAAATCTGTATAACCCAGCCTTTGGATGGGTAAAGTGATTTTTTTAAACATCCAAATGGCCATGAGGCTATCAATCATCCATACATATGAGTACAAATCTTCCAGCAATTTTTAGAAAGACAGAAATAGATTTTGGCAACTGTGCACTAAACACAAGGACAGATAGACAACCACACATGTGCATAAGAGGCCTACGTTTTAACCCATATTAGATGCTCCAGTTTCTCTATGTACTACAAAGCTATTTTATCTGTATACCAAGTCATTTGTGCTTGCAAACGTCCACTCACCCCTATCCCTCTTCCATCATAAGCATTGTTTTCTATTCTCATCATATACTTTTGGGATTTCCTTCCCAATGGGAAATAACATTTTGTCAGAAAAAAATCAGGAAAATGGGTAACACTGTAAGATATCATGTTAAATGAGATCAGCCAATTTCAGAAAAGTCAAGTGTTTTCTCTCACACATGGAAGGAGAGAAAATAAGAAACAATGGGACTCCAGATAAGTGAGGAAAGAGATGAACAGAATAGTAGCAAAGGATTTCGTGAAGGAAATAGGGAGCAGGAAATGAGGCTTGAAGAAAGAAACAGATAAAATAATGTCATGTTTTTAAATGAATGTGTCACCACCAATTGCACTAGAATGCATGGGGGGAAGAATGGGGGACAGGGAGGCTGTGGAGGTAAATGCACCAAGATGCTGTATATATACATGAATGTATCACTTTCCATCTCACTGTGATGTATAAGTACAATACACCAATAATAAAAAAAAACTCATAAGAGTACTGTTCAGGATGGTCTCTAGGTTCATCCAGTCCCCCAACAATTTTTATATTGGAAATCTGAGTTCATTATGACAGATCTATGAAAGAAGTATTCATTTATAGACTAAACCTTGGACCAAGTAGCATGCTAAATTCCATTATTAATGTAGGCCATTGTTTTCCCTTTTCCTTTCCTCAGTCCTTAAACATTGATGGTTTCTCAGGGTTTATTCTTATGCTTCACAATCTCCTTGGGTCATCAAATTCACTCCTACGACTTAATGATTACAAGTAAGCTACTGCTTTCTAAATCTTTTTAAATTTTTTTTCTATTGGTGCAGTATATTCATACATCATATTGGGGTAAAAAAAACTTGTCTGTACATACATGTACACATCACTGATTTAACCCCTACCCAGTTCCCACCCCATTCCCTCCCTTGCTTGGCTTAGTGGTTGACTTCGATATGTTTAAGTACATTGTGTGTTTTAGAGATTTTCCTTCTTCCCTCCTCTTTTCTCCTTCTTTAGTTTGTCTCGTTTGCTTGTATATAGGATTTTCTTTTTCATCTAGAGTTCCTCCTATGACCCATTTCTCCTTATCTTTCACATATTAGGGAGAGCATCTGATTTCTTATTTTTTGTGACTAACTAATCTCACTTAGCTTAATGTCCTCCAATTCCATCCATTTCCCTGAAAATGATGTAATTGAGTTTTTTTAATGGCTGAGTAAAATTTCATTGTGTACATATCCCAAAGTTTTGTAATCCATTCATCTGTTGAAGGATATCTTGGCTGGTTCTATAGTTTGGCTATGGTGAATTGTGCAGCTATGAACATAGATGCACATGCATTAGTTTGGTAGTTTGGTTTCTTTTCTTTTGGGTAGATACCCAGAAGTGGTATTGCTGGATCAAATGGTAGATTTGTTCCCATTCTTCTGAGGATTCTCCATACTGTTTTCCAAAGTGGTTGCACTAATTTGCAATCCCACCAACAATGTTTTAGAGTTCCCACTTCTTCACATCCTTGCCAGCATTTGTTGTTGTTTGTGTTTTGAATGATTGTCATTCTAGTTGGAGTTAGATGAAATCTCAGGGTTGTTTTGATTTGCATCTCTCTGATTGCCAATGATGTTGAGCATTTTTTCATGCATTTATTGGCCATTTGAATTTCTTCTTTCATGAAATGTCTATTTAGTTTGCTTGCCCATTTTGTTATTGGATGCTTTGTTTTCTTAGTGTTGAGTTTCTTGAGTTCTCTGTATATTCTAGATATTAGTCCTTTATCGGTGGGGTAGGTGGAAAAATCTTCTCCCATTCTGTTGGCTCTCGATTGAGGTTCTTGACAGTTTCTTTTGCTGAACAGAAGCTCTTAAGTTTCATGCAATCCCACGTATTGATTCACCTTTTAATTTGTTGTGCCTTTGGGGTCTTGTTGAGAAAGTGTTTATCTGTACCTATGTGTTGCAATGTTGGACCTGTGCCCTCTTCAAGGAGCCTCAAGGTCTCTGGTCTAATTTCCAAGTCTTTGATCCATCTTGAATTGACTCTTGTACAGGGTGAGAAAGTGGGATTAATTTCCATTTTTCTGCGTATGGTTAACCGGTTTTGCCAACACCATTTGTTGAACAGGCTATCTTTTTTCCAGTGTATGTTTTTGGCCTCTTTGTCAAAAATCAATTGAAAGTGTGTGGATTTGTTTCTGGGTCTTCTATTCTGCTCCATTGGTCTGTGTATCTGTTTTTGTGTCAGTACAATGCTGTTTTTATTACAATTTAAATCTTTATACCTTACGCAAATGTTTATTTTTAATTATTTCCTGAGAATCAGATAAAAATATGCAAGCATTTATTGGGCATCTGTGTCTAGATGTCTACAAAAGCATCAAACCTTTGGATTCTAGAACTTGTCCCTTATTATTCTCTTTAAACTTTGGCCCCAATTCTATTTTTCTATTAAATGTTTGGTGTGTGTGTGTGTGTGTGTGCGCGCGCGTGTGTGTGTGTGTGTGTGTGTGTGTGTGTGTGTGTGTTACTGGAAATTGAGTCCAGGAAATTCTATGTCTGAGCTACACTCCCCAGATCCATATTTTATTCTCTATTTTGAAACATGGTCTCCCTAAATCGTGGAAGGCCTCACTAAGTAGCGGAGGCTGGCCATGAAACTGTGATCCACCTCTCTCAGCCTTCTAAGTACAAGGATTACAAGCATATGCCACTATACCAGGATTTACATTCTATTACATTATAATGCCAGCATCCAGCTACTAAAGTTAGCAACTGAGGATTTATTTAACCTCCATTTTCCCTTATCCACCCCCTACCACTCCAATCATTTGCATTACCTACCTCTCTCTCTCTCTCTCTCTCTCTCTCTCTCTGTATATTTTCTGGTGATTGAAACCTTGAAACCAGGGGCATTCTGCCTTCAGGCTATAACCTCAGCCACATTTTATCTTATTTTTTTGTTTTTGAAATAGGGTCTCCCTAAGTTGCTGAGTGTCTCATTAAATTGCTGAGGCTGGTTTTGAACCTGCAATCTTTCTGTCTCAGCCTCCCAAGTACTGGGATTACAGGGATATGCCACCATATCTGGCCATTTGTTATATCTTATAAATCCTATATTTTAAATTCTTTTTTCCTCTTTACTTTAGGTTCATCCTTTAGTATCAATGCCTGAGTTTAGGCCATTGATATATTTCAGTTGTTGCAACCATCTCCAGAGTTAGTTCTTCATTCTACTCTCCACAATGAAGCTTCAGTGATCCACTGGAATATTTTTCTGTTCACCATTTTTCTCTCTCATTATACTGTAACCGATTCAAGGGCCTAGACAATACCTCATTTAATTTTATATCACTAATACCTTACATAGTGTTTACTATAGAATAAGCCAGTTGAATAATGAACGCATTACCAGGAGATGGGGAATGGAGTGACCCTCTATCCAATCTCTGAAAGATGCTTAAGATTCAATGGTGAATGAAACAGAACTGGATTTATTTTCTTCTTTACAGAACCAAATTGTCACCATACTTTTTCTCTTTATTTTTTTTTGTGCCCTCCCAACTCCTGTTGTCACTGGACTTTGAGCATTCGATAAGTTGCATTGCAATGATGTGCTCAAGTGCCATCTGAAAATTCTGCAAAGATAAAGATCAGTAGCATGCCATATTTATATCTGTATTTCTATTGGCCCAACTAGAGTTTCTCACATAATATTAAGTGAATAAGCAAATTAAGCATGCAAACCTCCTAGAGCTGAATAGGTCCATGGTCTTTCCTTCTACAGTCGTCACTCCCAAATCCACAAACTAACTACAAACTTTGAAAAAGCTCCATCTCAAGAGTCTTTGATAGATCCTTAAGCACTTGACAGCAGCTGGCAGAATCTCATGGAGTGGAGCTTGCTATAGAGTCCCATGTATGCTGGAAATCAATCTAAAATATTATACTATATTCTCCATACCCAGCTGGCTAGATGCATGGTAAATATGGAATATGGCTAACACTAGCTCCAGACTGATCTGTTTTTGAGTTGGCTTTGTCAAGCTTTTTTCACAAACAGGAATCTTCCAAGTAAAATCAGATAGGGTGTTGCTTTTATGTAGCTACATTAACCACATGCCATCACTACTTTTCTGAGTATGTAAAAGGTTCCTTCTGCTAATATAATTACCCTCTGTTTTTCCAGATTAATATTCTAGAGTAAGCACTCAATTAACATTTAATGATTAGAGAGTATATTTATAGTAAACTCTCTCTCTCTCTCTCTCTATATATATATATATATATATATATATATAATCATTTTCTGTACATTTTTCTCAGCAACACTGGGTCACAGAAAGGGCTAAAATGGAGACTCTTCTTCCATGAGCTACTTTTTACATCCTTTCTTTCTCTCTTTCCAAGTAAGCCCAAATCTGCAAACCACAAATACCACATTTTTAATTCCTATTTTTGGAGCACTGCTAACAGATTTTAATTCAAGTGAAGGCCTTTGTAAGTTGGAGGGAATCCTGAATTTTAAAGCAGTAGCTTCTTTTCAGAACTACCTATGTGTTAATGTCAATATGGAGAAACGTGTCATCATACAATTTTCAGGCTAAGGGAAAATCTAGTGTTTTCAACCAAACAAGGGATAAAAATATCTCAGCCATAGATGTAAAAGATAGTTAAAGCATCAATTACATAGAAGACAATATGCATTAGGTTATACTCCAGAAACTATAGAATTCAGTTTCCTAATTCTCTTATTGGTACCAACTGCCCTGCCTATTTCCATGTACCTTAATCAAAGCTTAAACTTCCCTCTGAAAAGGGCAATAATGACATTTTTCTGAATGATTTGTGAAGTCTTGCTTACCCTCCATGCCCTTTTTCAAGGGACTGGCACTATGAAATTCCTGCCACTCAGGCCACTCAAACTAGTGAAAAATTGTTCAAGCCTGTTTTCCCAAGGTCATCAAGACTTACTACTTTTATCCTGTCTTAACTTTCTTTGGTTGTTTAAAATTGATACATTCTATTTTCTGTGATTGTGTCAATAATCATTTCTTAACATTAAAAGATTAATTAATTATACCTTGTCTTTATCAAAGACGTTTGTCTTGAAAGATCTTAACCACAGCCTTAAAAAAAAAAAAAACTGTGAGAGACAGAAAAGAAAGAACTTTTGGAGACCCAAGAGAATGGAAACCACAGTACAAAAGTAGACTAAAAAGCCAGGCGTGGTGGTGCACACTTTTAATCTCAGTACTTGGGAGGCTGAGACAGGAGCTAGGCTCAGCTACTTAGTGAGGCCCTCTGGAACTTAGTGAGACCCTGTTTTGAAATAAGGAATAAAAAATAGGGATGGGAGTGTAGCTCAGAGATAGAATGCCCCTGGGCTCAATCTCCAGTATCAAAAAAAAAAAGAAAAGAAAAAGAAAAGAAGACTAGAAAGTAGCTTCTTCCAAGCAAGAGCCAAAATGAATCACCAGAGATTTTCTCATTCATTGGTGTTAAAATAAGAAATACACAGTCCTATTTCAAACCACACACACACACACACACACACACACACACACACACACACGTGCATCCTAGCACACATATATTCAGAAAGGGTGGGCTATGAATTACTAAGATGTCATCAATTCACTTTCTAGTTGTTTGCAGACAGGCAGATTTCCCACAGTTAAGCTCTGCATTATCTATCTGCCTCTTTCAACTCATTCTAAACCACTCTTTGCACTAGACATTAGGCATTCCCATTTTCTTCCTGTTCGGTAACACACCAAGCTTATTCTTTCATAAATACCTTTACAATTTCTTACCTATCCTGGAATGTCATTAACCCCAAGTTTTCACTAAACAGTTCCTCTTCATGATCTTGAGCTCAGAAAGACCTTCTGTAAGTATTATTACACTACTTTTTGTCAGCATCTCCTTTCATTTCCTCTTCTCTTCTATTTCTTCCTTCCTTCCTTTCTGTACTGGGGTTTGAACCCAGGGGTGCTCTACCTCTGAGATACACCTCGAGCCCTTTTAATTATTTATTTGATATAGTTTTGCCAAGTTGCTTAGGATCTTGCTAAGTTGCTGATTGCTAAATTGCTGAGGGTGCCCTTGAAACTACAAACTTTCTGTGTCAGCCTCTCAACTACTGGAATTACAGGCACTACTATGCCTGGCTGATTTTTTTTTCATAATTTACTGGTGCATTACAATTATACATTATAACGAGGCTCCATGTGTTAAAAACATAATTCACATATCTCTTTGTATATTTCCTTCCACATTCCTCCTCATTCCCCATTCCTCCCTCCCCACATGAGTTAATGAGATTCGTAATAATACATTCACATATCGCTGTAACATTATTTTCTTAAACTAATTACAGGGCTGGGAATGTGGCACAGTGTTATAGTAGTTGACTAGCTATGATTCTTGCTCATCATTGAAATTCTATCATATTGTAATTTGATTCAAAATATATGCTGAATGAAGAAATGGAATAATAAGGTACATACATAAATGTTGACTATACAATTCAGTTAAGATGGGAAGAAGCAATACAGTTGGAAGTGTTGTAGACATTTGCCTCTCCATAATCAATTTTCCTTTCTTTTCTCAATGATCTTGATTTCCCCTTTTTCAATTTCAGTTCACACATGGCCTTAGGGGGTAGAACATGTGTCCTGGGCTAAGGCAATCACAGTATCACACTTCCCTGGCCATGGTTATTGATTCAGGTATTGGTGAAATTAGAGCAAATCTCATGACTTTATTGGGAATGTTGAGATAATGACTTGCCTTGGGCAGAATGGGTGAGACTGGAACTAAAGGAGTCATGTTGCGATCCTGAGGTATACCCAGATCTAGAAATATTTCAAATTGGGACATAGTGGGGCATGCTTATAAATCCAGTACTTAGGAGGCTGAGACAGGAGGACTGCAGGTTTGAGACTAGTCTCTGCAACTTAGTGAGGTCTCTCAATAACTTAGTGAGATTCTGTTTTCAAATAGAAAATTAAAATAGGTCTGGGGTGTAGGTTAGAGGTAAAATTTTTGTCTCTGTGTTCAACCTCCAGTACCCCCCAAAAAAGCAAAATAAAAGAAATACTATAAACAAATAGGAAGAGACCATTATAAACCACTTTTGATTTAGAAGGTACTTGAACTAGACCTTGAAAATAAGATTATTTTGTTACCCAGTGATTTTTTCTATTTAATTTTTCAAATTGGAATGAATCTTAAGAAATAAAGAAAGATGAGTCTCAAAAACACAAATTCGCTGGCTTATAGTTGCATACCAAGCTAATCACAGTGCCACAACTGGTATCCAGACCAACTGTCTCCTGGTCGATAATTTTCCACTAGGAAAGGTAGAATTTTGGACCTGCATTTTGGCAATACAAGTGGAAACACAGATACACCATGAAAAATTTGGCATAAAATAAAAATATGTTTATAAGATAATGCTCTGTCCATCTGGCTAGAGAAAAGTGTTACATGAGGTAAGAAGAGATCAGTCAGGAAATATGAATTGGGCTGGATTTTAAAAGTCAAAGAGAAGCCATTCACAGTTATTGAATAGAAGAGCATTATGATGTAGTTTTCATGGAAGATGGGGAGAAGGGAGCCAAATAAAGCAGCTATGAGTGTGGTTATGACATGATAATGGACCAAACCAACATGTTTTATTTTAATTTACTTCAGAAATACTTGCACAATTGTATAAAAGTAATTACAATTCTATTTGTGGCTAAGTATAATACATATGCCTACTGATGAAACAACAGAATAACCATATAATTAATTCATACCAGATTAATTGGGCTATAAATTTATTGATTTTTGATCAGTGCATTTTGTCCATGTATGCTCACTTGGGCTTCCATATTTGACACTCATTGTGAAGAGAAAGAGTGTGTCCAAATACTAGGCCTTTGGCTTTATCTTTTCTCAGTCATTTCCACTAGAAGGTAAGCTGCTCAATCACCAAAAGGAAGGTAGGCTCCTCCCTATGCCCTAGTGAAAATTTTGTGGGCAAACCCCATCAGGGAAGGACAAGATTATCTACTAAGTTAAGAGCCTAAGCAATGTGTCTATCTGCTTTTTCTTCTGTCAGAACCAATGTTGGCCACATTTTTGCTTTTCTATTGAACATTCAACTAAGATGTACCATCAGCTTCTGTCTTTTCTGTGAGATGAACCTTCAGAAAAAAACTTAGCAGTTTTGTCTTACACTCTACTTAGTAACCTTTCAGAGGTGAGAGGACTGTAAAATTAGAGAGGAGGGGCCAAAAGAAGCCCAGAGAAAATCTGGAACCCATTCACGCAATCCAGGCAAACCTAAATATTAGTACTATTTATTTGTGAATCTTTAGGTCATAAGAATGACAGGTTTATTTATAGCCAACTTTTTTCAGATATTTCAAAGAACACCCATACAAGCATACACATACGTTTTTCTGCTCTCACTGTAGAGGATTCTTGGGCTAAACAATACAACAGTGCATTTTGGAGTGGAGGAGAGAGAGAAGCAGATAAAGAAATTGGTAGGATGGACAAGATGAAAGAAAATTCAGTGTAACTTGGGAAACTGAGACAGGAAGATCACATGTTAGAAGCCAGCCTTTGCAACTTAGTGAGGCTCTCAGAAATTTAGCAAGACTTGTTTCCAAACATTTAAAAAAAATTAGGGCCGGGGTGTAGCTTGGAGGTATAATTCTCCTGGTTTCAATCCAGAACACCACAAAAAAGTCAACGTAAGGGTGAATATAGTCTGAATTTGCCCAGGATGTTTTTATGTTATGCCTGTAGTAGATCAAATAACAACTGTTAGGCATTATTAAACTTTAATATTAATGCTAATTTGGGAAAATTGTATAGTCATTCTGCAAAATCTATTATTTTAAAAAGAAATACATTACATGTATTTGCAGTACTGGGAATGGAACCCAGGGGCATTCTACCTCCAAGCTACACCCCAGCCCTAATTTTGTTTCGTTATTCTTAAACAGGGCCTCACTGAGTTGCAAAGGGCCTCACTAAGTAGCTAAGGTTGTCTGCAAACCACAATCCTCCTGTCTCAACGTCCCAAATGCTGGGGTTACAACATGTGCCACCATGCCTGGCTAATACCTTACACTTTTACAGATCACTTTAATTTAATAACCTTTGTCATCCATTATCTTAAAACAGTTTGATGGGGTAGCTACAGCAGGTGCTACTATGCCCTTTTAATGGTTAAAAAAACTGAAACTCAAATGGGTTAATTTTCCTGAGAATAATAAACAGAAGAATTGGGATTTCTGTTTTCTAGTTATGTGTTTTCCAATTGTTTTGTAGTCCCCCTTAGTGCTAAAGACATGTGTTTAATGTACTAATCAGCATAAAGTTATCACAGCTAACAATATTCAGTGCCTAGCAATTTGTTTCCTGACCAGTAAGTAAAGATATGGTTCATACAAACCTTTGAAGAGTGAAATGATCCTCTGTAGGTTAAAATGATAAGTTTAGGGTTAGTATATCCATATACCTTCTGCCACTGTAGCTCTAACCAAACAGCCAAAGCTTAGATGACAAAGTTGGTACAAGACTATTTGACCTGGAATGCTGACCTATGGACCAAATCAGAAGGTATATCTTTGATAAAATGCAAAATGTGACAATCTTGGCATCAAGAGTGGTCTCCTCCAAGCAAATGATCTGCCAAACCACTATTAGGGGTCCCTCTGGTCATATTACCCATTGTTTCCCATATTCATACACAACCTCAACCACAAGCAAACAGGATATACTAATTCTCTCTTCAAGACCTTGATGTCCAAAGACAGCAAATTAAAGCCAGTTAGCAGGTAAAAGGGATCTGATTATCTAATTCTAATTATTCACTGTGAGTGGTGAAATGACAATCTGAGACTTCACCCACCCAAATTTGTACTTAGAAAGAAGGTATTTGTATTTGGAAAAAAGGATTTTAAGTGTCCTTTTCAGGTTTCAGCTATAATCTAGTTCATTCATCTGCTTGCTAAAAAGGAAACAGAAGTCTAACATATTCATCTGTAGTCTTGGCAACCAAGCCTGCCAATGAGGCAAAGCAGGCAAAGATGAGGTCACAAAAGGGATTGTCTGTGTTTAGGAGCTGAAGCTCATACTTTGACCAGTTTCAAGCACCAATCATGCTTCATTTGTCTTGGGGGAATCTTATGATTTGTATAGTAAGTCTCAGATTTGAAAATAGTAACTCTCAGTGATGTTTCTGATCTACTATACATGGTTTGTATTACCATGGACTTAATTTTATACTTGTGCTCATTCATTTACTCAACACATTAAATATTTCATGTGGATCAGAGAGTATGGAAAGTACTGATGATAAAGAAATGAATAAGACATGGTTTCTGCCCTCAATGAGCTCCAAGTCTAATGAGAAAAACAAAAAGGTAACAATGAGCAATTGAAATGCAATGTAATTGGTGCTATTAATACGTTTTTTAAAATAATTGTTTATTTTTCACTTCTCATATGCCAAACATTCCACTAGGAACTGGGATACAATGGTAACTAAGGAAGATAAAAGAGATATTGTCCAATGCATGTGTCTCCCAGCACTTCACACCTAACACAGTACCTGACCCAAAGACAGCTCTTGAAAAATAAATGCACAGTTTACTCCGAAGAATTTTTCTACCTCTGAGCTACACCTCCAATCCTTTTAATTTTGAGAGGGTGTCTTGCCAAGTTGCTAAGGATCTCACTTTCTTCCTGAAGATGGTTTCAACCCTGTGATCCTCTTATCTCAGCCTCCTAAGTACTGAGATTACAGGTGTGTAGTCCTTTATTTTCTTCCTTTTTTTCATTATTCCTTCCTTCTTCCCTTCCTTCCTTTCTTTTTTTTTTCTTTTCTTACTTTGAAGTACTGGAGATGGGACCCAGGGATTTACAGATGCTAGGAAATTACTCTACCACCAATCCACCATGCTCAAAGTTTGGGTGATTTATTTAGCTACTTCAAAGGGTTTTGAAAGATGTTTTGTAAACATTGAAACCATTTCCTTTTTGTAGTGCTGGGAATTAAGCCCAGAGTTATTCTAAGATACACCCCCAGTCCTTTTTAATTTTTGTTTGGAAACAGGGTCTCACTAGGTTGCTGAGGTTAGTCTCAAACCTGTAATTCTCCTGTCTTACTCTTAAAAGTACTGGGATTACAGACATCTATCACCATGCCCAGTTGGAATCCTTTCAAGGAAACCTTGAACATAATACCTGCAAATTTTATTTATTGATATATTTATTTATATTTTAAAATTTTTTATTGGTGCATTGTATTTATACATCATAATGGGGTAAAAAATTATGAAGACATAAATATAAACGTCACCCAGCCAGCGCCCACCTAGTCCCCACCCTACTCCCTCCCCCTCACTCCCTCCCATGCTTGGCTTAGTGGTTGACTACAACAGGAATAAGTACATCCTGTGGTTTAAAGAGTTGCCTTCTTCCCACTCCCATCCCCCCAGTTAGGTTGCCTTATTTGCTCCTCTATAGGATCTCCTTTTTCACCTGAAGTTCCTCCTATGACCCATTTCACCTTAGCTTGCACATATTAGGGAAAGCATATAATTTCTTACTTTTTATGGCTAACTAATCTCACTTAGCATAAAGTCCTCCAGTTCCATCAGTTTCCCTGTAAATGCTGCAGTTGTGTCTTTTATGGCTGAGTATCCATTGTGTACATATCCCACAGTTATCTAATCCATTCATTTTTGATGGACATCTTGGCTCATTCCATAGTTTTGCTATGGTGAATTGTGAAGCTATGAACATAGATACACATGCATTAGTTTGGTAGCTTGGTTTACTTTCTTTTGGGTAGATACCCAAAAGTTGAATTGCTGGTTTGAATAGTAAATTTATTCCCATTCTTCTGAGGATTCTCCATACTGTTTTCCAAAGTGGTAGCACTAATTTGAATCCCACCAACAATATTTTAGAGTTCCTACTTATTCATATCCTCGCCAGCATTTGTTGTTTTGCTTTGAATGGTTGCCATTTGAGTTTGGGTAAGGTGAAATCTCAGGGTAGTTTTGATTTGCATCTCTCTGATTGACAATGATGTTGAATATTTTCTCATGGGTTTATTGGCCATTTGTATTTCTTCTTTCATGAAGTATCTATTTAGTTTGCTTCCCTTTTTTGATTGGATTATTTGATTTTTAGTGTTGAGTTTCTTGAGTTCTTTGTATATTCTAGATATTAGTCCTCTATCTGAGGAGTAGGTGGCAAAAATCTTCTCCCATTCTGTTGGCTCTCCATTGAGGTTCTTGACAGTTTCCTTTGCTGTACAGAAGCTCTTGAATTTCATGCAATCCCACTTATTGATTCGCTTTATAATTTTTTGTGCCTTGGGGTTGTGTTGCAGTGTTGGACCTATGCCCTCTTCAAGGAGCCTCAAAGTCTCTGGTCTAATTTCCAAGTCATTTATCCATCTTGAATTGACTCTTGTGCAGGGTGAGAAAGTGGGATTAATATCCAATTTTCTCCATTTGGTTAATAAGTTTTGCCAACACTCTTTGTTGAACAGGCTATCTTTTTTCCAGTTTATGTTTTTGGCCCCTTTGTCAAAAATCAATTGGCTATAAGTGTGTGGACTTGTTTCTAAGTCTTTTATTTTGCTCCATTGGTATATGGATCTGTTTTTGTGTCAGTACCATGCTGTTTTTATTACAATGGCTTTGTAGTATAGTTTAAAGTCAGTATTGTGATTCTTCCTGCATGGCTTTTGCTGCTGAGAGCTACTTTAGCTATTCTGGGGTTTTTATTGTTCCAAATGAATTTAAGGACTAAGTTTTTCTATGTATGTGAGGAATGATCTTGGTAATTTAATGGGTGTTGCAATGAATCTGTAGATCACTTTTGGAAGGATGGCCATTTTAATGATATTTATTCTGCCTATTCATGAACATGGCAGATCTTTTCATCTTTTAAGATCTTCAATTTCTTTTTTCAATGTTTTATAATTTTCTTTGTATAGATCTTGTACCTCCTTGGTTAAGTTTATTCCTAAGTATTTTGTTATTTTGTGGGTGATCTTGAGTGGAAGTTTTTTCTGAATTTTTTTATTTTTTATTGGTGCATTATATTCATACATTATATTGGGGTAAAAAACTTGTGTGTACATACATGTACACATCACTGATTTAACCCCTACCCAATTCCCACCCCGTTCCCTCACCATCCCTTCTTCCCTTGCTTGGCTTAGTGGTTGACTTTGATATGTTTAAGTACATTGTTTTAGAGATTTTCCTTCTTCCCCCCTCCTTTCTCCTTTAGGTTGTCTTATTTGCTCCTCTATAGGATTTCCTTTTGCATCTAGAGTTCCTCCTGTGACGCATTTCTCCTTAGCTCTCACATATTAGGGAAAGCAACCTATTTCTTATTTTTTGTGACTGACTAATCTCACTTAGCATAATGTCCTCCAGTTCCATCCATTTCCCTGAAAATGATGTAATTGTTCAGTGGGTTTATGATTGGTATTCAGAAAAGCTTCTGATTTTTTAAGATTGATTTTGTATCCAGACATTTTGCTGAATTTGTTGATCAGTTATATAAGCCTTTTGGTTGAGTTTTTTGGGTTTTCTAAATATAGTGTCATGTCATCTGCAAATAGGAAAAGACTGAATTCTTCATTCCCTGTTTGTACTCATTTGATTTCCTTTTCTTGCCTTGTTGCTTTGGCTAGAGTTTCAAGTACTATATTGAAGAGAGGTGGTGATAATAGACATCCTTGTCTTGTTCCTGTTTTTAGGGGGAATTCTCAAAGCTTTTCCCTATTTAATATAATTTTTACTCTGGGATTATTTAGATTGCTTTTATGACATTGAGATATGTTGTTTCTATTCCAATTTTATGCAGTGCTTTTATTATTAATGGGTATTGTATTTTATCAAATACTCTTTCAGTATCTATTGAAATGATCATGTGATTTTTGTCTTCAGTTCTGTTTATATGATAAATTACATGGATTGATTTTTATAAGTTGAACCAGCCTTACATTCCTGGTATGAACCCTACCTGGTCATGATATATGATATTTTATGTGATTTTTTTAAAGGCAGCCAATCATATATTGTCTTTTTAAGTACAAAGGTTTCTCCTTTTTGAGCCAATCAGCTAGAGGCCATGATTTCACCCACTGCTCTGCTTGGCTGCCAGTCTCTTGTCTCTCTCTTCAGCAATGGTGAGGCGGATACCTTTTCCTCGGGAAAGAGAAATCGATGGTTTGTTTCCTTTTCCAATGACGAAAATGTTGGAGAGGCTAGTGGCAAAGCTGTTGCCATTGGCATCTTTCACGTGAACCACATCAAAAGAGCCAGGATGTCTCTCTCTGTTGGTGATCACGCCAATTCTTCCCAAGTTAGCACCTCCGCTCACCATGCACAGGTTACCAGTGTCAAACTTGATGAAATCAGTGATTTTGCCAGTTTCTAAATCAATCTGAATTGTATCATTCACCTTGATGAGGGGATCAGGGTAACGGATGGTCCGAGCATCATGCGTGACTAGGTGAGGAATTCCTTTTGTGCCCACTAAGATCTTTCTCACTTTGCACAACTTGTACTTGGCCTCCTCAGCTGTAATGCGATGAACAGCAAAGCAACCCTTGGTGTCATAGATCAGATGGAAATTTTCTCCAGTCTTGTCAATGCTGATGACATCCATAAAACCAGCAGGATAAGTTATATCAGTTCGGACTTTGCCATCAATCTTAATGAAGCGCTGCATGCAAATCTTCTTGACTTCATCCCCTATCAGGGCATATTTAAGCCTGTTTCTTAGGAAGATGATGAGAGGAAGACATTCCCTCATCTTGTGGGGACCGGTGGAGGGACGAGGAGCAAACACACCAGTCAGTTTATCAAGCATCCAATGCTTTGGAGCTGCTATCCACTTCAGGTGCTTCTTGGGACCATGAGCCATGGCTGCGCTAGGCACGGAAAGAGCTTTTCTGTGATTTGGAATGCATGTTGCTAGTATTTTGTTTAGCAATTTGCATCCAAATTCATCCAAGATATAGGCCTGTAGTTCTACTTTCCTGAACTGTCTTTATTTGGTTTTGTTATTAATGTGATATTGACTTCATAGAATATATTTTGGAGAGTTCCATTTTTTTTATTTCATGAAATAGATTGAGGAGTAATGGTATTAGCTCTTTTATAAAGGTTTTATATAATTCACTTGGGAAACCATCTGATCCTGAGCCTTTCTTTAATGGTAGGCTCTTTATTGCTGCTTCAATCTCTTTGCTATTCGTTGGTGTAAATTTTCTATATCTTCTTGACTCAGTTTACGAAGGTTGTGTTTATCTAGAAAGTTGTCAATTTTCTCCAGATTTTTCATTTTGTTGGGGTATAGATTTTCAAAATAGTCTCTGATAATCCTCTGGATTTCTACACTGTCAGTAGTAATATCTCCCTTTTTATCTCTTATCTTCATAATTTGGGTTGATACTCTCTTTTTTTAGTTATGTTGGCTAGTGGTTTGTCTATCTTGTTGATTTTTTCAAGAAATCAGCTTTTGGTTTTGTTGATTTTCTGTATTTTTTATTGTGTACTTAGTTAATTTCTGCTCTGATTTTAATACTTTCCTGTCTTCTATTGTCTTTGGGGTTAGATTGTTCCTGTTTTTAAGGGCTTTAAGGTGCATCATTAGGTTATTTATTTGATGATTTTCTGATTTTATTTTTATGTGAGCACTCAGTGGTGTAAATTTTTCTCTTAAAATTGCCTTCAAAGTGTCCCAAAGATTTTGATATGTTGTATCTTTATTTGTGTTTGTTTCTAAAAATTTCTTGATTTGACCTCTTATGCCTTTTTTGACCCATTTTTTATTCAGAGTGTGTTCAGCATCCACATGTTTATGTGGTTTATCTGGGTCTTGTTACAGTTGATTTCTAATTTAATTCCATTATGGTCTGAAAAGACACAGAGAAGTATGTCACATTTTTTTTTTATTCTGCTAGTGCTCACTTTGTTGCTCAGGATGTGATCTATTTTGGAGAAGGTCCCATGAGCAGCTGAGAAAAATATGAACTCCACTGTAGTTGGATGAAATATTCTATATGTGTCCAACAGGTCCATTTGATTAATGATGTTCTTTAGTTCTGAGGCACTTTTGCTGACCTTTTTTCTAGAAGATCAGTCTAATGGTGTGAGAGAGGTGTTGAAGCCTCCCAGTATTATTGTATTGGAGATTTTGTGTGACTTAATGTCACAGAGAGTTTTTTTTTTTTTTTTATGAAAGTAGCTGCACCTATCCTTGGGGCATAAATGTTGATTATCATTATTTCCTTTTGCTGGATTGTTCCTTTTACCACTAAAAATGACCTTCTTTGTCTCTTCTCATAAGTTAAGGCTTGAAGTCTAATTTATTTGATGTTATAGTTGCTACTCCTGCTTGTCGTCTTTGAGTTCCATTGGCATGCATTATCTTGTTCCAGCCCTTTTCCTTAAGTCTGTTATTATCATCTTTACTTGTAAGGTGTGTTTCTTGAAAGCAGCAGATAAATGGATTCTGTTTTTTAATCCATTTTGTCACTTTATTGTCACTTTATATCTTTTTATTGGGGAGTTGAGACCATTTACATTCAGTGTGATTGAGAGATGATTTTTAATTCCTAACATGTTAAGATTTTATTTTAGTTTGAAATGCTGTTTTTTTTTTTTTTTTTGCTTAGTTGTCTACTGGATGAAAATTCTGTTTCTCTGGTTCTGGCATGTACTACTTATTTTTTCTTCATAGTTAATCTCTTTGAGTATTTTCTCTAGTGATGGTTTTGAAGACATAAATTCCTTCAGCATCTCTTTGTCATGGAAGCTTCTTATTTCCCCATATAATTTGAAAGATAGTTTTGCTGAGTAGAAAATTTTTGGCTGGAAGTTGTTTTCTTCAGAATTTGGAATATGTTACTTCAGGCCCTTCTGGCTTTCATGACTTGGTTTGGGATGTCTGGAGTGATTCTAAATGGCTTGCCTTTGAATGTTACTTGGCCTTTTTTTGCTTTTAATATTCTCTCCTTGGCTTCTACATTGCTCATTTTGACTATTATGTGGTGTGGGGAACCTTTTCTCTGATCTTGTCTAAAGGGAGTTCTATAAGTTTCCTCAACCTGTGTATTGACCTCTTGCTCTATGTTTGAAAATTTTTCTGCTATTACTTCTTTGAATAGATTGTTGAACCTTTCATTTCAGCTTCTTTTCCCTCCTCTAGGCTAATAATTCTTAGGTTAGCTCTCTTAAGACAGGCCCATATTTCTTCAATGTCCAATCCCTGTTATCGAATTGTTTTTTCTATGTTATAAACTATGTGTTTGTTTTTGGACTGATCATATTCTAGGAGAAAGATTCTTTTCTCCATGTGGTCTAATTGATTGCTTATACTTTGAATTGATGCCTTTACTTCAATTATCGCATTCGTTATTTCTTTAATACTCTCTAAATTTTTTCTTAAAATACTGTATTATTTCTACAGTTACATTCCTGATTTGATTTTCTGGAGATCACTGCATTTCTGTGTTATCAGGTTCTGTTATTGTGGGGTTGTGAGAGCTCATTGCTCTGTTTTTGTTCCTCCTTCCCATGATTTCAGAAGTTTATACCTGTTGCTTTTGGTAGATTTCTCTCAGTACGTAGGTGCCAGCTGGAATATTCAAGGGCAAGTTGTATTGTATTACACATTGAAGGTTGAGTAAGGAGGGAAAAGGAGTAAATGGAATAGGGTAAGGTCTCAGGTAGGGTTGAATAGTGTGAGTATATGAGTTTGGTAAAATAGTATATACTAGAGATTAAAGATAGTGTAGTAGTGTTCTAGTAGCCAATGTAGAATATGAAGTGGACTTATGACTTAAGGGAGTGATAAAAAAGAAGTGAAAAGATAGAAAAAGGATTGAAAGAAGAGAGTAGGTATGTACAAGGGAAGAAGCTTGGGAGATGACTTGGGAAGAGAGTTAAAAAAATTTAAAAATCCCCAAATAACACAAAACAAAAAGCATAAGAACAAAACAAAAACAAAACACAAATAAACATGCAAACCCCCCCTCCAAAAAAAAGAAAAAAAAACCAGTAAGGTATACACTGTCACACACACAAAACGGACAAAAAAACCCAAAAAATCCCAACAACACATTAATGTGAATCTGCATATAAATGACTATGCAGCAGTCTCTCTGTGTAGATACTGAGTGCCATTAGTACCTTTCCCTCTGTAAGTCTGGTTCTCTTAATTTTCTCAGTCTATGCAGATGGGCAATATCAATGTTTTTGGACTTAATATTGAGTCAAGGTCACTCTCCACACTTTCCACAGATTTGGAGTCTAGGTCTCTCCCTGCCTCTGTTGATAGCATATGCCTCTGAGACCAAAGTCAATGTAGGAGTCTCAGTTCTCCACAGATAGGGCTGGGCTAGTCTGACTTCTCCCTGTTCACCAGAATTGGGATGTCTGTGGTATTCCCAGATATTCTACTCACTGGGTTTAGTGTTCAATGTAAGATTTCCCCCACACTTTCCACTGATCATAGCCTGAGTCTGTCTAAGCTTCTGATATGATTAACAACAGATTCCACTCCCACCTTCTCTGGGTTCTTGTCTGGACCACCATAACTTCATTCATTGTGCTCTGGATCTCTGGAGGGTGTGGTAATCTCAGCCGCCACCACTCCTTCCTTGGGTTGTATCACAAATGCAAGTTTTATTATTATATACATAATTTGTTTCATCAAATAAATGAAAGGGGCCAAGTGTGGTGATGCATGCTTGTAATCCCCGCTCTTGGGCGGCAGAGACAGGAGGATTGTGCTGGTTCAAAGCCAGCAGTGCTGGCTTAAGAGACCCTATTTCCAAATAAAAAGTATAAAATAGGTCTAGGAGTGTAGCCTGGAGGTAGAAGGGTTTCCAGGAACCTCAGTACCACCAATAAATAAATAAATAAATAAATAAATAAATAAATAAATACATACATACATACACACATACATACATGCATACATACATAACAAAATAAAATAGATGAAAGGGGAGGTGAACACTGACAGCTAAAACAAAGTTTAAAAGGAGACATTTTCTGATGGAACTCAGAGTGAGATCCCAAGAACTCTGTTCTATCATCTATTCATCACTTAATTTTCTTTACCACAAGAAACATTTTTTACTTTTGAGGAGTCCATGAGATATTTCAAGAGTATAAGAAAACCAATGAATCAATATTCTCCTCACTTTATGGTTCCCCACTTAGTAGTAGGAGAATCATCAGAAGAGTTCGATGATTAAACAAATTGATTCCTGAGACATGTTGAATCAAATTCTTTGGGGGTGGAGCCCAGAACTATGTGTTTATATCACATCCTTTCAGGAGACTTTCATACTTACTTCAGCTTGATAAACAGTATCTAGGAGAAATTATTCAAAAGGTTATATGTTCATTTTCTATTGCTGTATAAGAAGTTAATGAATAACTCAAAGCAACATACACTTATTAGCTCTCCATTCTGTAGGTCAGAAGTTCAGGCACAGAGAAGCTAGATCCTCTATTTGGGGTCTCCCAAGGCTAAAATCCAAAGTGTCAGCTAGTCTTCCTTCTCATTTGGAGCTCAGGATCCTCTTCCATGTTTGTGCAGTTGTGCCAGAAATTACTAACTTGTGGTTGTAGGACTGAGGTTTCCATCTTTTATCAGGCTGTCCTCCTTAGGCTACTCTTAGATACTCCAAGACACTCACAGTCTTGGCCACATGATCCCTCCATGTATGGTAGTTAGGATCCTGTCTTCCATACAAGTCATTCATATTGACTTTGACACAACAGTAGTGAGCAGAAAACAACCAACAGTGAACCATGGGCAACTTTTTTGGTCTAATAACTGAATTGTAAGCAGCTAATCCTAGGAGTAAGTTGGTTTTTATGCCATGTCAGGATGGAAATGGAATTCCAGATTATTACTATTTTGTAAGAATGGACTTAGTATAAGCAGTTAGCATTTCTGCACTGTGCTTTTGACACTGAGAATAAAACATTTGAAAACATTTAGTTCAAAGCTATGGTTCTCAAACCTATTTTTAGCAATATCTAAGCTTCACCTTTGACCCAATGAATCAGTGCTACCTTTACTGATGAATTAATGAAGCACATCAATGACTTGGAAACCAATGTTTATGATGCAACATAGATGCTAAAAAAATATTGTGTGTATGTGTGTGTGTGTGTGTGTGTATCTTACTGGGGATTGAACCCAGAGGTATTCTACCTCTGAGAAACACACCCAGCCCTATTTTTTTAAATAGGTTCTCACTAAGTTGTTCAGTCTCTCTAAGTTCCTGAGGCTGTCCACAAACCTATGGTCCTCCTGTCTCAGCCTCCCAAGTATTGGGATTTCATTTGTACGGCACCACATCTGGCAGTTATTTTTACATAAACATAGCACTCTTTATAATTTTTGCCATTTTAAGTTTTCTTTTATAGTAATCTAGAACTTTGAGTTTATGCAGAAGACCCATATATCTATGCTCATCTTCTGAGCAACTACCTGAATTAATATATAAATTTTAAATAACATCATCTAACAGAAAAAAAATGTTTGGGTATGTGTATGAAAGGGAATGAGAGAGAGGTGGGAGATAGTGAGAGAGAGCAAGAGCTATAGAGAAAACCAGGGGTTAAAAAAGGGGGTGGGAATCATGAGCTCACATCTTCTGAAAGGCCAGCATGGAGGGCTAAGAAAGAGTAAGAGGATTAAAAGAGTGAGAGATATGGGGACCATGAAGAAATGTAACAAGAGGAGACAGAGTTATACTTTGAACCCTGCTTTGTTGGAGTTCCAAAACAAGTATTCTTAATAACTGCAATGCTGAAAATGCTATCTGAGGACCTGCTTTGTTACAAGCCTCCAGGGAGCTTGTTAGAATGAGGATCTGTAATTGCATTGTGATGATGATTGCACAACTATGCACATTTACTAAAATTATTAAATTGTTTAAAACAAGTAGATTTTGTGATATGTTAATTATGCCTCAAAATATGTCTAAATGCAGATTTCTAGGCCCCAGGTCTATTCAACAAAAATCTCTTAGGATCTGTTTTTCTTATCTTCTTTTGGGGAGTATGATGCTCACAAAAATTAGAAGTGCGCCTGACAATGTAAATGAAACATATAATTGTCAAGGTGAAGGGATAAGAAGCTGTGTGAAAACAGCATTTATGTTAATTGACATCTATGCTGAATTCATGAATACATACACAAATAAAAAGATATATGTTAGCAACTTAAAATGATTAGTTGAAGTAGAGATGAGAGAGACCCTTAGAAAGATGCTCTTGAGCAGTTCTCTTGAATATCAAGGTCTTATTATCAAACGCATCAAAGAGTGAAGGACAAAATTTATCCACTCCCATAACTTGCCCAGTCTATTTAAGACCTGACTGATCTTGCTATATAACAGTTGTCACTTCCAGTATCCTGTATGCTCAGTACTTCCTGGTCTATCATTGGTACTTCTAAACTATAACCACACACCATGGAATAAAACATATTTATGGCTAGCTGATAGTATAACCTCCAAGGGAGAAATGAAGAACTTAGATCTTAGGTTCAATTGACCCAATTCTCTACTGATTGCTTTGATGTTTCAAAAAAAGAACTAAATAAAGAAAACCCCTCATAATTAAATACTTTCAATCCCTGAATTGTTTGCAGAAAAAAAATCAGGATAATTAGCAACAGAAAGCATATATTGAGAACATGCGATTAAATCTGTTGGGTTATAATTTAGGTCTAACTCTCCTGAACATAAATCATTAATAGAGAATCTAGTGAGTTATCCCTTCCTATTGGTGGTTCTCAAAGTGTAGTCCCTGGTCCTGGTCCAGGTATATTGGAAGCACCTGGAAACTGTTGGAAGTGCAAATTTTAAGCTAGGTGTGTTGATGCATGCCTGTATCCAAGTACTTGAGATGCTAAGACAAGATGATTGTAAGTTAGAGACCAGTTTCAGCAACTTAGCAAAAATAAGTAAACAAAAAGGCAAAAGGGCTAGGCATGTAGCTCAGAGGTAGAATGTCCCTTGGTTCAGTTTACAGGAGAGAAATAAAAAAAGAGGAAGAAAGAGAAAGAAAGAAAGAAAAATGAAGGAAAGAAAGAAAGAGAGAAAGAAAGAAAGAAAGAAAGAAAGAAAGAAAGAAAGAAAGAAAGAAAGAAGGAAAGAAAGAAAGTTTGGTTTGGGAGCAGCATATCAGACCATTTAAACTCTACTTACTACATGGGCTTTCTGGGGGTGGGACCCAAAGATCCTGATTTTAATATGCCTGCCCTGTGCATCTGGTGATATGATCTACTGAGTCATCAACACTTAAAAAGGAAGCACTCAGACACTACTATTACCTCTCCTGCCTGAATTCCTGCTAGCTGGGGAAATGTGACTCTTTCAACTGGTCCAAAAAAGGGGTGAAATCCTTTGAAAGTTCAAAGACGGAAATGTTTTTCAAACATCTACCTAGAAAATACAAAACATTCTACTACTCTTCTCTTGTCAGTAGCATCCAGAGTTCCCATATATTGTAAGATCTTCCAAAACTCTGTTTCAAAATGCAGTGCTATCCCCTAGTTGCAGAGGGAGCTCTTTCATTTGCTCACATTTTAGTGTTAATTCTATATATTTGCATCAAGAAAAATTGCGTAGATTTTCTCTTTCTCCCTTCATAATAGTCTAAAAAGGTTGACTTATATTTTCTCCCCAGTATTTTGCTTCAAGCCACAAACTCAATTACCTATAGAGAAGATGGTGATATAAATGTTTAATGTGGGTTTAGGATCAGAAAACCTGATACTTAGCCTCCATATCAGAGAGCAAAGGAAAGTACTGTATACTGTGAAGCTGGGTACTACTCAGCTTGAGTTGATCATAGATGGATATAAATCATTTTGTCAAAACTTTATTTTAATGTTGGCCTAAAGGAAAACTAGAATACTATGAAAGTCAAACAAAATATTTCAGCCTGTGTACTAAATCGTTTGGATTTCTGCTTTACATTGAGCCACCTAGCCGCTACCATCAAGGCTTGGATATCCTCAGGCATTCTTTCTACTTTCCAAACCAAGGAAGGTATCTGCAGTTAAGCTATCTAATCTATATAGAGAAGCTACCACACTAGTAAAGGCCCAGTAAGAAGTTTGGATGTAAAAAAATCTGATAGTATCATATTCTGTTTGAAAATTTTAAAATGTGATATAATTTGAGCCCTAACTGGCTGGTGATTAGTTTTTTGTGAGGTCTATGAGAAATCTAGGTAGACAGAGTTTTTCTTCCTGGGCCTCTTCCTATCTGAATCTATGCTTATGCTTGTCTAAACCACTCATGACTTGGCTATTCTTGCAAGGGAAAATACCACTGACTCCCAAATGAGGCTACTCCATGAGAAAATATAAATGGAAAGTCAAAAATAGAGAAAAATTAAAACCACAGAGATACTGAATAATGGTATCTCAATCAAATGACTAAAATCAAAATGACTTATATGACCATGTTATGGGAAGTATGTGGAACAACTGGAATTTCTCCATATGTTGCTGCTGGGAGTGTAAATTGGTTCAATTGCTTTGAAAACAATTTGGTATTTTCTGCTAAACTCAATATATGCCTCTCCTGTGACCCAGCAGATTCAGTCTTAAATATTCACCCAAGGGAAATGAGCACATATATCCAGCTAAAGACTTAAGGAAAATGTAGATTGTCATTTTATTCATAAGGGCTCAAAACTGGAAATGATTCCAAAGTCCATGATAACTAAATCGTGCTCTGATACAAATACACACATGCATATAAAACATATATATGATATAAATATAATGTATGTAATAGAATACAACACAGTATTTTAAAAGTGATGCATAAACCTCAAAGCATGGATGGATGTTAAAAAAACACCACATTGAGTGAAAAAGTCCCAGTACATAATGTATACTGGATAATTTCATTTCTATAAAGTTCAAGAAGATTTTAAGTTTAATTGTGATGCTTGAAGTGAAAACTATAAGATAAAAAGTATGTATATATAATATATATATAATGTTCACATATATAAGTATATATATATATATAATGTTTGTATATATGTGGAACATCCTAGATTCATTGTGTGTTGAAGTAACAACATGCTTGATTAATAGCAACATAGTCAAGGATAGAAAGATAAAAGAATCAAAGATCATTGACATTTAGTCCATTTCTTCAAACCACTATACTCTGTTTTGACTATAACATATAAAGTGATCCTGCTTAAAAAATCAGATGAAGAGCTTGGAAAAAGATAAAAATGGGCCATCACCCAATAAGAGTGATATATTACCATTGAGCCTGTGCAAAAATCAATTAGTCTCTAGTATTCAAGTAAATGTCAAAGCAGAAAACTACAATATACTATTATTAACCCCAAATTGGTAACTTTGCTGGGATGGTAAGTAGAAGAGTGTAACGTCTTTTTACATACACCTATCTATTTTCTTTGCTTTGTTACAATGAGCATACATTGTTTTTAATTTAAAAACATAGTAAAATGAAAAATTAATCTCCCTCAAATTAAATTAAAAAGCAAATAATAATATAATCTTATTAATAAATAAAGTCATAGGAATAAATAAAATTGTTTTTATGGCATTTCTAGCTGCTTAAAGTGGAACACCCTAGATTCTTTGTGTGTTGAATTAACAACATGCTTGTTTAATAGCAATGTAGTCAAGGATAGAAAGATAGGAAAAGAATTGAAGATAACTCACATTTAGTCCATTTCTTGAAACTACCATATCCTGTCTTGACTGCAGAAACAACCACCATAAAGAAGAAAGAGGATGAGATATTCTTCAGATTTGCAAAGATGAAAACAAATAGAGGGCCAATGCTTACAAATCTATAATCCAATTTCTTACTTTAGAGAAAAACAGGGGCCAAGAGACATAAAAGCCCTATCAATGATCGTTTAGCAAAGCGAACAAAGATGGTCATTATATGTTTGAATATCAAGGCAAAAGGCAGAATGGCAGTGAAAATTTGGGAAGTTTGAAAAATCTATGCCCACTAAACCCCTGTGCCAACATATCAGATCTATCAGCAGAAGGTAGAATCAGAAGTGACTGAGAGACTGAGATGTCAGTCTTGCTGATTTGCTCCTTGGAAAGGCTCACTCACTGTCACATTACCCACATGTTCTTGTAAAGCCAGCTATTGCTTTCCATGGTCTGTTCTTTATCTCAGACAAACCATCATCAAGAGCCAATTATGTGGTGTTATGCATTGCCAGAAGGAAGTAGTTCCTTTTCTTGTATCAATTTTTGGATAGAAGGAGTTTAGAGAAGATAATAAAAATGTAAGTTTCCAGGGAAGAGAGTAGTAGCTAACAAAGCTATCTATATTCTGTATCACAGTGCTTTCTCGAGAAGGCTCTTCAGAAAGATATTGCTCTTTGGGCACTTGTCAAAGAGAGTCAGGCAGTCCAAGTAGGTTACCACCTACCAGCTCCAGTGACTCCTTGGACCTTTTAAGTCATGACATACATAAGAGCATGTTTCTGAGGTCAGGTTGCTTTACAAATAACTAGTAATTTTGACAACTTGGAGGAGGAAATGCATAACATCAAGGCATTGCAAGCATTTGCCAATCATTGTAGCAGATATTTAGTTTTATTTTAGACCCCCTAAAATACTTTGGCAGAATAATGCACTCTCTAGTTCATGTTTAGGCTAGTGTCTAAATTGTATCATAAGTTTAACTAGACTGGAAGGATGTCTTTTAGGGTATGTTAAAAACACTGAATTATTAAATAAAACTATTATATCACCCCTTTAATTTTATTCAATGGAACCAAATCATCACAGAAGGTTGTTACTCAACTTTAGTCATTTAAAAATTATTGAGGGGTCTGTAAGATGGTGATAAGAAGGTACCTAATTTTGGTCCAGCCAATATAAATATCAATTTAGCAACTATGCATGGTTGAGAATGCCTTTATGAAAATTATAGAACTTAAGGCAATAGTGCTAGCATTCCAATGAAGCACAAAAACTGAAAAAGCACATTAAATGGGGAATAAAAAGCTTTCTCTTTGTCACATGACTTGTCCTCCAAGCTGGCACAGCACAGTACTGAGAAAGGATACCACTGGCCTGTGATTTCTCCGGTGGCAGGGGGAGAAAGAATGAGGTAGACATTTAACTTCTCTATAATTCTTAGGGCACTTGTTAAGAGGCTTCTTTAAGCCAGGCACAGTGGTACATTCCTATAATCCCAGTATTTTGGGAGGCTGACACAAGAGGATCACAGTTTTGAGGCCAGTGTTCAGTAACTTAAACAGATCCTTTTTAAAAATAAAAAAATTTAAAAGGGTTGAAGGTGTAGTTTAGAGATAGCACCCTCTTGAATTCAATACCCAGTAACACACACAGACACACACATGTGTGTGTGTGCACAACTTCAGTCTCATGGGAAAGGAACACTGGGAAATTGGAATAGCTATACCACCTGGAGACAGCTAAAAACAATAAAAATACACACACACACACACACACACACACACACACACACTTTGGTTTCACCTTATGAGGAATATTGGGAGATTGGAATAGCTACAGTATCTGGGGATAGCTATGAGGAATACTATAAATAAAATACTTACAGATGAAGGTAAATTAATAGAAAAACACAGACTATACTATAATGTTGTCACATAAATCATTTTCAATCCCATTATAAAAGTTAATAAACAAAAGTATTAAGATTAAAGCCAGGTGTGGTGGTGCACGCTTGTAATCCCCGTGCTTGGGAGGCTGAGACAGGATTGTGCAGGTTCGAAGCCAGCCTCAACTAGCATATCACTGCAATAAGGTATTAAACCACAAAGAAAGATAACAAGTGTAGATAGAAGAGAACTACAAAGTAGACAAAAGCAATTAACAAAATGACAACAGTTAACTTTTATTTAAAAATAATTATGTTAGCTGGGTGTGGTGGTGCATGCTTGTAATCCCAGAATTCAGGAGGTTGAGACCGGAGGATCACATTTTGCAGACAGCCTCAGCTATTTAGTGAGGCCCTCTGAAATTTAGTGAGACCTGGTCTCAAAAGAAAGAATAAAAAATAGGGCAGAGGCTGTAGTTTGGAGGCCGAATGCCTCTGGGTTCCATCCCCAGATCCGCAAAAAGAAAAATAAAATAAAAATAAATAAAAATAATAAAAACAATTATGTTAAATTTAAATGGATATAAACTCTCTAATGGAACTGGAGAACATTATGAGAAATGAGATTAGTCAGTCACCAGAAGTACAATACCATATACTCTCTCTAATATGTGGAAACTAGGGAGGGAAAGTGTTATAGGAATAATTCTATATGAAAAAGGAGAAACTATAAGTGAGAAAATAAGACCTAACTGAGATGGATGGGAGGGGGAAGAGAAAAATTTTCTAAAGTACATGATGTACATTCATAAACATATTAAAGTCAATCACTAAACCAAACATGAGAAAAAGGGAAGGGGGAGGGAATGGGGTGGGAATTGGAGAAAGGCTAAATGAATAATGTGTGCATGTATGACTGTACCATCTTTGCCCCATTTAGATGTATGACTATACACACAATAGGATTCTACTCAGCTATAAAGAACAAAATCATGGCATTTGCAATAAGATAGAAAGACCTGGAGAACATTATGTTAAGTGAGATCAGCTAAGCACAGAAAGAGAAGGGACATATGTTTTCTCTAATATGCTCAAACTCGGGAGTATTAGGGATACCAGAGGGACTCCAGGCAATGGAGGAGAAACTTCACCAAAGCTAAAATGAAAGGATAGGAGAGGAAGAAGGCTGAGGTTGATTAATGAAGGAGCTACATCCGAATTTGTGTAAAAATAGAAATATACCATGGTTAACCTGGACACTCATTGTTGAGAAGGGGAAAAGGAAAGTGGTGAGGAGAGGGTACTAAGCACAGTCTGAATGTATTCCATTTTCAATATGTTCCACATAAAAATAAAAATTTAAAAAGGTGTATGATTAAAATGGACAATAACAAAAGACATATAATAGCTGAATGGGAATTAAAAGCCTCAACCATATGTTGTCTACAAGAGATTCACCTTAAGTTTAAGGACAGGTATAGGCTAAAAGTGAAGCAATGGAAAAACATGTTCCATGCAACTCATAACCAAGAAAGAACAGAAATGACTACACTTATATCAGACAAAATATAGTATAAGTAAAAAATACTATTACATGGGACAAAGAAGACGATTACATAATGATAAATGTGGCAATTCAACATGAAGGTATAACATTTTAAATATTTATACACCAATAACAAAGCATCCAAATATATAAAACAAATATTGACAGATCTAAAAGGGAAAGTAAACAGCAATACAATACTAGTCAGAGACATCAATACTTTGTTTTCAATTGTCTTAACAAAATATTAAAAAGAAATAACAAACCTGAATAATACTATAGACTAAAGGAATCTAATAGGCATAAAAAGAATATTCTACTCAACAACAGAAAATACACATTCTTTTAAAGTATATATAGAGCATTTTCTTGGATAAATCACTTGCAACAGTAGAAGTATATATTTTTTGGTAGTGGAATTGAATTCAGGGCATTCTACCTTTGGGCTATACCTACCCTTTATATTTATTTTGGAACATGGTCTTGCTTATTTACTAAGGGACTCATTACATTGCTGAGGCTAGCCTCGAGCTTGTGATCTCCTGCCTCAGCCTACCAAGTACTGGGAATGGAGGTGTGTGCCACTTCACCCTGTCTATTTTCTTAATTATTACTTTTGATATAGATGTTATTTAGAATTCTTTTTCACATAAATATATAGGAATTGAGAATTTCTTATAACAATGTCACCTAAGTGTTTGAGTATGTTGTTACATGTAAAAATCACAGTGTTATATTATCAACATTCTTTTATTGATCAATTGACTGATAATAGAATTAGTCCTTCAAATTTATATAAAGCAAGTAATTTAAACCATCTGACATTCCAAAGTATATCTAGACCAATTATTAGAGCTTTAGACATTGAAAGTTAGAAAAAATTTTGTGCTTTTATTGATTCATTATAGTCTCACATCATAATGACACATGCACACACTCTTGGTGCCTTCCCTAACCATTTCCTGTCTTCCCAATACAGAGTACAAAGATTGTGGTTGTTATATATTCACCTGTATACACATAGTCTATGGTAGTATTTTTATTAATAAACTCGTCTTCTTCCACCACTATCCTTATATCTCTTCCCTGGTTCCCTTGAAGTTTCTCCTCATCATCTGGAGTTTATCTTGTATCCAAGTTACTCCCTATCCTGCACATATTAAACAATTTAAGAAACAAAATAAATCATCACAGTACTGGTTTATAACCTATTGATTAAAATTAATATATGAAAGCATATATTGATATAAATGAATAATTAAAAAAATTCTAGTTACATCCGGGTGTGGTGGTGCATGCTTGTAATCCCAGCATTCAGGAGGCTGAAACAGAAGGATTGTGGTTTGACGACAGCCTCAGCTACCTACCAAGGCTCTTTGCAACTCAGTGAACCCCTGTTTCAAAATAAAGAATAAAAAATAGGGTGGGGGTGTAGCTCAAAGTTAGAATTCCCTGGGTTCCATCCCCAGTACTGCAAAAAATAAAATTCTAGTGACTAAATGTAGAAGAAATGAAGACAATGCAAGTTTGCTACTAAAACATTATAATAATCATTTTTGCAGAGGAGATCCACTAATAGATGTTATAATTAGCACGCAAAAGTTTAAGTAGAATAATAATATTTGCCTAGTATTAAATATCTACTCCAAGATGGTGTGATGGTTAAATTTTACTGGGGTCAGGGATGTCTATATAGTCAGTAAACCTTATTTCTGGATGTGTCCAGGAGTTAGTGAGTGTTTTAGTCAGTTTTCCCTTCCTGTGATTAAAATATATGACAAAAATAAATTATAGTAGTAAATATTTGCTCCAGTTTTCAGGTTCAGTCCATAGTTGGCTGGTTCCAAGGAAGAACCATCATGACTTCAGTGCATGGTAGAGGAAGGCTGTTCAGCTCATGTTGGCTAGGAAGCCAAGAGCAAGAAAGGAGAAAGGGACCAGGGCCATGAATTTCTTTCCATGGTATAACTTCAGTGACCTTCTTCCTCCTACTAGGTTTCACTTCCCTGTTGGGTATTCAATAATCAGTGGATTAATCCACTCACAGGTCAGAGTCCTCATGATGTAATCACTACCTAATACCCTTACCTCTGAACATTTCGGCATTAAGGACCATGCTTTTTTTTTTTTTTTTGGTGGTACTGGGGTTCCTGGAAGCCCTTCTATCTCCGTACTACACTCCCAGACCTATTTTTACATTTTTATGTGGAAACAGGGTCTCCTAAGCCAGCGCGCGCGCGGCTGGCTTCAAACCTGCGCGATCCTCCTGTCTCTGCCTCCCAAGCGCGGGGATTACAAGCGTGCGCCACCACGCCCGGCAAGGACCATGCTTTCAATACGAGCTTTTTGAGGGGCATTCCAGATCCAAACCATAACAGAAAGTTTCCAGAGAGATTGACATTTGAATTTGTAGACTGAGAAAAGAGCATCATCACCAATGCAAGTGGGCATCATCAAACTTGTTTAGGGCCTCAACAAAACCAAAATGAGGAAGAAGAGTGAATTTTCTTTCTCTATATGAACTGGGACATCAATCTTTTGCCATTAGACATCAGTGCTTCTGGCTCTCTAGGTATTCCACTCAGACATATGCCCGTGCCCTCATTTGGTTCTCAAGCCTTTGAATTTGGATAGGAACCACACAGCAGCTTTCCTGGGTCTCCAGCTTTCAAAAAGGAAATTATGGATTTATCAGACTCCATAATTACATCAGTCAATTGTTCATGAATAAAACACTTTTTCTTTTTTAATTTATTGGTGCATTGTAATCATACATCATTATGAGGTACAGGATGGTAGAGGCGTATACACACATCACTCACTTAGCCCTTCCCTAATTCCCTCCCTTCCCTCCCCCATACCTCCTTCTTGTGTTTTGCTTAGTACCTGATGGATTTGGCTTAGTGATGATTTTTATATATTTGGGAATATACAACATGCACACTAGGGTGCTTCCCCTTTCCCCTTTTTCATCTCCCTCAGTTAGGTCATTTTACTCATGTAAGGCTTTTCCTTTTCCTTTTTTTTTTTTTTTTGGTGCTACTGGGGGTGGAACCCAGAGGCTTTCTACCTCCAGGCTATATACTGCCAGACCTATTTTATATTTTATTTGGAAACAGGATCTGACTAAGTAGCTGAGGATGGCTTCAAACCTATGTGATCCTCCTGTCTCAGCCTCCCCAAGCACGGGGATTACAAGTGTGCGTCACCACACCCAGCTTTCCTTTTTCTATAGTCCCTCTTATGTCCCATTTTCTTCCTAGCTTCTACATATTAGGGAATACATCCAACTTTTCACTCTTTTAACTGGCTAATCTCACTTAGTGTACCATTCTTCAGTTCCATACATTTCTCTGTAAATGACATAATTTTATTCTTCTTTATGGCTGAGTTAAATTCCATTCTGTACATATCCCATAGTTTTATAATCCATTCTTCTGTTGATGGACACTTCAGATGGCTCCATATTTTGGCAATTGTGAATTGTGTGGCTATAAATGTAGGTAGGCATACATTAGTTTGGTAATTCGGGTTTTCATTCTTTTGTATAGATACCCAGAAGTAGTATTGCTGGGTCATATGGGAGGTTCATTCTCATTCTTTTGAGGCTCCTCCATACAGTTTTCCAAAGTGGTTGCACTAATTTGCAAATCCACAACCAGGAAATTAGAGTTCCCACTTCTCCACACGCTCCCCAGCTTTGTTATTATTTGTATCTTTAATGATTGCCATTCTAATTGGGGTTAGGTAAAATCTCAGGTTAGTTTTGATTTGCATCTCTCTGATTGCTAATGATGTTGAACATATTTTCATATATTTATTGGCCATTTGAATGGATCATTTGTGAAATGTGTGTTTAGTTCACTTGCCCACTTTTTGATTGGGTTATTTGTTTTCTTAGCAGTGAGTTTTTTGAGTTTTCTATAGATTCTAAATTTTAGTAGGCTACTGGAAAAGCAGCTGGAAAAATATCTTCCATTCTGTCAGCTCTTTGTTGAGGTTCCTTTTTTATGGTGCTAGGGATGGAGTCCAGGGGAATTCTACCTCCAAGTTATACTCCCAGCCCTATTTTTTATTCTATATTTTGAAACAGCATCTCAATAAGTTTCATAGGGCCTTGCTAAGTACCTGAGGCTGGCCTCTAAACTGTGATCCTCTTGTGTCAGCCTCCCAAGTACTGGGATTACAAATGAAGTTCTTGATAATTTCCTTTGCTGCACAGAAGTTCTTAAATTTAATTATATTCCATGTATTGGTCTTCCTTTTAATTTCTTGTGCCTATGGGGTCTTGTTGAGCAAGTTTTTTTAATTCATGCATTGTAGTCATACATCATTTTTTCTTTTTCTTTTTTATTGGTGCATTATAGTCATACATCTTAATGGGGGACAAGATTGTAGAGGCATACATACACACATCACTCATTTAGCCCTTCCTCAATTCCCACCCCATTCCTTTCCCCCTCTTTCCTTCTCATGTTTGGCTTAGTGATTGAATTTGATATGTTTGTGGATGTACATGATGTACATTAGATGATTTCTCATCCCTTCCTCTACCATAGCTCTCAGTTAGGTTGCCTTACTTGCTCATCTGTGGTTTCTTCTTCATCTAGAGTTCCTTCTATGACCCAATTTCGCCCTAGATTCTGCATATTAGGGAGCTCATCTGATATTTTTTTACTTCTTATGACTAAGTCTCACTTAGCATAATGCTCTCCTGTCCCTCCATTTCCCTACAAATGACATAATTTTGTTTTTCTTCATGGCTGTGTAAAAATTCATTGTATAGATATCTTATAGTTTTATAATCCATTCATCTGTTGATGGATATTTTGGTTGGTTCCATAGCTTGGCAATGGTGAATTGTGCAGCTATGAACATAGATACACATGCATTAGTTTGGTACTTTGATTTCTATTCTTTTGGGTAAATCCTCAGAAGTTGTATTGATGGATCATATGGTAGACTCATTCTTATTCTTTTGAGGATCCTCCATATTGTTTTAGGAAGTGGTTGCACTAATTTGCAATTTCTCCAGTGATGTACTAAAGTCACACTTCTTCACATACTCAGCAGCATTTGTTGTTATATTTTTAATGATTGCCATTCTAATTGGAGTTAGGTGAAATCTTAGGGTAGTTTTTATTTGCATCTCTTATTTCTAATGATGTGAACATTTTTTCTTAGCAGTGAGTTTTTTGAGTTCTCTGTAGATTCTAGATATTTGTCCTCTATCACAAGAGTAGTTGGCAAAAATTTCCCCCCATTCTGTCAATTCTCTGTTGAGGTTCTTGATAGTTTTCTTTGGTGTACAAAAACTCTTCAGTATAATGCAGTCCCATGTGTTGATCTGCCTTTGATTTTTTGTGCCTTTGAGGTATTTTTTTAAGGTTTTGCCTGTACCTATGTGTTGAAATGTTGTGCCAATACCCTCTTCAAGGAGCTGCAAGATCTCTGATCTGATTTTAAAGTCTTTGATCCATCTTGAACTGACTCTAGTATAGGATGAAAAAAAGTGGAAGTTACTTCTGTTTTTCTGCATATAGTTAACCAGTTTTGCCAGCACCATTTGTTGAAGAGGCTAACTTTTTTCCAATATATGTTTTGACCCTTTTTTTTTTTTTTGCGGGTCTGGGTATGGAACCCAGGGGCATTCGACCTCCGAGCTACACCCCCTGCCCTTTTTTAATTCTTTATTTTGAAACTGGGTCTCACTGAGTTGCAGAGGGCCTCACTAAGTAGCTGAGGCTGTCCGCGAACCGTGATCCTCCGGTTTCAGCCTCCCGAATGCTGGGATTACAAGTGTGCACCACCACACCTGGTTGTTTTTGGCCCTTTTGTCAAAAATCAAACAGCTATAAGTGTGTAAATTTGATAAAATCCCTCTTCCTATGTATTTATATATACTCTATTGGTTCTGTTTCTTTAGAGAACTCTAATACAATGTGTATTAATTACGTAGGAGAAATCTAGTACTATTTCAAAATAAACTAAAAGTCAACTAAAATTTTTGAAATTCTACATTTTAGAATTTATTGTTTATACTATAAATATGAAAGCATACAGACATGTCCATCTACTTTCTAGTATAAATCTCCTAGAAGTAACTTTAAAATTCATGGTAGAGATAAAGAAAGACATTGACAACATATATAATATATATATATAATACATATATACATGTAATTTTGTTTTTGTTGAAATTTATTGCCCATTGTTATTCATTTGACATAATTAAACAGCATATAAGTTGAAAACTGGTTTTCTAAAGTTCTAGGCATCATATTCTCTATAATAATTTAGAAACATTTAACCTGCTCTTTAATATAAATAGGTGCTGTCTTTAAGAAGGAATTATTTGTCTATGTGTGGAAATTAACCACACATGTAGAGAAATTATAAACACACAGGTAGATAAGCTATAAAGCCATCATCAAATAAGAGGTATGAGACTCCCTCCGAAATTTTGCTGTTGTTTTTAAACAATAGTGAAGTGATGGGATACCTCATAGTAAGTTTCAGGATAAATGTTCTGCCTTTCTTTTATGGATAAGAAAAAGCTTAACTCTGAAAGGAGAAGCAGGAAAGATGCAAGTAGTATTTCAAAAATGATCTGGGAAGCAGGAGAGAAGGCAGAGAGAGAGAGAGAGAGAGAGAGAGAGAGAGAGAGAGAGAGAGGAAGAAGAAGAAGAAGAAGAAGAAGAAGAAGAAGAAGAAGAAGAAGAAGAAGAAGAAGAGAAAAGAGAAGAGAAGAGAAGAGAAATGGTGAAGGAAGGAAAGAAAATGCACATAGGAATTTTTGAGCTGACTGTAGATGATTGGGACTCTTTGAGGAAGCTAAAAGAGTATGTGTCAGAATTATCAACCTGGAGAATAAAAGTGAAAAGCATTTATTCATCATCTCTGACTTGCATTGCTCAAGATTGATCCCAAGAACATCTAATTCCAAAGTATCCCTAAAAAACATAGGGTAGGAAGAAAGAGATTGAATCATTATTTTCAAGGTGAAATAATGTCTAGTTGCACACAAGAGTGGATGGAAGTCTTCAAGGGAAATAATAACTGCAGCATATTCTATTTTTTATTTTTATTTTTATTTTTTTGGTGGTACTGGGGATTGGACCCAGGGGCTTTCTACATCCAGGCTACACCCAGACCTTTTTTCAATTTTATTTGGAAACAGGGTCTCACTAAGTTGCAGAGAGCCTCACTAAGTAGCTGAGGCTGACTTCGAACTTGTGTGATCCTCCTGCTTCAGCCTCCCAAGCGCGGGAATTACAAGCGTGCACCACCACGCCCAGCTTACTGCACTATATTCTGAAGTATGATTTAAGGTCTTCGTGGTATGATGTCATGCAATAGATGGTCTATACATGTTTTTATAGAAACACCGGGAAATAGGGCAGTCATTACTATTTTTTGTGGTACTTGGGATGGAACCCAGGGGCCTTCTACCTTTGCGCTATACCCCTAGACCTATTTTATATTTGATTTGGAAACAGTGTCTCACTAAGTTGCTGAGAGCCTCACTAAGCTTCTGAGGCTGGCTTTAAACCTACACTCCTCCTGTATAAGCATCCTAAGTACTAGGATACAAGCATATGCCACTATGACTGGCAGTCATTACTATTAATGCCTTAAAGAACAAATAAACAAGCCATATGTTACTGTTAGTAAAAGATTTTGGTTTTCTGTGCCTAAATGTCTGCACTTGAAAAAAAGTAGAGATGGAAACCACTTACCATTTTCATTATGAAATAACCAAGATAATACTTAAATAATTCTTTGAGATCCCGAAGAATTTCAGTATGAAAATAAATTATAATTATGTTTGATAGTCTATTGAGTCTTTTGTTATTTTGAAATATTTAATTCTACATCAAGCAAAGTTGGAAATGTAGAGGCCAATTTTATCTCTTATTCTTCCTGCATATCTTCCACAGACTTTAAAGAGAGTTTGGCTCTTCCTGTGTATGTATAATTATACAAAGTAATCATAAAAATTCCATATTTCAGTACTTGTATAATGAGCTTCAAAAGTCAATAATGAGATACAAATATTCATAGAAAATATTTCTTTCTAAATTTAGGATTGATAATTCTTTGATGCTTCTATTTCATGCATTAAGATCAACTACTTGTATGATTATTTCTCAGAATTTATTGGTCCCTCAATTAAGAACAATGTGACTTCTTTTGACATTACTGCAATGCCATGTTGAGGCCTTGCCTGGACCCTGAGCCATCTGTGAGTGTGGCTACCCCAATGTATTTTCACTTTAAACTTTTGAAAAGAGGAGATTTATTATTAACATAATTCTCATGGATATAGATAGTATAGATTTCTTGGGATAATAAGCTACTGCCTGGGCCTAGGACATGCAATTAGTTTGAACAATTCCATTTTTTTTCTGGATGAATTGACTGATTTTGGTGTAGTTGTGGAGCAATAGCCAAAGTTATGGGAATGTGGCCTACACAGTCATATCCAGGTCATCACAGGTACCTCCTTGAGAAGGCAGAGGTAATATGTGAAATATTTATTTGGTCTTTTGTCTTGTTGCTTGGCGTGCAACTTCTAGAATTGTGAAGTATACAAAGTGATAAACACCTTTTTATGCCGCCCTTGGCTGGCTACTTCTAGGTAGCCTGAGGATGGAATGTGGTTACAGGAAAGTAAAAGGGATGACTAGAGGTTTGAAATTTTTAAACCCCTACCCAACTTGGGAGGGCAAGGAGGCTGAAGGTTGAGATGTTCATCAGTGCTCAATTATTTATCAAAACATAACCCGAAAGGAACAAGGTTCAGAGAAGTTCTAGGTAGGTGAACATGTGGATTATGTTGGAGGGTGTTGTACCTAGGGAGAGCATAGAAGCTCTGAATATCTTCTCCCATATATACAAATATACATGAAGTAATTTCAAGTTGTGATAAATATTGTAAAGGAAAAGTAGGATTCCACACCAGAAAAACTGTACCAAGGGAAGATATCTGCTACGGTTTGGATAAGTGTCCCCTAAATGTTCCTGTGTTAAAGGTTAGGTTCCCAGCCTATGGTGCTATTGAGAAGTGGTAGAATCTTGAACAGGTGGAACTTAGTGAGAGGTTTTCTGCTTACCTTTGAAGGCATTATTGAGACATTGGCCCTTCAACCATGAACTGAAAACTCGAAAACCGTGAGCCAAAATGAATCTCTCTCTCTCTCTCTCTCTCTCTCTCTCTCTCTCTCTCTCTCTCTCTCTCTGTCTAGAGTTGGAACCCAGGGGCATTCGACCACCAAGATACACCCCCTGCCCTATTTTTTATTCTTTATTCTGAAACAGGGTCTCACTAAGTTGCAGAGGGCCTCATTAAGTAGTGGAGGCTGTCTGCAAACCACGATCCTCCAGTCTCAGCCTCCCGAATGCTGAGATTACAAGCATGCACCACCATACCCACCTCCCTTTTCTTTGATAAGCTCATTAACTCAGATATTTGTTACTATATCAGAAAACTAATTAACACAAACTCTCCAAGGTTGTTATAGCAGGAAGATAGGAAGGAGTAATTCACATGAAAAGCTAGAGGATGATCACTGTAGGTAGAGGAAAAAGAAATAGTAATATCAGAAGAAACCATAAAGCTGGCTTAAAGAATAGAAAAGAGAGCAATGTACCTAGAACTAAGTGTGCAAGAGGAAAAGACTGTTAGAATAAATTGTAGAAATTAACTTGAGCCAGATCTTGACCAGATGCAGTCTTGAAATTTTGTTTCCATTCAATTCTTAGAGTTGTAGAATGTCATCAGATTTTATGTAGGGCAGTGATGTAATCTAATTCCTAGTATATGGAATCATTCTGGCTGATGTGAAGAAAATTGATTAGAGTGAGGAGAAAGCTGAGGCAGAAACACCAGTTGGAAGTACCTTGAAGGTTTTCAGGTGAAAATAATAGCTTAAATTAGAATTATAGTCATAGAGGTAGTAAGGAATGTTTAGATGCTGCATGTACTTTAATAGTAGTACTGACATTGGTTCACAGAATAAAGGAAGAAATGTGAGGAAATGAGAATAATCATGGATGATTCATAGGTCTCAGACTGAACAAATGGAGAAGTACAAAGGCCGTTTATCAATATGGCAGTGGGAGAAACAACATCAAGAAATTATGAAATTATAGGGCATATACACTACTGAATTCTACCAAGTTATAAAGAAGAACAAAACTATGTTATTTGGGGGGAAATGGATGGACCTGGAGAACATTATTTTAAGTGAGATTAGCTAGTCACAGAAACTTACGGGGCATATATTTTCTCTCATATGCAGAAGCTACGGAGTAATCAGGATATAAGAGGGACTCTAGATAAAGCCCCAATGTAGTGATGGAGAGGTCTAGATGAGGGAGTTTAGTGGGGGAGAATTGATGAAGGAAACACTTCAATTGATACTTTGCATATATGCATAATTATCAATGCCAATCCCATTATCATGAATGGGGAAAGAAAGGGAGTGGGTGGGATCTGGGGGTAATTTCAAGTACTGTGTGCATATATGTCTCTATCACTCTGAGTTTCATTATGATATGTGATTGTAATGCACCAATAAAAGCATATTTTAAAGCCGGACATGGTGTTGCATGCTTGTAATCCCAGAGCTTGGGAGGCTGAGACAGGAGGATTGCGCAGATTCAAAGCCAGCCTCAGCTACTTAGTGAGGCTCTCAGCAATTTAGTGAGACCTGTTTCCAAATAAAATATAAAATAGGTCTGAGAGTATGGCTCAGAGGTAGAAAAGACCCTGGGTTTCACCCTCAGTAACACCCAAAATGCATATTTTAAACAACTAAAAGAAATAGTTACATTTTGATCATGTTTTACAAGAAAAGAAATATTGCCAGCAGCGCCAGCATCATGGCTGAGGGTCTGGCAGCGGCACCATATTGCCAGCAGTGAAAGCAATTTCACCTCGCCCAGCCACAGCTCCAGATCTGCGCGCACAATAACCATGAGTGTAATTGCGGCCCCTAAAGGAGAAATCTCTGTACTGCACTCCCAGGGACTTGCGTAGCTTTGATAATCTCCTTGGGTTGGAGATTTTGCAGTCCTACCCAGTGAAGGAGTAGCAGTGGCAGAGATACCACACCTTAGTCACAGCACCCCATGGGAAAACACCCAGCCTGGCACCACCATGGTCTCGTGCAGCCTCAATTAACTTCCTGGGTATGAGACTTTGCAATACAACCCAGTAAAGGAGTAGTGGTGGCTGAGATTACTACAGACTCGAGATACAGAGCACCCTAAGTGAAGTCATAGTGACCCAGGGAAGGCACAAAATTCTGAAATCATGGGAAAGAGGAACAACAATGGAACAATGAATGCCCACAACCCCATATTATCAGAACTTGATAACACAGAAATTCAGAGATCTCCAGAAGATCAAATCAGGAATATAACTGTAGAGATAATACAGGACTTTCACAAAGAATTTAGAGAAAGTCTAAAAGAAATAAAGGAAGCAATCATTGAGGTAAAGGCCTCAATTCAAAGTATAAACAATTGATTAGACCACATAGAGAATAGAATCTTGCTCCTAGAAGATGATCACTCCAAAAAATGCATAATTTCTAACTTAGAAAAAGAGTCAGACAGCAGGAATCTGACATTGAAGAAATATGGACCCATTTTAAGAGAGCTAACCTAAGAATAATTGGAATAGAGGAGGGAAAAGCAGGCGAAACCAAAGGGATCAATAATATCTTCAAAGGAATAATAGCAGAAAATTTTCCAAACATAGAGCAAGACACAGGTCCAGGAAACTTATAGAATTCCCTTTAGACAGGATCAGAGAAGAGGATCCCCACGCCACATAATTGTCAAAATGACCAATGTGGTAGCCAAGCAGAGAATCTTAAAGGCAACAAAAACAAAAGGCCAAGTGACATTCAGAGGCAAATGAATTACAATCACTCCAGACTTCCAAAACCAAGCCAGAAGGGCATGGAGTAACATATTCCAAACTCTGAAAGAAAACAACTTCCAGCCAAAAATGTTCTACCCAGCAAAACTATCTATCAAATTAGATGGGGAAATAAGAAGCTTCCATGACAAACAGAAACTGAAGGAATTTATGTCTTCAAAACCAGCGCTAGAGAAAATACTCAAAGAGATTAACTACAAAAAAGAATTAGGTAACCCACACCAGAAGCAGAGAAACAAGATTTACCATCCAGCAGACAACTAAGCAAAGAAGAATATATTCATGTGTTTATAGGTTAAAATATGTGGAGATTCATTATTTATTTCAGTCTTTTACCTATTTATAAATTGTATTGTTTGCTTTTATTGTTGCTAATTTTTAGGATTTCTATTTGGAATATGAATATACCTTCAGATATAGCATTTGGAAATATTTTACCCCATTCTATCAGTAACTTTTAACTCTTTTTACATTGTCTTTGGATGTACAATATTTTTTTATTTTTACGAAGTTCGTTTATTCTTTTGTTTTCTGTTTTCTGTGCCTTTGAAATCATATCCAAGAAATCACTGCCAATTTCAATGTTGTAAAGTGTTATGACCCAGGTTTTCTTCTAAAAGTTTATAGTCTTAAGATTTACATTTAGGTTTTTTATCTATTTTGAGTTAATATATGTGTATGGTGTTAGGTAAGGGTCCAATTTTATTTTTTTTATGTAATTATTATTTTTCAACAATATTTAGTGAAAAGATTATTATTTCCTTCACCAAATGTTCTTGGAAACTTTGTCAAAAGTTACTTGACCATATATGGAAGAATTTATTTTAATCCACTGATATATATATATATATATATATATATATATATATATAATCTTTATAGCAGTACTACACTGTTTCAATTATTGTAGCTCTATAAGGTTTTAAATCAGAGAATGTACATTTTCTAGCTTTGTTCTTTTTCAAGATTGTTTTGGGTATTTAGAGTTCATATTTCGTGTTAGGATAGATTTTTTTCTGAAAAAAAATGTACAATAGTTTTACCTTAAAAAAAGAGAAAAATTATCCTTTGGTAAGAAGGAAAGCAAAAAGAAATACTGAAATGTTATCTCTAAGTGATTAAAAGTTTGATATCAGACAAATGAATCTGTTATGTGAGATTATCATTGTTAATTTTGGATAAATTGCTGTAATATTAGATGTCAACCACTACACCAAGCATGGGAAGGAGGGATGTTGAGGGAATTGGGTGGGGATTGGGTAGGTGCTAACTGGGCGATGTGTGCATGTATGTCTACACAAGTTTTTATCCCACTATGATGTATGAATACAGTGCACCAATAAAAAAATTGAAAAAATAAGGAATAAATACACTAATTCCCAGTTTGATCACATTCTTCAGGCAAATGCAGTTCACTGCTTGTGCACAGACTAGGCTGCTTAACTGTATTGTCTAAAGTTTGTATCTCAAGCAAAATTTCAGTGATATTTCTAATCCAACTGTAAGGTATGATTTTCTTCAGATACTTTAAAACAATCTTGATTGTGTGTCCAAAGTGAATTCCACAAAACATGGTGCCACACTAAGCTGATGTTTTAATGCAGGACTGTGTTAACTCAAGCCAATAGTCAGCCCTAATGCCATTAGATCCCACCTTCCTTGGGCTGTTTTCTTTTCTCAGAAATGCACTAAACTGCCTGACAGAGTCAGATAGTTCTGCTCCCTTTTAGTAAGGGTGTTACTTGCTTTAAAACTGGATTGTAGTTGAGCAGACCATACTGCCCACAAAGGAAAACAAATCATGGTTTTCTAAATTAATATGGCTCAACCCAACTCAACAGAGTAAGAGTCATATTAAACAGAAAAATAAACAAACTTCTCTCCTGGATTAATTCAGTAAATTTTCACATAGACTTACAGACTCTCATCAGTTTCATTTATGTTTCATTGGGATATCTACATATTTAAAAATTTCTAGTACATCCCCCATGAATTACTAGCTTCTAAATTCTTCTGGAAGTTTTTCAAGGTCACTGTCATTTGTTTATAACTTGTTTCCTACTAAGTCCCATCCTTCCCAACATATCATAACACATGCATATACCCACACCTTCTCCTTATATCTGTGTCTTCACTCTCTTTCCTACATCCTGATGACAATGCTCTACTCATTCTCTTTCTTATTCCATTACTTACACTGTAGACAAAGACTGGAACATTTTACCCTCTTCCTGTAGGTTGAAATCTTACATTTCTTTTAAGGCCAATTTTAAATCTCTCTGTGGAATCTACCTTCTTATGATATTTCACCTGCTCATTGTTAAGGAGCCATGTGATTTTGATTGGCCCACCTTAAATTCTGTCCATTTCATGATGAAGCTTTCTTCTCCTTTGAGCCCTCTGGAATGTTTTTGGGCTTAGGAAAAATCATAGATTCTAATCAACAATTGCTGAGTAATATTAGCACATTCGACTACTTTCCCATGCAAGATAATGAAAGAAATACTAAGATGTATAACTCTCCTCATCCTCCAGAAACCTGGCCCTACTATAATTAGTGTTCTATTTTGATCTCTTCTGTGTATAGAGTTTCAGATTAAAACTACATTTGAAAGAAATGGCTCTACTGAGTTTTGAAATATGAAAGCCACTGATATAGACCAGTCATTAATTCATTCATTCAATGCTCACTAAATATTTATGATGTGGCTGACATTGGACTAATCATTGCTATGGGCAGTTAGGAAAGGGAAACATCTAAAGATTGGAGTTATTGCGAAATTCTACACAATGAGGATTCAGAAGGGTAGAGACAATGAGAAAGGCATTTCTTGAAACCAGAATAATTCATCACCAACACTGTTTAATGCATTAAGATGGGATGGGTGTGGGCTTGCTATCCCTGTTATCTCAGAAAAAGTGTCACAAAGGTGTAGGGTATTCCTTCTTGAGACTTTTCTACTGACCCTTCTCTCATTAGCCATTCCCTCACCAGTCTTGTCTCACTGGATAGACCTCAGTGTAATAGGATCTTATATTCTTGCACCTCTAATTGGACCAGACACATCAGGATGCTGGGTTGGTTGTTTTTCTTTTTAGGTACCAGGCTTCCCTGTGGGCAGTGGCATTTCTGTACCTGCTCATTATAATAGACTGTCTACATGACCCTCCAGGAATCTACTGGGAGACTGAGTTGGCATCAAAAACTGCTTTTCTGTTAACTCATTTCTGTAATACTGAACACTAAGCACCTGAAGCAAAGTGTCCTGCTGCCACCACCACCAGGCAAAACTGAATCATGCACAGATACTGACGCCCCAGGCTGGTGGCTAAAAATAAGATAAGCTCAAAATAACCTGTACTGTCCCCAGTGGATCTAACTGCCTGCTGGCCCCCTCTTTACCACTGCCTGTGATTAGCTGAAGAGCCAGGTAGATAACTGGTCTCTGAGCTCAGAAATAACATTGACAACAAAAGTAATCTTCTCTCTGGGTTAGAGACTTATCAAAGCAAAAGAAAGTGATGCTGCATCATTCCGCCATGTACTCAGCTGCCTGCAAAATTTCTACTATGAGCTTCAATGGAGTTCTGGGCCTCCTCACTTCAGTGGATATGTTTATTTTGGTAGTAGAGGTTGGTAACAGTTCACAAGAAGTGACTAGGCTTAGTGGCAAGGGAGAGGCAAGAAAGCCTGTACCCATGAACTAGAAATTCCATTTGTATTTTGTCTCCTGATCCCCATGTAAACACCCACATTCAGAGGGTCTGAATGAACAACTATAGCCAAGACATTTATTCCTACCTAATAGGAAGCAAAGAGAGATAAAAATAGAGGCTATTCTAAAACCATGAGAAATCTCATAACTCTATACTACCTACTCCAAAGCCTGCAACACCTTTCCTTGGGGTGGACACAAACTTGGAGGTGCATTTGTTGTTGTTTCCTAGACATAACTCATTTGTTGAACAATCTCAGATAGCAGAGAGCTCCTAAGGTCCTGACTCACCAATACTATGGCTCCCCTAGACTCTCACCTCAGAAGAGAGCCATAAATTCTCTCATCCAGCATCCATAGGCAGTAGGATTCAATTCTCATCTCTACCCAGCCAAAAGGCACAAATTACTGTTCTGTTATGCTGAAAAGACTTATTTTAAACAGGACGTTTCCATGAACTGGAAGTTATAAATAAATTTATTGAAGATGCATAGTATATGGGTATGTAAGACTAGCATACTTTCAAACTCACTGACCTTAAGTAATCTACAGGATAGAAGCCAGATTCTCTAGAGCTTAAAATTAAAATTTTATGCCTGTCTATTGATAATTCCCCATTTCCCCCTTCTTCTAGCCCTTGATAATGACCATTCCAGTTTTTTATTTTATGAGTTTATTTTAGACACCAAATAGTAGAATCATTCAGTACTACGTCTCTGAATCTAATTTATTTTAGGTAGCTTAGAATTTGTTAGACAGGCATGGTGTCACATGCTTGTAATCCACTACTTGGGAGGCTGAGACAGGAAAAGCCAGGTCCACAGTTAGCCTCAGCTAACCAGTTAGGCCAGTGCTGGGGCCAGCAAGGCCGGGATTGGAGCCTGCTGTGAGGCAAGACCAGTGCTGGAATTTCAAGGCAGTGACTGGAGCCTGCTGAGGGGTTAGGCCGGTGCCGGGGCCAATGACCGACATCAGAGCCTGCCGTGAGGCAAGGCCACTACTGGGGGCTCCAAGGTCGAGATTGGAGCCTGCCAAGGGATTAGGCTGATGCTGGGGCAAGTGGCCAGCATCGGAGCCTACCATGAGGAAAGGCCGGTGCTGTGGCCTCCGAGGCTGAGATAAGAGCCTGCCGAGGGGTTAGGCCGGTGCCGGGGCCAATGGCCGGCATCGGAGCCTTCCATGAGGCAAGGCCACTACTGAGGCCTCCAAGGCCAGGATCGGATCCTGACGATGGGTTAGACTGGTGCTGGGGCCAGCAAGGCTGGTATCAAAGCCTGCCATGAGGCAAGGCGGGTGCTGGGGCCTCAGAGGCTGGGATCGGAGCCTGCCAAGGGGTTAGGCCTGTGCTGGGGCCAGTGAGGCCGGCACTGGAGCCTGCCGCGAGGTAAGGCTGGTGCTAGGGCCTCCGAGGCCAGGATAAGAGCCTTCTGAGGGGTTAGGCTGGTGCCGGGGCCAATGGCTGGCATTGGAGCCTGCCGTGAGGTAAGGCCGCTACTGGGGCCTCCGAGGCTGGGATCTGAGCCTGCCAAGGGGTTAGGCTGATGCTGGGGCCCGCGGCCAGCATCAGAGCCTGCTGTGAGGCAAGGCCGGAGCTGGGGCCTCTGAGGCCGGGATCGGAGCCTGCCAAGGGGTTAGGCCGGTGCCGGGACCAATGGCTGGCATCGGAGCCTTCCATGAGGCAAGGCCGCTACTGAGGCCTCCAAGGCCAGGATCGGAACCTGCCGAGGGGTTAGACTGGTGCTGGGGCCAGCAAGGCCAGCATCGGAGCCTTCCATGAGGCAAGGCTGGTTCTGGGGCCTCTGAGGCCGGGATCAGAGCCTGCCGAGGGGTTAGTCCAGTGCCAGGGCCAGCGGCTGGCATCGGAGCCTTCCGTGAGGTAAGGCTGCTACTGAGGCCTCCAAGGTCTGAATTGGAGCCTGCCAAGGGGTTAGGCCAGTGCAGGGGCCAGCGAGGCTGGCATCAGAGCCTGCCATGAGGCAAGGCCAGTGCTGGGGCCTCTGAGACCAGGATAAGAGCAGCCGAGAGGTTTGACTGGTGCCAGGACCAGCAGCTGGCATCAGAGCCTTCCATGAGGCAAGGCCACTACTGAGGCTTCCAAGGCCGGATTGGAGCCTGCTGCGGGGTTAGACTGGTGCTGGGGCCAGCGAGGCCATCATCGGAGCCTGCAGTGAGACAAGGCTGGTGCTGGGGCCTCCGAGGCAGGGATTGGAGCCTGCTGAGGGGTTAGGCTGGTGCGGGGGCCAGCAAGGCCGGGATCTGAGCTCACCATGAAGCAAGGCCGGTGCTGGGGCCTCTGAGGCTGGGATAGGAGCCTGCCGAGGGGTTAGGCCGGTCCTGGGGCCAGCAAGGCTGGGATCAGACCCTTTGTGAGGTTAGGCTGGTTCTGGGGTCTCCAAGGCCGGGATCGGAGCCTGTCGAGGGATTAGGCCAGTGCTGGGGCCAAAGGCCGGCATCGGAGCCTGCTGTGAGGCAAGGCCACTACTGGGGCCTCCGAGGCTGGGATTGGAGCCAACTGAGGAGTTAGGCTGGTGTCGGGGCCAGCGAGACCAGAATCGGGGCCTCCCATGAGGCAAGGCTGCTGGTTGAGCCAGCGAGGTCTGGATCAGTCCACCGGGTAGCCAGGCCACTACTGGGGCCAAGAGGGGGATTGGTACTTGCAAAGTGGTATGCACAGAGAAATATTGCAGAAAATAAAAATCAGATGCTTCCCCTAATCAGCCAAATCTAGGAGGAAAGGGGCAACAGGAAGAGGTCGAGCTATAGAAAGGGCCCTATAGTGAAGCAAGTAAGGTGACCAATCAGAGGGTATGGAATAGGGGAGGATGGAGCCTCTTTAAAACGCAGGAGGTACATAAACAAATGTATCAAAGTTAATCACCAAACAAGCATGGGTTTGAGGGAGGAGGAAGGAATGGGATGGGGGCTGGATGAGGGCTAATTGGATGATGTGTGCTTGTATATCTTCTCAAGTCCTGTATTCCAATGTGATATATGATTACAATGAACCAATTAAAAGAATTTTAAAAAAAGAAAAATTTACTAAAGTTATTATGAATCCCCAACTTGAACTTTGTATTTATGCATTAGCAAAAGCCATTCTTATTAATTCCCTAATTCAGTAAAGAGACAAAAATGGCCCAGATAAGTAACACGACCTACAGAAGGTCACCCAGTTGAAAGTCCTAGCTGAAAGTCCTGCCAGAATTTGCCTGTCTCCTGAAGTGCTTACACACCCATCACTGTTATCCCACTTATCCCACTTAGAGCTTTGCCCATGAGAACAAGTGACTTTACCCTGCCCTCCACCACCTCAACACTGAGTATCACCAAGGCCTGAGAACAGCCTTCCTCATGTATGTATTAGTCTGCTCAGACTGCCGTAATATGATACCATAGACCTCGATCTTAACCTAAGATTCATTTCTCACAGCTGTGGAGGCTAGAATGCCAAGATCATGATGTCAGTAGAGATAAGATTTATTCTAATGCATCTTTCTCCTTGGCTTACAGATGGCTGCCTTCTCTCTCTGTCCTTACATGGCCTGTTGTGCATAGCCTTGGTGTCTCTTTCCCTTCTTATAATCATATTAAATAACAGCCATACCTTTATGATCTCATTTATCATTAATTCTCTCTCTTTTTATTTCTCTCTCTCTCTCTCTCTCGCTCTCTCGCTCTCTCTCTCTCGCTCTCTTGCTCTCTGTCCCTCTCTATCCCCCCTCACAGTCCTGGTAATTAAACCTAGGATATTTATATTCTGGGCAAGTATTCTACCACTGAGCTATATCCTCAGCCCTAATGTTATCTTTTCAAGATTTTTTAGTTTTTTTTTATTGGTGCATTGTATTTATACATCATAATGGGATAAAAATAAAATGTGTGTAGACATACATGCACACATTGCCAAGTTATCCACTACCCAAACCCCATCCCATTCCCTCTCTGTCTCTCCTTCCCATGCTTGGCTTAGTGGTTGACAACGATATGTTTAAGTACATGAAAGGGGGGAAGAAGAAAATTTTTAAGGGTTTATCTTCAAATATGTTCACATTTTGAGATACTGGGAGTTTAGTGCTTCAACATATGAATCTGGGTGGGGGAAACAATTCAATCCATGACAATGAAAACTATGACAATGAGTATAAGGAATACTCATCCTTATCTCACCCTATGTCAACAAAATTACATTTTCTCCCCCTCCTCAGCAGCATGCCATAGAGAACCTTCTTCTGTACCTCTCATGTGCTTCCACTAAGTCACATGCCTTCTACTAGTCTCCAACCCTACACAATATCCTGTCCCTTAATTCTTCTGCATAATCCCTGGGTTCACCTGTATCTTTTGCATGTCATTTTAGTACGTAAATTCATTCGCTACTTATGGGCAGGGACCAAATCTTCTGTTTCTTTTCATTCCCAAGAAGAGACAGCAAATGTTTAGGCACAACAGACTCTTAGGCTAAAACCCTCTTATACCCTGTTTAATTATGTAAAATGACAGTAAATGTCACAGTAGTCTAGAAATGTTGACTGAGTGACTGCCAAGAGACAGAAACAGGGTCACCTCATTCATTTCTCTGCCCCGTTTTTAGTTTCTTCAAACACCATGGAAAAGGTATTGCTCTCTGTTTCTGTCAGACTGTTCTATTTTCTACCCTTACACTCTAAACAGTGAAAAACTCAAATAAAAATAAAGGGCATTTATCTCACTCTGAGAGGCTGAGGGCCTTTTTCTGTGCTGCTCTGGATTTTTTACTCTCCCAACTAAGCTACTCAATAGCAAAATAGAATAAAATCAGGCATAGGTCGCAGAGGAAAGAAAGGAAGGAGGAAGGAAAGGAAGAATAAAAGTGAAAGAGAAAGATGAACAAAGATTACAGTGATCACTGATGCCCTCAATGCCAAGAATAGAAAGGAAGTTACATTTTGCAAAACACCTGTAAATATAGCCTTTCTCTGGGCAAAGGTTCTGAAGGGAAATGAAAAAGGAGTGAGCCCTTTTTTACCCTCACGATCATGTTAAAAGTGTAACTTCATCATCTGGCTCCTCATCAGCCCAAGAATGAGGGCAGCAAGTGCCTTATGGTTTATTTTTATTCCTGATATCTTCTCCCTGATCCCAGAGGGAGCCCAGCCTGGCTTATTTAAGACCACACGATGTAGCTGTTAAACTCGTGTGTGCCTGAGGGACTCTTCCTGTCTGTTGTAGGGAAAAGGAGGAAAGCTAGGCTGAATGCTGTAGCTCAGTGGCCTTCATCTTCCAGCCAGGAAGCAGTTTAATAGTAGCAGTGAACAAAAAATGAGGTGGATAACACCCTAAATCCAGTGAGTACTTTGAGCGATTATACCTGGCTCTGTGAACTTATTTGTCATCAATTAACTGTTCTAAAATATTTACTTAACAAAACTTTGTATATGGGACAGTGAAATTTTTCCATGGACATAACATGATCTATGGTTTTAGGAGCTCCACAATCCTGGGACAAGAAAAATCTAGTAAAATATCTAATTTTTATGCTACTTAACAAAGTACTACAAAGTTTATTGCTTAAAATAGTACCTATTTATGGGCTCATCATTCTGCAGTTGAGAAGTACAGGATGGTGTGACAGGACTCTCTGTTGAGGGTCTTACAAGGCTAATATCAGATTATCCGTTGAGCTGCAATTTCCAAGCTTCTGATTTTTTAAGATTGATTTTGTATTCAGACACTTTGCTGAATTTGTTGATCAGTTCTATAAGCCTTTTGGTTGAGTTTTTTGGGTCTTCCAAGTATTGTATCATGTCAACTTCAAATAATGAACATTTGAGTTCTTCTTTTCCTCTTTGAACTCCTTTGATTTCCTTTGCTTGCCTTATTGCTCTGGCTAGAATCTCTAGTACTATATTAAAGAGAAGTGGTGATAATGGACATCCTTGTCTTGTTCCAGTTTTTAGGGGGAATTCTCAAAGCTTTTCCCCATTTAATATGATGTTGGCTGTAGGCTTATTGTAGATTGCCTTTATGATGTTGAGGTATGCTCCTTCTATTCTGATTCTCTGCAGTGCTTATATCATAAACAGATGTTGGATTTTATCAAATTCTTTTTCAGTATCTATTGAAATGATCATGTGGTTTTTGTCTTTGGTTCTGTTTTTATGGATGCAAAACTGCTAAACAAAATACTAGCAACACACTTTCAAAATCACCTCAGGAAAATCATACACCATGACCAGGTAGGGTTATTGGATGCAAGGCTGGTTCAACACATGACAATCAATCCATGTAATTCATCATATAAACTGAATTGCTTATTTTGAAAATACATCTGAGCTGTTTTTTGTGGCACATGCTTGTAAATCCAAGTTTAAGGCCAGCTTCAGCAACTTAGTGAGATCCTATTTCAAAAATTTAAAAATGGCTGGGGGTGTAGCTCTGAGGTAGAATTCCCCTGAGTTCAATTTTAATGCTGCAAAAAATGAAAATACTTCTATTTATCTAAATGCTCATGATTTATTTTAAATGATGAGAAATCAAATAAGTTTCTGGATATGGTACCATTTGATGCTCTAAATTATAAAATCAAAGAGAAATAGTACACATGAGTTAAGAAATGAAAGCAGGATAGATTAGTAGTGCAGCTGGGAATGGGGTTGGATGGGCGACTAATATCTATGCATTGTGATGAAGATTTACAGAAGAAAAAAAGAAGCACATTACTATTCAAACTTAATGAGGATGGCAAATAAATAAGGTTACGTTTATTTGGTAGTATGAAATTTAAGGTGTATGAAGATTCTAATGTCTTCTTTCTTCTTCTTCTTCTTTTTTTTTTTTTTTGGTGGTACTGGGGTTCCTGGAAACCCTTCTACCTCCGGGCTACACTCCCAGACCTATTTTTATACTTTTTATTTGGAAACAGGGTCTTTTTAAGCCAGCATGGCTGGCTTTGAAACTTCATGATCCTCCTGTCTCTGCCTTTCAAGCGTGTGGATTACAAACATGCACCACCACCCCAGGCCTCTAATGCTTTCTTTCTAAAAGCAACTATGGAAGGATATATTATATAAGATAACCAACACTTATACCTCAATCTATGTGTGAGCTATGCTTTATATTTATCCCTGTGTATCCTTTCATGTTATCACTGTGTACCTTTTTATAACTTTGAGCTTACCAACTACACTATTAAAGTATAACAGTGCAGTTGGGCATGGTGGTACATGCCTGAAATCTCAGTAGTTGGAAGGATGACATAGGAGGATCACCAGTTCAAGGCCAGCCTCTGCAACTCAATGCAATCCTCAGCTACTTAGTGAGACACTGCTTCAAAACAAAAAAAATAAATGGATTGGAGTATATATCACAGGTGGCATGCCCCTGGGTTCAATCTCCAGTAACACAAGCACACACACACATGGCAATGCAAACAATTTAAAAAAAACTCCACATTTTCTTATTGAAAGCAACCTACTTTAGAGTAAGGAAAGAGAGTTGTGTTGTTAATGAGTTAATTTTCTATATAACCACTGACTCAGACATAAAAGTATGGAATAAAAATGTGTTTGGTGCTGGCTGGGAAACCAGCACTGTGCAAGAGCTTAGAGATCCATGGGGAAGTACATGTGTCTGAAAGAGGAGAAAAGCTTGCATAATAATGAGAAATGTCCTGTTTCCTTAGTTGTTTGCTAAGAGTTTTGAGTTTGGGTTGGTTGGGATCCTGAAATGCTACTGAGTCAGAATTCTGTATAAATAATGACAGCATGTCTGACCTAGAAAAGAATGATGAAGTAGACAAAGTTCTGCCAAAAAGGACTTAGCATTTGGGGGAACAAAGGAGCTGAGACATAGTTCTGGCATTTTGGGGTGTGGAAGCATAAAGCAATTTAATGAAGCAGTGAAAACTGTTAAGACCATATCTTATTGTGATCTACAATAAGCTGACTTTCTCTCTCTCTCTCTCTCTCTCTCTCTCTCTCTCTCTCTCTCTCTCTCTCTCTCCCTCTCTCTCTCTCTCTCTCCCTCTTTCGGTTGAACCCAGGGGTACTCTACTACTGAGCTACATCTCCAGCCCCTTTTTAAGCTGTGTTTTGTTTTTGTTTTGTTTTGTTTTGTTTTGCTGGTACTGAGGATGGAACCCAGGGGCATTCTACCTAGGAGCTACACCCCAGCCCTATTTTTATTCTTTATTTTTTGAAACAGGGTCTCACTGAGTTGCAGAGGGCCTCACTAAGGAGATGAGGCTAGCCGCAAACTTGGATCCTCCTGTCTAAGTGTCCCAAATGCTGGGATTACAAGCATGCACCGCCTTGACTGGCTTGTTTTTTGTTTGTTTGGTTTTAGACCGGAATGTCACTAAGTTGCTGAGGCTGGTCTTGAATCTGAGATCCTTCCATCTCAGTCTCCTAAGTGCTGGGATTACAGGCATTAGCCACCATGCCCATTTGAATTCAAAATAGTGATCATTTATTTTTAATTTCCCTAATTAATATTTACCTTGAATCCTGATATTCTCATTCAGGTTAGTCATGTGGTCTATGCACTCTAAATAGTGGAATATGATCATTTGGCAGTAATACCTAGCCCATAATACAAAAGGAGTGATATAATAAAGATTGCATACATGTGTGCATGCATGTGTGTGTGCACGCACACAGACATACACACACATTACATCCTTCTGTTCTTGCTATATATAAAATATAGTACCATACAATAATATTTTGGGACATTTCTCCATACATTATTATTCTATGGCTGAGATTGAAGGGACAACTTTAGGAGAAATGTACTTCTCATTGTGGAGATCAGAAGATCACAGAGGAAAAAAACTGAAGATGTGATGAGTCTTAAGGCCTTGGAACTCTCATTCTCAGTTCTATTCACATGTTCCACTGGAGAAAGCAAACCCTATGACTAACCATCAATAGACTGGGAAAGTATATTCTTCCAATAAAGGTTGTGGGAGGAGGGATGAATACTTTGAACAAAAATATAATCTATAACAAATATAGCATTGTTTTACAAGTTTTCAAACTTTAGGTAAAAGTAGTGCTCTAAAGTCATTCTTCAAGTTGCATTACCCATTCAACATGATTTTTAGATGTGATCACAAATGTAGCTCCAAGTCATTAATTTTAATTTCCATTGAATAATATATCAAATTTATTTTTCTACTTTTATAGTTATCTATATCTGATGTTTCCTATTCCAGATATCAATGACATTATAATTCATAATTTTATACATTTTATATCTTTATTGCTGCATAATCTAGTTCATAGTGATAGCAGCATATATGCACAAGCACTTGGTGAGTTTTCCCCTGGCTCCCTCTCCACTTCCCTTCTTCCCCATATAAGATAATGAGTTAGACATTGGTATTCTCACATAAATACATATTGTCAGTGGAAGTATTACCTTCATTAATTCTCCCCCACAACCTCCTCAAACCCACCTCCCTCATTCCAGTGGAGTTTCTTCTCCATTATCAAAATCCCACTTTCCCAATTACTCCCTTGCTTCCACATAAGAGATAAAACATATGACTCTTCACTTTCTGTGGCTGGCTAATTTCTCTTAACATTTTCTCCAGGTTCATGTTCTCTAGCTTCTCCACAGCACATCCATGAAGATAAAATTATCAACAGATCTAAGTATAAGCCTATGCCTTCAGCTTTACTAGATATTGACAAATTCTTCAGTGGGGTTATGCCAATTTATATTCAAGTCAGCAGGTATGATATTTCCTGTTTCTCATCAACACTGGACATTATACTTTCACATTTTTACTAAAATGGTAGGTATGAAAATGTATTGCTTTATTATTAAGGGCATTGTATTATTTTCTGGAATTGTTGCTCTAATTTGTACTTTCCTGCAATCTAGGTAATTGAGTATTCTATCAGGTTTTCTATATAGTATATCAATCAATCAATCATATTATTTGACTGTTTTTATTGAGTTGTTTATATTTTCTATTGTCTTTATAAATATCTTCTAGTTTGAGGATTGTCCTTTAATTATATTTATGATATTTTTCATTGATCAGATTTTCTTTGCGTGTGTGTTTGTGTGTGTGTGTGTTACTGGAGATTGAACGCTGACACATTCTACCTCTGAGCTATTACTCCCTAGCCCTGTTTTATTTTTTATTTTGAAATGGAGTCTCACTAAGCTGCAGAGAACTTTGATAATCTGTTGAGGAATGCTAAGTTGCAAACTTACAATCCTACTGTCTCAGCCTCCGAAGTACTGGTATTATAGGCATGTGCCACTGTGAGCAGCCAGAATTTTAAAAAAGTAGCAAATATGCATCACGTATTGGCTGGAGGTGCTTATCTAACCCAGCTTTACTCCAAGATTTAGGCTGACTTCAACGAGAATGTTACCTGTCAACATGGGGAGAGAAGAGAGATTTGTAGGGGCTCATACTGGCAAATACTGATCCTTCAGTGTGGCAGCAATATATATCACTAAGGCTCACAATCCACTGGCCAGAACTAGCTACATTGTCCCTCCCAAATCCAGGGGGCCATAAAAGTCAATCAGACATTTTCATTGGATAAACTTCACAATTTTATCATAGTCAAACATATCATTCTTTTGATTAATAGCATATGCCTTTTGTAGACATTTTTCCACCCTTATAACTATATTTCTCATAATATCTACTTTAAGTTTAAAGTTTTTACATATAGGTCATTAATTCGTCTGCAATGAGATTTGAGTTTGATAATAACATAAGTTGATTTTATTTTCTAATTGAAAATTCTATTTCCAGTACCAGTGATCTGCCTACCTTTCATTCTCTTACAAATTTATAATGCAATTTCTATTGTATATCTAGTTTCCTTATAACTATTGTTATACTAATTTTCTATTCTGTTCCATTCACCTATTTGTTTATTCCTTTGTCAGTATGGAATGTGTTAATTGTAATTACTTTACAATGTCTTCATATCTGAATACAAATGTGAAGATTAGCATGGAGCTACACTAAAAAGGGAGACTGTTTATTGGAACTATGTTGAATTCATATATTCATTTGGAAAGAACTGACAAGCTTTAAGATATCCAGTCTTTCCATTTATGTAATCTATATATCTCTCCTTTTTAACTTTTTACTTCCCTTCGGTAATGATTTATAACTTTCTCTGAATAATTTTTAAGATTTAGTCTTGTGGATTGAGTTGTCATTGTGGACTGAAATATTTTTCCTTGACTTTTATTCTGATTTAAATTAGAATATTTCTGAAATTGAATTATTTAGTAAGATATTTTGCTGAAGGCTTCAGAAATGCCCTTTATCAGGCTAGAATGCTTCCTTTTAGTCACAGTTTGCCAAGACATTTTTATCATTAATATCTTATGGTGGTAGTAATAGAAATAAAAGAAATGGGAAGATAAAGAATATATCTCAAAAGTAGAGTTAATTGGACTTGCACATAGATTGGAGGTAGGAGCCAAGAAAATGATAGGAACCAAAAATTACTCCCAGCCTTTTGGCAGGAGCAGCTAGTTGAAGGAGAGGAAGAGAGAAACTAATAGCTTCCTTTCACACAGGTTAAATTTGAGCAACTTGACCATTTAAATTTGAACCTCATCAGCATGTCAATGAGATCTTGTGGGGGAGATTCTATAATATAGAGGAGCAATGTTCCTTGGAACATGTAAATATTAAGAAGTTGAACAAAGGCTAGAGATGTAACTCAGTGACAGAGTGCATGCTTAACATGTGCAAGATCCTAGGTTTGATGCCTAACACCTACCCCCCTCAAAAAAAAAAAAAAGATATTGGACAAAGGCAGAACATCCAGCAAAAGGCCACCAAAGACAGGGGGAGAAACTAGGTGGGTATGGTGCCATTTGTTTCTGAGATGGGGAAAATAATAAGGAATAGTTTTAGAGATAAAAGTTTGAATCTTGGTTATGAATACTGACAATTTGTCAAGCCTACTAAACATCCGAGTACAGATGTGCATTAGATAGTTGGACATATGAATTTGGGGTTCATTGACATTTGCCCTGAAGACATTAATTTGAGAGTTATCAGTATTTTAATCAGTGGTTCTCAATCATATACTTGATTATACCACATGGTGTTTGGCATCATGGTTTGTGTCCATAATCCAAGCTACTTGAGAGGTGAAAAGAGAAGACTGCTTGAACCTAGGAATTCAGTGAGACCCTATCTTAAATAAATGAAAAAGTTAAAAACCACATGATGACATTATTTTATTTTTTTGCCGGTCTGGGGATGGAACCCAGGGGCATTCGACCTCCAAGCTACACCCCTGCCCTATTTTTTATTCTTTACTTTGAAACTGGGTCTCACTGAGTTGCAGAGGGCCTCACTAAGTAGCTGAGGCTGTCCGCAAACCACGATCCTCCGGTCTCAGCCTCCTGAATGCTGGGGTTACAAGCACGCGCCACTACGCCCGGCTCACATGATGACTAATAAAAAAATAAGCATGCTCAAGTCCCACACTAGATCATTTAAATTAGGACCTTTGAAAGTAGCCACTGGTAGTAGTAGTTTAACTCTCCAGCTGATGCTGATTTGCAATCTAAGCTGAGGACCATTAGTATAGATCAGTACCTCTCAAACTTAAATGCAAATTAATCACCAAGAGCTAGGCTTTGCTCTCATGTCATGGAGATCAGAGGCAAGAGAGAACAAGTGGAGGAACCCCATATAATCAACAAGGCCACACCCCTCCTCAACCAAGTTCCACCTTCAACATTGCTGCCTACTCTCCATCAGTTCTTAGGGGACATTAAAAATCTAACCCATTACAATCCATCTAGGGTCATTCATAAGATTATAAATTTCTAATACACTACCATGTAAGGCTGACACATGTACACTGAAGTAACTTCATTCTTTTTTCTCCACCACTTTGTAACTATGGAGTTGATTGTGTGAGGATAGAGACATGTGGTTCTTGTCAAACAGGACCTAGCTAACCACAACATTCTGATTGGCCTCAGTAATCATCATATATGGCTCCAAGCTGTGTGTTCCTACCCTGTTAATAGCTAATTGGCTTCTTTATTTGGCTTGTTTGCAATAGCTCGCATAGTGGCTGGGTTAATCTGATTGGTCCCTTGTTATTATAAAAGGTTACTGTTTGTTGTCTGGCCTCAGCACATTCCTCCAGTTAGATTTCTAGACTGAGAGTATGTACCACCACTGCCCAGAAAATAAAGATTTCATTTGGCATTCCCTTGGACTTTTGAGTATCTCATTTTTTGCTAAACCAGCAAGCAACATTTGGAAGCCCCAGCAAGATTTTGAGAGAAAATTAGAGTCCTCAGTAGGGACCAAATTTGCCTACATTTGTGGTCCTTCAGACTGACCAGGAGGGTAGAGGGGAGCTCCTGAGAAAATATTCCTCAGCCAAAGCCACCAGAATTTCTGGTAAGTAAATCAAGTTCGGAAAAGATGTAGTTCTCCGCCTCCTGTCAGGTTTTGTAGCAAGGTCAGGGGTTACATGGTGCATGCCTGCTTTGAAGTTTGGGTACTGTACTGTCCACCTGTGTCCTTGGTGAGTTTTTAGCCTTTTTAAAAAAGTTGTTTATTGTTTCAAAAGCTTGACTTATAATGATGAAAAATACAGGAAAAGTATGGAGGCTTTGGGCTATGACTCTTTTGTGTGGTTGGTAATTGTTTTGCCTAGGTGTGAAGGCTTGTTCATGTTAGCAGATGGTGCAGCTCTTTTTGACAATCAATGCAGGCTAATCTACTGACTGGCTATTAAAATGGATAAATTAGGTAAATGTAAGTAAAAATTTGTCTAAATAAGAGCTAAACATCAACAGCCAAATATCAAATATATACCTGTGACCATAGATTTATCTAGATCTGAGAGCTAAGTGTGTTTTATATCTAGATTCCTTTAAATGTGTCAAAAGAATTTATAAGTTAAAAGTGTATGTTTTTGATACTTGTATGTGAGCAGACCAATAAGATTTTTTTGTCATTTTGATTCAAAGATTCAGAATTAAGACCTGGTTTACATCTGTTTTTCTTGGCTTAGTAAATGTCTTAAAATATAATCATCTGTCAGGTAACAAGTTTATTTTTATTTTAATGCTGTTCTCTAAATTATAAAAATCTAGAGCTATCTGATTTTTGTCAGTACTGTTAGCTTACATAGACTTATATTTACTAGTGTAGTCCAGTGTAAAAATGGGTCAATGGACTACCAGAGATAGGCTAGTGTATAAAAGGGTCAATTTTCAGAAAACCTTGATGATATATTAATGAATTTAAAACCTGGCTATTATGTTTGGTCTAACAAAAATAAGATGTAGATGCTATTTTGCCTCTGGGACTCAGAGTCCCATTAATCAGCTTTTAAGTTTGGCCTTTGGGGTTTCTCAACAACAGAGATGAGGTAGATAAAATTAAGTACCAGCGGACACAAATGTATCCCTGGCATTGGGTAATAAGTCCCTGCCCCCTCAAGAGATACCAAAGTCGTCTTCTAGAAAGGGAAAGGAGCTAGAGGCCTGGCACCTGCCATTATTACAAAGTGCCTGTGCATTGTGTCAAATACTTCCCTGAGTGGAGCTCATCTATACCTGGGCTGTGCCACCTCTGCAAAGAGAAAATATTGGAAAGCATGTTGCCCTCACCTCTGAAGGGAAGTGAGGTCATCTGCTCCCATTATGACTCCCCTCAAAGACTGAGAATGCCCAAGCCTAGGCAAGTCCCCCTCTCATCCGCCCTCTAACCCACTGGATATTACAGTAAAGAAGCCTGGGTGACTCTTAAGGTGACAGGCCAAAATACTGATCTTTTTTTAGATACAGGGCTTAGTTTTTATGCTCACTTTGTCTCTCCTAGAGTTCTTTTCTAAAGAGAGCTATCTTGTACCTGGGGTTGATAGCACCCCAAGGCCAAATAAATTTATAATGTCTTAAACCTGTATAAAGGTAGTTTAGTCCAGTCTTGTATGCTAGCAGACCTGATCCTGATGATCAGCCTCTAACTAAACCTGATGTGAAATTGGTTGCTAATGAGAGTAGCTTCATAAGGAAATCCAGAATTCAGTCTATGCAGTAGTGAACCTTCAGAAGGTAATAATAAAGAGGCTACCTCCTCCACACACTTCTTCAGGGACCTAGTTAAGTGTACTCCCCATTAACCTATGTGGCAAAAGTCCAAGTTCTTAGCACTCCTGGAGCCTTTTTACCATAAGAATGCAATTCCTGGATTCATTAAGCCTGTACCTTTGGAGATTTTGCAGGAATAAGGCCCTAAATTCAGGAGTAAGCCTCCAGATGCTGACAAACCCTGTGAATACTATTCCTATGAGCCTTCAATACTATCCCTGTGAGCCTTTAAAGGATCTAAGAGTATTATTTAAAAGAACCAAGAACAGTGGACCAGGATAAGTTTAAAAGTGCCTGTTATATTTGTACACTAGTATCCACTTCCAGTTCATCCAAATAATCTTGGTGTAAATGATTGGTTAATACCTTGGTGACATAAAATTTTATCCTCTTGGGCAGTATATTTTGGTTTAGTATATTCTTATGTTATTTAATTAACTGTTGTCTATGTCTAAGAAATATTGCATGTGAGAAAGATGGTTATATTTAAAATTATTCAAAAGGCTTACAATGAGGTTCTATTAAGATGATTTTCTGTGTTTTCTACTGTATGTTTTCTACTTATCTCTTCTATGGTTTCACTTCTAAAGAAAATTAACCCCTGTGTAACTGTAATACTATATTTTTACTTCCCAAATGTTAATGTATAAATTGGTATTAGACAAAACATCGTCAGTTTAGCTATCCCAGTTCTTTACAGCTGCCTGAAGTCAGCAGCCTCAGAGCCAACTGTCAGTAACTCGATTTATATGGTTCCTCAGGGGTGATATGGCTCCTACTTTTTGGACCATGTCTGCTAAACTGTATTGAGTTTTGTTTCTCACAGACTTAAAGCTGTCAAAATTCAGATGATGCTCCAGATAAATATCTGCCAGAGCCCCTTGGACTGTCATGGACACTTCAAACATCGGCTGATCTAACTCTCACAAGTGACCCTCAAGGCCAGGGACCCACTTCGACTCTTCTCAGCATGGAAGTAGCTCAATTGACTTTCTTTGTCCCCATTACCATTAGCCTGACAGGTGCCAGAAGATCAGAGATTTCAGCTTCTCAAGGATTTGAGAAAAATTAACAATAGCAGTGGGGAAAGAAGTAACTTCATCTTGTTTTCTCCACCACTTTGTAACTGTAGAGTTGATTGTGAGGATTGAGACATGTAGTTCTTGTCAAACAGGATCTAGCTAACCATTCTGGTTGGCCTCAGTTATCACCATATATGGCTTGCAGCTGTGTTCCCGCCCTAGCCCCATTAATGGCTAATTGTCTATTGTATTTGGCTTGTTTGTCATAGCTCACATGGTGATTGGGTTAATCTGATTAGTCTCTTGTTATTATAAATGGTTACTCTTTGTGGTCTGGCCTCAGTGCACCCCTCCAGTCATATTTCTAGTCTGAGGGTACTGCCACTGGTCAGCTAATAAAGGCTTCAATTGGCACATTCCCTTGGCCTTGTGAGTCATTTCTCTCTCACTAAACCTGCATACAATAACACCATGGCCTATACTTTTAGCAGCAAGTATGCAGAAGCTATGAAATCAGATAAACTCACCAATGGAGTAGGTATACACAGGGAAAACTATTACTTTTCTTCACCAATTGTTTAAAACATGGTTTAAGTTCAGAAGGCAAATTATTAAATTTAACAAGAATTAGAATGTTGGTGTATGCCTGTCATCCCAATTCTTGAGAGGCTGAAAAAGGAGGATCATAGGTTCCAGGCCAGCTTCAGCAACTTAGCAAGATCCATACCAACTTAGTGAGATGAGACCTTGTATCAAAATTTTAAAAAATATAGGCCTGGTATAGAGATCAAAGGTAGAACTTCCCTGGGTTCAATCCTCAGTAAAACACACACACACACACACACACACACACACACACACACACACAACTGAATTAGGACTTTATTGGATATATATGTGCAAACAAAAGAGGACATCTATACAAGCTGAAAAGAAGTGTTGCACATCTGTAATCCCAGTAGTTGGGAGGTTGAGACAGGAAGATCATAGGTTCAATGCCAGATTCAGAAACCTATTGAGACCCTGTTACAATGATACTGAGGGTATAGCTTGGAAGTAGAATGCCTCTGGGTTCAGTCCCCAGCACTACACACAAAACATAGTGGAAGAGGCAGAAGTTGACTTAAAGAAAAAGTATCATTGGAGGTAAGGAAATCAAAGAATTAAAGACCAGAAAGTTGGAGGAATGGTTCACATTGAAGTTTACCAAAGGATGATATAAATAGGAATAAAAGAAAGTAATCAAGATGTTACAATTTTCAGTGAAAGAAATTAGTAGGAGTTCAGCAAATGATAGTAACAATAAAAAAAAGGGTGGCATGGCTTAGTTGGCCCATGGAGATTCTGATTCAGCTGGAATGAGATAGAACAAAATCATCAAAGTTTCCCAGATTTAATGTAAGCCAGGATTAAAAATTACCATATGAGAGTAAACTTGTTAACCAATGCAAATTAAAAGGAATGTGGTCACTAGGTGATTAATACTTTCTATAGCTATTGAAGTTTGTGACAGCCAACAATAGGTAGATGACATTTTAGTAAGCTTGGTAAACTTAGACTTGAGTAACTTACCTGAGAACACACAGCTAAGAAATTTTTGAGCTGGGATTGAAACTTTGACCTGTCTAACTCCAAATCCTGGACTATCTTCACTTTGCCATTTTACCCAGAAGGACAGTATATAAGATTCAAAAATATTCCTTGTAAGGCATGTTGAAGTACCCCAAATAAGATTCTGGTAGACCACAGTGGGAAGAGACACTGTCTCTGGAGTGATTCTGGAGTGATTCTGATATTTATCTCCTTATTTACTGTTTTAACAGGTTTTAAACTTTGTTTCCCATCTATAGCAGCCACCTCATCAGGAAGCTGAGGCACTACATTGTGGCACTTCCCACATGGATGCTAGCTGGCCACAGTGGCCTCCTCTCCCAAATACTATTCTCTGGGGCCTTCATTCTGTAGAAGGAAAAAGCCAAAGATAGTTCTATAAAACAAATTATTTTTTCTCCCTTACTTCTTCCTCCTAACATATCAGCAGTTCTATATAATAAAAATCTAAATTGTTTGTGTGCATACATAGCAACTGTTTATTTGCTATTATATTTTAGGACCCAGTGAGGGGTTGATGCTGTTAGAAAAGCATAATCTAGTAAGTAGACAAAAGAGAATTTAAACTGAAAATGCATCTCTCTACAACTGCTGGAGAAACCAGTGATACATTTTAATTCCAGCCCCAATCCAGCCCAGAAAATGCTCTGAAGCCAAGGAAACCAGGTGAAGATGTATCCTTAGAAGGGTTGTCTTGTCTCTTGTCTACTAAGAATGCTTCACTAGGCCTGATTAGAAACTGATTGTGAATTCTAGAAATAGCATAGCATTCCCCTTGAGCCACAAAGTGGGATGTCTTTCATCTTTTGTAAAATGCATTCACTATTAATTTTCTAGAACCTTCCATTTTCCCCATCACTTGGCTTCCTTGAGAAAAAATAAACCCTAGAACTTTTCCACATTAGTATTTCTGCAGAAAGTGAATGACAGCCTCTGAAAAAAGTGTCTGCTATAGTCTGGATGTGACATTTTCCCCACCAAAGCGTCCATGTATTGGGAACTTGGCCCCTACTGTGGTAATCTGAAGAGAAGGAACCTTTAAGAGGTGGGACCTAGTAGAAGGTTCTTGGGTTATTGAGGGCCCTATTATGAAGGGATTAAATAGTTCCGTTGCATTCTCTTGCTGATTGTTTTGAAAGTAAATTATTATGAAAGCCTAAATATGCCCCAAATCTGTCTTTGTATTCCCATATCAAGATACAACCATTTGTTTTCAGTGCACTCCCATCATTGCCATCTACTATGATATGATCCAGCTGAGATGACCCAATGCAGGTACCCTGTCTTTGAGCACCATAACTGTGATCTTGTGAAAGAAATAAACCTCTTTCTTTACACGTATCCTGCCTCAGATAAAATAGCAAAAAAAAAAAAAAAACCTAATACAGTGTCCTGATAATGCTCTAAAGAGGATGGAGCCACTCTCTTAGTGCAGCTTATTTGACAGTTTATAAAATCTCTGTTTCTCAGAAGCTTTTTTTTTTATTTCTTCATCCTCAAGGGTTGTTCTCATCTAACCAAAACTTTATATTGCCACCCACTCTTTAAAAATCTAGAACTCCCTCTCCCAGAGTTTAGTGACACTCCCTTTTGACTTGAAGAACATTTTCCTTCAAGGAAGGAATTGTTGGCCTGGATGCCACCAGTAGATGTAAGTGAATGGAGGTAGCTATTCTAGGAGCAAGGGTCATGAGGTACCATGATTTTGATATAGAATATCCCCTGAAAAGTTCATGTATAAATATTTAGAGTTGATATAATTAAGTAATGAGGATTGTGATCTTTTCAGTGGATTAATCTGTTGTGATAGGTTTACTGGGTGGTAAAGTAGGCAGGTAGGATGTGGCTGAAGGTGGGTTCCTACAGGTGTGCCCTTGAGGATGTGATGATATCTTTGAATCCCATTGCTTGCTGGCTCTTCTGCTTCTGGACTCCATGATGTGAGAGCAGTTCTGCCGGTCCCTCTCTCTGTCTTTTGTTGCCATGCTCTGAGCTTTATAGATGAACTCAGACTCACATGGACTAAACCCTTGAAATATCCAGAACTGTGAGCAAATAAGTCTTTCTTCCTCGAAGTCAAGCTTATTGGATCATGGCAATGAGAATACTGACTGAAACATGATGGGTAACATTAATGAATATCACTCAAGACAGAACAGACTGAATTAACACTGTAGAAATTTCAGTAAGTTTGAACAGAGAGATGTCAATTGTTCTTTCATTGCCCATATTCCATTCCTTTCTAAAAGAAGTATCCTGCTGAATGGGCTCTCTAGAAATAGTCAACTGTGAGTTAGGCCAGATAAATAGTCTCTCAACTCTCACCACCTCCTCAAGATGAAAGTGATTCCAGGGTCAGAAAGGATCCATGCATAGGCACTTAGGCTATGCACACAGGCAGGAAGCATGTCAACTAATTAGGCATGGGCTAAATTGTAGAGCCTCTAAGGTCCTCACTGTATTTTTTCAGCCTTCCACCCGACCCATGGGCTCTTTGGCTTCTCTGCACAACAGCAGCCAGAAGAGATAGATTCAGCTTCCTAGAGTCTGCTCCATGCCACAGGAAACACAAAAGAAAACTAGGTTATTCATACATTTATGCCAACACAAGGCTTGGCAGGAAGTAAACTAGACCAGACACAGAGAGTGAGGAATTCAAATTCAAATCAAACATGGAGCTGGGTCTCTCTTTGAATATAAGGCCCTGCAGGCCTTGTTTCTTTAAGGTAAAAAGATCCCTTTTAAATCTGATCCCCTTTCCCTAGAAAAGAGGTGGAAACATTATAACTAACCTCTACTTACAAGCTGATAGTTATTTTAAATGGTCATTTTAAACTAAATCCTTCCTTCTCCGTTTCTTCTCTAGAGTTCAACTACTTCACAGTATGTTTAGGTTTCTGAGCCAGGGAGGGCAGGAAAGCATATACTTCCTGGTAAAAAGTGCTTGCAGGCAATGGTACTGTTGGGGGCTGACCACACTCACTGGTAGTTATTTTCCATTTACTCCACACACCTCGAAGCTCCATGCTCTGTGCTTCCTGCTATGTTCAATTGCAAAGGACACCTCACAAAGAAACCTTTTGCTGCAATCTATTGAGGTAGCATCTGGTTCTATCTGGCTAATGGTGGCAGAAGATCAAAGAGCAGGAATAGAGTGAGCTAAGAATATTGATTCCCCTGCCTCCTTCCAGACTGTGTGTCATTTGGGCAGAGACTGTGTTACTTAAACCACAACTCTTATCAGTCACCCTTGTTGCACACCTACAATTCCTTATGGGCTCCAATGGCATCATTTCTCCCTCTTTATTCTTCATTCATTGGTACCGTAATAGCTATTCACTCTTTAGTGTTTTTGTACCTAACCCTTCTTCGTAAATTCCCTTAATTCCACACATAGCACCATACATGGTTCCTTCATTAAGCTCATCTCAGCTAAACTCTTTCAATATACCATCTGTTTCCTGCCAGGATTTTCATAGACACTCATTTGCACAAATTTTATCCCTCAGAATTTCAGAAATTTCTCTAGCCTGAGAACAGTGATAACCTGATAGAATTTTATAAAGAAAGTGATCTTTCTTTTCTCAAATATTTGACAGTGTCCAAATACTGTGCTCTCCTAAATTAAGGTGCATTACTGTATCTGCATGATAAAGATAAGTTTAAATCCAGTTCCATTTTGCTTCAGCTGTTCTTAGTTACTGTTGTGGAGTGTGTGTATGTATGTGTGTGTGTGTGTGTGTGTGTGTGTGTGTGTTACTGGAGATTTGAACTCAGAGGCATTCTACCACTTAGCTATATCTCTAACCCTTTTAAATTTTTTGTTTTGAAACAGGGTATCTCCTTCTGTCCCAGCCTCCCAAATACTGGGTATACCACCAATCCGGGTTTTTAGTCATCCTGGAGAAAGTGATGCTGCATACCCAGTTAAGTAACTTTCTCCCAGTGAGGTTTGTTTAATTTGCCTAACCTTGAACACTTATCCACTTCCATGAGTGAGGTAATACTTGACAAGTCATTCACCCGTTTCCTCCTATATACTATTTCTCTTGTGTTTCCCATCTTGATTATAGAAACCATCCACATGCCAGAATGGTCATCCCAAAATTTTCATTTGTCCTCACCTTCACATGTCCATTGACTTTCTAAATGCAGGTTAAATTTATTTTATCCAAAGTTATTGGGAGTGAAAATGTTTCAGATTTTAGAGTTTTTCAGATTTTAGAATATTTGCATAGACATTATAGGTTGTATATCCCTAATCTAAAAATTCAAAATCTGAAAGTTTCCAAGCACTGGCATAACAATTGCGTGGCTTTGCATTTGGGAATATTTTGGATTTAGAGTTTTCAGATTAGGGATGCTCAACCTGTATCTTCTTTCACATTTAATCACCTTATCTTTGTACACATTTGCCTACCTACTCCAGCCCCATAGTCATTACCTGTGTTCAGGACTTGATGGTTTTACAGCTAGATTATGGAAATGTTCTAGTTTTTCCCTATTCCTTTTCATTCTTGTCACTATATCTTTCAGGTGAAGATCTTATTTTTGCATAAAAGAGTACTTTGGGACTTGAGCATCCGTGGATATTCACTGAGGTAAATGTTTGAGGCATTCATTGATCTTGATGTATTCAAACAGATATTTTGGAAAAACATAAACATTTTTGTGGTGCTGAGGAAGGAACCCAGGGTTTTTCTGTCCCCAGGCTACACTCCCAGGCCTATTTTTTTTTTTTTTTGGAAACAGGGTCTCACCAAGTGGCTGAGAGCCTCACTAATTAGCTGAGGCTGGATTCAAACCTGTGTGATCCTCCTTTCTCAGCCTCCTAAGCAGGGGAATTACAAGCGTGTGCCACCACACCTGGCTAAATAAAACACATTTATCTTTCATTTCAATGGCTTCCTGTAGAATAAAATCCAAGCTACTTAATATGGAGTAGAAGGTTGCCCAGAGTATAGATAATGTTCAGCATCAGCTTCTGTCACCTCCTTTTTCATACCTGGTCATCAAACTTGATGTTTCCATACATGCTGATACTGCTCTTTGTCTCAGACACTTTTTATCTTTTCTGACTAACTCCCCTAGTTATCTCTCAGACCCATTTGAAGTATTGTCTTTTCCAGAAACCTTTCTCACGAATCTTCCCCACCCCCAAGTTGGTTTTGTGGCCCCTCTGTGATCTTTTAGCCCTCATTCTCTTTCCTAGCACTCAAAATGTAGGCAATTATTGATTGACATGTCTATTATTACTCACCATTATCCCTTCTAAGGTGAGAAACTTCATCCTTTTAACCCCTGTACTTAGCACAGAATGTGGCATATAACAATATATTCAATAAGTGTTTCCTTGAATGGGCAACTAAACTAATAAATGAACTATAAATGTAATATACATTTGAATTAATTTATGTACAAAGTCAATTCAAGAACCTGACTCTAATGCATGGCATATAAAACTTTCAGAGTCAGTATTTTCCATCATTCTCCCTGGAGGTAGGGCTGTACCCAAACCATACTGGAATGATTAAGAATAAAAAGAAATGAGCTGGCCTTTTGAGTCTCAGGCCTTCCCTAGTTCCTAAAGCTATAGTGATGGAATGATAGAGCTGGTCTGAAGTATATGGGGAGAGGGATGAGATTAATTTTGCCCCCAAGAGACAGTGGGTTCTTTTATACCATCGGTCATCCTTGAGCACAGATGGGAAACACGCCAGGCCTAAAATTACATCAGCCCTAGGTGACATCAGAGCTGTTTTCTTTCATGTCTAACTCATCCCAGATGGAAGAGAGATCATTTGATGACCAGTCAGGCAGAGAAACTTGTCTCACACTAAGGGTGACTACAGAGGCAAAATGCCACTGTGGATTTTCTAGTCAATTATAATGAACCCTGAATGAAAATTCAATAAATTTCAATATAGATTCAGCAGAAACATCCTTATCATTGTCACTGTGAAATAATTATTTATTGAGTGTCCAGTAAATTCTAGTCTCTTCTTGGAATATTTGATGAACACCTTTTCTGTTCCTATAAGGTATTAGAGAACACTTGACATTATATTTTGATATGTCACCCAAATAGAACACAAAATTAATTCCTACGAATATTCTAAAGCATAATGTGGAAGAGATTCCAGGCTAAATGCAAGCATCTTTGATTAAAGTGTACCCCAATGAGAGTTAACCTTCCCCCATCACCAAGCTCCCCCTCTGGAAAGGAAGGAAAACGGAAGATAAAGCACTAAGAAAGTCACAGAAGTTTGAGCCATAATACTACAGAGATGTTTGTGGGTAGCAATAAATGCCAGGATGGAACCCACCCTGTTCATCTCCTAGTCACTCTCTGTATAACTCTTCTTACTCAGTCTTTAAGATTTAATATTGGTGGGAAACAGTACCTATTCATCTCTGAAAATCTGCTTCATTGTAATGGTTATCTTTCAGGTGAAGATCTTATTTTTTCATAAAAGAGTACTTTGGGACTTGCACATCCATGGATATTCACTGAGATAAATGTTTGAGGCAGTCATTACACTAGATGAATTTTGTAAATAACCAATGACCCAGTAGCTTACAGGAAAGTAAATAAATGGCAGGTGAGTTAGAAAGCATGCAAATACTAGGCTATGCTACAGGCAGTCGTGTGCCAACTGGCCGAGCCATAATACTTCTTTTACGGGTTCCCTTCCCTTTTTTCTACCCTCTCCAATATTCTTTCAAAGATCAAGGTTTGTGGCAGCGATCAAGCTCCATGGCATAAGAATTGGTATTCCTCATAATGTTCTCCACCATCATGACAGGCTTGGGATTTCTTCCAGCAAAGCAAGAGAGCCAGGTGCAGATCAACATGGCTGCAGCTGCTCCACCTCCAGCACAGTAATAAGCCCAGCCAAGCCGACAGGTGCCTGTAGAAACAGGGACACAGACATGAGGGTTGGGTCATCTTTTCATATATTCTTTTTGCTAACCAACTTTAGAAATGATACCCGAGAGTATAGTCTTCATATATTCCCTCTGGGATATTATGATTAGGGAGAGAAGAGGAAGAAGTGAATGCAATTGGGTCTCCCATTTCCTTTTTTGCTGACTTCTAGTCTCTGCTTTAGAAAAAGGTTATAAGACTTTATTTTCCAATTAGAGCAGGAACATAGGGGTGGTGTGGGTTGTGATGGTGTGGCAATGCTAATGACAATGATGACAGCAATAATGTGATTGTCAAATATTATGCTAAATTCTGCACATATATATTATCCATCATTACAATAACTTTATGAGACAGATACATTTATTATCCCTGTTTTACAAAAGATGAGGCAACTGAGGCATAGATCAAGCTAATTATAAAAAATTCTTGCAGCTAGAAAATGGTAGAGTCAGGATATGAACTGCAATACATGATGACTCCAAAGCTCCACACTTTTAACAAGAGAAATATACAGTGGCCGAGTGTGGTGGCATATGCCTGTAATCCCAGTATTTAGGAGACTGAAACAGGAGGATCACAGGTTAAAGGACAACCTTAGCAACTTACTGAAACCCTGTTTCAAAGTTTAAAAAAATAATAACAAAGTGGAGCTCGGGATGTAGCTCAGGCATAGAATGTCCCCAGTTCAGTTCACAGTACCAAAAAAAGAGAGAGCAAGAGAGAGAGAGAAGAGAAGAGAGAGGAGGAGGGAGGGAGGGAGGGAGGGAGGGAGGGAGGGAGGGAGGGAGGGAAGGAGGGAGAGAGAGAGAGAGAGAGAGAGAGAGAGAGAGAGAGAGAGAGACTATAGTACATCGTTGCTTCCAAAGAGGCTGTATCAAGAGATTTGATAGGCAAAATCAAATCCTTTCCCTCCTACTACATGTCTCAATTTTTTTTTGTGGTACTGGGGATATAATTCATGGGCATTTTACCTCTAAGCTACACCCCAGCTCTATTTTTATTCTTTGTTTTGAAACAGGGTCTCCATGAGCTGCAAAGGGCCTTACTAAGTAGCTGAAGCTTTTCGCAAACCGCAATCCTCCTGTCTCACCTTTCCAAATGCTGGGATTACAAGCATGCGCCACTATGCCTGGCTACATGTCTCTCTTCTAACCTAACCTTTCCACAGTGGTTGATTGGGCAGTATACTTTGGAAGAAAAGCCAAGTTTCTAAGGGTAGAATCAATTTAAAGAGTAATGAGAAAGATAAATTCCTCACACACATCCACCCTATCAGAGGTAGATTTCTTGATTTGAAGGATTTGTTCTTTTCAGCAATTTATGTTAATGCCTAGATAAAGAAGGGCTATTATTTTATGAGGTATCAAAATAACTAACTGCAGAAATACTTAAGCAAAGGGGAGTCCAGAAATTGTGATAGGAGCCCAATTATATAAAATTGCATAGAAGTCTTGAAAAGTAGATAGCAGCCTTCACCTGCCTCCCAGTGTTGCATAAGGATTGTCCTGATCACACTCAGATGAGGATGTCAAGGCTGATATTTATGATAATTTATTTTTAAATGCTAAATCCAATCAAATAGCCAATTATTTCTGTTTGCATGGAACGCACTGAACCTTAATTTTCCTTGTTTTAATTGACTAGTTGATGTGGCATAGACTCTGAAATGGCCCCCGGTGAGGCCACTTTGCTTTTCCCCATTCAGGTCAATCTAATTTATCCCCGATTTTTTTTTAATCTCAGAAAGAGACTTTCAAGCTAGGTGTGGTGGCACACACTTGTAATCCCCGCACTTGGGAGGCGGAGACAGGAGGATCCCACAGGTTCAAAGCCAGCCTCAGCTACTGAGTGAGGCTCTCAGCAACTTATTGAGACCCTGTTTCCAAATAAAATACAAAATACGTCTGAGAGTGTAGCCTGGAGGTAGAAAGCCTCTGAGTTCCACCCCCAGTAGCACATAAAATAGAGTCTTTCTACCTCCAAGTCTTCACTTATACTGTCTCTTCTGCCAGAAGCACCTTCCCTCCTCTTATTCACCAATTCCTATCTTCCAAAGATACTATTCAAGATTTAGCATCTGTTGGAAGCCTTCTCTCCTTCACTCCAATGGGCTCAAGTCATCTCAAATAAGCAGCTCTCTAGGAATTCATATGTACACCTCATATATAGATCTATCTATTTGGCAAAACATTGGAAGAGTCACATTTTACATATTTTTCATCTGCCCTTTCTCCTTTTCCCCTTTCAAGAATTTTGGCTCAATAGTACATGTGGATTTATTTTCCTTGTTTTTTTCTTTCTTTCTTTCTTTCTTTCTTTCTTTCTTTCTTTCTTTCTTTCTTTCCTGTACTGGAGATTGGATTGAACCCAGGGGCATTCTAGCTCTGAGCTATGGCTCCAGCCTTGTTTTATTTTTATTTTGAAATAAGGTTCCCAATAAGTTGCTGAGGCTGGCCTTGAACCTGTGATCCTCCTTCCTTAGCTTCCAAAGTATGGTGATTACAGACTTTTAAAACCATGCCCAACTACAAATTATCCTGGTTTTGCTGTTGTTGCGGTGGTGGTGGTGGGGAGGGGTGGTGGTGGTAGTAATGGGGAATGAACTCAGGGTATGTGCATGCTAGTAAGCACTCTGCCACTGAGCTACATCTTTATCCCGTTTCTTATCATTTTTTAAAAATACTCTTATTACTCTAATTATACATCATAGTGAGGTTCAAAGTTATACAAATTATATGTACATGTTTCCCTCTCTATCACATCTCACTCCCCAACTTCCTCTTTGCATATATTAGCAAGATTTGTAGTGGTACCTTCATAAATATATATATATATATATATATATATATATATATATATATATCCTTCACAAAATACTTTGTCCACAATGAGTATAATTTCAATATATTTGATCTAGCCTAACAAGACTTTGAACCTAGATGCTCTTGGTACTTTTAGATTTCAATATCCAAAACTCTGGTTTAAAATTTGAATTATAGTGGTGAAACCAGTTCAAATAGTATTCTATTGGCTTCTAGAATGGGTCCTCACCTTTTCCACCACAAAGTCCATCCACAGTTTCTTCCCTCTGCTCAAAATGCCTATTGCATGTGTGTGTGTGTGTGTGTGTGTGTGTGTGTGTGTGTGTGTGTGTGTCTGTGTGTGTGTATCTCATCATTCTCTTTTCTTATTTCATGTTAATTCATTCTTAAGAGCTCAGTTCATTCATTCTTTGAAAGCTTCCCTTACCTCCCTAAGTCAAAGTCTCTCATTAGGGGTTTTTATGGTACCATGTTATCATTACTTTTGTACATAGATTCCTTACTCTCTCTCATAAAAAGCATCAAGTGTTAGGTATACCAATAGACCTGGGTAGTCATATGATTTTCCTTAACTCCTAAAATCCACCAACATCACAGTGAAAACAAGACCACAACATTTATGAAAAATACAGAGAGAAAGTGTGGATTTGAAAGAGAAGCTTCCTTAGAGAAAGGAATCCAACCATCTCCAAAGTGGCCTCAACATAAACAAAACAACGGGCTCTGAATTGTAGACTGAAGAATATCATCTTGAAGTTTCAGCCAATAGATCTGTACACCACCTTATTATACTCCCCGTACACACACACATACATACACATGCTCATACACTCATTCCCTCATTCAAAATAAGGTTTTACACAGTGTTTGTGGTCACAGAGTAAAACTGGAGACTAAAAAACCTTCAACCTTCAACTTCTGCCATCACAAGATGAAGACTTCTAGCTTTATTGCACCCACCTTACAGACTAGAAGCTGAGGCTCAGCAATATCCTTAGTAACTCTCTCTGGAGAAGACAGAGGCAGAGATCCAGACCAGGTCTCTTTTCTCCCAGACTAGTGCTCTGCCTCCTACTGGTTTTTCCCTCTCTTCCTCTTCCTACTCTTTCTCCTCCTCCTCCTCTTCCTTCTCTTGTTCTCTTCTTCTTCATTATAGTCCCAATATCTTAGTCATCATTCTTACTGCCCCAATCTAAGAACTGACCATATAACTTAGAAGAAGAAAGATGTATTTGCTCATGGTTTCCTTGGGGATTTGGGGGTTCATTCCATGTGGAAATCAAAGAGAGGGAGAGTGCAAGGCTTCACTGAATACAATGGAGGACAGAAATAAAGAAATAGGAGAGAGCAAGCAAGGGAAGTAAAAAAATACAAGCACAATCCCTAAGGTCATACCCCCAGGTATCCACCTTCTACAGTACAACCCTACTATCCTAAGTTTCCAGCCAGATAAATCTACAATGGATTTATCCAATGATGAGATTAAAACTCTTATGACTTAACTATATCAAACCTGAGCTTAGTACATGAGCTCTTTATAAAACATTTTATATCTAATGATTACACCCAGGTTTTTCTATTTTATTTTTTATCTTGAAAGAGGGTCTCACTAAGTTATTGAGACTGGCTTCAAGCCTTCAAAACTCCTCTCTCAACCCCCCAAGTACTGGAATTACAGTTGTGTGCTAACATGCCAAGTTCCCTTCCTGGATTTTTATCCTTCCCAAAACATTTTCATGGGTCCCTTGACCTATAAAGATGAGGGTCCAATTCAATTTGTCATAGACTCACTTGTGCTTTTCTTCTATGCCTTCCAACCAAAATCTGTGCTCACATTGCTGAGTAGGCAGAAACCATGTCTGAGCTGAGCTGCTGTCAACAAATTTCCTTCTCAGCATATTTCCAACCTAGTCTAGACAGGCATTGAAACTCTCATTCTGTTGCTTAGTTGCCTGTCAGGTCATCCCCTCATTAGAGAAGCAGGGATATTTCTATTAGGTACATGTACCCTGGGACCAAGGAGAGTCTTGTTTCTTTAAATGAAAGGAATAAATGCATAGCATGTCATTACCCCAAAGCCCTAGGCAGAAAGAAGGCTGACAGAGTGAGCAGCTACAAGGTAAAGGGCTGGTGAAGAAAGGCCCCAGCAGGTTGTATTGAACTCAGAGCCTGCTGCAACTAGGCCAGGAACCAACACCAAAGTACTCCAATGCCACCCAAGGGCATCCTGAATTTTCTCTCACAGACACTCCTTTTAGGCCAGTGAATAGCATCTAAGCCCCAGCATACTATCCTGCAGGAAGCTAAAGAAAAACAAAGGAAATATATCTTTTATCCCACCCCTCCTCACAACCCTTCCTGTTACCTGTTCATGGGAATAGAGAAATTATATCAATGTCATTGTAAAAAGGGGAAAAAGACAAAAGCATATCATTTTTGGGGGGAGTACTGGAGAAGGAACTCAGTGGCATTCTAGATCTGAGCCACAATCCAGCCCTATTTTTAAATTTTGAACAGAATCTCATAAAATTGCTGTGGCTGGCATTGAACCTATGATCCTTCTGTTTCAGCCTCCTAAGTAGTGGGATCACAGGCATGTGCTGCTACATCCAGCTAGAAGTCATACCTTTTAAAAACTGTCTTTCTACTTTGACATTGCTCTGAGTATTCAGCTCCTTCACACAAGGTTTGGACACTGGTCTAATGGCTCATAGAGGAATCCTTCTATGAAAAGATAAAAAAAATTAAAGAGCAATAGCAGAATGCTGCCACTCTGCCTCTAATAAACTTTTAGGAAGTCCATGGACTATCACCAATCCCTAAATCCTATTCTTAGAAGTACTGTGATCCTTCTATTCTTTTGACAAATATTTATTGAGTACCTACTATGTGTTAGGCATTTTGAATATACATTTTTTATTTGATTCTCACTATTGCCATAATAATTTTCCTTTTATTGTGGAAGAAACTGAGTTTCAGAAAGAAATGACTCCACCATCTTACAAGGGTCAGAGTTTAGATTTGAAGACCAGGCCTAATTTAAAGCTCCAAACTTAAAGCTCAATACCATCCATTCCAATTATGGCAGGGGAATGAAGCCAACACAACTTTTTGTTTTTGTGGCACTGGGGGTGGAACCCAGAAGATTTCTACTTCTGGGCTATATTCCCAGATCCATTTTATATTTTATTACAAATAGGGTCTCACTAAGTTGTTGAGAGCGTCACTAAGTATTTGAAGCTGGCTTCGAACCTGTGCGATCCTCCTGTCTCAGCCTCCCAAGCGCGGGGATTACAAGCGTGCACCACCATGCCCGGCTGCCAACACAAATTATTATGGTTTAATTTTTATAGTAAAGTACAACAATTTTAACAAATCAGATCAACTTTCTGGGCATCAATTTTCTTATGTGGAAGAAATCTTACCAAAGAGATTTCTAAAAGCCAAATTCAATTCAAATTTATATTATTGTTATAGTTAGAATTTAAAATGTTTTCTAGACCTCATGTCCTGGAGGTCACCATGTTCTAAGGGAGATGGGTCTCTAAGGGCATAGCTGAGTACAGTGCTTTTGTATGTGTTTGAGATGTGAATGTTTTTTGTGTGTGCGCACATGCATGCATGTGCATATGTGTTTGTTTGTGTGTGTGTGAGATGGCTTTGTCCAGCCTCAGCATCTGGTTCTAATCCTCTGACTTCTTTCTTTCTCTCACTGAATCTCTCTCTGCATATGTCTTTCAATCTCTCATCTCTCTCTCTCTCTCTCTCTCTCTCTCTCTCTCTCTCTCTCTCTCTCTCTCTCCCTCTCTCTCTCTCTTCCTGCCATTATGCCCTAAGGACCACAACTGTGGCTCCTGCTTGGAATCCTGAATAAAATGGACTGTATATTTATATGGACACAAATCTCTAGATAAAAAAGCAAGTAAGTGTTTTTCATCTAAGTTGTGCATTTCAGGTGCATAGATATCAGGTATTAGCAGTGAGAATGCTGACTTAAAAATTATATTATGAAAATAAGTGCTTTCAGGAACAAATGAGTTAAACACTATAGAGATAGTCAGGGAGAGAGGTATTACTATGGCTTGAAGAATTCAGGCTCATACATGGCTTTATAGAGGAGATAGCATTTAAATTTGGCTTTAGCAGTAGGAAGTGGACATTTCAAACAGAAGAAGGTGTTGGTGTGAGGGAAGTTATATGAGTGAGAAAGAAAATGACATATTTCAGAAGCAGCATATCATTCAAATTTTTTAGAACAGTAGAATAGTTGACAATTAATAAGCCAAATTGACATTAGAAGGGGCCATAAATCTGTCATCATTCTCATAAGCAGCAGGGAATAAGAAAATGTATCTTACCAAGAGATCATTCAAAATAGTAAGTTTTCTCCACCTTGGCACCATTGACATTTAGGGCCAAAAAATACCTTGTTGGAGAGAAATTTGGGGGATGGGTTGCCCTGTGCATTGCTGCACTACCTAGATATCTATAGTAATTTGTCCCTTCTTCTTTCTCAGTTTTCAAAATTAAAAGGGCCTGGGGGCATAACTCAGTAGTATACTATTTGCTTAGCATGTGTGATGCTCTGTGCTTCAGCCCTAATGCTATATAAATACATTAATCAATTAATTTTAAAATGTAAAGAAAAAATAAATTTAAAGGCAAGGAAAACATATTGCCAGATATCCCAAAATGTCCCTTGGGAAGGGATTGTGGATTTCCAATGAGAGTCACCTTATTAAAGACTTAGGAAAGATGAACCTGAAATGTCCTTGTAAATTATTGGAAAACAAAAACCAAGAAAACAGTTAATCCAAGGCCAAAGACATTGCTGCACAAACAACAATATATAAAATTGTTTTCTACAACAAAGGAATCTAGCCCAAAATGTCAATACCGTAAAGGTTGAACAACCCTCATCTAGATAAATACCAGATATTTATATATTAAATTCCCTTCAAAATGAAACTTTACCACTAAAATATTAGCCCAACAGAATGAAATGCCAACAGCTAAGAATGGCCATGCATGAGTGGGGCATACTGACTTGTAATCCCAGAACTTGGGAGGCTAAGGCAAGAGGATGCCAAGTTCAAGGCCAGTGCTGTAACTTAGCAAGACCAGGACTGTGGATATAGCTCAGAGGTAGAATGTCCTTGGGTTCAATGTCAAGTACCACACATACACAAGAGAATGGCCATGCATGATTCCTTCTTGACCTGAGAAGCAGACAGGGCTTGAGACATGGTAATCCTGAAGCTTTCAAGAGTTCTAGTCCTGGAAAGCTGGGGAAGGTCAAGGAGACAGATATCACAAATTACTCAGGAGGAAGCTCTTATTTCCTGGATGTCAGAAGATTAGATACAAATTTAAAAATTATACAATAAACAAATAAGTGCTTTCAGGGGCATGAGTTAAAGACTGTAGGGATATTCAAAGAGAGATATTGTTGCTGGAAGAATTCAGGCTCATATAAGGCTTTATAGAGGAAATAGCATTTCAACTTGGCATTAGCAGTAGGAAATGGGCATTTTAAGCAGAGGGAGTGGGAGGGACTGGACTATGAAGAAATATTTTAACCCTACTGGGTCTAAACTTTCTTACCCTTATCTCTTCCCTTGGGGAAATAATTAAGTACCTATCTAAAGACAGGGCAATGTTACTAGATGAGTTCTTAAAATCCCCTGAGAAGTAGTCATACTCAAGGGTACCTTGCCTTCAGATTGAATGCACTGACTCTGAGCCACCACACTAAACTTGTTTGAGTGCCTGTGTTCCCAGAAAATGTTTAAGTGAGTTGACAACACTCCTAGAGGCTCGATGTACATCCATGCATGGATGTCTGTGAAGAGAAAGATTGGGTGTCAACATAGAGAGAGAAATAAGGTTCTAACTGCAAATTATCTTTTATGCAAAATATCTGGATGAGCCCTCAGATAAGCCTGTTCTTTTTTGTGTGCTTCTATATCATTTCTAACACCCTATCTGTGAGTCACTATATTCTAGTGTTGAATTTGCTATGACAGGATTCCTCATAAAAGTTATTAAATCATCACTCAGCAGTGGGCCTGACATTTAAATCAAGACATGTTGCTTTTATTCCAAGTTGCAAATCAAATTGATTCAAAGTGGAGTTCAGTTTGGAGTTTGACTGTTTCCTTTGATTCAGCATTAAGTTACATTATTATGGCTCTACTGTTTAGAGAGAAAAATGTTATTAGCTGCCACTCAACTGATCACCCTTCCTAGAGCCCCAATCCTATGCCCTTCAGGGACCTGGTGTCTGCCTAGCTGTGAATGCATCTTAATTAGTCACTGGGAGGAATTAGCCCCAAATTCATGCTCATCATGGGGCCTACCACTGATATGTGCATCAGAGTTAGAAATCAGAATAGGACAGAGTATGACAGAGACTTCATCTTCATGGAGCATGTTCAAAATGCCGGTTTAGAAGCCAATAAGGCTGAAAACTAATTCAAAGCAAGGAATTAAGAGGGAAACAATGTTGAAAAGGAAAGGCATGCAAAGAGGGTGAGATATATCTGTTTAAAACTTCTTCAGTTTTCTTCTTGAGGAAATCATTCGATGGAATTTGAGGCCCCTGAAAGGTTGAAGGAAAAGATATGGAAGCAGAAATATAGCAAGCACAAATTGACTATTAATGCCTCACAAACTAACTAGGACTAGATGAGATGTAATTAAATTTTCATATATATAAGATTTTATTTGACACAAGTGTTACTCACAGTCAAGTTCTGAAAGCTGTTGCTATAGGAAAAGACATGCTTATACCTAGGAACAGTGGTAAGAAGCCTTGGATGTTGATGTGGTAGGAAGTGGAGGATGGCTAAGAAATATGAAGGAGCTTTGTGTTTCAGAGTAGAGTAAGAGGAATAATGCTGTTTGGAGAATATGAACAGTCCAGGGATACAGAGAGAAGGCTGTAAGTCTTTACATAAATGAAATGCAAATTCTAGGAATTCTTTGGATCAGAAAATTAGGGGGAAGTTTCAGGTATAGTGCATAAAATCAATACTTACATCTATTTTTGCATCTAATATACTACATTACCAGAAAGATTGAGAGATAGTACAAAGAGTGACCATAAGAGTAGAAGACCTACAATGATAACCTGCATATCATCCTCAACCTTCCCTTCCCAATGCAAAGTAACAAGAGGGACATGCAGATTAGTCTGTGCAAAAGCCATTTGGGACAGCCTTTGCCTTGCCCCTATCAAGCCAGATTGTCTATATTGGCTTTGAGACCAAGACCCTCTGCTACAAAGACATACCAAGGAATCCTTTAGAATTAAGTAGCGAGGAGAATGAGTAGAAGGAATAGAGAATGATCATATAACAGAAAGTAACTGAAGGATGGTAGAACAAGATAGAAAATTAGAATATATTGTAGTTTGAATATGAAGTCTACTCCAAAGCCACATGTGTTGACAGCTCAGTCCCCAGTGTAGAAGTGCTCAGAGGTAGGGATTTTGTAAATCAATTGGACCACGAAGGCTCTGACCTCACCAGTATCTCTGTACAAATTCATAACTTAACAGACTACTGGGAGATGGGTCCTTAGGGGCATACCCTTGAAGACTAAATAATTTTTCCAGATATGTTCAGAGACTTCTAGCTTATCACTTCACAGCTTTAGATTTCTCACATGACACAGTCAAAGAGCAGTCATGATGAGCCATGACATGAAACCTAAAAGTATTCACTCCAGATTATTGCACATGAGGAGGAGTGGAATTTCTGGATAGTATAAAACTCACCATGTGGCAAACTGGACTGCTCCTATTTTTACTCCACTCTTAGCCTGTGACCTTCCAACTGAACCCACCCAATAAAGTCTTTCATGCTTACTCTATATGTGTCCCCCAAATTAAATCTTTTTTTGTGAGCCAAGAACTGAGAGAAATTTGTAGTCCTCTAACACTCTTTTTCATTCCCAGCTGTTATAGTTGATGGGTGTTGCTCTACCATGCCTTTCTACCATGTTGTTCTACCTCACCACAGGCCCAGAAACAATATAGGTGGTTGAACATTGACTGAACCCTCTGAAACCAAAAGCCAAAATAAATATTTCCTCCTCTAAGTTGATTTTCTCAGGTATTTTGTCCCAGCAATGAAAATCTGATTAACATGGAATACTGAGAACATGGTACATGGAGACTGAGGAGTGGAGAAAATCAAACCCTTCACCAGATCTTTCCCTACTGAGGGTATTATGTTTCCCAATGCTGTTATTTCCATCATTTTAGCACCATTTAAATTCATGAAATTAGGCTACATCCTATCTTCCAAAATGTTATTCAGTGGACCTGGTAGGGGTGAGGGTGACAGGGGGTTTCTGTATCACAATTTGGCATTTCCTGGCCAGGGGGACCTAAATTATATAAATTATATAACTTTAAGAGCAGCAGAGGTTTAAAAGAATCTGGTTGTCCATTTGTTCAGAGATGACATTAAAGTTTAGACCTTAAGGTTTTCATAGGTAGCAAAATAAAATGTTTTCAATGCAGCCAAGCTAAATAAGCTGAGAACCTTTTCCACTAGGTTCTAGCAAACACAAATGAATAATCGTCAAAGATAAAGCAAAGCCAATGAATTCAAGGGCAATTGCCAAATACGCTACAATCCCTACCACACCTCCCAGTAAAAAGGTAGCCAAAGCTATGAAAACAGCTCTCCTCTCACACCTCAGGCTAAGTGTGAGTATCATCAGCAATCCATATGGAAGACCCAGAACCTAGTGAGTATTCTAGAAGCCTGTCAGGATTCCCAGACAGAGAAGAAGGAAAAACCTGAAAACTTTAGTTGTTCAGGTCAACATGCTATTGCAAAGAGACAGTGACTCTTTGACCCAGACAGATCTACTGGAGTCGTAGGATCTTCTAGATTCCCAAATTCATCTTGGTTCAATCCAATACTCTAAAAGAAACAGAAAGACCTAGACACTTGTTGGAAAGTATGAGAAGTGTATAGTAATGAGCAAAGTCCTTGTGATGACAAAGATGCTCGGATTTATCTGATTTTTCCCTCATACATAGTCATTTCTGTCAAGCAAATCTGAGTCCTTCTAATGAAAATTTCTTCCATTATTGAGCATTTGCTTCTGAGCTCTTTTCAGGCTTTGCTGACCTGTTTTCTTTCTTTTTAGACATTTCACTTCCTGTGTACCTATTTTATTTTATCCATCTTGTTCATCTTTTACTTCAGTTGGGGAGAATCTTATCTTAGGCCCATTTATTTATTTATTTAAATTTTATTGGTGCATTGTAGTCATACCTCACAATGAAGTTCAGAGTGATAGAGGCAAACATCCATATAGCACTTGGTGAGCTTTCCTCCAGATCCCTCCTCACTTCCCCCTACCTCCCTGTGCATAACATTGTGATTGGAATTGTTAAATTTGTATATGTACATCATGTCCATTGAAGTGTCTATCTCAAGCTAATTTAAATTGTACTTCTTGGTCTTTCTCCAGAAAATTCCGTGCTACTCTTTGCTACCTTTTGTATAACCCATGAGCTCTAACTGCAGCAGTTTCCCAAAATAGCTTTGGAGACTCTTCCCAAGGAGGCAGGTCAAAACTCAGCTGTCAAAATATGGAACCTCTTTGATTCAACATGTACTCTCTAGGACACTTAGCTACTAAGAAACTGGCCCTTCTCTAACATCTGCTCAGTAAGCTTTTTGCTTGCATCCACTTAAACTTTCTTGGAATTAAGCTGATAAATGGAACAGTACTCTGCTTGTGTACTTTAGTATTATGATGGTATTCCTTCTGAGAAAGGACTAAATTTGGATTGACATCATTATGGTTGTATTTGTTAGATAGCCACATGAATATCTCCTTGAATATAAAAGCTCCATGGAGACTATCCTCAAATTCTTTGCATTTCTAGAGTGCCTTATTTAGCATCTTGCATGCAGTGAATATCCATAATATGTTAATTAAGTGACTATTATTCATGTTGCTATAACCCTTAAATACTCAAGAATGCTAAAAGACCAGACACAGCAAAACAACCTACCTCAGGACTCAGAAGCGAGTGCTCCCTCATTCCAGACATTCAGTTAGCCCCATACTGGGAATGCTAGCTTTAGTCATTAGCTATTTCCATCAATATTTCATCAGCTAACAGAAACACACCGTAGAGACTTATTCTGAACCCAAGGTTCCAACAATATCCTACAAATACTACCATCCAACATGAGTACAGCAAGTTATCATTTATAAGGTACTTTTGCATTTATTATCTCATTTAATCATTTCTCATTTATTTGATTCATTTATCAAGTCCCAGCTAGAGGTAAAAATATTATTCTCTGGGAAAAAAACTAGCAACCAGATGAAGTGTCTGACCAAGGGCCTCTCTTAGAGAGTACATCGACTCTTCTCAGAACTATATGAGCTTAGTAAGTCAGTGTGTTGCCAGGAGAAGAGCCTGGGAGGAGAGTGACAAGTAACTGCCTTTGAAACTATGTCTGTCACTTATGAAACTGAACCTGTAGGACAAATCGTTTAACCGTTCTGTGTTTCAACTCCCCCATGGGTAAAATGAAAGTGATACCACCTACTTCATGAATAAGCTTGGAGGGTCCAGATGAGATAAGCTTTTAGCACAGAGCCTAGAACAATGACTATGTCTCTGCTCTGCTTTCTCCCTGCTAAACACTGTCAGCTGGTCTACCAGTTCTCTAAATTCTCTAGCAGAGGTTTAAGGTACAGATTTCTAGGTTTTGTTTCATATCTACAAGACAAATATCTGTGGGGAAAGAGTCCACATGTTTTCTGTGTACAGCCCAGGGAGGAATCACCTGACCTAGACCATGCCATTAGCCCACACTGGTCTAGCTTTTACAGAGAAAACCATAAGAATCAACAATGACCCCCACCCTGGTAAGGGCTAATTGGGTGATATGTGCATGTATGTCTCCACAAGTCTTTTATCCCATTAAGATGTATGACTACAATGCACCAGTTGAAAAATTAAAAATGAGTAAAAAATGAGACTGCATTATGCTTGATGCTGTGCTAGAGGCTTTCAATTAAAAGATACATTTCTATTTTTCTCACCATTTATCCAGTTCACCTGGATGGGGTTTGGTGACAGTAGTTTGAAAGAAATATCATATGGTACAGAATGCATACATAACATATATTATCACCCAATAATTCTAACCAGAGAATTGCTGCTAATATTTCAGTTTTTCCTGGTTTTCTTTCTTTTTCCTGGCTTTGAAATCCATTTAACACATTAATAATCTTTCTGGGTTAGTCTAACCTATAAAATTAACTATTGTAGTGAGGTTTTGGGTACAGATCCTGCAGGAGGAAATGTGCTAGGTCTGTTCTCTCATTTTATCTTCACCACCAAAGCCCTGTGACATGATTACTTCAGTATTAGCATCCCCATTTAAAATAGGTTCTGCTCTTCAACAGTCTTAAGATACAGTAGACGGGAAGAAACTAAGGCACAATAAAGGTGAAGAAGATTATTAGATTGCCAGAAGGAACACCAGTGGAAGAAAAGGAAGGAAATTCAATGTGATCCACATTCCTTTAACAGGCCAAGAAAGTGGCAGGGAACAGAATGAATTTGCCTGACTTTACTGCCATCATGTGGTGAGTTGATGTAAAGACAAATGGTTCACAGTAGTGCTGGTTTGTGATTTCAGTTATTGAACCTACTGGACACTTTGTGCAAAGCACTGGGGAAATAAAACCTAGCAAAACAGAGAGCCTGATCTTGAGACCTTTGTAAAAGGCCTTGTATTCCTCTGCAGTCACCATTATGGAAGTCACCTTAGCGAGATGGGTGCCCTTTTCTCATGCAGACTATTTCAGGAAAGGGAAGTGTTTATAAGCACCAGCATGTTTTTCAATTCACAGTGAAAAATAGCTCATGTCCCATGGGATGTATAGAATCTCATTACTTTAAGAAACTTACTATTTTGAATAGACAAGATAATTGGAGAGAAAATATAATGAATTAGCATTTGGATCTTTTACCCCTTATACACGTAGGGCATTGTTTCCATAAAACCCTTTAATGTACATGTTTTATTTCATGACCAAAACAATTTATGAAGTTAGTTAAAATAATTCTCATATCAATCATGGAGAAATAGGCATGAAGAAGTAAAAACAAATTGTCTATGACCACACAATAAGAGCAACACAGCCATTCTACAATATTTTCCATTTCACCCATTGCAAAATTTATAGTGTCAACAGTATGCCAGGCACTGGAGATGGGCAGTTTAATTAAGTTATTTCCTTATCCACTGATTGCCTCTGCCTCTTCCAGCTTAAACCAGGTTATCCTCTGGATACAGTCTCCTCTCTAGGTAGGCTAGGCAGGCAAAGCATCTTAAGCAACTTCTGATCTATGAATTTTCCAGGACTAGCTATCAGAACATTCTAGCTGATGCTGCCACAAAGAGATGAACTGCTTTGTGTAAGTCCCTTGACCAATTCCTGCCCCCTACACTGATTGAATGGTTCTCCTCTCCTTTAAGAAGGTTAACTTAAGTAGATTGGTTAAGATGTGGCTATAACTCAGCAGTAGGGTACTTTTCTAGCATATACAATGCCCTGGGTTCCATACCCAGAACTGCAAGAAAAAAGTCATTAAGTGTATGGGTTAATTTTATTGTATATATTTAATGTATATAAGATGATGTTTTAATATTTTTATTTTTATACTTTTATTGGTACATTATAATTATACATCAAACGGTATCTTCATACAGGCACACATTACTTGGTGTGTTTTCTTCAATATTCTGCCTCACTTCCCCCTCCTTCATCTTTGTACATGTTAGTGAGATTGGTAGTGAGCTTTATATATGGATATAACATTATTTGAACTGATTTCTTCCTCAATTCACCTTTATGCTTTGATATTTTTATAGTGAAATAATTACTACAGTAAAAAATTAATATATTCATTTCCATAGTTATCCCTGCATATATGGGATGGGATGTAAGGGTACTTGGAATCTATTTTTAAGATTTTAAGAACAAAATATGTAAATATGAATGTAGACCAAAAGCTTCACCATAAAGGGTAGACAGCTCATGACAGGAAGCTAGGTAGATATCCAAGGCCTCTAGTTTCTCATCTATCTAGTCAAATGCTATGTATGTAAAAACAGGGAAACCAAGGCTGACTGAGAATGCAATATACCCAAGCAAGTTTAGGAAAGGTAAACCCAGGTATCCTAATACCTTGGCTAGGTTTTTTTTTTTTTTTTTTGGTGGTACTGGGGTTCCTGGAAGCCCTTCTACCTCCAGGCTACACTCGCAGACCTATTTTATACATGTTTATTTGGAAACAGGGTCTCTTAAGCCAGCACAGCTGGCTTCGAACCTGCCCGTTCCTCCTGTCTCAGCCTTCCAAGCACGGGTTTACAAGTGTGCGCCACCATGCCCAGAAGCTAGGCCTGTTTCTATCATTCTCCTTCCCCTCTGTGAATAGGAGAACATGTTAAGATTAACCTATTGTGCTCTAGTGAGTACAAGAAAACAGACGGTGTAAAGAAGGTAACTATCAGAAAGGAAAGATAACAGGAAATGCCTGGAAACTGAACCCACAAAGGCCAAACCTAAGTCACTCTAAAAGCCTTTGAACTGGCAAGAATGAGAGGAAATTTTGGGAGAACAAAGGAAATGAGCCTCAAGAAGAGGAAGCAAAGGGAACATACACAGGCCTTTGGGTAGCCTCTATTGCAAGCCTTTCCAAATTGGCTGGATCCCTCTCATCCAGAAGCCAAGCCTGGGTATGCCCTCCAAAGAGGATCTTGAGAAGCCAGATATAGTAGATCAAGCCTGTAATCCTAGTAGGCTGAGACAGGAGAATCATAGGTTTGAGGCTCTTCTCAGGAATTTAGTAAGACCCTGTATCCAAATAAAAACAAGCTGGGGGTATATACCTCTGTGTTCAATGCACAGTACCACAAAGAGGTGCTTAAGAACTGGGTTTACTACCTACAAGTAAGAAGTTATCTTTAATGCAGCCTATTGTGCTTTGTATGTGTCTATTACTTAATCATCTCAATAATTCTATGCAAAGAAATGCTATCACTAATATTCATTAAAGGAGACACACAAATCTTCAATAGTGAACTCGGATTTGTACAACTAGTAAGTGACAGGGCACAAATTTGAACACAGGTCTTTCTACTATTAACATGTGTTTTATTTCTTCATGTATTATAGACTGTCTGCCTGCTGTAAAAGTTCCTTATTTTCTGAAAATGAAAATACTGGTAGTGTTTTAAATTAGATAACTGGTATCAGTATAATAATAATGATATCAGACAGCAGCTGTTGACTGGTTGCTATAAACCAGACACTCTTCTAAGTATATTTCATGCATAATCTCATTTAATTCTCATAACAACCCCAGGAGGTAGCAACAATCTCACAAATTCTGAACAATTTGCCCCCAGGTCACATATCCAAGCTATTATACAGTTATGCCAAAGTCTACTCAAGCTACTAGACAATCTACACCCAGCCCTTCTCCCAGGAGATCTATTTCCTGGTTCTCTCTGCTTTTGATGCCAATTAGAGACTTGGTGAAGAATGGCTAGGAGGTAGAGTTAAATGCATACATTTGGCATTGTACATTTCAGGGATTCATTTGATCAAGTCCATGAAATCTTCATTTGATGGCTAGAGTCCAATTAGCAAGCAACAAAGCACCTTTCTCAGATTAAATCTTTCATTTACTTAATAAAATTAAGGTGTGGGAAAGACATTGTACTTTACAGGGCTGTGGCTGGCAGACCTTGCCTGACTTTCTCCTTCTTAATGAATGAGTGATTCATTCAACAAAATGAAATAAATTGAATCGTCATTGAGCTGCATCTACAGGGTACATCAAAGCTTGTCTTGAGTCACTAGCTGTGGGACCTCAAAAAAGTCATTTGCCCTTATTGGGCCTCGGTAACTGTCACTGAGCCCATCAATTGATCTGAACAGTACCTCTCACTGGAGTTTCAGTGCAGGCATGTGGTTAATTTTTATCAATTCTTTATTCAATATTTATTGCTGTATTTTTCCTTAAATGAAGAACAGAAGAAAGAGAGTTTATTTCCTGAACTATTCAACTGAAGACTCTGGTGGATGGGAATCAGTTAAGTGATTTTAGAGCATGCACCAGAAGAAGTCCTGGGATAACAGCTGGGTGTGGTGGCACACACTTGTAATCCCAGCATTGGGGAGGCTGAAACAGGAAGATCGCGGTTTGCGGACAGTCTTTGCAACTCAGTGAGAACCTATTTAAAAATAAAGAATAAAAAATAGGGCTGGGGGTGTAGCTCAGAGGTTTGTACCCCTGGGTTCCATCCGCTGTACCATTAAAAAAAAGAAGTCCTGGGATAATACGAGAATTGAAAGACTGGGAGACATGAGAAGAAATCATAGAATCATGAGAGGCAGTGGAAGATCAAACTTTTGGCATGTCAAGGGATTTGGTATTCTTTTAGCAATTATATATTTTTTTTTAATTTAGGGCTGTGACCCTCTCCAATAATTCATTCTCCCCACACTCAGAAACATGAAATATCTTTCTCTTAAGAAGTAAGAGAGTTAAGGAGTACATAAGAAGTAGATATTTTAGAAGATCAGAGAGAGGGCTCATATTCTGTGTGTGTGTGTGTGTGTGTGTGTGTGTGTGTGTGTGTGTGTGTGTGTTGTACTGAGGGTTGAACCTAGGGGCATTCTACACCCCAGCCTTATTTTTATTTTAAAACAGGGTCTCAGTAACTCTCAAAGGGCTTCACTAAGTTGCTGAGCCTGGCCTCAAACCTGTGACCCTCCTGTCTCAGCCTCCCAAGTACTAAGAGATTACAGACATGTACCACTGTATCTAGCTTGTATATCTTTCTTCAAATATCAAGATTAACAGGAAAATTTAGGTACCTTTACTAGTACATATCAAATCTAGAGACACTTTAAAATTTTGCATATATATCCATTCAACTAGAAGCCTCTTGTAGAATCCCATCAGATTCAGCCATTATCCTTAATCTTACTATAATTATAATAAAATATTATCGGGGACTGAAGTTAACAGTGGGAATGAGGATAAAGGATATGAAATTGGGTACTTTCCTTGATATTTCAGACATTTGTTTCTCAGAACAATAAAACCAAAATATATCTTATAGGAAAAATCTCTCAAATAGCTTAAGACATACCCTCATCAATTGAGAGAAAAAATTCATTGTAGCACATACAAGAAAGTGAAATAGGAGATACTCTACATTTACTATTCTGTCTTTAATTTGCTGTGTGATCTTTCAGAAATTGCTATACCTCTCAAAGTCTCAGGGTTCCCTCATTATAATAACAGCATATTACCACCAGCTATGCATGCATTTTCAAGGAAGAGATTATAGTCATGAGAATGTTAGAAATATGGTTTGATTGATAATACAGATCTTACCTAAGAATTAAGTGCTATTGATAACATAATGGTAAAATAGCTATGTTCCATTAGAAGTATTAGTTTCATTTCAATTTATCAGTGGGGTCTATTTGGGTGTACTCTCCCCTAGTTCATCAGCTATGAAAGAATTCTCTATAAGTTTGCTCATTTAAGAAGATTTCGAAAATCTCATTGGCACTCAATTATTTATATTGCAAAGTCAGTTGAGTTCTCTAAGGCTCTTAACTTAGATTTTTATATTTCTCTATAATATAATAAAAGAAAAAATTTTTATTGAACCTTTGCTTTCTCAAGGACCTTACTTTTTGCGGCAGTCTCTCTTGGCTATAGGCTCATTCTCATCAGCATTCAAGCATTTGGCCATCTTAGGCAAAGCCTCTTCATCCACTGCTTCTCCACCTCTTCCTCCCAGTGAAACCTTTGTTTCCTTTCTTTTATTTCTTTCATTTTTTGATGGTGTTGTAGATCAAACACAAGTCCTCATGCATGCTAGATATATGCTTTTCTATTGAACTGCACCCCCATTTTAATAGCACTGCTTTCATTTCTCTGGTTTCACAATGTCTTCAATATCTTAACTTTGAAAATTGCTCATCTATGTCACATTTGTCTAGCAAACTTCAGTAGTTACTTAGCTGTCCTCATCTGGTAACTCACATAGCATTAAACACAGTTGACCACATACTCTTTGCCATATTCTTCTTTTCTTGGCTTCTGGGACCTTGCATCCTTTCTTGATTTTCTTTTTATGTCTCTTCAGCAACTTCTTTTGATTTCCTTAGTAAGATCCTCTACAGAGGTACAGAGCAGATAAGAATATGACAGCCACTAGTCACGCTGGGGCTATTATATTTAAATTAATAAAATGAAAGTAGATTAAGAAAAAATAAATATTTATATAATACAATTAAAATTAATAATGTAATCCCTCAGTTCCACCAACCACATTTCTATTATTTAATAGCAACATGTGACTAGTAACATATTGGACAGTGCCATGTAGAACATTACAGTCATTCCAGAGACTTTCATTGAATGGTGCTGCCTAGGCCAGACTTCTAAGATTAGAAAAGCAGCTCTGCAGCCAGGCATAGTGGGGCATGCTCACTGTACTTGAGAGGATCATAGGTTCAAGACCAGCCCCAGAAACTTAGTGAGCTTCTCAGCTAATTAGTGAGAATCTATTTCAAATTTTTAAAAAATAGAGCTGGGAGTGTAGCTCAGAGGTAAAATTCCCCTGGGTTAATCCCCTGTATGATGGGTTCATGATAGCTGCTAGATAGATAGATTGATAGATAGATGATAGAATGAAGCTCTGCCATTAACTGCCAGCCTACTGACCTTAGACAAGTTAGATAATCTCTCTTGACCTTAATTGCCCTTCCTGTAAAATTAAACTGCAATGGTTTGGATGTGGTTTGTCCCTCAAAGGTCCATGTGCTAAAGTGGACCCCGGTATAGCAGTGTTGAGGTAGTGAAACCTTTAAAAGGTGGGGCCTAGTTCCAGGTAATCGGATCATGGGCCTCTACCCTTATAAATGGATTAGTTTTGTCTCTCAGGACTGGGTCAGGCCTGAGAATGTGGATTAGTTCCCAAGTGAGTTTGTTATTAGAGCAAGTCTGGTCCCGCCCTGTTCTCTTGCTTCCTTGCTCACAACTTTATGCACACAGCCAGTTTCCCTTTTACTTTCCCACCATGCTGAGATGCAGTTAGATGTCATCAATGCACTGTTTAGACTTTAAAGCCATCAGAATCATAAGCCAAGTAAACCTCTTTTCTCTATATAATATCTAGTGTCAGGTATTCTGTTAAAGAAACACAAAAGGGACTAAGACAGATGCTAATAGTACTTTCCTTGTAGGTTGTTGTTAATATATAATGAGTTCTTGCATATATAATGAGTACTATATAACAGCCTGTTATTATTGCCTGATTTTTACATGTTGGAAATTTTCCCTGACTTGGACCCATCTTCTTTCTCTTTTCACTCAACTTATTTTCCTGGCTAAACTCATTTTGAAGAAGGCATTTCACTTCTTGATAAACTCTCCTTTCTCATCATAAGATGAAGATAATAACAGCACCCATTTTACTAGGTTACTGTAAATGTTGAATGAGATGATACATGTAAAACACTTGGTTAAACACCTGCTATACATTATTATTATCACAATCATTTATACCCTGAACTTTAAGCATCACCTATATTCTAAGCACTCTTAGTTTCTACACCTGAGGTTATGGACTTCAATGAGCTCCAGTCTACTTGCTTGGCATCTCCACTCAAATTCCCCGCACAGATTTCTGAGAAAGCTGTCTATGCTGAGTTTCCTTCTTTCTCCTCCCAATCCTCTCTTCTAGTCTTTCCCATATCTTGACATCTCTTATTCACATCAAATCTATCACCTACAAATGATTACAAATGATTTTAGAATCTACAGTTGCCCCCTTAGTATCCACGGGGATCCACAGGGTTCCAGAAAACTCCCACCCATGTATATCAAAATACGCAGGTCCCTTTATAAAATGGCATAGTATTTGCCTATAACGTATGCACATCCTCCTGTATATTTTAACACATTTTTAGGTTACTTACAATAGCTAATATGATGGAAAGGCTGTGTAAATAGCTGTTGTATTATTTGGAAAATGAGAATAAAAACACTTGTGCATGCTCAGTACAAATGCAATTCTCCCTCTCCCCTCAAATATCTTTAACTCATGGTTGATTTAACCTGAAGGTGCAAAACCTTTTGATGCAGAAGCCATGAATATGAAGGGCCAGCTTTCATCATCTCCACCTCCATCATCTCTTTGTCTACTTGATGGATCTACCCTTCCTATTAGCCTCTTACTTCTGCTCTTGTCACCAGCCCCATAGCCATTCACCACAACCTTACTGGAACCTTCCTAGTATATGAAACATAATGTGTCCCTGTCTTTAAAATCCCACCATATATCCCCACTGTAATTAGGATAAAATTTTTAAAAAAAACCCTGTAAATTCTGACTGCTGCCTATACATCTGATATCATCTATTACTCTTCCCATTGCTCAACTGCTCCAGCAACACTGGCCTTACAGTTTCCAGGTAAAATCACCTTATCACTTTAGATCTTTTGCATGGAACTCTCTCCTTCCTGCACTTATCCTGGTTGAGACTACCCATTTGTCAGATTTATTTTAAATCTCACCTTTCTAAGATAGGCCATCTCTAATCTTTCCTATTTGAGTTTGATGCTTCTCTATTATTCTCTCTCAAAACCTTGTCTTTTCCTGCATAATACTTACCAACACAGTGATTAGAAAACATGAAGACAGCTACCATTTCCTACCATACTCCCTGTCTCCTGCACCAGTTGCCTGAGTCACAAAACCTAGACCATGACATCTTCGCAAGTAATTTTCTAGGCCTTGGATTTCTTGTCTTCAAACTGAGGAGGCTGGACCAGATTTATACTTGCATGTGAAAAAATAAAGGATTGATGAGGTTCCTGCTACCATGGAGCTTCTACAGAGCCTGACTTCTTATTAATATGAGAGATGGATAATCACATAAGCTGGCCAAATAATTACAGATTGTGATTAGTGTTACAAAGAGAACCAAAAAGATATTCTGATATAAAACTATGGTGTTGGAGAAACTTTTAGTTTGTGATATTTAAGGTGAAGGGTAATAATAAACCAGTCAACCCCAAATAATAGCTAAAGCAATCATGTTCTGACTTTCTATAATTCTGTAAAATATATTAAGTGTGGCTAAATATGCTACCTCATTAAAACTGGCTTTGTGCTTTCAGTATAGGGATATTAGGGTCATATACTTTCTCTCAGGATAATACTAATAGATAAATCCAACCTCATGGAATTGTTTCAAGAATAATATATGATAATACATACAAAACTCACAGCATAATCACCATATTAACTGTATATAGCATGTATGACCGCTAAATTTAAGATAATAGTTACCTCTGTTGGAGAAGGCAGAGAGATGAAGCTCAGATGGGGTAAATAAAGAGATTCAATCATGTTCATAAAGTTTTACTTCTTTTTTATTTATTTTTATTTTTTGCTGGTACTGGGGTTCCTGGAAGCCCTTCTTCTTCCGGGCTACAGTCCCAGACCTATTTTATATTTTTGAAACAGGGTCTCTTACGCCAGCGCGGCTGGCTTCGAACCTGCGCGATCCTCCTGTCTCCGCCTCCCAAGCGCGGGGATTACAAGCATGCGCCACCACGCCCGGCAAGTTTTACTTCTTTACCTGAGATCCAAATCACATTTCTGCCACTTAGTGACCTTAAGTAGCCACTCAACTAATGATAGGTGTGTGGGTATGCATCATATTTCTACTTGTCTTTTAAAAATATTTGAAGTATTATGCAACAATTTTGTATGGTACTGGGGATTTAACTCAGGGGCATTCTACCTCCAGGCTACAGCTCAGCCCTATTTTAATTTTATTATTTGAAACAGGATCTCACTAAGTTGATGCGAATCTCACTACTTGCTGATGTTGTCCTCGAACCTACAATCCTCCTGTCTAAGCCTCCTAAGTATTAGGATTACAGGTGTTCAACACCACACCCAGCTATAATAATTTTTCAAAATATGTTTTACTTGCATATTGTACCCCTTCATCATAATGAGTGGAACATACATGAACACAGCACATAGTGGAATTTTTAAATAATTAACATGATTCTTGCATTTAAGTGTATAAGGACTATGGTGCTCAAATTGTAGCTAAGAGCTAGGCTGCAGAGATTCCTGGACCTGGGTTTGAATCCTGCTTCTGTCAATTACAAGCCTTGTCCCTATGGGCAAGTTCACACCTACCGTCTCAAAAACTTTGCTCTTTCAGTTATTTCCTCTCTGTCTGTGATCAAGGGTTAAATGATATAATGCATGAGGATTGAACCAAGGGGCACTCTACCTACCTTCAAGCTACACACTTGGTCCTTCAATTTTTTTGTTTAGAAACAGGATCTCTCTAGGTTGATGAGGGTTTCATTATTTGCTGAGGCTGTCCTTAAACCTGTGATCTTCCTGTCTCAGCCTCCTAAGCACTTGTATTAGAGGTGTGTGCCACCACACCTTTCAGTTACATTTAAAGTTGTTTTAATTGAAAATACATTGCTTAAAATGACCGGTAAGAATAAAACAATGTTTAATCTTCTTCCTAATTATTAAAGCAAAATAAAAGAGTAGAAGCAATTAGAACACTTATGAGGAGATGGAGAGACAACAAGAAAACACATGATTGGAGAAAAACTTGATATAGTCTCTTTGGAGGGCAATTAATTAGTACCTTTGAAATTTTTAAATATGCATTACTATTAACCCAATAGTTCTATATATAGGGATTTTCACAGATATACCAGTATACTAAGACCTATACAGTTTCACTGAAATGTGTTTTGGAAATGCCCAAAACTGGAAACAAACCAATTGTGTATAAGTAGCAGTATAGTTAAAACTATGATTTAGTTACTCAACAAATATTCAGTGCTTACTACTGGGTTGTTCAAGCAGGCACTGTAAAGGTAGCAATAAACAAGAGATAAAGGTCCCTGCTGTCATGAAGTATATGCTATCTCTAAAAAGGAAAAAAGTGGTATCCCTAAAATATAGTGGGAAGATGTATATAGAGCTCTTCGAGTGTTATGGGTAAGTGAAAAACAATGTACAGAACAGCATAGCTAATTAGAGAGTTATATAGATCCTATGATTCTAGATGGAAGCATATATTGCAGAACACAAAAAGTCTTAATTTTTTGGGGGAAAATGAAATCAAGGTCAGGAAAAAGATTGGATTTTGATTTTAAACCTTGTTTTATTTTGTAACATATGATCATTACTTTTGATTAAAAATAACATCCTTCAATACATATATGTTAAGAGAGAGAAGAGAGAGAAGAGAGAGACTGACTGGCTGGCATTTTTCTGGTTACTCATTACTGTATTTCAAACCACCCCAGAGCATATCAGCTTAAAAGAGCAACCATTTATTATAGCTTATAATTCTGTGGATCATGATTTGGCCAGGGCTCAGCTGGCCAATTCTTCTAATCTAAATGAAATTTACTTGGGTCATTCAGTGGTATTCAGATGGTCCATGTGGAGAATCCAGGACAGCTTACTCACATGTCTTTTGCCTTTGCAGAAATACTTGAAAAGTGGGACTCAGCTGAGTTTCTCTCTCTCTCTCTCTCTCTCTCTCTCTCTCTCTCTCTCTCTCTCTTCCAAAGTACTTCTAGAACTTTCTATGTGGTCTTTCCAGCAGAGTAATAAGATTTTTTATATGATGGCTCAGAGTTTCAGGAAACCAAGATAGAAACTATATATTAATTGTATTTAAGAAGCCAAATACAGTATTATGTCAAATGTAACTTGATCGCCCCTAATCTGAAATAAAAAATGTTCCCCAATCCACAAAATTTTGAGTTCCCACATGAATGCATGTAATATATCACAGTCAAAACAGAGATACACTAAAATATTGTATAAAATTACTTTCAGACTATGTGTATAAGGTATATATGGGACATAAATTTCATTTTTAAGCATGGGTCACTACCTGAATATATCTCATTACATATGTACAAGTATTCATACAATCTCAAACACTTCTATTCCAAGACATTTTGAATAAGAGGTTATGTACCTGAGTTAGTTTTTTTGGTATTGGGGATGGAATCCAGGTGCATTGTACCTCCGAGCTACACCCTAAGCCCTATTTTTTAGTCCTTTTTATGTTTGAAACAGGGTTTCATTGAGTTGCGAAGGGCCTTACTAAGTAGCTCAGACCGTCCTTGAACTGTGACCCTCCAGTCTCCAACTACGGAATGCTGGGATTACAAGTGTGTGCTTGTAATCCACACACCACTGGACCTGAATTGTAATTAGATTAGGTTAAAGCTCTTATAGGCCAGCCCAGATTTGGGGGTCAGAGATTGGAGATAGTTTTGGTCTCTCTATGGGAAGAGTCCAAGAATTTGTGGCTATCTTTAACCTAATGAGGCAACAAGATTAGTGCCATAGCATAAATTTTGTATCAATAATCCAAATTAGGACAAAAACAGCATGGATGCTTCAGTGTAGCTGGAATAGAAACGTAGAGAAGATGAGTTCGGGATGCAAGCAAGTGTGTTCACTTCATACTGAAGGCTATAGGAAGCCTATCAGAGTTCCAAAGTTAAAAATGTATTTTACTTACTCTGACATAATAATAATGTCTGCCTCTATTATCCTTACCCCTTTCATCTCTCTCAAATAAGTCACATAAAAAGCTTTGGCCCTGTAGTAGGTACAGTGTTTATTTGTGTGTGTGTGTGTGTGTGTGTGTGTGTGTGTGTGTGTGTGTTAGCTATGTGAATCTCCCTAACTAAAATAAATAGCACAAAATACAGTATGCCATCTACAGCAGAGTAAATGGCATCAATTGACAGTCTAGTCCCTATCACATTTATTCCCTATCTTAAAGAAGGTCACCACTTTGAGTCAAATGCTATACTAGTTATTTTAGCATATGTTTTATTATTACACTTGAACACAATGATACTACAACAGATATTATTACTGTAGACATTTTACACCATACAACAATGTAGATGACAGAGCCTTGAAAACCACTGAGGACTTTTACTCTAAAGCCATTGATCTTTCAGTGTACTGTGCTGCCTTGTAAGCAGAAAGGAACAAAAGTCTGCACATTGGACAGCAAGGAAACATTTCTCCGACCTCATTTATCCATCCACACAATACTGAGGCTGTGCCAAGGATGCTTTCACACTGACAGAATGTCCACAGTATTCAAAAAATATCTGAAGAGAAAGGCTCTATTTCTATCTTTGAATTTTCCAATCTTTCACTATCTTAAGCATGACATTACCAATACAGGTAAAAGATTGGTAAATTCTACAACATGTTTTGCTTCTGCTCCTGGCACCTCCACATTGCTAAAGAACAGCTGTTAAAACAGTTGAGACTGTAGTGTGTGCTTTGGAAGCTTACCAAAAAAGGATCAAGGATGGTACAGGTGTCCAATACTTTCAGCTTTTACCAGAAAGATATGAATATGGGGGCATAAAAGTAGAGAATGTGAATGTGGGCAAAATATATGATTTGGAGGGATGAGAGTCACTGAAAATTTCTAAAGATTTCAAAGGTATCCCAACAAAGGGAGTTATCCTTTGTTGGTAGTAATCCTTTTATTTCTAGGGATTTGCAGGAAAGCACAGTATGCAGTGTATCGAGGCAAAGGAAGCTAGAATCCTCAGGTAAACATGGAATAGGACAGAATTATAACTAAAGAAGGAGAATGTATTAGAGGGATGATAACAGAAATTGAATAAAAGAAAAAAAGAAAGTGCAGGTGATATGGCTTAGTGATAGAGCATTTGTCTAGCATGTGCTAGACCCTGAGTTCAATCCCCAGTTAGCACTTCAAAAACAATAACAAAAACAGAAATAAATTTTTTTGTTAAATGTGATTGAAGATACCAATACAGATACCAATACTACCGCAAATTTTACTCCTCAGATAGGGTTAAAACAAAGTTTCTGCTCTAGCTAGTTCCATTCAACATTGTCCTGGAGGTTCTTGCCAGAGAAAGGAGGCAAGGAAAAGAAAACAAAGGCAACAAGATTGGAAATGAAGAAGTAAAACTATCTCTTTTCTCAGATAACAATCTTCTCTGTTGAAAATCCCAAGAAACCTACTTAAAATCAATAGAATTAATAAGAATTTTGGCAAGGTTGAAGTAAGTAGGTCAATATATTAAAATTTGTATTTCTATGTACTAACAAAAGCAATCTGAAAATAAAATTAATAAAGTAATATTATTAGCCCGATTTAATCTTTCTTCAATTATACACATGATTTATAATATCACATTGTATAACTATTATCATTTAAGATAAAAATTTAAAACTAATAAAATACTTAGGAATTAAATTATCTAAAGAAGTTAAAATATTATATAGTGGAAGCTATAAACATCATTGAAAAGAATTATATATGACCTATCTAAATGGAAAATAATTTCATGTTCATATATTGAAACTTAGTATCATTAAAATCATAGTAATACTCCCCAAACTAATGAACCCAGTCTCTACAAAAATGTCACCTGAATTTTGTACAGTAATGCACAAGCTGATTCTCAAATTCATATGTAAATGCAAAGGACCCAGAATAGCCCAGCAATTTTGAAAAAGAAGGAATCACACTTTCCAAATTCAGTATTACAAAGCTATAGTAATCAAGACGGTATGGTACTGGTATAGGAATACACACAGAGATTAAAGGAATAATCAGCAGTCCAGAGAACATACCACAACATTTATGGACAATTGATTTTCAATAAGGATCCCTAGATTATTCAATAGAAGAGGAGTTTACAATGGGCTTTTTAATAAATACTGCTCTAACAACTAGATATCCACATGCAAAATAATTTATTTGAACTCTCACTTATACCACATACAAAATTAACTAAAAATGAAAGACTCAAATTATAAAACCAAAATACTATAAAAATTCTTAGAAGAAAATATAAGAGTAAATCTTCATGACTTTGGACTTGTCAATGTATTCTTAGCCATGATACCAATAGCACATGTGACAAAATAAAAAGTAAATACACTGGATTTTATTAAAATTAAGTACTTTTGTACAGCAATATGCTGTATAATTATTATGCATAAAATTAGAAAAAGTTTTAGCTTTCTATAGCCCAACTAGCAGGACCAGTGTCTGAATTCCCTTTTCTTTGGCATTTGTACCAAGTATTTATCCTTCATTTCCTCATGGCAGAATTTTTTTGTGGTACTTTTTTTTGTGGTACTAGGGATGGAACCCAGGGACTTTCTGCCTCTGAGCTATATCCCCAGCCCTACTTTTTTATTCTTTATTTTGAAAAAGGGTTTCACAGAATTGCAAAGGGACTCACTAAGTAGCTGAGGCTGTCCACAAACCACGATCCTCCTGTCTCAGCCTCCCAAATATTGGGATTAAAAATGTGTGCCATCATGCCCGGCATTATGGCAAAATTTTTATACTTACTGGTGAGCTCTGTCAAGAACACTGAATATTCAAGGTGTCCAACTTGTCACATCTTTTATATAAACCTACCCTAATATTATGTTTGTACAGAGAACAGTTCCTTATTCCAAATGTTAGTCAGAAGAAACTCAAAAACACAGTCTGAGGCATCAGAGAGAAAGGGAAGTATTGAAGCACAAGCTGTATGTGAATGGATGACATCATTGTTTTCAATCCTTTCCTACAACTGACAATACTCAAGGGACTCTAGATATTTTCTCTCCTACTCTCTCCTATTGTGATAAGTTATAGAAATATTTTGAAGTCTTCCAATTAAAAGCTAATCTATTACCAATCCACAGTCATAATACTAAGCCATACTCAATGAAAGCTGGCAAACAGTATGACCCAGAGCTATATCTATCATCTAGTCTAATAGGAATGAGTTCCAACAGTTAATTTAGCCTTCTTCATGCTTTGTGTAAGCTAAATTGTTACTTGTTATATCCTTGGTATAGATTTATAAGAGATACTGTCAATTTATATTTGAAAAATAGTGCCTAGGAGGAAGCACTAATAGTAACTAGGATTTATTCAGAAGATAGCAGATCTTCAAGTACTTTAAGTCCCTATATAGACAGAGTTGCCCAAAATTTGTTAAAAGATAGGGCTACAGGTGTTGCTCGAAAGTATAATGTTCCTGGGTTCCATCCCCAGTACCGCAAAAAAAAAAAAAAAAAAAATTACTGGAGAAAAGTGCATACACAATGTAGAGAGATAAATAAATTGAATTTACAGCCAGCTTTTGTGAGTTAGCAAGGCTAAATAAGTCTGACCAAGCCACTACGTTCCACTAGCAAGCAGAGGTCCCTCCAGGAGGTAAATCACTTTGGAATACAGATTTCTCATGGGACATTATTGCCCTCCCTCCCAGGCCTCCTTACCTAACTGAAATTGATTGGAGACATTCCCACATGTTTGCATTATCTCCGGGCTATTCCATCCTAAGGGATATAATGCACAGCCTGAGCTTATCAGCAGTCCTGGAAAGAAAAGCATACACATAGCTAGAAAAAAGTACAATAGGTCTTCTGTCACCCTACTGCCCCTCCTAGATTACCTTAGGTCACATTCTGCTTCCTCCACTCCCAGCTTACCCTTCCCATTTTAATCTAAATTTATCTGGTATTGGCAGCTCAACAGGATTTCTTTGCCATACTATAGGTGGTGGAATGCAATATATAGCAGAGTGGATGACTCAAAAAAAAAAAAAGTGTAGCGTTTCAGTTCAGCATTCCCACTACTATGACCCAAACACCTGACATGTAAAACTTAGAAGAGGAAACATAGTTTATTTGCTCATATATCTGGATATTTCTTTTTTTTCAAGTTTTTAAAAAGTTTAATGGAGCCAGCCGATATTTCAGTCTATACTAGACTAGCTTCCAAGTAGGGGATACAGATTCTCAGTGCATCATGTTGTGGAGCAGACAGTAAAAGAGAAAAATGGTCATGCCCACAGTTACCCCTCCCCAACAACCAAGTCCTACCTTCAACATGGCTGCCTTTATCTACCACATGAGAACTGTGGGATAGTTTAAATCCAAGTATAACAGGTAGTATTGGAAAGCAACCCAGGCCAAGATATATTTTACAGCCAAGGTATCTTTGGCAATAACTTATAGTACTAAGTTGGCTGCTCCAATCTTTTATAATTTGATTTACAGTGAATAACACTCTGGAAACTGCTAATATTTCCTAAAATCTAGCTTTTTCTAAGTGGTAGGTATGTTCCTACTAGCTAGAAGTAGGTCACAGTTTTTTGTAACTACTTAGAGTCCACTGTCAAACTGAGATCTATGAAGAACATATACATTGAGAAAGCTTCTTGTGGTGAACAGGGCACTATACTCTCTTCCACAAAAATAATGTTTCAGCTTCAAGCCACACACCTCCCATCTTTGGCTTCTAATACCTTCCACTGTGTCCCTCACCTTTATCTCCCTTTGGTTTAAGTTCATTTAGTCACCTCATAGAATATCTGTGAAAACTTTGTGGTAATTTGACTCTGACTTAGAGATACAAATCTGGATATGCTTGCCAAAGCTGCCTTTTAAGGGCAACTGCCTCACCCATAGCTCATTCTTATACCTTCTTTTTTGCATTTTATAATGTTTGACCCTATCCTACCTTTAGCCCCAGCAAATTGCACCAAGCATTGGCACCTGATAAAAATGCAATGAAATTGATTGTCTGGTAATGAGTGACATTATAGCCTGGCATGATGAGATCAGGTGGACAAAATAATTTCTGTCAAGAAACATAAAGATGTTGAGCTAATGAACAGGTTGGGGCAAAAACACCAGGAGGTAAAATCAAGTCTGTGTCAAACTTTCAGTTGAGTTATGGGTAAATTTCAATTTTGGGTAAGCTGAGAAAATGGATTAGTATAGGAAGAAACTACAGTAGAAAAGAGACATACAGCAGTAACACTATGAAAATAATTTCTTTCTATGAAAGAGCTAGAGAAAAGACAAATCAGTGTTTCTTGATGGGTTTCCAACTCCAATTTTCTCGCGTTATAGTAGACTCCCTTTTCGTTATGAGAACCCAAGTGAATCTCTACCATTTGTAACCAAATAAGACAATGATAAGATCATTATAATTTTATGCCACATGACAGGGCATGGTAAGGACACCTGCCATGAATGTGGTTGCAGAAAGGAACTACCAAAGAGCGGGTGCTTAATTGATGGTGAATGAATGTGTTCCAGAGCTTTGAAAATTCACTTCCCTTTTCTCACTGAGGAAGATTCCATATACATTCTAAGAAGCTCAGAAGCCCACATCACTTTTGTTTTTAAAATTAATTTATTTTTATATACTATTGCCTTTGGATGAATTCCAAGCTTGTCTGCCACAAGGAGACCAGCTTTTCTCAATATTCACTGAAGCCATAGAAGACACCGACCTTAAAAATAGTAAAAGGGCCTTAGTAGAGAAATAGGGAGATCTTACTGACAGAGATAAAGGTTTCAAAATGCAAAAGGATAACCAATTAAGGTTAGAAATTCCCATCAGCCAAAAGCTTAAAATTAGAAAGCATTTGTATCTGCCGCATAGTCATACAGGAAATGAAACTGGTCACCGAAGACCTTTCTATGCTTTGGAATTTGTCCAGTGGCAATAGAAAAATACCCCTGTTTTTCACCACAGATCCTGAAGTGCTATGATAGGAGGAGGTTGCCTGGAGTATACACAATGGTTTAAGACAGAACTGGAAATGAAAACTCAGCCTTTTCCTGCTTCAGTGTCTACCCTTTGTGAGAAGAGTAAATAAAGACCAAACTTTCCCACACAGACCAGAAGAAAAAGAATGCAAGTTTATAAAAGAACATCAATTCTACTTTTCAGCCTCCACATTCAGATCGCAGGACTGGCAAGAACTCTGACTTCTCAAGCAGGAACTAGCTCTGGCCAAGTGCTTTTCTTGGCACAGCAGGGGAACCTTCCTCTCTCCCCAGCCCCCTTTCTGCTCAGGCCTCACCATGCTGAGATCAGGAATTACCTCCTCTGGGAAGCTGCTCCTCACCATCCTCAATCCCCAGGATAAATTACCTGTTCCTCCTCTTGGTTCTCATAGCACCTGGTGCTTAATCCAGCGACCAAAATGGCCTGTAATATATTTTCTTCACCATGGTTTGTCATCTTCTTTCCTCATTACAGTATATGTCCCCTGACATATTTATCTTCATCTTTATATCATTGGTGCCTGGGACATAATAAGTGTTCAATAAACACATCCTGTTTAAGAGGATGTACTGCCTACATAACAGACAGCTTTCTTTGCACACACTCCCCAAGAGGGGAGCCATTTGAAGGGACTTCCATAGCAGAGTTGAGAGATCATCCTCGCTATCTGATATAGTCATAGAACCTTAGAGGAAAGCCCTTTGGGAATGATTTAGTCCAATCTCTCCCTTTTACAAACATGAATGGTAAAATTCTGAAAGAGAAAGTGATACATTCAAGGTCATATAGCCAGTTATTGGTAACACTTTCTCATTGAATGGAGAAATCATCAAGCCCTTAGGCATTCTTTTTTTTTTCTAGAGAGAGTTGTCTTTTAGCAAGAAAATCTCTAGCTGGCACTAGGCATTTGGAAGGCATTAGATAGAGAAAGAAAATACAACATGTTGGTTTAAAAGAATAAGTTTGTCTGTGCATGTTAATACATGCCTATAATTCCAGTATTTGGGAGACTAAAACAGGGGGATCACAGGTTCAAGGACAGTCTTGGCAAATTAGTGAAACTCTAAAGAACCTAGCAAGACCCTGTTTCAAAATAAAAAAAAGGCAGCAGGTGTAGTCTGGAGGCAGAACAACATTGGGTACAATCCCTAGTACCAAACAAATTAAAAATAAAAAGAATGGGTTCTGGAGTCAGCTTTGACCTGAGTTAAAATTTCACATCTGACATCTAGAGACTGTGGCTTCAGGTAAGTCACTTGATCTCTCTGTGCCTCAATTAACTCATTTGGAAATGAAAATAATAACAGTACTGAATCTTATGTAGCTATTCCAACAATCAATGAGATTAATGCACATAAAGTGACTGGTACATAAAAAGTACTCAACAAAGATTTATTGTTATTAAAAAGCTACCTCTCCCTATGGCTTCTCTCACAGTCGCTGTCTATATTCCTTGTGCTAATTTCTTTCTCAATTTTTTGTCTTCATAACAAACAGTTAAAAAGCCAAAAGCTGAACCAAGCTTGATCCTTGTTGAAGTTGTTATCATACAATTTTGCAGAAGTACTTGGCCAGAGACCAGGAATCCCTGCAAGGTATGAGTCCAGCCCCAGTGCTTGTAACTCCCTGCTCTGCTTCACCTGCACTCCCTCCACCCTCCGTCCCCTCATCCTGCATTTTAGACAGGTGAGCACTTTATGTTATAAACCTACTTCATGAAGATATTTGACTTGTAACTAATGACTGATTATGATCATAGCTGTAGAAAGATGCCCTGGGGGACACACTAAAAATAAAAAATGAAGTCACAGAGTATTTCATCTTCAATTATATTTGTCCCCAACAGTTCTTCTCATCAATCTCAGGCTGTGAAAATGTGCTACAAATAGCAACAGAGGAACCATTTGCCAGTACCAGACTCTGCCACCTTCTGGAAGAGTAGGGGCTTATTAAATATGTAGGTTCTTGGGATTTGGCATGAAGTATTTTATTCAGGAACTGTCATCCAGGAATATGCATTTTTAAAGTACCCTGTAATTTTGATGCCTCTGATCTTAGTCCCAACACTTAAAAAAAACACACCATGAAAATGTTAAGAGCAAAAGCTCTGGTGGCAGAGAAAACAAATGAAAATCTAGCTGTGCCACATGTGAACTAAAGCTCCAGCTCACTTTTCTCTTCACATGCCATTGATAAATCCCAGTTTTACTGACCCACCAACCACGAACAGAGTTGCTCAGCTGGGCACTCTCTTTCTCATCTGCTTCTAGAAAAGTATCCTTTTATAACAAGTTATTCTCCTTCCTCTCCCATAGGCAGATGTCTAATGGGCTGTTATCTGTTTCCTTTCCTCAATTGCTTCCCACCTTAAGAACATTTAATTGTAGCCAGACCTGGTGGACACTCCTGTAATCCCAGTACTTAGGAGGCTAAGACAGTAGGATTGCAGGTTCAAGGCCAAACTCAGCAATTTAGTAAGATCCTGCTTAAAATAAAAATAAAATAGAAGCCAGGCATGGTGGTGCCGGATTGTAATGCCAGTACTTGGGAGGCTGAAACAGGAGGATTGCAGGTTCGCGGCCAGACTCAGCTACTTAGTAAGGCCCTCTGCAACTTAGTGAGACCCTGTTTCAAAATAATAATATATAGGGTTTGGGGTGTAGCTCAGAAGTAGAATGCCCCTCAGTTTAACACCTAGTACGGAAAAAATAAATAAAATAGGTCTGGGGGTGTATCTCAGATACAGAAAACCCCTGGTTTCCATTCGCAATACTACAAAAATATTTCTAATAATGAAATATTCCAAATGTAGTTACCATGGTTTGCCTTCATTGCACTCACCAAGCAGAGATCTGGAGTTGGCCACTTGTTCAGTTTCATCCTTTGTAGAAACCTCAACAGCAATACAAATACTCAGGTGCAAAATATGAGACAGAAATTGAAGCCCTCACTCCAGCTGTCCTCAACCTTCCCCTGCTCCCAAATGACTATTTCCCCATATCCCGGTAGCTATATAATCCTTCCCCAACTGTACCTTCTCAATTGTGTAGGTGCCTTATCTTCGTCTGTAACACTAGCTTCTTTACTGGGTGTTAACAACCCTCTTTTTTCCCACCCCCAATCCTATTCACTAGTACACCTGACAAGTGAGCAGCCATTTTGTGATACTCCCCACCCTCATCCCAAATACCCTGTCTTCTCATAGCTGCCATTCCTCCTTTCCATGTAGGATCCCTAGGTAGCTCAATTTTACTACCCTGAGCAGAAGCATAGCATAGGTTAATTTGTTATTAATTTTAGTTTATTTCTCTTAATATGACTACAATGCAGCAATAAAATACATAAATAGAAAAATAAATTTAGAAAAGAAAAATGAAAAAAGGAACTTCAACTCAAACATTACTCTGGAAAAGTTATAGCTTGCCCTGTGTCTGTGTCTCAGCCTTCCCTTTCCAGTGAATGCCCCACTCACCTCCCCCATCCTTTTAACCCCATGCTCTCTCTCAGAGTTACAGGGGAGTTCAGATTGCTAGAGATGTTGAAAGTAGATCAATGGAGTCTTCACAGAGAGATTGCATTATGTCTAGGCTTTGAGAGATGGGTAAATATTTACAGGCAGAGATGTAAAGAAAGATAATTCCAGAAAGAAGCACACCATGAACAAAATTGAGCAGCGTCACTTAAATTTTAGTGTGTACTGGAATCATGCTGGAAAGTGACAAGGAAGAAATACAAAAGAGTAGTTACCTTTTCAATGGAGATCAGGGAATGTGACCAGAATATGAAAAAGACAGATTTGGCCTAAGCCAAAGCACTGAGGCATCTGCAGTAATAAACACCATAGATAATTCTTATGCAAATGGTTCTTAGACCACTCTAAAAACATTGCAATAGCATTTCTTTTTGAAAGCTAAAAAGAAAAATCAAGAGCACCAGTGAATAAAGCCCAAGCCTGGGAGTCAGATGCTCTGTATAATATTCTCTGCTGTGCTCCAATGTACTACCTAAGTCTTTACTAATATGTTAACTTTCTTGAATATGATTTCCCAAACAGTCATTTTCATAATCCTTGCTCAGCATAGTAAGGATAAATGATATAATGTCTGCTAAAACGTTTTGGAGGACTTCCCAGGAAACATGGTTTCCAGAGAGCATATTTTTTTAATTGACTCATAATAAATGGGTACAAAGTTAAAGTTAGATAGAAGGAATAAGTTCTGGTATTCTATTTGCAAGGTAGGGTGAATATAGTTAATGGTAACTATAACAATAATAACCATTGTATATTTCAAAGTAACTAGAAAAGTAAATTTTGAGCGCTCCCATAACAAAGAAATGAGAAATGTTTGAGATGATAGATAAACTAATTACCCTCACTTGATCATTATATAATGTATGCATGTACTGAAAAATAATTGTTTTTTTAGAAAAAAAATGGCAATGTTCTTGAAATCAAGTTATCAGTGATCCATCTCCACTAGCAACCATCTTTCTGCTTGGAGCATGTAGCACTAGGACCTTACATAGGGGAAAGCATTCATGCTTCCTTGAGTATGTTAATTTGATCCCCTTAATGAACAGAAAATATCCAGGATAAGGGTCCTCCTTTGGGTTGATTGGGGGTAGGGAACATGCAGCCTTCCACCTGTTGCTGTGTATATCACTATCGCAATGGGAATGGAGACTGGAGAATAGTGGAGTCCACATTCTTTTAAGCACTCCAGGTGATTCTGATGCATTCTCTGCTCTATGTTTCTTGGCCTCCCTCAAGTAACCAGATCCAAGATCTTACACTTTTTTCCTGTCAAAGAGTTCCTTATTTTTACTTCTCACCTATTTCTTCTTGATTCAGCTCACCTTGAAGACAGAGGATAATTCCAAGCATTTTGCATATGTATGGACGTGGGAGTGTGAATAATGACCATGTTCTCAGGGACTAGAGGAGCCAGCCGGTTGGAAACCTCAGTATCCCCAGGGTTGAAATAATCTCTTGGCCAGATGTTTCCTTCACCGGCTGGAGCAGGGCACACGGGTCCCAGTGGAAGGCTCTTTGGCCCCTGGGCTCATCCAGCTGGATCAGCTGCAGGTGGAGCAAATGGGACCCAAGGGCACCATCAGGTCACCTTGCTGAGTATGACTCAGGCCAGCAGCTCTTTATTTCTTCCTGTCTCTCCCACTTCCCACTACTCATCTCTGTGGGCAGCCGCCAGACTGGGGAACAAAAGTCAGGCAGGGGGAGGATGTAGTTTTTAATGGATACTCCATCTCTTCAGTGGTTTGGGGTCTGGCAGAGATAATCCAGACCTGAAACAAATTGGCTCCTCCCTGATGAATTTCGGTTAATGCACTAGCTGCCGAGAAGCAGTCAAGCCCAGAACAGCAAAATCAATTCCTCACAGCTGCACAACAAGCATACACTTAACCCCTGCCTCTCTTTCTCTTGTTTTTTTTTTTTTTTTTTATCCATGGAACTCCAAATGCTGCCCGTGTTTGGCTTCTTGCCACTGGCAAAGTCTATCCCTGAGGTCGGATCTGAGATCTCCAAAAAACAATAGATATTGGTTATGTGCCAAGGTGCTCCTAGAAAATATGCCATATCCAAGCAGTTTTCATTATTCTTTATACCTGATAGAACCCTGATTGCCACAAGTCTCCAAAGAGGAGGCAGGAAGGTCTATTAGTTGGCCCATGTTGCAGATATGAATGTTGTGGAGGTCTGGGAATCTATTCCAATAATTCTATTGGAATGCTCCCCTGCCTGAGTAAGCTTGGAGGCATAACCTTGTTCTCCACTCTTTCTAGGACTACTGTCAAATGGCACTTTATTCTTGAACTTTAAAGATGCTCATCTATATTTGGGAGGCTGAGAGAGGAGGATTACACTTTTGAGGACAGCACATGGTTAATTTAGCAAGAACCTGTTTCAAAATGAAATAGGACTAAAAGTATAGGTCAGAGGTAAAATACCCCTGAGTTCAATCCCCAGTACAACACACAGAAAAGAAACTTATCTAAATGTAAACACTGTGACCATGGTACTATGAACATGGGTCTTGAGGAATATAGGATTGTAGAATCTTTTGAGACTCAAATAATATTCATGTTTTGAGTTTCTCTATAATATACCTGACACTAAGCTGAAGTTCTGTCTCACTTAGGCTGGGAATGTCTGAATCCCCATTACCTTCCCACATCTTGCCTTGACAATTTCCTTTTACTTTCTAGACCTAACCTAGAAGGTGAGATCAATGGAAATGCATCAGATGGAGAACTATGATGGTTCTATAAAAGTCTCAGTCTTGCCCCCATGAGGAAGAAAGTTGGAAGTAGAAATCACTTTTTTGTTTGTTTTTGTTTTTTGGTGCAGGGGAATTGAACCCAGGGGTATTCTATCACCAAGCTAAACCCCCATCCCTATTTTATTTTTATTTTGAAACAGGGTCTCACTAAGTTGCTAAGGGGTTCTCTAAATTGCTGATACTGGCCTCCAACTTGTGACCCTCCTGCCTCAGCCTCCCAAGTCCTGGGATTGCAGGTATGCACCACCACATCCAGCTAGGAACCACTATTAACGTTTGGCATTCATTGCTAATGGCCTTCTGATTCCTGCCACTTAACCTCTTTTTCTTTTTTGCTGGAAGCTATTAGAAATGCAAGTGAGGATAGGTTGTCACTCTTAGTTTGAGGTGGCATCTGGTTTGGTGCCTTTTCAAGAAAAAGAAAGAAATTAATCTGATTCTACTTTTCAATGTGGCTAGGAAACCTTTAATAGCTAAAGAATAGGAAAAATCAGTGTGGCTAAAATTTGTGTCACTCAGATTTAAAACATTTACAACAGGTCTGAGCAAAGAAGGATCCAAAAAGCGACACCTTACCTAGCACACAAAAACAATCTTTTTTTTTTTTTTTAACATAAGCAGGCCAGGAAACCTTGGTATTTTGGTCCATAATTTCTCAGACTTGGTACTATTGTTATTGGAGTTGGATGCTTTCTGGTTGGGGGTGGAGGAATGTTTTTTTCTTGTGTATTATAAGATGTTTAGCAGTAACCTTCACCTTTATCCACTGTATATCAATAGTACCTTTCTCAAGTTTTGATTTCCAAAAATGTCTCCAGACCTAACCAAATGTTCTCTGAAAGGAGAGGGGATACTCAAGCAGTCCAGTTGAGAACCACTCTCTATGCTCAGCACTACCACCTCACCCTGAGGCCAACTGAATGCAGTCACTGGAGAGAAAAAAGAAAATTCAGACCTGATTTTTTTTTTACCACAGGACAAATTCAAAGGGACTGAAGCACAGGAAAAGTTATGTTTTGCCCACAAGATCCAAAGAGCAAAGTGGTGAAAGAATTCAAGTTTCCTGGATATAGTCACACATACTGTGATGCTAAAGAGATGATAATGTTAATGAATTGGCTAACGATTCTAAAAATGTGACAGTAAACTTTAGCAGTGAGTTCTACCAGTACTTTTTTCTAGTGCCCTATCTAGGTGTGCAAAACTGCATATGCATACATATTTGACTATCTGTCTAATCTTATTTTTATTTTCTTGGACAGTCCAAGTTAAATTGCTCCCATTGCCTTCCTGAACTCTACTATTTGTGCATTTTGCTCTGTTCTAATCCATCCATAAACTGCCAGCATCCCAGGATGGCTGCACTAAATCTAAAGGGGGCCTAAAAAAAGGCAAAGAACAAGAAGGGTAAATTAGGGTCATAAGAAACCTGGATGACCTCAGATGTAGGCCAAATAAGGAGTCACCTATAGTAAAATGGTAGGTACCAGGAAAACCATTAGAGATGCATTTCTTTGGTGAAGACTGTTAGTAATTAGTACTTGTGTATACTTATCAGAACAATGTCCTCTGAAGTAACTATCAGAGAGCAGAATTCTTGGGGATTGAATTTATATTGGAGCAGAAAGACGAGCATGTGTTACAGGAAGGCAGTACTAGATATTATTCTTTTCAGTTTTTTGAAGATAACTATTTTATTACAATATACCAAACTATGAACTCTGTAATGAAGATGAAATTTTACTTTGCTTTGTTTTAATTTTGATTGGCTCATAAAAAATATACACATTTATGAGGTATAGTATGATAATTTGGTATATGTATAAAATGTATAATAATAAAACCAGGATAATTAGCATTTTCATCTTATTAAATATCATTTATTTATGTTGAGGACCTTTATACTCTCTCCACAAGTTTAATAAAATATTATACTTTTTGACTGTAGTTCCCCTACCAGGCTGTAGAATAGTAGAACTATTTCCTACAATCTAATTATTTTGACACCCACTATCTTGCTTTCCCCCATTTTCTTCCACTTCTTAATCTCTAGCAATCACTATTCTACTATCTTCTTTGAGATAAACTGTGGCATAATACTCTTAAATGGGCACATTGTGGGTGAAAAATATAGAGGTTAAGAAATAGGTATGAACACTGCCTTCTAGTAAATTTTACTGTGAAAAAAATCTTGATGTAAGTTATACTTTGGGAACTCCTAGACAGGTTATTAAAATAAAATGTCCCCATGCATAGCCTTAGTGTTAGGCAAAGTGAAGGAGGTGAAAGTGAATCTCCCCATAAGGTCACATTTTCCACATCCCCACCCCAAGACTCCTCTATTCACTCCATCCTAGGTACACAATCTTACCTCCTACAAACTGTGCTGCTCCCATGCAACGTCCCATCATTCTGGAGATGAGTTCCTCCATGCAGCAGCCCAGGACAGCAGCCAATGCCACCAAGAGCAGCAGAGCACAGCCAGCCCCTGTCACCACTGTGCACATCTGCCAGGCCAGGCTCGGGATGGCACTGAAGCTGGCATAACGTCCACACTCTTCCACCATGATCAAACTGTGCCCCTCTCCCCGAACAGGGTAGTTGCACCTCCGGAAGGTACTGAATGAAACTGGCTTCCCTAGTTGGGATCCAAAGAGCCAGTAAGGCAGGAAGTAACTGGTAGAACTGGCCACAGCAGTAACGAGGGAAAGAAAGGCCCAGAGGGTCCCCACCAGGGTCAGGCTGCTTCTCATGGTCTCAAATCTCACTGAAGGGATGAGGTGATGAGTTGGGTCAAAGCACCAAATGAAAAAAGTTACCATGTAAAATCCAATGACTTATTTATTATCTGATTGGCCAGTCCTGGCTTTCCTGTATGTGCCACTTGACTCTTCCTTCTGCGTAAGATTATTCTCTCGAAGACCATTTGGGTCCTTGTGAGATTCTGCTTTCTGTGTTCCTTTCCTTCAGCCTAGTTCAGAGTTCTATAGTTGCCAGGCTATAATGGAAGAACAATAAAACTTAATTAGTGACCCATTTGCCAAACCAAATGCAGCCTGACCATTCAGCTTATAACTCTAGATATACAGCAGTGAACCAATAATAGTGTCAATCGAGTTTGAAGAAAAGCAAGGCTGACCCAAGAGTACCCAGGGATTCCTACGGAATAGCTGTATGGGCCTAGAAGGCCTGGAAGGAGCCATTATCTTGAGATGACCAGGAACAAAGTTGTTTTCAGAGAGTGAAGAAGGAAGGAAAATGAGGGACATTTTATGAGTGACCCTTTACAAAGGGTCAGAGGGCAGATAATTTACCATGGAATGACAGGATGCTGTTTCCATTTGAATCAGGTAGGATGTCCAACAGGGTGCCACTAAGGGCTTTTCACTAGGATATATCAGCCAAGTTGAAAGGGGTAGAATAAAATTATAGGTGTCTAGACTGGTACCTTATTCCTGTCACTGAGAGAGCACTATTTAGTCATTTTAGCACAATTTAAATAGAAAAACTGGGTATGTTGGTATACTAGATTGCCTTTGGGTCCAACCCCCAGTACCAGAAAGAGAAAGAAGAGAAACAGAGGGGGATAGAAAGAGAGAGAGAGAGAGAGAGAGAGAGAGAGAGAGAGAGAGAGAGAGAGGGGAGAGAAACAGAGACAGAAACAGAAACAGAAACAGAAACAGGAGGAAGAAAAAGAAAGAGAAAAAGAGAAGGAAGGAAGGGGAGGCGACTTTCCAACCAACAACAGTTAACTCTAGACTGGCTAATTTAAAACAAGCCTCTCTGTCCTCTGCTGGATATAGTTAAGGAAGCCTCCCATCTCTCTGAAACAGGTCAGAATCAGGCACTCCTGTACATATAGCTGTAAGAACCCTCCAAAGTCCCCTTTGGAACAAGTAATCTCAGATTTAAGATGCTGAGAGATTTTCCAGATATAGTCTCAGCCTAGCTCACAAATGGTTTTTCCAGACCCTTCTGTCAAAAACCAACCACTTCCCTCCCAATCCATTAATCTGCCATTGCTTTCTGGCCAGTTTCTCTCTTAAGGCGACTAGAGACCACACTGCAGCTTGACAACAGCACCATGAATATCTCCAGCAGGCAGATGGTGAAGTATGTTTCAAAAACTTCCCCATGCTTCATTGTCATTGCTTAAAGTTACATGTAGTAATGTTGGGGAGGGGAGGTAGAGTGGGGGCATTGAACACAGGAGAGGTACAGGAACTAGGTGTATGGAGTCCCACATTGCCAACTTGGAATTACAGGAGCAAACAGCAGTCATAATCAGGGTCTCAGCCATGATCTCTTTCAAAAGCATCATCAAACAGTGCCTGGCATGGAGTAGGCATGGCACTTCATGTCCATTTAATAAAACCTTTTCTTAGAATCATCCAATTTTCAGACTGCCAGGGACTTTAATGAAAAACCTCATTCAACCTTCTTGTTTTACATGGTGTGTGTGTGGCGGGGGGGAGTTTGGCCCAGTAAAAGGGGAAATGATTTTCCCCAGACACAATTTGCAAATACCAGAAACCTGATATGCAGACTCCTAGGCCAGCACATTCCCACCACACAATGCTAACCCCCTTCCCCATCACTTTCCAGATGGGAATACGGAGAGGAAGTGCTTTGCCCAAGGGGAAATGGCTAGTGAGGTGCACTGGCAAAACTGCAGCCCAGTCATTTGATTCTCAGTACAATGCTCTTTTTTTTCTCTTCACCACAATTCCCCTCTTGATACATATGTATTTTGTGCTGTGTGATTTGGGCAGGAAGGGAGCAGAGATCATAAATTGCAGGTGTTTACTTTGGAATGTTAGGTTTTGGGAAGAGAATGCCCTGAGCTGGGCCGCTGGGAATGAGGTTTTATGCCTGAGAGTGGGGGGAATGAGAAAAAGATGTGATGAGGGATTGAAGGCAACAGGGAGAGGAGTGGAACTAGCTTTGAGTAATAGCTGTTAGCAGGTATGCCTGGACACAATGAAGTAATGCTTCTACTTGTTATATTAAACTTTGTGTGATTATGAAAAGTACAAGCAGTCCTCTGTTCTGGACTCATTTCCTGATGAAGAAGCTCAAGCCAGAGGAGGAGAGGAAAAAAGCTGATAAACAGCTACTGGCAGCACCATCATAATTCCTTCTGAATCCATTGTTTCCTGTGTTCTGCCCAACCATTTCATAGATGGGGGAGGAAGGAATTCCCCCTTGGTTTACAAATGATAAGATCAAGGATCATTGCCCACAGATAGGCAGTGATTGAATGGCAGAGCCATAGTTTTCCACTTCACCTGTGGCCATCCCCCACAGACTTACACCAATAGCACTGTATACTACCCTAGCAGTATTGCAATTACAAACCTCCATGGTTTCCCATCCAGAGTTTTAAAAAATGTTTAAGGATAGGGCAGGAATTATAGGGGAAGACAGTTGAGGTTAGAGGAAGGCCAGTGTCTCCAAACATACTGTGAAAACTGGGAAAAAATGAGCATTAGCTATTTCAGGCTCATCATTGTGGTCTGAACTAACCCCATCTGTCCCCCATGAACACCATTACCTTGAGATCAAAATATCCAGTGAGACAACCAGTAGGAGGGACAGAAAACCTAAGACAGAGAAAGACATTATATTAGTAAATGGTACCCAGACTGCAATAGAAAAACAGGAAAGAGATTCTAATATATTAAAGTTGACCTCATCTGTGACAGATAAGGCTGTTAAAGCAACTATTGTACTACCAACACTGTCCCTTTGAATGTAGAATTTTCTGAATCATTGTGTTGACTTTATGAGGTTAAAGACTAGATTCCATCACTCATTGTTTACTGGGCACATATGGTCCAGCCCAGCTTCTCTGTTCCTGGATAGGAAGGCAGTAGGACATGTGAAGTGTACACATTCATGCCACTGCATACACATCTACAGTGGAGTAATCCTCATGACAGCCCTCCAGAGCACTCCAAGTTCATTGCCAGAAACTAAGTTGCTTTGGAGTCACATCAATAAAAATCACAAACAATACTCCACTTTATTGTATCCTAATTTCTCATGTATGTTTCTTGTATGCAATAGCTTCATTTCCCTGTTTTGAAATGTCTAGCCTCACAGTTACATGGCATTTCAGGAACCACTAAGTCGCCACAGAGCTCCTACTAAGTGGTCCAGTAACCGGACATTGATGAACTCTCACTTGAATTTCTCTCTTTAGGTATTTTTTCTTACCTTGGTTTCCTCATCTGTGAAAAGAGTCGCATACCTGATTCTGAGAGTTGTTGACAAAGATGCACTATGTGGCCAGAAAGTTTTCATAACTAGCATAACTAGGGGGGAAGCATGATATCTGTCCTGCATTTACTAGCCTCACCAAAGCCTAATGTTTGCTGATTTTTGGATATATGTTATTCATTCTAACATAGCCTCATGGATAGGGGTCACCTCAAACCACAGCATGTTGGAAATCCACCTAAGCCATACATGTCAAATGGTTATCTCTACTACTTTTTTTTGTACTAGAGGTTGAACCCAGAATCATTCTACCTCTGTGAAATGCCCCAAGCCTTTTTATTTTGAAGTAGGGTCTCACTAAGTTGCTGGAGCTGGTCTTGAACCCGCATTCCTCCTGTCTCAGCCTCCCAAGTACTAGAATTATATACATGTGTCACAACACATAAGGTATTTCTGCTACTTTTAAAGAAATTTAGGGAATGGAAGGTTTACAATTTTTCTCAGTAACTAAATAACTCTTATTGTCAACAAATCAGTTATTACATCTCTGTACAAATCATTTCTGCTATAGTTTAAGGCCAGTTCCTTTTGTTGAGTCCTCCAGATGAGAACCCTTCATCAATTCATATTCCTAATAAGTTACCTCTAGCCTTTTCCCCTGAAATTGAGCACTTTCCCACCCACATGGTGTCCCATCACCAAGCCTTTAATCAATCATTTTTTCACTTTTTTTCTTTCAGATATACCCAACTTACTTGTAGGAACTTAGTATCAATGCCAATGGAAACTTAGCTCTTCTATTTTTCTTAGTGGAGAAAAAATAAACTAAGTAATTTCTCTGCCTCATCTCCTCTCCAGTTTCCCCACACAAGACACAAATCCTTCTGTTCCCATGGGAGCTTGTTGTACAACTTCAGAGTTGAGGAAAGCACTCTCTTACCAAGGGCATCATGGCCTAGGAAAAAGAGCCAGTAAGTTAAAAATCAGAACAGGTAGTCAGGAAGCAAATATCTAGCTTACAGCAGCTGAGGAAGATATGGCTGCACAACTGCTTGTCTGGGAATGGTATGTGAGAAGCAGCCTTATTGCCACCTGTGCTGGTAAAGGAATGTGAACAAGTCTTTCTCATCATGCATCCAGATGATGTATATTGCTTACCTGCTGATGCTCTAACAAATAGATCTTAGTGTTGAGACTTTCCTAGGAAATGAATAAGATATGCAGGCAAAGATTTCTCCTATTCAGAGTCCCACTCCGGAGAGTGTCTTTTTACCAATGTTAATCCTTGTATAAAGCTAGGTATGTAAGTAGTCTAACCATTCTAGATCTTTCTGTTTCAGACACAGCCTTGAAAAAATTACAGTATGTCACAAACATCCTTTCTATATTTGTTACCACCTGTGTCCTTTAGAAATTTCTCCTTGTCTTAATATTCCCATAATGGGAGATGCTCCAAGTTCTCCAGCGTCTAAAATCATCTCACGATATAATCATTGAAAGAGCTGCATTTTCCATTTGTATCTTAGTGATTCTAAGACTCCACTTTTTCTTTTATTGGTCCATCTCAAATATACAAAATGGTGTGTTTCACTGTGGTATATTGGTACATACATATGATATTTTTTCATCAATTTCTCTCTCCAATCCTTATACTTGTCCTCCCTCTTCCCTGATGGCCATGTCTACTTTCATAGTACCCCTTTCACCCTCTATTTCCCTTTAGCTACACATATAAAGGAAGACTTGGCTTTTGAACCCTATTTTAAGCATTCTGAATCTCCTTCCAGACCTTTGCTCTCCCTTCTTCTTTTTGTCTGGGCTAGAAAGACTAGCAAAACTAGATGTATTGGGCTAGCTTATTTGCTCAACTGTTTATTTGCCTGTCATCACACTAAGGTGGATACACCCAGCAGCAAGTAAGCTGGAAGCCCAAGAGAGGAGAGGACCAAATGAGCAATCTAAAATCTAGAAGGCCAACTCTAAACAAAAGGGTTGAGTTTCCTGTGGAGGAGAGAGAGAGAGGAAGTTCATAAAAAGAACATGCAAGCTGAGAGGCTGAGACAAGAGGATCACAGATTTGAGACCGGCCTCAGCAATTTAGCAAGATCCTCCACAACCTAGTAAGAACCTGTTTTAAAATAAATAAAAAGGGCTGAAGTATAGGTTGGAGATAGCCCTTAAATTTAATCCCCAATTAAAAAAAACTTTCATATCAGGTCCTAGGTATTCCCTTTCTCCAGAGTTTGAGGTTGGAATGTGGGAACAGAAATATTTTCCTGAAATTTCACATGAACTTCTTTCTCTCTCCAAAATGTTGCACACTGAGCTCCCAGATGTCTAATGCTTTTCCAACTAGGAATATTCAGCTCAATTTTTACTCTGGCTGGAAAAGCCACCTGTTCCCTCACGTTCATTGATCAATTGGTTGGTTAAAAGTTCAGTGTCACACCCAGATACTCTGGCACGATATGGTTAGCTTTTTCAAACATGCATTAAGTAGAAAAGTATCCCCCATTCTCTTAGGCTTATAGCCCCAGACCTAGTATTCCCCATGCTCTTAGACTTATAATCCCAGACCTAGTATTCATTTACCTCCCATCCCCTGTCTTAGCTAGGAATATAATGTCACCATAGCTGACCATCTCCATTGAGTGGGAAGAAGGTGAGCCAAATTCTTCTCCACCTACTTCAGAGGGTTTGGAAGGCAAAATGGTACAGCAAGAGTGTATTTCAAAATAGAGGTTCTCAGAATCACTCAAGATGCTTGTTCAAAATACAGACAATTAGCCAGGCGTGCTGGCACATGCTTGTCATCCCTGCGCTTGGGAGGCAGAGACAGGAGGATCACTCATGTTTGAAGCCAGCTGCACGCACTGGCTTAGGAGACCCTGTTTCCAAATAAAAATGTAAAAATAGGTCTGGGAGTGTAGCGCGGAGGTAGAAGGGCTTCCAGGAACCCCACTACCACCCAAAAAAAATACAGACTATTGCTGGGCATGGTGGCACACGCTTGTAATCCCTGCGCTTGGGAGGAAGAGACAGGAGGATCGCGCAGGTTCAAAGCCAGCCTCTCTGGCTTAAGAGACCCTGTTTCCAAATTTAAAAAAAATATAAAATAGGTCTGGGAGTAAAGCCCGTAGGTAGAAGGGTTTCCAGGAACCCCAGTACCACCAAAAACAAAAACAAAGAAAATATAGACTATGACCTCTTACTCCAGATTCACTGAATTCAAATTCCTGAGCATTTATATATATTTTTAAATCCTCAGTTTTCTGATTGGTAATTTGTGATAAAGGAATACTGTTTTAATGAAAAGAGTCCAGATTTCAGAAGCAGATCTGAGACAGGCTCTTGACATTTGTCCCTTATAGGTGATGTGAACTTCAGGCAAATCACTTAAAATCTCTGAGTTTCACTTTTGTCCATAAAATGAAGATGATGGAGCCTACAGTTCAAGTTCAATAACATCTGTGGCATACCTACAACAACAGTAGGTGCCAATTTTCTCAGCTTTTACCAGAGAAGACCCCGTTCTCTCCTAAGTCATAGAGAGGATTTGACACCATAGAGAAGTGAGGCATCACTCTTTGTTCCCTCACCCCAGTACCACTCACTATCAGTGATTTCTCCTAACTCCTAAGCTTCTGTTTTTGGTTTCCTACCAGAAAACAAAACCACTTGGCTGAGTGTTCTTTGCAAGAATGGATATTTAGTTAAACTATTTCAGGTTCTTCTGTAAATCATCACGACCACCACATAGTAGGAACTCATAAATATCTAGTGAATGAGTGTCATCTTTTATTTCCAGCCCTTTTTGCCTCAACATCTGAATTTCAGTTTAGGCTCATCACCCACTTTCAGTCCCAGAACCCCAATTAGACAAGATCAACCTAGCACATCGGGAAACTGGATTCATTTTTACTTGTACAGACAAGTTGGAACAACATCCCTCTCTCCCCTCCCAGAGGCATGTGCTTTCTCTTCTCAGGTTATTGACTCCCTCAGGGAAAGCACATAGCACTTAACCCTTAGATCCTCAGACCTTGTCAATATGAAATAGAAATCCAGCCCTAATTTCTCTCAGCCTCTGTATAAACAACAGACTATGGGGAGGTAAAAAGTATACCGGACTGCCCTTGGGAAGAAAATAGCTTCTCTGAGCTTTGAGATGAAAGGACAGGAAGCTGAGAAAGGAAGAGGGGAGGAGGGCTGGGCAAGGGGACAGCCAAGCAGTTTCTTATACAGCTGTTTCAATTGCATTTGGCCCAAGATCATATTTACCTTTTGACCATGAAAGCTGGCTGACTTGTTCCCTCTCTTCAGGTTGAGATCTGAGAGACAACTTCTTCTCACAGCTTGTCAGCCAAGGGTGGAATTCCCGGCTGCTTTTCTCAGTGATGCCTGCAAACCTTGCTTTACCTTTGGGAGAGAGGGGCGGAGCCCAGCCTAATGGGAATTAACTCTAACCACGCTGGAGGCTTCAAGCCCAGTCTAAGGCATGCAAGCACTTAAAGTAGAAAGTAGCTTAGTGGGCAATAAGTTTTGACCTCACAGCTGCCAAATCAGGGTGTGTGAGCGCGTGCATGTGTGTGTGTGCGCGCGCGCGTGTGTGTGTGTATACATCTGCACTTGACTCCCCCATATCATCTCCTCTCCTCACCTGCTTAACTTTCCTGAAAAGTCCTCAATCATCTTTACAACTGAAATTAGGTAGCAGACCTATATGGCTGGAAACAACTGAGAGAACCCACAGCTGAATGGAAAGAGCAGAATCATTCTGCCCCAGACTGATTTCCATCATCTGATGGGGATGATGTTCCAACAGAGGAATACTTGACTCCACGATGTAACAAACTTACAGTTAAGAAACCACTGAAATCACACATTGAAAGGGCTAAAGGGTATCTTTTCAAATAATAATAGTACTATGAAAAGTTAGTTTAATTTATCCCAAGGCATAGTAATTGCTTTTTTTGTTTAGGAGAACAGAGCTCTGGAGATAAGTGGAGTTTTACCTGACACTCTGCTCCAATCTGATGTAATCTCTCCCATGCTTTGTGTTTATTTGGGGGAAATTTATCACCTTCTTCATTGTACTAAATGCTGTATCCAGATGTGTCTCATTTCCCCTTCTAGATGCTTTGTGAATAGGGAGCTTGATTGAATAAATCAAAATGAGTTGTAAGAGTCAGATGTGGTGGGGTACTCCTGTAACCCAGTATTTGGGATGCTGAGACAAGAGGATCATGGTTAAATGACACCGCCTCAGCAATGTAGTAAAACTCTCAGCAACCTAGTCAGAGTTTTTGTTCCAAAACAAAACAAAGGAAGAGGTAATAATGCCCATGGGTTCAATCCCCAGTACCAAAGATAAAATGAGTCAAAAGAAGAATGGTAACTAGCTTACAAGAGCATATTGACTGGCCCCAAATATCTGTGCTGCTATGACATTCCAGTTGCTTTCCTAGAATACAATAAAGGTTAGCTGGGCATGGTGGTACACGCTTGTAATCCCAGCTTTCGGGAGGCTGAGACCAGAGGATCATGGTTCGCTGAGAGCCTCAGCTACTTAGTGAGGCCCTCCACAACTTAGTGAGACCCTGTTTGAAATTAAAGAATAAAAAATAGGGCAGGGATTATAGATCGGAGGTTGAATGTTCTGGGTTATCTCCTCCGACCCACGAAAAATAGGATTATAATGAAGGTTGTCAGGCCCATTTTTCAGCATTTTGTGAGAATAATTCAGACTTTAAGGGTGAATTAACTAGCAATATTTAATACATTCAACATATCTTAATTTTTAATGAGGTTACTAAACTTTTTACTGCCTGCTGTGGATACAAGCACATGTCCTGTCTTTTTTATCACTAATGTAACCTTATATTCATGATTGTATTAGCTTATCCAAATACTTACCATCAGCAGTTTTTAACCATTTTTTCTTCCTCCATGCACTGATAACCCACATTTCTATCAGTAATAATAGCTTACTGAAGCAATTCCCAGGAGAGGGACAGATGATCTCTTGGGTGAAATGTCAGACTTTCAGGAATGTAAGCTCCCCAGATAATTTTAATAATCTCCCAATTATCTTTCTCCTAGAAATATAAAAAAGAAGTGCTAGGCCCTCCTTAATGAAAAATAAGCCAGTTTCAACAGACTCATAATAACTGTGTGTGTGAGATGTGGCTACATGTATAAAAAATAGTTGATTCCACTCTATGCACCAGTAAGCATAGCCTTTCACATAGTGCCTACACCTGCCATTGGGGAACTGCATTATTAAGATTTTCATCACTATGATAAAAACACTGACAGGAAAAACTTAGAAGAGGAAAGATTTTGGGGTTGTTCACAATTTCAGAGGATTCTGTCCATAGTTGTCTGGACTAATTATTTTGGTCCTGAGGTAAGGCAGAAGATCATGATGGCAGGTATGGGCAGAGAATTGCTGCTCAACTAATGACAGCCAGGGAATAGAAAAAGATCTGGAGAGAAGCTAAATTCTTCCACACATGCTCCAAGTGACTTACTTTATCCAAATAGGTCCTACTCATCAGTATTCATTTCAATTATCAATGGATTAATCCACTGAAGAGGTCAGAGCTCTTGTAATCCAATCTTTGTCTAAAAATCCCACCATTGAAGCTTACTGCATTGGGGATCAAGATATCACCTCTTGAGGAATATTGCAGATATTCAAAACTGTAACGAGAACTAATCACAAGTTGGAATTCTAAAAAGTGTACTTTTTTTCCAACTGGGGACTGAGCCAGGGGATTGCTCTACCTCTGAGTTACACCCCCAACCCTTTTTGAATTTTGAGACAGGGTCTTGCTAAGTTGCTAAGGGTTTTGCTAAGTGGGTGAGGCTGGCCTCAAACCAATGATCCCCCTAACTTAGCCTCCAAAATACTTGGGTTACATATATGCCCCACCATGCACAACTGAAGAGTGAGATTTTACTTGCCTCTTTATGATCTCTTTTCACTGTGCTTACAGTTTCCTTAAGTGGACTAATATGGACAGTTAAATATATATTGGATAGCAATAATAATTGGACAAAGATTTTAATTTTTGTTTTTAAATTGACAGTGGAACATTTTCTCAAAAAATGATTTCATCTTGTGGCTCTTAATATGTTCTCAAATAAAAAAGTATTTTGCTAAACTAAAACCATGTGGGAAAGATTGAGAAGGGGATGCTCATTGTAACATATTTAAGGGGTAGGATAATTTATAGTATTTCTCATAATGTTAAAATAGTTAATGACCAATGAATACTTAAATTATGCCTTTTATCAGTATGCAATAAGAGATTCTGCAAAGTCAAATAGGGTGACAAATGATTCTAATACATACTACCATCCCCATCCCTTGTTTGCCAAACATTGCTCTATACAGTAGCATTTCTCAAGCAGGATCAACACACCCACAGTGTTTTGCAGTCTAGACAAGAGGTCAGCAAGCCGGAGCCTGTGCAAGCCAAATCCTGTAGGCTGTCTGTTTTTTAAAAAGTTTTATTGGCATACAACCACAATTTTTCATTTATGTATTATCTATGGTTGTTCTTATGCTACAATTATAAAGTTGAGAAATTGTGGCAGAGATTGTTTGGTCCACAAAGCCTAAAATATTTATTATCTGGCTTTTTACAGAGAAAAATTTATTGACCTCTGGGGTAGACCCACACCAATATATTATAGTACAGACATGTTAATATAGATTTGTATGCATATTTATATTAAAATACACTTAACACTCAAATCTAGAAATTGAAAAAGAAGGGGGAAAATGAAATAAGTAGAAATTATGCTTGCATCCAGCCTTGTTAATGTGCCAGTTAACCTTCATCAGTTATTTAAAATCTATTGCCTGAAAGTCAACAACATACTAGTAGTGTTCAGTACAAGCCATATAGCCAGTAGTTTTGTGAAAATTTTATTTTTATTAACTACCCTTTGGACCTGTGTTCATGTTATTTTTAAATTTATTTTAAGTTATCATTTCCTCTTTTGTTAGTGCTTTTTCTTCTTTGGTGTCTACTTTCTTGTTTTATCTTTTTTATAGAAAGTTTCTCATTTCTATAGATATGTGTTTCAGTCTTCGAAGTAGGTCCCATTTTTATTTTTTAAAAATGATTTCCTTCCTACTTTGCTTTTTTGATACTGGGGATTGAACTCAGGGGGCTTCTACCTCTGAGCTACACCCTTAACCATTTTTAAAATTTTGAAACAGGGACTCACTAAGTTGCTGGGGCTGGCCTTGAACCTGACACCCTCCTGCCTCAGTTTCCCAAGTACTGGAATTACATGCATACACCACCATGCTTGGTAGACCCATCTATTTTTGAAGTAATATGTAGAGTCCCATTGCCCTTGAATTTTGGGAAGTTTGTATATAAGTGCTTACAAATTTAAAACCATATAGATTTTATAATCGCTCACTCATGTCAAGTGATTATAGAAAGTACTCCTTGTTGATTCTATAATTTTACTTTTGTACTGAAAATCTAGAAGTGAAACATATATTTCTTTTTTATATAAAAATCAGACCAACAACTTTTTTGTTGAAATTTATTATTACCCTCAGAACATGAAGTGATGGTGTTAATTGATGACATGGTGGATCAGTAAATGTTCAATAACAGGCTTCAAATGCAGAGGGAATGCAAGATATCCCCAATTTGTGACATTTGTGATTCTCACAGTATAAATATCCTACTGTGTCCAGTTTCAAGTAACCAACTCAATGTCAACAAAAGCGGACTTGGGAAGAAATATCCACAACTGATTCTCACAAGCTAGTATGAGCTATCTCTTACATACTCTTGGAACTTAGATTCAAAGAATTGCATTTAGGTGTGGTCTATGTAGATTTTAAGATGTATACAATATTAACCAAAATAGGATAATTGTCACAGTTATTTCATATGTTATACAGACTTCTTTCCCACAATACACTAAATGTTTGCTGGCACTAAAGCATTTCATCAAAAATGTTTTACTAAGCACCAACTTTTAAATTCTTACAGTGCAATTTGTATGTTATTCAGAAGTAATCCCAAAATAAATTGTGCACAGATCTGGCTGCCTGCTCTAACAGCTTTTAAAGTAGGGTCTTAATTATATTTATAACAGATAAAAACAAACCAGAAATCCTTTAAAAAAAAACACATATCAAACTTTTGGTCCAAATTATCTAGAGAAAGTTAAATTAAATTTCAGCTGGGCATGATGGCACACTCTTGTAATCCCTGTGCTTGGGAGGTGGAGACAAGAGGATCCCACAGGTTTGAAGCCAGCCACGCTGGCTTAAGAGACACTGTTTCCTCTATAGGGCAAGATCTGATCCCACTCTTGACACCTCGGTACTGGCCTGGCCACCTAGCAGACCCCGATCCAGGCCTCGCTGGCCCCGGCACCAGCCTTGCTGGCCCCAGCACTGGCCTCAACCCTCGGCTGGTTCTGAACCTGGCCTCGGAGGCCCCAGCACCAGCTTGCTTCATGGTGGGCTCTGATCCTGGCCTCACTGGCCCCGGCACCTGCCTCACCCCTCAGCAGGCTCCAATTCCGGTCTTGGAGGCCCCAGCACTGGCCTTGCCTCACGACAGGCTCCGATCCCAGCCTCCCTGGTCACTGCACAGGCCTAACCCCTTGGCAGGCTCTGATCCCGGCCTCAGTGGTACAGGCACCAGCCCAACCCCTCAGCAGGCTCTGGTCCAGGCCTCGGAGGCCCCAGAAACAGCCTTGCCTCACAGCAGGCTCCAATCCTGGCCTTGGTGGCCCCGGCACCAGCCTTGCCTCATGGTAGGCCCTGATCCCGGCCTCTTTGGTCTCGGCACTGGGTGACCAATCAGAGGAAATGGGATGGGGGAGGATGGAATCTCTTTAAAACTCATGATGTATGTAAACAAATGTATCAAAGTTAATCACCAATCAAGCATGGGATCGAGGGAAGGGGAGGGAATGGGATGGGGATTGGATAAAGGCTAATTGGATGATGTGAACTTGTATATCCTCACAAGTCTTGTATTCCATTTTGAAGCATGACTAAAATGCATATATATATATATATATATATATATATATATATATATATGTGTGTGTGTGTGTGTGTGTGTGTGTATGTGTGTGTGTGTGTGTGTGTGTGTTTAAAGAGAGCCTGTTTTCAAATAAATAAATAAATATAAAATAGGTCTGGGAATGTAGCCTGGAGGTAGAAGGGTTCCATTTCCAGTACCACCAAAAAAAAATATTATATTAACCACTTTGAGTATAGATTTGTATGCATATTTATATTAAAATACACTTAAAACTCAAATCTAGAGAACATTTCCAGCAAGATGTTAAATGAGACTCCTTAAAAAGTCCTATATACCAGTGCAGGGATCTATCATGTGTGCTGATTCTTAATATTTCTTGGAGAAAGGCAACCAATTAATAATTTTTATCACTATGGTTTGAATGTGCCCTCTCCAGCATTCAAGTGTTTGCCAATGTGACAGCATTAAGAGGTCAGGTTTTAAGGAAGCTCTCAGTCTATGGAGTCTTGTGAGCAAGACTAAGGACTTTATTTTTTAAAAAAGGCTTCACAAAGCATTCAGATCTCACTCCTCTGACTTAAGCTATGTGAAAACACAGTGCTCCTCTGAGGTTTCAGCAAAAAGGTATCATCTTGTAAGTGGAGGGAAGTGCTTACCAGATAACCAACTCTACTGGCACCTTGATCTCCAGCTTTTCAGCCTCCAAAACTGTGAGCAAATACATTTCTGTTCTACATAAATTACTCAATATCTAAAATTTAGTTATAGCAATAAAAACACAGTAAGTATTTTACTAATCTTTATCATATGCCAGGCACTGGGTTAAGTTCTAGAAACATAGAGCTAAGAATATAGACAGGTACTGTGACCTCATGAGGTGATATGGAAAGGATTAAACAAGCAAACAAACACTACAATGGCAGATATTAAGAGATCTGAGTGATTTAAAAAATGGTGATGTGATAGAGTCAGAGGGAAGGAGACCTGTCTCAAAGGGAGCAATCAGAAAGACTTCTTCGTTGTGGCATGGAGCTAAGAAAGAAAAAAAGATGAGAAGCAGGGAAGAGCTGGGAGAAGCTGAGAGAAGACCACAAATTTAAAGGCTCTGACAAGGGAAGGATCTTGACATGCTGAGAAACTCAAAGGTCAACAGGGGCTAGAGTACAGTAAGTTAGAGAGTGGTACTGCTAAAGACCTCAGAGGTAGAAGGAGGGAAGATTAGGCAGACATTTGTAAGATTTCCTTTTAGTTGCAGTGGCAGCTTATGGAAAAACTGACAGCTGTTTGCTTGGTGTGAAAAACATACAAAAGAGGGCTGTACTGATAGGTAGTAGTGGCAAAAATGGATAGATGCTAGGCTGCTGATAGCACTTGTCCCCAGCCTCAAGACCACTAAGACCACACCGTATCAGATATATCTCTATGAAAAGAGAAGTAACTATGGTAAACGGTGTCCCTCAGCTTGTCTTTTTGTCTCTGAATCTCCTAGGAATCATCATTCACATATCTGATTAGCAATAAACCAAGGCAAAGGCCACCCTTTGAGTTGTGATTCCTCCCAGTATTTGACACTGCACCAAACCTTCAGGTCTGGCCTAGTTAAGACCAAAGGGAAACCAGTGATTGGTTTAAAATATTATAAAAGTTTTATCTGGAAATCATCTTCTTATAAAATGTAGAAATTTTTACTATTGAAATTTGCATGCCCCAAGATTTTTTTAAAGACTCCTGTCAGTGATCATTTCACATTCACTTTCCTTTCTCTCTTGGCTTCGACATTTACGGTACCCCAGGACTGAACTAATTATGAATTTGATTTGCCCAGAAGCAGAAAGTCCATTCTTTCATGCTCCACTTAATTGAGATTTGAGTAGATACTGAGGATGTAATCAAGAATTCTATCTCCAAGATACACCCCCAGCCTTGTTTATTTTGAAACAGTATTCCACTAAGTTTCTGAGAGTCTACCTAAGTGGCTATGGCTGACATCGAATCTGCCAATACTTCTGTGAGTAGAATTCTATTTCTAGAGCAGTGACCTAAATGATGGTGCAGAGAGCTGACACATCAAATGGTCTCCTGTCTCTCTCAACAATATATTCACAGTATAGTCATTCTTTTCTATTCTACCTCTCTCAACTCAAAGACACCAGTGTCTTTTGAAGCCTTTCTAACACTACCACCCCTATCTTCTTATTCAGCCAAACCATGTAGGGTAGTGGGCCACTTGTAGCATACCCCAATTCATTTCCCAAGGGACAATTAAGGTTAATACTAAAAATTCTATCAAAAAGAGAAGCAGCATTTCAGAACCAAAAAATTATTATGTTTTCCTTTATCTTCTGAAATGAGTTACAGATCTTTGTGAATTGGAACACCTCACTCACATAGACTTTGGTTTCTAGACATTCAATTGGTTCTTATAGAATTACTACATATTTCTGGCTTTGCTAAATAGTGTATCAGGCCAGGATGCTCAAAAAACATAGATAGCTGCACCACAGAAGAATACTAAAAGAGATTAAACGATGTGTATTTCTTCTCTTCAGCACTAGCTTAGAGGTTGGAGGAAAAGTGAAGGATACAAGATGACCCAAAAATGCTCAGGAAATGAGATGTAGAACTCAAGAAATATACAACAGCCTTTTCCACAAATATAATCTGATAGGGCCAGTGGCTGGCCAGTGGAGATAAGCCAGACTACTTGACCACAAAATGCCATGAAGCAACAGTTGCCAGAAACAAAGACCACACAATAAGAAAAGTCATATTCAATGCACCACAGCTTCATTCTCTGGGAAAATATTTGGATAATGGATTAAGGCCATCCTTGGGCACATTTGGGCAATTTGTCTAGTGACCTGCAATATAAACCACATTTTCTTGGCAATGATGAGTAAACCAATTGACAGTCAAAAAAATTATTTCACCCATTCCTGGGATGCAATTCCGCTTTTTGAGAACTTTATAGTTGCACTAATGACTCTAAGTTGTTATTTATTTATTTATTTATTTATTTATTTATTTATTTATTTTGTGGTACTGGAGATGAAACCCAGGGGATTTCTACCTCCAAGCTATACCCCAGACCTATTTTTTATTTTTATTTTGAAACAGGGTCTCACTGAATTATGGAGGACCTCACCAAGTAGTAGCTGAGGTTGGCCATGAACTGAGATCCTCCTGTCTCAACCTCTCAAATGCTGGGACTAAAAGCATGTGCCACTATGCCTAGATCTAAGATGTCTTATGCTTAGAAGATGTTCCCAGAAGATTGTCATCAAGAGTATTCACTGGAAGCTGGGCTTGGTGGCGCATACATGTAATCCCAGTACTTAGGAGGCGGAAACAAGAGTTCCACAGGTTCACAGCCAACTTTAGCAACACAGTGAGGTCCACAGAAACTTAGTGAGACCCAGTATAAATATAAATAATGAAAAGGACTGGGAGCATACTGTAGAGGTAGGATGTCCCTGGGTTCAATCCCCAGTATCCAAAAGAAGAAGAAGAAGAAGAAGAAGAAGAAGAAGAAGAAGAAGAAGAAGAAGAAGAAGAAGAAGAAGAAGAAGAAGAATATTCACTGGAACTTGTAGGCAAATTTTGCCTAATCTTTGCCAATAGGACTTGACTTTTAGGGAATAGTCATTCCTTGGGTTTAAATAGTAAAGTTGATTCTCACACCAACTTTATGGAATCCCCATTTTCAGAGAAAACTAAGGCTTAGCCAAGTTACTTTATGTCTCCAGAGCTTCTGAGGTCTACTAAGTGATGGATTCAGAAAAGGACTTGGAGGCTGAAGATAGAATAAATGGAAACAGAAGGCAGAGGCTAAGAGGGTTATGTTGAAAAAGGAGAAATGCAGTATGAATCTTAAATTTCTGTTTTTAGAAAATAGGTACCGAGAGATATCTTTAAGATAAGAATAAAGGCACATAGCAGTGCCCCTGCATTCTGCCTCTTCTCATTGATGAGGGACTATGAAAACTAGTAAATAATTGAGTTGGGTCTGATTAATAGGTTCATAGCACCTGTGAAACATCTCAGTATTGATGCATAATAAGCATGTAGTTCTATAGGTCCAGAGCTCAGGGGCAAGTTCTGAATACTATGGGTAGAGGATATGACCAAAGAACTTGTCAAATATGAGGACTAAGGACAGGAGCAACACTGAGAAACACTCATGCTTGAGGGAAGGGTAAAGGAACAAGAACTTGTGAAGGAGATGATGATTGGTCAGTCCTCCTCTTATACCACAGCCTCTTAAGCAAAAGCTGGTTCAGGAAGAATTGGCTGAGGGAGGGTGTGGGGATATGGAGTTAGTGGGTTGATGGAGGCAGAGTGGTTACAAATGCTTCCTTTCTAAGTGCTTTATCGACCAAACACTGTCCAGAGATAACCAAGGATGAGCTATGAGAAAAATCTCACTAAGAAATGCAACTGCATTTCCAGTTTGTTTAACAAGTCTTTTTTTTTTTTAATTTCGAAGGAGCTCTAAGGGGCCACTCAGTAGCTGACACTTGCTGTACTTGGCAAAGTGGCATCAGATTTAGTAGCATCTTGTCTTCTTTCTTGACGATAGACAAATTTTAAGAAATGATGGGGAGATTAGACTCAAGTTCAAGTACCTTGAATGTGGCCTTGAGTACTTCCACACCCTCAGAACCTTGAGTTTTTGTCCTTCAATCTTGTGGGATGCCACAAGCTAAATTGATGCCGTGGAAATGGCTCTACAAATCAAAGACTCCCTGTTTGACCTAGAGCAATCACTTTAACCTTGTCCAGAGCTTAATTTTCCTATCTGCAGAAATTCCCAGTATTCATCCTGATATACTGGAAATTAAAAAATATCCTTGTATACTGTGATAACAGATTATTCATTTAATTGAAAAATTATTTTGAGGACATTGTTATTAGTATTATTAATATTACTTATATATAAATTTGTGACTATTAATTAGTATTAGTGTTGTTAATTAGTTTAATATTATTAATTTTTATTAATACTATTACACTGTTGTATTACTACTACTTATAGGACTACTAAATTCATTCTACACTGATTTGTTGATTACCTATTATGCATCAAGCACTAGAGAACACAGTGATACAAGGATAGACAAGGCTTCTGCTCTCAAAGAGATTACCTTCTTATAGGGCAAAAATCAAATAAAACAAGTGAAAAATTGTGTAGTAGAGTCATAAGTTCTTAAACAAAAATAAACTTGGTCTTAGAATAGGATGTTGGAGTGGAACTTTAGACAATTTTAGATTAATTAAGTGTTTAAGGGAGACTCAGAGATGATATTTGACACGTAACCTAAAAGATCAGAAAGCAGCAGCCATACAAGCCAGTCATGGTGGCACACGCTTGTAATCTCAGCATTTGGAAGGCTGAGACTGGAGGATCGCGGTTCACGGACAGCCTCAGCTACTGAGTGAGGCCCTCTGCAACTCAGTGAGACCCAGTTTCAAATTAAGAATAAAAAATAGGGAGCCAGGCGTGGTGACACACGCTTGTAATCCCCACGCTTGGGAGGCTGAGACAGGAGGATCGCACAGGTTTGAAGCCAGCCTCAGCTACTAAGTGAGGCTCTCAGCAACATAGTAAGACCCTGTTTCCAAATAAAATATAAAATAGGTCTGGGAGTGTAGCCTGGAGGTAGAAAGCCCCTGGGTTCTACCCCCAGTACCAACAAAACAAAACAGAACAAAACAAAAAAGAATAAAAAATAGGGCAGGGGGTGTAGCTCGGAGGTCGAATACCCCTGGGTTCCATCCCCAGACCCGCCAAAAAAAAAAAAAAAAGAAAGAAAGAAAGAAAGAAAGAAAGAAAGAAAGAAGAAAGAAAGAAAGAAAGAGCCATACAAAGAGCTAAAGAAAAATTCAGGCAGAAGAAAACAGCCAATAAAGAGGCCTCAAGTTATAAAACTGATTGGAGTGCTTAAGGAATAAAAATTAAGTTAAAACCAACCGGAGGCCGGGCATGGTGGCACATGATTGTAATCCCAGCATTCGGGAGGCGGAGACCAGAGGATCTTGTTCCCTGACAGCCTCAGCTACTTAGCGAGGCCCTTCACAACTCAGTAAGACCCTGTTCCAAAAAATATAAAGACTAGGCCAGGCACCCCAGTACCATAAGAAAAAAAAAAAAAAAATATATATATATATATATATATATATATATATATATATATATATATATATATATACTAAAAAATAGGACCGGGATGTAGCTTGGAGGTAGAATGCCCCTGGATTCCATCTCCAGTACAAAAAAAAAGAAAGAAAAACAACTGGATATCTACACACAAAAGCATAAGGCTTGATCTGTACCTCATCTCACACTATAGACAAAAAATTCAAAATGAACCAAATATCTAACTATTAGAGTTAAAATCATGTCATAGACTAGTCTTATGAACCAGTAATTCAACTTCTAGGTATATATCCCACCAAAAATTTTAAGAAATAGTATTCAAATAAAAACTCATGCATAAGTGTTCATAGCAGCTATTTTCAAAGTAGCTGAAAGATAGAAACAAGCAAATTGTTCATTAATCAATGAATAGATAAAATATCATATCCATACAGTGGCATATTATTCAACCATAAAAATAAATGAAGGCTACAGCATAAATGAACCATGAAAATATACTAAGTGAAATAAGTCAGACAAAAGGCTATTATTCCCTTTATATACAATATCCAGAAGAGGCAAATCTACAGAAATAAAAGGACTAGTGGTTGCCTGTCTAGGAAAAAGCAAATAGAAAGTTCCGAGGAAGAGAATTTTATTTAACCTTCATAAATTCTAGTTGGGACAAATCCTTGTGATAAAAGACATATACTAACAAGAGAAAAACAAACAGAAGTTTGTTAACATGTGTATTAGATATATAAATGTGAGACACTCGAAGAATATGTAATTCTCAAAGTGTATCCATGTTCTGTCCAGTTAAACTTGCTTCCTAAGCATGGCAACATACTTCTCTGCCTCTTTTGACCTCAAGTAGTGTTCCTCTTCTGTGAAGTTGGAAAGGGAGGTTTTAGATTTTTCTAGAAGTTAGAAGTCTGCTCCTAAGACCTTTTATTCTTTATCTGGTACATTTAGTGTTCTAGAGACAAATTTTGGAAAAATAAGGGATGTATGTGACTACCTTTGAGGAGACAGGCCGAGTATCAGAATCATACGAATTGTACTCTTTCTTAAGGCCACTTCTCTGACACATCTGAGGTCCTTGAAAGACGAGAGAAAGAGTATGTTCATCACCAGCTTTAAATTCCAGCTTTGTTTCCCTCATCACAGGAAAAAAAATTACTCTTGAATTATAGCCTAAAGATATTTTACCTAGCAATCATACCTAACAAATAGTAATCACTCACTGTCTAGTAAGAGCTATGGTAAGTGACTTTCCATACATTATTTCATTTGATATTGTTAATCCCAGCAAGAGTGCAAAAGAATTCTAATTATACCACATTCTTTCCAACACCAATCTGGCTAGGACTGTCCATACTATGCTTGAATAGTAGTAGTAAAAATGATCATCTTTGCCGGGCATGGTGATGCACACTTGTAAACTCAGCACTTAGGAAGCTGAGACAGGAGGATCACAGAGATTCAAAGCCAGCCTCAGCTGCTTAGTGAAGCTCTCAGCAATTTAGTGACACCCTGTTTCCAAATAAATTATAAAATAGGTCAGGCAGTATAGCCTGGAGGTAGAAAGCCCCTGGGTTCCATCACTAGTAACACTAAAAAAATGTGATCATCGGCCACGCTTGGGAGGAGAAGACAGGAGGATCATGCAGGTTCGAAGCCAGCCTCAGCTGGCTTAAGAGACCCTGTTTCCAAATAAAAATATAAAATAGGTCTAGGAGTGTAGCCCTAAGGTAGAAGGGCTTCCAGGAACCCCAGTACCACCAAAAAAAGTGATCATCTTTGTATTATTCCTCATGTAAGAAGAAAATCTTTCATCATGACAATGAGCATGATTTTAGTGTGGAATTTTCATATATGGTATTATTAAGCTGAAGCAGTTCCAGTCTGTTCCTAGTTCAGTGTTTTTTGTCATGAAAAAGTATTGAATCCTGTCAAATATGTTTCTGCATCAGTTGAGATGATCATATGGGTTTTGTCCATCATCCTGTTAAGGCAGTTTATTACATTGATTGTTTCTTTATTCGTTGAACCATCCTTGAATTCCAGGAACAAATTGCAGGGAACATGACCTATACCCATTTTAGTGTTCTGTTTTATTCCATTTGGGAGCACTTCATTGAAGATTCTGTGTCAATATTCATCAGTTTTTTTTTCCTTTGCAGGTCTCAAGATGGAACCCAGAGGCATTTGACTTCTGAGCTACAGCCCCTGCCTTATTTTTTATTATTTATTTTGAAACTGGGTCTCACTGAGTTGCGGAGGGCCTCACTAAGTAGCTGAGACTGTCCACAAACTGTGATCCTCCGGTCTCAGGCTCCCGAATGCTGGGATTACAAGCGTGCACCACCACGCCCAGCTTCATTAAGTATTTTTGTCAGCAGTTTTTTCTTCTCATGATGATTGGCTTTGACACCACTGTAATACTGATATTGTAAAATAAATTTGAAAGTATTATATCCTGTTGATTTTTTTAAAAGTTTCAGGAATATGTGTGATCATCTTTAAATGTTTGATGTAATTGTGCAGAGAAGACATCTGGTCTTAGAAGTTTTTTTGTTGAGCAGATTTTGTTAATGATTCTCCTTGCTTGTTATTGGTATGTTCAAATCTCTCATTTCTTCATGATTCATCTGTAGTAAATTGTGTGTTTCTAGAAATTTATCCATTTTCTGAGTTTAACAATTTTGTCAACTATAGAATAGTTCGTAGTATTCTATTGTAATTACTTTATATTTTTGTGACAACAGTTGCAATGTCTCATCTTTCATTTTTTATTTTACTCCTGTGATTTTCTTCTCTTTTTGTACTTTAGTTAAAAGTTTGTCCATTGTGTTGGTTTTTAGGTATCCATTAATAGATAAATAGATAATAAAAATGTGATGTATACACAACGGAATTTCACTCAGTCATAAAGAAGAAGAAAGTTATAGCATTTGCAGGAAAATGGTTGAAAATAGATAATATTATGGTATTTGAAATCAACCAGTCTCAGAAAATCAAGTGTTCTATATTTTCTCTCACACGTGCAAGTTCGAGAGAAAATATGAAACATAGGGGACTTCTGTCAAATGAGGAGAGAGACCAATAAACTAATGGAAGGGCATTGAGAAAGGTTGCTGAGGACAGAAAAAAGAAGAACTGATGAAGGAAGGAGCTCAAATAATCTTTTGTCTATATATGAAGGTATTATACCAATCTCACTAATATGTATAGGGGCATAATTTGGTGGGATGCTAAAGGAAACAAACAAAGTACTTTATGCATGTATGTTTATATCACTTTGAATCTCACTATGATATATAATTACATGTAGTAATAAAAATATTTTTAAAAACCTAACTCTGTTTTGATGACTTTTCTTTTCTCCATTTCATTTATCTCTGTTGTAATATTTATTACTCCCTTCTATTAAGTTTTGATTTAGTTTGTTTTTTCTAATTTCTTGAAGTGTAAAATTAGATTGTTGATTTGAGATTTTTCCTCTTTCTATAAGTTTTTCTCTTAGCACTACTTCTGATATATCTCATAAATTTTTATATTTTTGTATGTTCATTTGTTCCAAGATCTTATCTAATTTTCTTTGACTTCTTTTTTGACTCATGTTTTGTTTGGGTGTGTTTTTAATTTTCATGTTATATGAACACATAACTTAGAGAAAAGAAGATTTAATTTCTTATTGTTTGGGGGCTCAATCCTTGTGAATCTGGGGACTATGGATCTAGGGCATGGAACAAAGAGAGCACATGGGCTGTGTTCACATAATGGAGGTCAGAAGCAAGAGAAAGATCAGGGGGAGGAGAAACTCTTAATATAATTCAAAAGGCTGCACCCCAGAGACCCACCTCCAGCCACGCCCAAATGGTCTACCAGGTACCGCTCAGGTAAATCCATTATGGATTTATTCACATTTGGGATTATAGGCCTCATGATTCAGTTACATCAGCACCAAACATTGATTTATGAGCTCCTCAATGGGCTATTCTATTTCTGACCATAACACATGCATTTGAGAATTTTCCAGTTTTCTTTCTGTTACTGATTTCTAGTTTCATTTCAGTGGCCAGAAAAGGAACTTTGTATGGTTTTTAGTATTCTTTTCTTAGGACTTATTTTGTAGCCTAACATGTGTTCTATTCTAGATAATGTTTCATGTACACTTGAGAGAAATGTATATTCTGCTAATGTTGGGTAAAGTATTCTGTATACATCTATTAGGTACAATTGTTCTATAGTGCAGTTCAAGTCCTTTGTTTACTGTTGTTCATCTGTGTAGTTGTTTAACCTCTTCTTAAAAAAGTTTTTATTTATTTATTTTTTATAAGTGGAACATATTGAAAGTGGTGTACATTTACATTGTGCTTCATGACCTTCCCTTCCCCCTCCCAATAGAGAGTGTCCAGGTTAACCATGTTATATTTATACTATTACACATACTCATATGTAGCTCCTTCATTGAACAACCTCAGCTTTCTTCCTCTCCTATCCTTCCATTCAAGCTTTGCTGAGATTTCCCCTCCATCATCTGGAGTCCCTCTGGTATTACCACTACTCCTTAGCTTGGGCATATTAGAGAAAATATATGTCCCTTCTCTTTCTGTGCTTGACTAATCTCACTTAACATAATGTTCTCCAGTTCCTTCGGTCTTCTTGCAAATGCTATTATTTTATTCTTCTTTATAGCTGAATAGAATTCTTTTGTGTGTATTTCCTATAATTTTACAATCCATTCAGCTGTTGATGGAGATCTAGGTTGGTTCCATATTTTGGCTATTACAAACTATGCTGCTATGAACATGGGTATGCATATGTTAATGTAGTTCTCTGATTTAAATCCCTTGAAAAGGAGTTTTTAAATATTCCAATGTTTTGATAATGTTATCTGCTCCACTTTTCAATTCTTTCTAAACTTGCTTCAGATACTTAGTAGCTCTGAGTTTAGTGCATAAATATAATTGCCATACTATGTCTTCTTGGTGAATTAACCCTCTTGGTGATACCCTCTTCATCATATAACCAATCTCTCTGTCTCTTTGTCTCTCTGTCTCTCTCCCCCCTCCTTTCTCTCCCAAAAATTGAACCCAGGGGCATTTTGCCTCTGAACTATACCCCGATCCTTTTAATTTATTTTCGTTTTCAAATAAGGTCTCTCTTGATTTCTGAGAATCTTCATAAATTGCTGAGACTCGCTTCAAACCTGAAACCCTCCTGTCTCAATCTCACAAGTACTGAGATTACAGGTATTTGCTACCATATCTGTATCTTCTTTGTTTCTTAAGCTAGTTTTATTATTTGTTTGATTTTTTCAGAAACATGGACAGAAGTTTATTCAGGAAAGTAGGAAGTACACATTCAAGGGAGAATATGGGCCATCTCGAGAGGGTGAGAGAGAAACCCTTTGGGAGTGAAGGACTCTTCTTTTATAGGGAAATTTCATGAGGGGTGGATAGGAGGCATGTGAAGATGACCTTAATCCCATAGTCACAAAGTAATTTAGGATATTCTGGTTCTGACCAACACTGTCTTATCATTATATATCATTCATATCTAAAGACAATCAATAATGTTGAGGAGCTTGCTCTCTTGAGTAGTACATACACATAGATTCCTTTGTTTTATATTCTGATATTAGTACAGATACCCAAAATATCCTATACTCTTTTGATTTTTATTTGCAGCAGAGCCCTTACATTTAGCCTTCCCCACTACACACACACACACACACACACACACACACACACACACACACACACACTGTATTTCTCTCTCCTTTTTGGACCTCTAATGCTTCTCTCTTATAGAATAAGAGAGGGAGATTTGAGTTACTTCTAAAAGTTAGGAATGTGCTGCTAAGATATTTTATTTCTCCAGTAAACACAGCCTTCTCAGAGAAGGGGTCTATAGAATATAATAGAGTCTTATGTACATATTCCTGAGGTCAGTTCTTTAAAACATCCAGCTTTCCTGTGGAAACACCTGGCATCAATGAGATGAACTACTCGAAGCCTTCTCCAGGAGTCTCCAATATGGCTTGTCACTGAAATGGATCACAGCTAAGAGGACATTTATTAGCATTTTCCAATAATGCTCTATGACCTTACAATTTAATTAGTTGTGGTCAAGGCTGGGGAAGGCCCTTGGGGTCTTTTTGTGAGACATGGAAAGAAAAGTAGAACATGAGGATTCTCATTAGATTGGTAACCAATTGCTCTAAAAACAGATCCTCTAAACACTCTGTCTTCAAAGTAAGCCCTTTTCCCATTTCTAAGTGCCTGAGTTACAAGGCTGTTCTTGGGTTTTCTGCAAAGTGAAATTCTTCAAAGTACTGCCTATAGGAAAGACCTCTTACAAGGCATGGAAATGACCACACAACCAGTTAACTGTTGTAGTTGTCTTTGCAAATGACACACTCTAGCTTTCATATTCCCTGAGTACATAACTAGCTGCAGTTCTCACTAACTTCTCCTTTTACAGAGGGGCATCTTCCCATAAATGCAGATATTCAGGTTGGCCATAGCTGGCTGTGTGCCTCTAGGTCTTTGATAAAGAATTCAATAATAGAGTTTTGTGTGAAAGTAGAGAGCTGAATGACAGCAAGTAATCATGAGGCATTCCGTTAATTAATGAGATAATTGTACTGAAGGTCAACTGGCCTCAGTTTAAAGCAACAGCTGCTCCTTCAGAGCTTCCATTTTAGCCCAGAACAAAATGTAAATCCCATGTTTGACTCCCAGATGAAGTACATCATTAAGTGAGAATTATGCCAGCTTTTCTTTGTGTTTCTCAGGCTTATTCTTAATGCAGGTAGCCTACTTTCCCCTTCTTTGTAGAAGTTTCAAATTTCCAGTCTCCAAGCACTCTCATTCCTAGTCCATACAATTTCTATAGAACTCAATCTTTCAATACACAACATAATAATAAACAAAATGCAGTATTCATTGAACCAGTATTGACTATAAGCCCTTGGTATCCCCCTTGAATTTTCTTACTGTCATTTATTTTCCTTCCTCCCTTTAGGCAAGGATGGGAGATTTCAAATGGTTCTCCTTGGTAAGAAAGGCCCATATTAAACATATTGTCAAAAATGAACCATTGATAAGCTTGACACAAGATATCAACCAACAAAAGATATCAGGAAACAAAAATGTCTTGGGTAGATTTCAGTATTTTGGGGTATATTTTTGGTGGTATTTACGTTTTGGTTGGTGTTTCTATTGTTCAATGGCTTTCTTCCCTTTCCTTTTAAGTGAGAGGAAGCTATTGTTATCTTTTAATGGAAAATAACCACTTCTGCTTTCCTAAAGCGAGCATTCAGGAAGAATCAGAAATGTCAAAAGACTTCCTCACTGATGGTTGCCTATTCTGGGCCCACCACTGACCCTGATCTTGAGTAAAGCCAACAGACTCTCTAATAAGGATTTGTCCTTCCCAGGAAACCTTCTGTGTCTTTACTTTTGCCAGCTTCTTAGCTGACCTCTACCATGAACCCCTTTCCTCCATCCCATCCCACGCACACAGGATTAAGTACTTTTGATATTTCCCAGGCCTCACTGTGAAAAACACTGGAGAAACAACAATTTCTGTTTAAAACTGGCATGGTGGCACATGCCTATAATCCCAATACTTGAGAGTCTGAGTCAGGAAGATCATAAGTTCAAGACCAGCCTCAGCAAATTAGTGAGACCTTCAACAACTTGGCAAGACCCTGTTTCAAAACAAACAATAGAAAATGCTGGTGGTGTACCTCAAAAGTAGAAATCCCCTAGATTCAATCCCTAGTACCCACAAAAAACAGTTAATGGCTCTTACATCACACAAAAAAGAAGTGGCCTTCATATGTATTCCCTAAAATAAATATGTTTTGTTGGCATTTATTTTCTCTTTTGAAAAGGTTAGTTTTCATCTTTTGTTTAAAAAATCTCAAAAGGAACAGGTTTAATTCTACACATATGAATCCAGGAATTGTGTCCCATAGTTTAACAGGTGTAGAAGTGCTAAGAACTTGGAAAGAATCCTTCCACTTTGGGAGAAGCTGTTCTAAGGGTGAGTAGGATAATCATCTGGTTATACTTGTGCCATGTAGGTTAATGGGCAGTAAACATAACCAGGTCTCTGAGATGTTTGAAGGATGTGGCTTTTCTTCTATTTACCTCCTAAAGGCTTACTATTGTGTAGCCTGATATTTTTTTTTAGTTTCCTCATGTAGCTGCTCCCATCAGTAAACTATTTTACATCAGGTTTAGTTAGAGGCTGATCCTTAGTATCAGGCCTACTAGCATACAGGGGTGGACTAATTTTTTTAAAAGTTTAAGACGTTATACATCTTTTAGGCTTTGGAATGCTGTCAACCCCAGGTCTAATACAATCTCTTTAGAAAATAATCCTAGGAGAGACAAAGAGAGCAGAGAATTAAGCCCCATATCTGAAGAAAATTGATATCTTTACCTGCCACAACAAGAGTCACTCAGGATCCTCTGGTGTGATATCCAGTTGATTAGAGGGCATCAGAGGGAGCCTTGCCAAGCCTCAGGCATCCTCAGTCTTTGAGGGCAGCCATGATGGTGGAAGATGACCTCACTTCCCTTTAGAAATAAGGGAAATCATGCTTCCCAACGTTTTTCTTTTTTGAAGAGAGGTCATATCCTATGTGCAGATGGACTCAACTCAGGGAAGTTCTTGCCCAATGCCCAGAGTCTTTGCAATAATGGTAGGTTCCATGCCTTGAGCTCCTTTCCCTCTCTCCGGAGGAAACCTTTGTGTATCTTTAAGGGGGTAGGGACTTATTACCCAATGGGAGGGCAATTAAGTGGGATGTCTTTGTGTCTGTATTTGTTTCCTCTGGTCCTTAATTGTGTCTGCCTTGTATCTGTTGTTGAAAACTTTAAAGGCCAAATTTAAAAGCTGATTAATTGGACCTAATATATTTTTTGTTTCATGAACAGTATTTTATGTGATTGAACACAGTGAATCCCTGTAAGTTCTAAAAACTTAAAAAAAAAACTTTTCACAGGTCTAGACCCGTTCTTTTTAAAAATGTCACCATTTCTTTGCTAAGGATGGAATCCACAGCTTTGCACATGCCAGGTGTGTGGTATCACTGAACTGTATTACCAACCCTCTTATTTGTTCTTTAGTGTTCAAGTAACAGCACGCTCCAGCGTCAGGCTAAGAGACTCTCTTTGGGGCAGACTTGATACTCTTGGATTTTGCAAATTAAAGTATGAGTAACTGGGAAGAATCAATATAACATACTCTATTTTTATTCTTTTTTTCCCCCACAGGGACCAATTTCTTATCTTTGAAATAGCTGGTGTAGTATGTTCAGCATGTATTATTCATGTGTAGACAATTTATCTTGGACATCTGCATATTCTGAGTTTAACTCTTTGAATCTGAACATTCGGCTCCATCTTAAACCCTAACATCAAGTCTAGCCAATAGACCTTCCGAATAAAGAGTTTACCTTTCCATAAAGCTGTCTGAATTTGGATTTTATTTTGGTACTGAGGATTGAACTAACTCTAAGCTACACCTCAGTCATATTTTTTTTTAATTTTGAAACAGTCTCACTAAGGTCCTGAGAGCCTCAGTAAATTTATGATATTGGCTTCAAACCTTTTGATAATCCTGTCTCAGCCTCCCAGGTACTGAGATTATGGGTATGTATTTCCACACCTGGCTCGACTTTGGCCTTTTTTTTTTTTTTTGGTGGTACTGGGGTTCCTGGAAGCCCTTCTACCTCTGGGCTACACTCCCAGACCTATTTTTATATTTTTATTTAGAAACAGGGTCTCCTAAGCCAGCGCGCGCGGCTGGCTTCGAACCTGCACGATCCTCCTGTCTCCGCCTCCCAAGCGTGGGGATTACAAGCGTGCGCCACCACGCCCGGCTAGACTTTGGCCTTTTTAATTAACTGAAAGCCAGGCCTTTGACTGACTTTTTGCTTGGACCACCACAAGAACAAGTGTTCCTAACAGATCACCTGGGCTTCACTCATTTAAACCATAAAATATTTTTCTAAGTGTTCTGTCACCACAAAAAAGAATGGTGGCCTTCAGATGTTAGCTCACAAAGATGCTAATAGTTGCCATAATTTCAAATATTACATTTTTAAATTTAGTTTATACAATAGGACCTCAGTGATTTTGTTGGCCAAAGTGAATAAAATATTACTTGTCTTAAGAGATTCTCCCTCACTAATTTCTGTTTGCATTTCTATGTTATTTATTTATTTATTTACTTATATTTAATCCATGGGCATTCTACCACTGAGGTAAAATACAGCCCTTTTTATTTTTAATTTTAAAACATGGTCTTGCTAAAGTGTCTAAGGCTGACCTAGAACCTGAGTTCCTCCTGTCTCAGCCTCCTGTTTTGTTATAGTTAGATAACAGGTTATTGCTACCCCTGTGTCCCACTTTATGTTTATGGAAAGTTCTCCCTTCTGAGCAGATATGTGACTTAGAATGCAAGTCATAGAAGATATGCAAGGAGCCCTCGCTGTAGCTTGTTAGTGAAAATGCTAAGAGGCGTTTCTGAGGCTTGAGTTACATGGAAATTCAGTGATATTTTGTACTGACTTTTCTCACTTACTCACCAGCTCAAGATCTCAAAAGAAGGCCCAATTCCCCATCAGATGGTAGAAGATAATATTCTTTGCCCTTAGTATATTCTGAGATGAACCTGAGAAGGAGGCTTAGAGCTAGCTCCTAGCATAACACTGACCAGCAAGATACCTTCCTACCTCTTAGGTAGGGAGATGACAAGGTTCCAAGTTGCTGGCTGAATGTGAAATGGGTGAGGTCAAACTAATTCAATAGGGGGGTATGAAAGACCAATAAGGCTCACAACTCTTTCTTGTAGAAATAAAAGAGAGAGAGAGAGATCATGATGTGGTAAAATAAGACAGAGATATTTGGTCTCTGTCCCTTCTTCTTGGGACAGAGCTTCTAAAATCCTTGGACTCTCATGAGTAATAACAGTGTCTTTTGTATGCTAAGGACATGACTTGTTGCTGGGCCCCCTAAATGGCTTTGGGATGGAGGCTGTTCACAGACAAAGCCAAAGCATGATAAGAAGGTTGGGTCTTTTAGCCTCTGACCCAACCTTGGGGAGAGAGGCTGGCGGTCATAATAGATTGTCTGTATAAATGAATCCAACATAAAAAAAATCCCAAAAGAACAGGTTATAGAGCTCTCTACTTGCCAAACATGCAGGAAAGGAGGATTTGCATGCCTCCCCACACCTTATCCTTTGTGTCTCTTCCATTAGACTGTTCATATATACCATTTGCAATAAATGGGTAGATAAAAATAAAGCGTTTCTCTACGTTCTATGAACTGCTCTAGGATCTCCATCTGACCCAAGGTGGCAATTTAAGGAATCCAAATTTGTAACTAATAGGTCTGAAGTATGGGTAGCAACCTATAACTTTCAACTGGTATCTGAGATGTGAGACAGTGTTATAGGTCTAAGTCCTCAACATGTGGAATCCAACCCAGCCTCCAGGTAGGTAATGTTAGAATTGAGTTGAATTGTAGGATACACAACTGGCATCCACTGAAGACCTGCTTGGTGTGTGGGGAAACATAACAAGTGTTCTGGGTGTACTGAGTGAGTATATGAACACAGCAGAAGCACCTTGGGTTTTCAGCTCTGAACCTGTGAGATAGCTAGAAGAGACACATCACAGACACATTGATGGAAGCTCTCTTTCTCCCTCTGACTGAAGGGCATGGGCAATAAATACGTAGACATAGTTTGTTTTTTTTCATGCAAATCAGGCCTAACTTATCTGACAGAGACCAATGGGGGACTGTGAGAAGAAATGATATCCAAAAAGTGTCAGGGAGAAAAAGAAAAACCCCAGGGGAATAAAGCCCAGGAAGCAATGAGACAGTGAGAAACCACTGAAGAGACAAAGGGCAGATACCCTTTTGAAGCCTTAACTTGTCACCTGTCACCCATTAATATATCACAAAAACTGGATAAGAACAAGGTTCAGTTATAACAGGGACTTAGAGAGGCTGCCTTTGCGAAAAAACACTGACTCTTCATTTGGGCCTGCAGATGCCCAGTGGGCAACTAAAAGGATGATACGACTTGGCATCTCTTCCTGTATTTTGTATCTGTCTCCATTTTTTCTGTTTCCTTTGTTACCTTAATCCTTGGGTCAGATTCATGCTAATTCTGCACATAGGCATATTAATTGAGGATTGTCCATCTAAAACTGAACATTCTCCCTCAGTTTGTTTAACTAATCTTATTCCCTTTAAAGACTAAGGACACCAAGATAGGAATAACAAGTATTTTCAAGATGCACAGGGATATTCAGCTGCCAGGTTTTACAATGCCCTACTCCAGATCTCTGGAATGGAGGCAAGATATCTCTAGTCATTGCCTTCCACTTGCAGACACCTTCAATTTCAGGAACAGCAGAGCCTTAAAAACAGATCACTGTATGATAAGTTTACCCCTCCAAAGCAGGAACAATCATCTCATAAAAAACAGATTGCCCCTTTAAATAATGACTTTTCTAGAGCCACCTGGCCAAACCAGAACTGAGATAAAATCAACCCAATTCTAGATCACCCTAGGAACCCAATAAAAGGCTTGTCCCTTCCCATTTTGGGGGAGTATATTCATCTTGCTTTCTTTCCCTCAGTGCTATCTTCCCTCTCATTTAGGTAGAAATCCTAATTAAAGATTTGCCTGTGTGTTTGTAACCCTTTGCCCAGTTTTTATTTCTGTTCTTGTTGAGTCAGAAGTTCTTCCCACTATCAGCATTGAAGGAGCATGTACTAGTCACACATCATACACTTCCTTTTTGCTTTGCCTGAGGAACAGTGACTGAGACCCTGTCCTGAGGCTTCCTAAATGAAAGAATAAAAATAGTTAGGGAGTTTAGGAGGGAGATAAAAAAAAACACCAACCAGGTTTATTAGAGACCGCTGCTTTATTCAGACCTGATCCAGCACCCTTGGGGAAGTCAGCCAGCAGTGGGGGAAGGGAACAGTGGGCCATGCATCTACAGAGTTGTGCATAGTCCTGATTGGCCGGCTGTGTCACATGGTGGATCGGAGGCACCGATATTTTATAGGCATGCTAATTCTCTCGTGATGTCTGTACTTTCATGATGTTTGGAGTCTCAAGGCACCTGGATTCTCATGATATCTCAGCTTCTGGCTTCCAGGATTCCACCTTCTGTTCCCGCTGCAAGATCACATATGGGCGGAGGGACCCGACTTATCCCAGCCCTTTGGTGATAATGGGAAGAGACCAAGTCCTAAGCTACTTCCTGCTGTCAGGGGGTGTCGTAGAGGGGCCCCTTGCCCGAGATAGGTTGAGTCCTTTGGAAGTGGGCAGGTGGGAGTATGGCTGCAGCAGAGTTGGAGGTTACCCTGCACAGCTTGGTAATGTGTGTTCAAGGAGACTTTAACAGATGAGGAACTATTAAAAGAAAAGGCAAATCCTGAAAGCAGGTCCTGGGAAAGGCAATAACCCATCAGCTATTGGCCCTTGCCCGGAAGGCAAAAGTCTCCTTGAACTCACATTACCAAGCTGGCCAGGGTAATCTCCGACTCCCACTGCAGCCATACTACTCCCAGGAGCCACCATACTCCAGTACCACATACACAAAAATATAGTGAAATGAAGGAATCAGTGACCAACAGAATAGGATGTGGCAGTGCCCCATTTTTCTTGACTTTCATTTTTGTTTTGCTTTCATTTCTAAATTAAAGAAAAATTGTGTCTTTTTTGGCACTGGGGACTGAACCCAGGGATATTCTACATCTGAGCTACGCCTCAGCCTTATTTATTTATTTATTTATTTATTTATTTATTTATTTATTTATTGCTGTACTGGGGATGGAACCTACAGGCATTCTATATCTGTGCTATACCCCCCGCCCTATTTTTTATTCTTTATTTTGAAACAGAGTCTCACTGAGTAGCAAAGGGCATCACTAAATAGCTGAGGCTGTCCATGAACTTCAATCCTCCTGTATTAGCCTCCAAAATCTGTGGATTACAAGTGCGCACCACACTTGGCTCAGTCCTTTTTATTTTGAAACAGGGTTTCACTAAATTCCTGAGGGGCTTGCTAAGTTTCTGAAGCTGGCCTTGGACCTACTATCTTTCTGTGACAGTCTCCCAAGTACTGGGATTACAGGCGTGTACCAACATATTTGGCTGAATTTGTGTCTTTTAATGAAGGACAATAACTCATAGTTAAAGAAAACTTGGGTACACATATGCCCCTTTTGTAATCAGAAAACATTGTTCCCCTGACCCTGTTTCTAGCCAATGGATCCCCTAAGGAGGGGCCTTGACTTTCCAAAAGGTCCTTTACATTTGGCTTTGTCATTCACTAGTAGCCAGTTTCTTGACTAAGCTTCTTTCTTGGATCCCACATACTGACACAAAAATTAGCATCCATGATGAACTCACCAGGCCTCCTTCCTCCAGTTACTTAAAGCCAGGTAATAATCTGTTAAATATCCTGGTGCTTGAACCTGCTAAAGGACTGTGTGATGTATCTCAAGCATTATTTATCAATAATAAGTTCATTTTCACTTTTTGGAAATTTGTGTTTCTTTCCTTCTGCTATTTAGAAAAAGAGTCCCTTCAGTCTTACGGTCGGCCAAAGTAAAACCTGGTGGTTCATTATATCAACTTGGAGACTCCCTCTCCAATGTCTCAGAATTCTGTAACAAATTACCAATAAAGTGCTGTCTCCAGAATGAGGTAAGACTGAGCCATTTAGCCAAAAAACTTTTCTTACTTTCCTTTCTCTGTTTCTTGCCTTCTGCTTAGATCTTACTTTTGGCTTTGCCCCAAAAGAAACACATAAATATCTGGGCATGATGGTGCATGCCTGTCATCCCACTGATTTGAGAGGCTGAGACAGAAGTATCACAGTTTGGAGACCAGCCTCATCAACTTGGTGAAGGCTTGTTTCAAAATAAAACGTTTTGGAGTGTAGATCAGTGGTTGGAAGCCCCTGATACGCACACAAACACACACACACACACAAACACACACACACACAAACACACACACACAAATAAAACAAACACACAAATAAACACACATTGTGTCCTTGAGAAATACTTTTTTTAAATTTTTTTATTAGTGCATTTTAATCATATATCACATTGGAATACAAGACTTGAGGGAATATACAAGCACACATCATCCAATTATCCCTCATCTACTCCCCATCCCATTCCCTCCCCCTCCCTCGATCCCATGCTTGTTTGGTGATTAACTTTGATACATTTTTTATGTACCTCCTGCGTTTTAAAGAGGCTCCATCCTCCCCTATTCCATACCTTCTGATTGGTCACCTTAATTGCTTTGCTATAGGGCCCTTTCTATAATTCGACCTCTTCCTGTTGCCCCTTTCCTCCTAGTTATTGCTGATTAGAGGAAGCGTCTGGTTTTTATTTTTTGGGATATTTCTCTGTGCATGCCACGTTGCAAATACCGATCCCACTTTGACGGCCCCAGTAGTGGCCTGGCTACTACTGTAGTGATCAGTAGTGGACTGATCCAGACTTCGCTGTCTCAAGCAGCGGCCTTGCCTCATAGCAGGCTCCGATGCTGGCCACTGGCCCCGGCACCAGCCTAACCCCTCGGCAGGCTCCGATCCCGGCCTCGCTGGCCCCGGCACCGGCCTAACCCCTCATCAGGCTCCGATGCTGGCCTTGAAGACCCCAGCACCAGCCTTGCTTCACAGCAGGCTCCTATCCCGGTCTCGGAGGCCCCAGTAGCAGCCTTGCCTCATGGCAGGCTCTGATCCTGGCCTCCAGTCCTCAAGGAATTCTAAAAGTCTTTCACATGCATGTACGTATACAAGACTGGAAAAACTGTATGTAACAACACTTCTGGGTAGTTTTCGTTTTGTATGAGGGGAATGGGCAGAAGGAGTCATTGCATTTTTTTATTATAGTTTTTTTTGTTTGTTTGTTTCCTCCATGAAATCTCCATTGTCTGTAGTGTTCAAAATAGTAACACGGGCTCTCCTTTTATGTCTGACAAAGCTGACCTTCCTCTCCTTCAAGATCTTCTTTCTCTTTTTTTCTCCATATCAAATTTTAAAAAAAGAAAAACAAAAAATTACTTGTGTTCAAGAAAGTTTAAATGTTAAAATTATTATTCATTTCTCTCTTCACTCCTTTTTAAATGGGTTTTGTTTCTTTTTCTTAAATGAATGGTTGATTGCTTTTTCTAACTTATCTCTTTAGAGATAACCTAAAGTTAATATTCTGGGCCATGTAACCTCCCTCCATACAGTTATAAATAATGGAGATGGTATCATATGAATGCCTTCTCAACGTTTTTTAATTTTCTTTCTTTGGTATCAAAAAGAAGGAATTCTTTTTTTTAATTTTTTTTATTGGTACATTATATTCATACAACTTATTGGGGTAAAAAACTTGTGTGTACAAACATGTACTCATCGCTGATTTAACCCCTACCCAAATCCCACCCCATTCCCTCCCCGTCCCTCCCTCCCTTGCTTGGCTTAGTGATTGACTTCGATATGTTTAAGTATATTGTGAGCTTTAGAGATTTTCCTCTTCCCCCCTCATTTCTCCTCCTTTTGGTTGTCTTGTTTGCTCCTCTTTTCTCCCTAACTCTCACATATTAGGGAAAGCATCTGATTTCTTATTTTTTGTGCCTGACTAATCTCACTTAGCATAATGTCCTCCAGTTCCATCCATTTCCCTGAAAATGATGTAATTGAGTTTTTTTTGATGGCTGAGTAAAATTCCATTGTGTACATATCCCACAGTTTTGTAATCCATTCATCTGTTGATGAACATCTTGGCTGGTTCCATAGTTTGGCTACGGTGAATTGTGCAGCTATGAACATAGATACACATGCATTAGTTTGGTAGTTTGGTTTCTTTTCTTTTGGGTAGATACCCAACAGTGGTATTGCTGGATCAAATGGTAGATTTGTTCCCATTCTTCTGAGGATTCTCCATACTGTTTTCCAAAGTGGTAGCACTAATTTGCAATCCCACCAGCAATGTCTTAGAGTTCCCACTTCTCCACATCCTCGCCAGCATCTGTTGTTGTTTGTGTTTTGAATGATGGCCATTCTAGTTGGAGTTAGGTGAAATCTCAGGGTAGTTTTGATTTGGATCTCTGTGATTGCCAGTGATGTTGAGCATTTTTTCATGCATTTATTGGCCATTTGAATTTCTTCTTTTGTGAAGTGTCTATTTAGTTCATTTGCCCATTTTGTTATTGGATGCTTTTATTTCTTAGTGTTGAGTTTCTTGAGTTCTCTGTATATTCTAGATATTAGTCCTCTATCAGTGGTGTAGGTGGCAAAAATCTTCTCCCATTCTGTTGGCTCTCGATTGAGATTCTTGATAGTTTCCTTTGCTGAACAGAAGCTCTTCAGTTTCATGCAATCCCATTTATTGATTCTCCTTTTAATTTATTGTGCCTTTGGGGTCTTGTTGAGGAAATGTTTGTCTGTGCCTATGTGTTGTAGTGTTGGACCTATGCCCTCTTCAAGGAGCTTCAAAGTCTCTGGTTTAATTTCCAAGTCTTTGATCCATCCTGAGTTGACTTTTGTACAGGGTGAAAAAGTGGGATTAACATCCAATTTTCTGCATATTGTTAACCAGTTTTGCCAACAACATTTGTTGAAGAGGCTATCTTTATTCCAGTGTATGTTTTTGGCCTCTTTGTCAAAAATCAATTGGCTGAAAGTGTGTGGACTTGTTTCTGGGTCTTCTATTCTGCTCCAGTGGTTTATATATCAGTTCTTTTGCCAGTACCATGCTGTTTTTATTACAATGGCTTTGTAGTATAGTTTAAAGTCAGGTATTGTGATTCCTCCTGCGTGGTTTTTGTTGCTGAGGACTACCGTGGCTATTCTGGGCTTTTTGTTATTCCAGATAAATTTAAGGACTGATTTTTCTATGTCTGTGAGGAATGAGCTTGGTAGTTTAATGGGCATTGCATTAAATCTGTAGATCACTTTTGGGAGGATGGCCATTTTAATGATATTTATTCTGCCAATCCATGAACATGGAAGGTCTTTCCATTTTCTAAGATCTTCTTCGATTTCTTTTTTCAGTGTTTTATAATTTTCTTTTTAGAGATCTTTTACCTCCTTGGTCAAGTTTATTCCTAGGTATTTTATTTTTTTGTGGGAGATTCTGAGTGGAAGTGTTTTCTGAATTTCTTTTTCAGTGGATTTATGGTTGGTGTACAGGAAAGCTTCTGATTTTTTAAGATTGATTTTGTATCCAGATACCTTGCTGAATTTGTTGATCAGTTCTATAAGCCTTTTGGTTGAGTTTGTTGGGTTTTCTAAATATAGTATCATGTCATCTGCAAATAGTGAAAGCTTAAGTTCTTCTTTTCCTATTTGTACTCCTTTGATTTCCTTTTCTTGCCTTATTGCTCTGGCTAGAGTCTCTAGTACTATATTGAAGAGAAGTAGTGATAGTGGACATCCTTGTCTCGTTCCAGTTTTTAGGGGGAATTCTTGAAATTTTTCCCCATTTAATATGATGTTGGCAGTGGGCTTATTGTAGATTGCCTTAATAATGTTGAGATATGTTCCTTCTATTCCAATTCTCTGCAGTGTTTTTATCATAAATGGATGTTGAATTTTATCAAATGCTTTTTCAGCATCTATTGAGATGATCATGTGGTTTTTGTCTTTTATTCTGTTTATATGATGAATTACATGGATTGATTTTCATACATTGAACCAGCCTTGCATCCCTGGAATGAACCCTACCTGGTCATGGTGAATGATTTTCTCAATGTGGTTTTGAATGCGTGTTGCTAGTATTTTTTTTAATAGTTTTGAATCTAAGTTCATCAGAGATATAGGCTTGTAGTTTTCCTTCCTTGAACTGTCTTTATTCGGTTTGGGTATTAGTGTGATGTTGGCTTCATAGAATGTATTTGGGAGAGTCCCTGTTTTTTCTATTTCCCGAAATAGTTTAAGTAGTATTGGGATTAGTTCTCCTATAAAGGTTTTATAGAATTCACTTGGGAAACCATCTGGTCCTGGGCTTTTCTTTGATGGTAAGCTCTTTATTGCTATTTCAATCTCTTTGATTGTTATTGGTTGGTTTAAGTGTTCTATATCTTCTTGACTCAGTTTAGGAAGGTTGTATTTATCTAGGAAGTTGTTGATTTCCTCCAGATTTTCCATTTTGTTGGAGTATAGTTTTTCAAAGTAGTTTCTGATAATCCTCTGGATTTCTACGCTGTCAGTAGTAATGTCTCTTTTTCATCCCTCATCTTCATAATTTGGGTTGATTCTCTCTTTTTTTTAGTTAGGTTGGCTAGTGGTTTATCAATCTTGTTAATTTTTTCAAGAAACCAGCTTTTGGTTTTGTTGATTTTCTGTATTTTTTTTATTCTCTATTTCATTAATTTCTGCTCTAATTTTAATAATTTCCCATCTTCTGCTGGCTTTGGGGTTCAATTGTTCCTGCTTTTCAAGGGCTTTGAGGTGTGTCATAAGGCTATTTATTTGAAGATTTTCTGCTTTTCTTATGTGAGCACTCAGTGCTATAAATTTTCCTCTTAATACTGCCTTCAAAGTGTCCCAGAGGTTTTGATATGTTGTTTCTTTATTTTCATTTGTTTCTAGAAATTTCTTGATTTCACCTCTTACATCTTCTATGACCCATTCTTCATTCAGAAGTGTGGTGTTCAGTCTCCACATGTTTATGTTGTTTCTCTGGGTCTTCTTATAGTTGATTTCTAGTTTTATTCCATTATGGTCTGAAATGACACAGGGAAGTATGTAATATTTTTTAAATTTGCTAGTGCTCATTTTGTGTCCCAGGATGTGATCTATTTTGGAGAAGGTTCCATGAGCAGCTGAGAAAAATGTAAACTCTGTTGTAGTTGGGTGAAATATTCTATATGTGTCCAACAGGTCCATTTGGTTAATGGTGTTCTTTAGTTCTGAGACATCTTTACTGACCCTTTGTCTGGAAGATCGGTCTCATATTGTGAGAGGTGTGTTGAAGTCTCCCAGTATTATTGTGTTGGGATTTATGTGTGACTTCATGTCACAAAGAGTTTGATTTATGAAAGTAGCTGCCCCTATGTTTGGGGCATAGATGTTGATTATTGTTATTTCCTCTTGCTGGACTATTCCTTTTACCAGTAAAATGTGACCTTCTTTGTCTCTTCTAATAAGTTTGGTTTGAAGTCTAACTTGTCTGATATCATAGTTGCTACTCCTGCTTGTCTTCGAGTACCATTAGCATGGATTACCTTACTCCAACCCTTTACCTTGAGTTTGTTCCTATCTTTACTTGTAAGGTGTGTTTCTTGTAAGCAGCAGATGGATGGATTCTGGCTTTTAATCCATTTTGCCACTTTATGTCTTTTTATTGGGGAGTTGAGGCCGTTTCCATTCAGTGTGATTATAGAGAGATAATTTTTAATTCCCAACATGTTAAGATCTTATTTCTGTTTGAGATACTGTTTATTCTTCTTTGCTTAGTTGTCTGCTGGATGGGAATTCTTGTTTCTTTGGTTCTGGCGTGTATTACCCATTTCCTCTTTGCAGTTAATCTCTTTGAGTATTTTCTCTAGCGCTGGTTTTGAAGACATAAATTCCTTCAGTTGCTGTTTGTCATGGAAGCTTCTTATTTCCCCATCTAATTTGATGGATAGTTTTGCTGGGTAGGAAATTTTTGGCTGGAAATTGTTTTCTTTCAGAGTTTGGAATATGTTATTCCAAGCCCTTCTGGCTTTCATAACTTGGTTTGGGAAGTCTGGAGTGATTCTAATTGTTTTGCCTCTGTATGTCACGTGGCCTTTTGTTTTTGTTGCCTTTAAGATTCTCTCCTTGGCTTCCACATTAGTCATTTTGACAATTATGTGGCGTGGGGATCCTCTTCTCTGATCCTGTCTAAAGGGAGTTCTATAAGTTTCCTGGACCTGTGTATCGACCTCTTGCTCTATGTTTGGAAAATTTTCTGTTATTACTTCCTTGAAGAGATTGTTGATCCCTTTGGTTTCACCTTCTTTTCCCTCCTCTATTCCAATTATTCTTAGGTTAGCTCTCTTGAAATGGGCCCATATTTCTTCAATGTCAGATTCCTGCTGTTGGGTTTTTTTTTTTTCTAAATTAGAAACTATGCATTCATTTTTAGAATGATCATCTTCAAGAAGCGAGATTCTATTCTCCATGTGGTCTAATCTGTTGTTTATACTTTCAATTGAGGCCTTTACTTCATTAATTGCATCCTTTATCTCTTTTTGACTCTCTCTAAATTCTTTTCGAAAGTCCTCTATTATTTCTAAAGTTATTTTCCTAATTTGATCTTCTAGAGATCTTTGGATTTCTGTGTTATCAGATTCTGATGTTGTGGGGTTGTTGGCATTCACTGCTCCATTGTTATTCCTCTTTCCCATGATTTTGCAAGTTTGTGCCTTCTCTGGGTTCTTTCCTGAGTCACTACGAGTTCACTTAAGATGCTCTGGATCTCGAGTCTGTGTTATCTCAGTCACCCCTACTCCTTTACTGGGTTGTATCACAAAGTCTCAGACCCAGGGAGTCAATCAAGGCTGCTTAGACCGTGGGGGGTGCCAAGTTGGGCGTTCTCCAGTGGAGAGTTGTGCTATGGTATGATATCTCAGCTACTGCCACTCCCCCACTGGGCTGCACTGCTAAAATCTCCGACCCAGGGAGACTATCTGCGCAAGTCCCTGGGAGTGCAGTACTGGGATTTCTCCCCTAGAGGCCGCAATTTGACTCACTGTTGTTGAGTGCGCTGATGGAGCTGTAGTGAACTCGGTGGATTCGCTGTTGCCGCCACTGGCAATATGGCACCACTGCCACGCCCTCGGCCGTGATGCGGCGTATTTCTTCTCTGGTTTTGAACTCCGCTCTGAGTCCTTGCCAGTTGTGCTGTGCCCGGCCCTTGGGAGCTTAAGATGTTCCCTGCACCAACAAAACTGCTGACTGCCGCCCGGCTGTTCAGCACCTGCTCACCTCGGCTCGCTGTCCACCCCTCCTCTCAGGCGCCTGGTGGCTGGTTGAGTGGGTTGGTCTAGGGCCGTCCGGTGAACTCGCCGCTGCCGCCAGCAGTAAGACGCTGCTTCTGCATCCTAGGCCGCGAGGCCAGAATACCTCCTCTCTGGATTTGAGCTCTGTTTTGAGTCTCCCTCCTCTCTGGAGCCTGGTGCTGCTAGGGGAGATGTAGGCCACGCCGCTCTGGCCGCTCTGCGCCGCAGCTCTGGCTGTTCCGCACCACAGCTCTAGCCGCTCTGGCTGCTCCGGCCTCTCTGCACTGCGGCTCTGGCTGCTCTGCACCGCAGGTCTGGCCACTCCGGCCGCTCCGGCCGTTCCGCGACGTGGCTCTGGCTGTTCCGGCTGTTCTGGCTGCTCCGCTCTGGCTGCTCTGGCCACTCTGCTCGGCTGCTCTCGCAGCACCGCTCAGCTGTTCTGGTCGCTCCGCTCCGGCTGCTCCAGCCGTTTCGCTCCGCGGCTCCAGCCACTCCACGCCGCCGCTCCGGCCAATCCGCGCTGCGGCTCTGGCTGCTTCGGCTGTTCTGGCTGCTCTGCTCGGCTGCTCTGGCCACTCTGCTCGGCTGCTCTGCACCGTGGGTCTGGCTACTCCGGCCGCTCCGGCCGTTCCACGACGCGGCTCTGGCTGCTCCAGCTGCTCAGGCTGCTCCGCTCCGCGGCTCCCCCCAATCCGCGCTGCAGCTCTGGCTGCTCCGGCTGCTCCGGGAGCTCTGCGCCGCGCGGGTGCGGCACTTCGGGCTGGTTTTTTTCCGGTGTCTTGTTTTTCCAGCCCTTTTTCTCTGTCCCTTGTATTTACCGTTTTTATTTCTTTGCTGGTGGTGTTTTCTGGCTCTGAAAGGCACTGGTTTTGTGGTAGTAGAGTTGGATTGTTAGCGGGACTTGTAAGTGCCACTTTCCTCTGTCGCCATCTTCCCGGAAGTCAGGAATTCTTATCTTTAAAACAATAATATCCCTTTACAGCTAACTAGAACAAATATTAATCATTCATTTACAGGTGGGGAAATTTCCTTACTAAAGGCTCCAAGTTTTGTAGCCTAAGTATTTTAATCTATAAACACTGCTTCCTTGCACCATTAATCAAACCAATGAATGTTATTAACCAAAAGCTTACCTCTGCATAAGTTGTTTGCATTTAAAATTTATTTCCATAAAAAGTGAGTCTTTTGACTTAGTCCCTTTCTTTCCAATTCCACTTGTAATTCTAGTTTTTCCATATTCCTAATAAGTGCCCCTACCAACTTCCAGAAGCCACTTGAGCCATAAATCTTATATGTTCTAGAACCACATGTAAGAGGTGTGTCCTTTTTTAAGTTTTTGCCCATTAAAACATATTTTCTTGATCTATTAAATTTTATATTTATTAAGCTTTTATCATTTACTTTTGTTTTCTTAGAAGCATTAGCTTCTAAGTTATGAGGTCAACAATGGTGAACCCATGTGGATCTTGAAAGTCAGAGATACCTTCACTAACATCTTCCTGTTATGTCATATTTTAATAACAGCTGTTGTTTACAGCTTTAAATATATTTTGTTTCCAGATTCTATTTCATCAATAACCCATTAAATTGTGTGGTCTGCCAAGGTGAAGTACTGTGGGTTTTGAAAGCTTGGAGGTGTACTCACCAATTTCTGCCATTCTGTCTTCTTTAAATAACAGCACACCCTCCTCTGGGTCAGACTGACTGACCTTCCTATCAACAGCCCTTGTACTCCTAGGCTAACAATTTCTGAGGCATCTACCATAGAGCAAATAAAAATACTTCCTCAGTAAATTTTCTATTAAGTAAATTACATGGAGGTATAAATGTTTGAAAGGGTTCAGTGTCTTAATATACCATTTTATTAATCACAATCCTATTCAGTGAGGCAAGTACATTGGTTTCTTTCAACAAAGCACATCATGTCATGGTTAGGTAGTATAATCATGGAATGTATAAAAGAGGGTTAGAGATTTCTCCATTAATTTATATACATATTATTCAGCTATAAATATCTTATTCCTATCAATCTTGATTTTCCATTTTCATTCTAACCAATGAACCAATGAATAGTAATCATGTCTTCCTAGGTCCTTTGCTCATTTTTTTATCATTGGAAACCAGAATTGTTTCCGTTCTCTCCCTTCTTTGAAGAGTACCAACCAGCACAGAGATCAGTATTTCTAACCAAAGCTATAAACTCCCTTTCTTGAGGCATGTGAAATGTAAAGTCATGTGTCAATTATCTGGCTATCAAAGAAGACTATGGTCAGCATTATGTATCATCCTTCTAAAAAAGTACTATCATATAAAAATACAAATGGTATTAAAATTATGAAGCACATATATAAGTTTTAAATTTCCTTAGTCTGGGTTGGTGTGCATGCCTCTAATACTAGGACATGGGAGCCTGAGATAGAAAGATTTCAGGCTCAAGGACAGACTTAGCCGCTTAGCAAGACTTTGCTTTGAATTAAAAAAATTAAAAAGGCTGGGGTATAGCTCAGAGGTACAACAGCCCTGGGTTCAATACACAATACCCCTCCAAAACATAAAATTAAACAAAAATACAACACAATACATCCATAGCAATACTCCCTATGCCACACAGAAGTAGAATGCACAGGGAACTCCTTTGGGGTTCCAATGCATTCATTGGAACTGGTCATTTAACCTGTTATGATAGGTTTATCTTAAGGATCAGAATGAATGATTCTGGTTTCCTGGATGTTAGCTGAAACTATTTCTATGTATGCCATGTATATGCTACCTGAAAAATATCTTCAGATCATAAGAAGAGTCTATGCTGGCTACTGCAGAAAATGTTAAATGTGCCAGGCATAGTGCACACACTTGTAATCCCAGCATTCTGGAAGTTGAGATTAGAGAATCGTGGTTCATGGACAGCCTCAGTTATTTAGCGAGGCCATTCACAATTCAGTGAGACCTCGTTTCAAAAATAAAAAGACTAAAACCTAGGGCTGGGTGTGTAGCTTAGAGTTACAATGCCACTGAATTCCATCCCCAGTACTGCAAAAAAAAAAAAAAGAAAAAGAAAAAGAAAAAGAAAAAGAAAATGTTAAAAGCGTACATATGGAATGATATAGAATAACTCATCATGTTCAAGAAGATCCCATTCAATTAGACTTTATTGAATATCTTGAGAAATCACAAAGATAAAAGGACTGTTGGGATTGTTTATCCATCTGGAACTTTTTTCAGGACTTCTGTAGTTAAATGATTCCAATTCAAGGTATTTTATACATGCTCCTTATCAAGCGTGGAATTCCGATTGTTCGGATTCTAACCACCTGTGAACAAACACAATTGAAAACCATTTGTCATTAAGGCTGTGGCCTTGTCTTGAGTGCTATAACCATTAGCACAATTGAGATCATCTGAAGACAGATCTGGTATGACTCTTCATAGTCAACTGTGCTAACGGCTCCCCTGAGACCCTAAACATTTTCTCTTTCTAGCATTGCTCCAAAAACTATTATGTCCAAAAGAAGGTTAATTGGCTTAGCCCAAAGGCTGCATTAAAAGTTTAAAAGATTTCAGGGACTCTTCACTTTGGATGACCATATAACTTTAGATGATTCTAGAGAAAGTCTGCCATTGGGTTGGGGGAAGAATAATTGGAATTGTCACTATGAGATAGGGAAAATATACCTCTTCTACCTGTCTCTTCTCTGAGTGGCATTTTATATATTGTTGTCTCCTTGTATAGCTTTGGAAATCTAAAGTATTGTTACATACACACCAACCCCAGTAACTACGTCATACTTGGAGTTCACTTCTCAACAATAAATTCTGTTCCACATATTCCAAACATTTTGATTCGCATATTTCCTGTAACATCTGTGCTTCAGGGCATCCCAAAGTTGAATCAAAAATGGTACCTTTATAGTAATACCACTTTCTAATATGCAGAGCACCCACAGTATTAAACAGCTGTTCTCAAAGTGGTCTATTGCATTGCATTGTTGGGGGGGAGGGAGTACTAGAGATTGAACCCATGGGCATTCTACCTCAGAACTATACTCCAAAGCCTATTTTACTTTTTTTTGTTTTGAATCAGGGTCTTGCTAAATTGTTGAAAGTCTCATAATTTGCTGAGGCTGGCCTTGGACCTGTGATCCTCCTATCTCAGGCTCCAAAGTACTGGGTTACAAGTGTACAACACCATACCTGTGCTTTGCATTCTTCATCATGCTACTATCTTGCCCTTCTTTACCTATCTCTAGTAAGACCACAGGATATTTTTTATGTCTGGGCTCCAGAAGCTATTGCTTTCTCCTCTGGATTTCTGTGCTAACAACTAATTTATTTAGACTCACTGGTGACTGCAAAAATGAGAGAAACTTAAGCACATATTATTGCTCTATTATCCAATAACTCAAAGCCAGGTGTAGTGGTACACGCTTGTAATCCCAGTACTTGGGAGGCTGATTCAAGAGGATCGCCATGTTTGTAGCCAGCCTCAGCTGTTTAGTGAAGCCCTCCACAACTTAGTGAGACTCTGTTTCAAAAATTAAGAATAAAAAATAGGGGTTGGAGCCAGGCATGGTGGCACACGTTTGTAATCCCATTACTTGGGAGGCTGAGTCAAGAGTATTGGGCAGGTTCGAAGTCAGCCTCAGCTACTTAGCGAGGCTCTCAGAAACTTAATGAGACCCTGTTTCCAAATAAAATATAAAACAGGTCTGGGGCTGCTGTCTAGAGGTAGAAGTCCCCTGGGTTCTATCACCAGTAACACACACACACACACACACACACACAGAGAGAGAGAGAGAGAGAGAGAGAGAGAGAGAGAGAGAGAAGGAAAAACCTCAAATTCTCCCTCATTTTCTTTTCCTCCTTACCTTGGTAGCACTCCTCCTGGGGAGGTCCTACAGTCCTATCCATCCCAGGTCACTTTAAGTCCACCTATATTTTAGGATGTTAGAGAGCACCCTGTTTAGTCTTGGACGAAGAATGTTCCTAAGACAAAAGAGGGAAGTACATATTCCTTTGACATTTAATGGACATTTATTTACAAACTTTTTAAAATGGGACCTTTTTTTCAGAATTTAGTTAAAAAATCCCAAAGCTGAAGATAATAAGAGTGGGCTACCACTACACATACACACACACACACACACACACACACACACACACACACTAAAAAAAGCATAAAGCAGCTGCTAGACACCCACATCAAGGTTTTCTAAAGGTTATTTAAACCACTCTTGTGAACCTCACCCCACTCCCATCCCAGCTGAAAAACATGGGAAAAATATGTTGAAATTAAACTAATTCTGAGGTATCATTAGTGATGGGGAAATTGGGGCTTTTTGTACAGTCTGAATATTTCCCTGGGTTAAGAAACAAAGGAAACAGAAAGAAGTAGGTGGGTAACAAAAGCAAAGGCCAGGCATTCTGATTCTTAGTACTGTGGATAATGATGTCTCATGACCCTAGATAGAAAATGGCTCTGAGGTGTGTGTCTAATACGTGACCATGAGAAATCTCATAAATTATACCAGTGTACTAAATGTGGAATAGAAACAGTAGAAAAACTACCATGCCCCAAGCAAACACTTATTAGCAGCTCTCTGATTGGTTCTATGTATAACCAGTAGGTACAGGAGCAAGAAAACAGTTACAACTGATAGACAAGGACAAAATGGCTCCATATTTCTTACTCCCCAATGCCTTAGTATTATGTAAGACCTCACTTAAAGGAGTGCCAATTGCTCATACTGATTATTGGGTAGGGGTAGGCACAATAAACACAATAAACAAAAATAATGGGGAAAATGAGGAGGGGAAGCATGTAACAGAGATTCTGCAATACATTGAAGAACTATCAGGAGAATAGATAAAGCTACAGATTATATTTTACTAGGATCTAAAGATACTCCTGGGGGACTCACATGAGAAAAAAATAAGGCAAAAATATTGTTTTAGCAAATAGACCAGAGTTTGAGGACAGAGAAGAGGCAGAGTCTCAAAAAGACTCAAAAGACTCAGACTCAAAAACAGTCTCAAAAAGAGCATTGTTTCAAAAAGGCATTAAACATCTATAATGTCGTCTTGGCCCAACATAATTTTTATATTGGTATAAGCATCAGCATACTGAAGTCATCTGTGGAGACTGAAGTCATCTGTGGAGAACTTGTTCTTCAATTCTTTCTTTTTTTTCTTTTTAGTACTGGAGATTGAACTCAGGGGCATTTTACCTTCATGTTACAAAACCAGCCCTATTTTATTTATTTTTATTTTGAGACTGAGTCTCACTAAGTTGTTGAGAGTCTCACTAAGTATATAAGCCTGAACCTGAATCTGCCTGACTGCAAAAGCCATTTAAGTTGAGAGGGTGAGAAAATGGCTGGAATCCTATAGAAAGTGATTGTTGCAAGGGCTACATACTGAGTGAACTACTCACGAAGTTCAAATCAAGACCCTATTTGGCCAATCCCAGTGCACTGGAACTACATTTCACCATCCTAGTCAAGACAAGAAAGAAATGGGGCAAGGATGACAAATGGCTATTGACTGGAGAATAGTAAGGAAGCATATCAAGAAAGAAGAATTAATTTTGTAGTAACAGAAAGAGCAGGGAAGGGGTGGGTTTCTAGAAGTAGTAAAACTTCATAGGATATTCCAAAGTTGACTGGAGAATTCTTTCAGTTGTATGGATAAAATTTGGTGTATCTTAAACAACCCTGCTATTCAAAGAATGATTATATGGAGATAAACAACTTTTCTGAGACAAATATTAGCATCTTGACTGCTTAAATTGCCCCCTGTTTAACAGGAACATGGAGGAAACTGGTAAAGAAAGTTGATCAATCCCTAGGCAGTAAGAGTACCAGATTTTTATAGTGTCAGAATGAAAGAACATGGGAAACTTAAAGTATAGTAAAAAAGAGGTTAGATTAAGGGTACATCTTTACCTCTCCTATGGAGAGAGATTAACTAAATGATATAATATTATAACATCACAATTTTGTTTACTATAAACCTAAGCTGAGTGTGAATGTAAAAAATACTGAGATTTCCACTTCAGAAAGAGGGTCTTTGCTCATTGTTTAAGTGCAGAGTACCTTCACCACCATGAGCTTTAAATTTAGCAAAAATATTTTGGAGACATCTGAAACCTGCCAACACTGCCAACATGACTAACAAGATAATTTCCAATTAAATGGCCTTCACTGGATCATAACTTATAGATATTAATTATTTTTGTCAAGTCATATATTAGAACAGATGGTTTATTATGAGCTTTTTTCTGATGTATTAATGTACTATGAAATTTTTTACTAATGAATAAAAATTAAGCCATATTTAATCATACATTCACATTTTTATTTAAAATAAAATAGCAACTGAGCACAGACACAAAAGCCTATAATCCTAGTACTTGGGAGGCTGAAGCAGGAGGATTGCAGATCTAAGGCCAGCATCTGGTAACTTGGAAAGACTGTTTCAAAATAAAATAGGAGCTGGGCTCATGCTTGTAATCCCAGTACTTGGGAGGTTGAGACAGGAAGATCACATGTGTTCAACCAGCCTCAGCTACTTACTGAGGCCCTCTGCAACTTAGTGAGATTTGTTTCAAAATAAAAAATAGGGCTGGGGGTGTAGCTCAGAGGTATAATGCCCATGGGTTTAATACTCAGTACTGCAAAAATAAAGTAAATGAAAAGTTAGGCTCAGAAATGCATTGGTCCTGGGTTTAATCTCCAGCACTATAAAAGATATCATTGGAACTCTTCTAGAAATACATATATGTTTTTAACTTATTTTCACAATTAATATGTTGATAATTATTTCAGTTGTTTAATCTCAGTTTAACCTTCAATACTGATTTGCAATTCCCTATGCATCCTTATATCAATACCCCTCAGCAGCTGTTGAAAATTATTATTTTTATTTTTTGGTTTCTCAATCCCCAAAGGAGAAAATCAAAGAGAAGACAAAGAATAACTCTTAAGAATATAATTCATGAAAAATTCCATGAAACAAAATTGAAAATTTCATATTGAGAGAGGAAATTAGCCTAGCCAAACCAACGAATCCAGAAACATATTTTTGTAAAATTTTTTAAGGGGGAAAATCAGTAAAGGACTAAAGTAGTCAACTTATAAAAGAGAGAAAACCAAATTATCATCAGACTTTAGCAAACTTTTGTGACAACTGAAAATGGTTTAGCATATACATTATATTCTAGGAAAGAAAATATAATCTAAAGATTTTATACCTAGTTTGATTTGGGGCACCGACAACTTTATCAACATGTGAGAACTCAGGAAATATGGTTTCCCCAAGTTCTTTTTTTTATTTTAGAGACTGGCCTTCTAAAAACCAAAACATCCCATCCAGAGATAGATTGTCAACCTAAAAACTGATGTATTGATCATTAATGGCCACTAACATCACAGCAAAAAGAGGTAGTTGAACATTTTGAACCTTCAAATAGAGCACAATACCATTAATGAAGCCAAAAGGGAAAAAAATCAGCAGAAACATGATCTAGACTGTCGAACCAAGTACCAATTTACAGCCAGTGCAGTACACAACAACATATTAAATGACAACATGAGATGTCTTCAAACAAAATCAAGAGTGTGGGAAAGTTTTAAAGGACAAAAGGTATCATTTTAACACATAAATTACAGGGAGAAAAGAATCTATAGATAAAGTAGACTTATGAAGGGGTGAAGCATAATTAAATTATTGAGTAGAGATTAACATTTGTGTGATAAAATTATAGGGAAAATAAAGAAGTAATTACTACAAAGGTCAGGACTGTGATTATTTTTGAAGGGAGGGAAAGGGCTTTCATTGTGATAGTGAATGGTAAAATTCTATTTGTTAAATTAGTTGTGCTTGGAAGGGTGTTAGCTTTGTTTTATATAATTTCCTATAACATTTGATTTTAACATAAAAAGTGCCTTTAAAAATGCTCTATATTATTTCACATTAGTTCACTTTTAATGTTAGAGCTAGCAATATACTGATATTCAGTGCAAATATACATATATATATATATATATATATATATATATATATTAAATTACATGAGCAGAGCTGTGTGGGTACAGAATTATCTATATGCTTAGGATAAAAAGTTCAACTTAGAGAATATTCAGAATACTATAGAAAATAAGAGGGAGGGAGAAAGGAAAGAAAGAAAGAAAGAAAGAAAGAAAGAAAGAGAGAAAGAGAAGAATATAAGGGAGGGAAGAATGTCAAAAAGGAGAGACAGAGTATAAAACACATTACATTATTTATTGTTTACTTGAAATCTCATCATTGTTTTTATTTCTATCATAAGTTTAGTTTCCTCCTGCTTTTCAGGAACAACATAAAACTATTTAAGGAAACACAGTTGAGCATGGTGGCACACACTTGTAATCTTAGTATTTTATAGGGTATGAAAGGAGGATTGCAGACTTGTGGCCAGTTTCAGCAAATGAGCAAGATCCTCCAAAACTAGTGAGACTCTTTTCAAAGTAAAAGATAAAAAGGACTGAAGGTGTGGCTCAGATGGAGAAAGCCCCTAGGTTCAATCCTCAGTCCCCAGTAAAAGAGGAAGGAGGAGGAGGAGGAAGGGGGGAGTAGAAAACAGTATGCATAAAACAGCCAAACACAGCTAACACTATTGCCTATAGACCAAATCCATCAAAAGCCCTATGTAAAAACTCCTAATATCTTCCTAAAGTTTGTTTCCATCTTTATAGCTGCCCTTCTACAACCAGTTATCACCATGCCTATAGGAGATCAAAGTCAACAAAATCAAAAACTCTGTCTAGAAATTTCATCTTATTAACCTTTAAGTTTGTGAAATTAGAGCTATACTTTGAAGTTTAATCATGGAAAGAGAATTGACACTGAAGGAAGATTTAGGCTAGTCCTATCTACAGCTTTAATCAAATCACTTAAAACTTTAAGCCTGTCCCTTCAGAGGAGAGTGATATCAACATTTTCTTCAAGCTCTGTATCTCTAAGTCTTTAGCAAATTGATTTTGAGCAACATTCTCTTTCTATGGAGTTAGAAGATAAAGCTTAAATACTGTATACAAGGAGTCCACTGTAGTGGGAAAATGCTCTAAGAGGAACAAGGCTAAGATGTATGAGCACTTTAAGAAATACTTTATAGATTTTAGCTAAACATACAATCACTGGAATTCTAAGCAGCTGCCATTCGTGAGATTAGTTTTTCCTAAAAGTTATGAAGATACACTGAGATATTGTTCTCTGAAGAACTGGAAAATCTAATACTTTAGATAAAATGAAATGCTCAACTAGATGTGCATTTGCAAACAAACAACTATACTAAACTAGAATTTCATTTGTGATAAATTTGAGACCAGATTTTCCCATGATATTAGCAAGTCACCTCTGGAAATAAGGTTCATACTCAAAACATGATTAGCACTATAATTTCTACAAAAGCACTAAAGGTCAAAATATTTCTAGTAGGAGAAATATCTCAGGATTGAGAATGTTTACTAGTAGTTAATCGGCATGATTTGTGTTCCAAACACACACTCCTACCACCATGAGAAAAGCCTGGAGCATAGCATGCCCAAGCCCACTCTAAACTCTCTCCTTCAGTGCATTGCAACTAACATCTTACTGGCCAGTATTCCTCTGAACAATGAAGCACAATTTATAACCTCCTCTAGCTCCTCACTAAGATCATTAGAACAAATTCATCTTACTTTTTGGTGTCTTGCCCATCTGGAGAAAGGCTTCAGCTTTCAATTCAGCTTTCAATTCAACTTCCAATCCTTCTGTTGCTGCTTTTAACTAGGGATGTTTGGAGTAGAGGATTCCAGAACTCCCTGTCATTTCTCTCTCGAGCCCAGCCGTCAAATCTGCAAGATTTTCTGCTTCTATATGGCTAACTTTGCAGATGGTCATTGGCTGGCCTCTAAATGCACTCACATCCATCGATTTTGAGACTCGATCGACAGTTCCTGACTATCTGGAGTCTCTGGTACTCTCCTAGGCTGCCCATTTTGCTTCCCCTGTCTGGATTTTCTGGCTGGGAATTGCCGACTTTCCTTTCCACTATGAAAGCAGCTTTGTTCTCTATTGTATTCAGAATTTCCTACCAACTAACAGGTTTCTTATCTACTCTCCAGTGTAGTTGCAGTTTCCTGTTTGCTTTAACTGTCCACTTTCTTTTCCACTTTTAACCATGAAACCTAGTTGTTGTCATTATTCTAGAGTGCCCTGCTCACTCTGAGTCAAGACTTACACCTCCTGTGTCTATGTTCACCTCTACCCTGCTATAGTATATTCCTCATGATGGGAAATTATATATTTTTCTTCGCCAAAATTGCACTTTGTGACAAGAATCAATGCCAATCACACCCACATAATCTTTCCAAGAAACCTAAGGTTTATTGCAGCTTATCTGACCAGGTGTCTGTAATAGCATTTGTCCCTGTCTTTCTTCAGATAAGCTTTTACTTAAACAGATAACATAACACAAACAACTAGCAGAGAAACAAATATACATATAAAATTATTGGGGGATGAGAAATTTTCCCTCTATCTTTAAATTATCAGTTATTTACATTGAGCAGGCCCCACAACTAACTTGTCTAGGGCCTGATATTACTAAAATTAATTTTGGCATTGCCTTTTTTCTCCCTCCTCCTTCAGATAAACATCTGCTTCTAAGAATTAGACAATACAAACAACTAAGCTAGATACAACCATCACTTCATGTAATTTCAGAATTGATTTTTCTTCTTCTTTTTCCTTTTTCAGGTAAGGGAATACTTACATGGATCAGATCTCAAACTAATTTGTCCAAAATCCAACATCACTGGGATGCATTTTGGTGGTTTCTGCCCCCCTCTTTCAAATAACCATTTTCTGCTATGGATCAGACAACTAGTACAGAAATGAACTTTGCCAGATGCAATTTTGGCAATGACTTTTTAATCCCCTCATATTTTAAATAAACATTTAATTATATTATCCAGACCCCACAGCTCTCTCTGCTAGGATCAAATATCACTGGAAATAATTTGAGTGCTCACCTGGTTTCTAAACCCTGATCTTTGGTGCTTTGTCTGTTTCTTTGCCCAGGCTCAACCAACCACAAGCTTGCTCTCTTCTTTGTTTCATTCTTGCTCTTTCCCTTTAGAACACTATTTCTCTTTTCTTCCCCTATAAGTGCTGATTCTTTGTCTTGAAATACCAAATTGCTTGACCACATGACTCCTTAGTGTTTGAGGCATATACATTTTAATCTTCAAATGGGAAATACAGAGTCCGTACTTTAAAATTCAAAGAGAAAAAAGAATCTGGGTCTGGTGACACAAGCCGGTACCTAGTACTTGGGATTCTAAGAAAGGAAGATTACAGGTTCAAGGCCAGGGCATACCAACTTAATGAGACCTGTTTCGATTTTGTTTAAAGGGCTGGTGATGTAGTTCAGTGGTAGAATACAACTGAGTTCAATCAGAATAAAAAGGAGGATAAGGAAAAGGAAAAAATGAGGAAGAGGAGGAGGAGGAGGAGGAGGAGGAGGAAGAAGAGGAGGAGGAGGAAATACAAAGAAGCTGGTCCTATAATGTGAGTTACTATCAGAAAAGAGCTGAAAATCACCAAGATTGACATAAGAGAAGAAGAAAATCCACATTATAAAAGCAACTAGTAGGCTGGTATGATGGGAGAATGCCTGTAATCTCAGTACATGGGAGATCGAGACAGAAGTATCACAGGTTCAAGGCCATCTCAGCAACTTAGGGAGATCCCCAGCAACTTAGTGAGACTTTGTTTCAAAATAATATGTAAAATGGGGCTTGGAGGTGTAGTTCAGAGGTAGAATGCCACTGGGTTCAATCCCCAATATTAATAAACTGGTCCATCATCTAATACTTTGAGACTCTTGATTACATATGATAATCAATCTCTCCCTGTCTTGATTCACTTACGCTATTATAATACAATGCATAAAACTGGATAATTAATAAGAACAGAAGTTTATTTCTCACTGTGCTAGTGACTAGAAAGTCCAAAATAAAGATACCAGCATCTTTGGTTGTCTGCTGATAGCTGTTCTATGTTTCTAATATGGTAACTTATTATTATTGCATCCTCAGATGGTTGAAGGCAGAAGACTAAAAAATATGAATGCTGTAGAAAGCCCCTTTTGAAAGGGCCTTAATCCCATTCGTGGAGGAGGAACCCCTATGATCTAATCACCTCTTGAAGTTTCCACCTGTTACCACCATCACACTGGCCATTAGGCCTCAACTTCTGAATTTTGGAAGAGAAACATTCAAACCACAGCACTCCCCATCCAGAAAGTGTCTCTAATAGACTATCCTTTTTAGCACATTACTTTTTTCTAGAAATTATTGCTCTGAGAGAATAATTTGAGGAAGATAGCTCAGTTTGGTTATCCTTCAAACAAACATATCTGACTCTCTTTTTCTCCAGTATCTGTTTTAGTACACTATCCCTGAAGACATTTCCAGAAAAGAGGAGTTCTGTTCAACTCTCCTTTAGTCAATCACATTCTGAGCCCATTTCTGATGTTTCTCTCACATTTCTGATGTTTCTCTCACATCAGTCCTCATGACCACTCCTGCCCAGGGTTTTCCTTATTCCATGGGCCAAGTGGTATGGGTACTGTCCAATTGGTCTTACCCCTTTCAGGACACACATGTGGCTGGACATGCACGTTCTAGGGAGTGGACTATGGTAATATCTCCTTGGGGATCTGCTGATAAGAGGCATGCCTGAGGCTTGAGATCTAGTGGTTCTTGTTCTGGTATCCTGCATGTCAAGTAATCAAGCTAGTGAATGGTGATGTCTAGGTTTTTTTGATTACCAGCTCATAGCTTTTGCCATCCATCACTGTGTCGATATAAGACATTATTTGGAAATATTTTCAATATGTATCAGTTTTCAGTTGGTGTGTATGAACAATTTGGTATATCTTATAATTACTCTGAGCATTTTTACTTGTTCAGACAGTTTGTTTAGTCATCGGAGTCTCTGTAGGTCCATCTGTCATGTGTACTCATATTTAAGGAGAACTCTGCTCCTTATAACATTCTAGAACTAAATCAATCTGTTATCCTCCTGAGGAAAGAGATAATGGAAAGCCTGATCTGATAGTACACCATGCACAGCATTGATCTAATAGTACACAGTGCACAGCATTGATCACATAGGCACCTAATAAAGTCTAGCTGGCTGAGGTATGAAAATCCCATATACATACCTCCAAATATCTAGTCTAGAACTACTTTCTAGAAACCAAAAGTCATGAATTCCCCAAGATAGCCTCAATTTCAAAATCCCTGGCTCTAAGTTCTTAGAATACATGCCCTACTTTTTGGTTGAAAAAAAGTCATTGCTGCTTATACTAAGAAGAATATTATTTTACTGAAAGATCAAGCAAATCATCATTCTTTACACATTTCATCAGGGTTCCACCTTTGGGAACTGTTATTGTGGTCTGGATGAGCTTTTGACCTACAGTGATGCACACATGAAGTCACCTTAAATGAACATAAGATGCTTGAAGTAGATTATCTAAAAACCTTTGCCAGAGCCTATATCTTTTCAGATTTTAGGGTCTTAAAAAAGAATAATAGTAATAGTTTGGAGGAAAAATTTTGTGTTGGTCTTATAGACTTTCTTCAGGTTCAGCTGTATCTAAAACTGAATAAAAGGCATCGCAAAAGAGCATTAATTCTCTATGGAATAAAGAAAGTTGCTGTGGTCTACACTGCTAGCTTTACTCAAACATAAATGTCCTAGCTGTCCATGGTGGCACACACCTTTAATTCTAGTTTTTGGGAGGCTGAAACAGGAGGATCATAGGTTAAAGGCCAGCCTCAGTAACTTATAGCAACCCTCAGCAACTTGGCGAGCTCTTGTTTCAAAATAGAAAATTAAATAGGGCTAGAGGTGTAGCTTGGATGTAGAATGTTCCTGGTTTCAATCTTCAGTACCAAAATAAGTAAATGAATAAGAATAACTTACTTGCTGAGGAGTATCCAAAATGAGGTTCAGATACTTTTCTCTTTCATCCAGAGTCAAACACGCATTGGTATATGACTACTACCATTTGTTCAATAATATTGGTATGTAGCCGGGTGTAGTGGCACACACTTGTAATCCCAGCATTAGGGAGGTAGAGACGGGAGGTTCGAGGTTTGTGGACAGCCTCAGCTACTACTTAGTCAGGGCCATCTCAACCCAGTGAGACCCTGTTTCAAACATAAAAAGGACTAAAAATAGGGCTGGGAGTGTAGGTCAGAGGTAGACTGTCCTTGGGTTCGATCCCCAGTACTGCAAATAAAGAAAGAAAGAAAAGAAATAGTGATATGTCAAGGTATCATGGAGGAGAAAATGACCACTGATAATGAGGAAGTCTTCAAAAATCAGGTAATGTTTGAGCTAGATTTTGAATAATATTAGGAGTTTAATAGGTGGTGAATTTAAGATAGTGAATTCCAGGTAAGAAAAAATAAGCTTTCATGAAGGTAGATGCCTCAAAGTGCCTTATAGTTTTGGGTAACATCAAAAATATTGGAATGAGCAGATTTGAGAAATCTAGTAATACAGCAGTTAACATTTATTGAGCATTTCACGTGCACTAGAAGGTGTAATTGCTCTAAGTATTGATGAGATCCTTTCTTTCAAATATGTTCTTTACCGCACATCTCAACTCAAACCAGACACATTTCAGAGGCTCGAAATCCGCTTGTGCCTAGTACTGCTATAATGGACAACCCAAGTTGAGTGATGGATTTTGTTACTGTCTAATATTTAGATTTTTGTTGTTGTTGTTTTGTTTTCCATTTCAACAACATCACCGTTTACATGGTTATCCAAAGTTAGATTTTGTGGACCCTGAAAACTCAGAGATTCCCTAACCAAATTGTCATGTGGTCTTTAAAGGCACTATCCCTAGCCGGGCATGGTGGCGCACGCTTGTTTTTCTTTTGTTGTTGTTGTTTTTTTTTTTTTTTTGGTGGTACTGGGGTTCCTGGAAGCCCTTCTACCTCTGGGCTACACTCCCAGACCTATTTTTATATTTTTATTTAGAAACAGGGTCTCCTAAGCCAGCGCGCTCGGCTGGCTTCGAACCTGCGCGATCCTCCTGTCTCTGCCTCCCAAGCGTGGGGATTACAAGCGTGCGCCACCACGCCCGGCCTGGCGCACGCTTGTAATCCCAGCTTTTGGGAGGCTGAAACTGGAGGATCACAGTTCGCAGATAGCCTCAGCTACTTAGTGAGGCCCTCTGCAACTCAGTGAGACCTTGTTTCAAAATAAAGAATAAAAAAATTGGGCAGGGGGTGTAGCTCGGAGGTCGAATGTCCCTGGGTTTTATCACCAGACCTGCAAATAAATAAATAAATAAATAAATAAATAAATAAATAAAGGCACTATCCCTTAGGTCAGGCTAGTTGCATTTCCTCTAAGGAGCTTTTATATAATTGGTATTGTCCAATAGACAAACTAATATGCATATTAAAGGCTCAAAAGAGACTTAAGAGCAGGAGCTATGCATGATGACTTATTCACCAGCACATTGTGGGAGCTGAAACCATGGGAATGGATCAGATGAGCAGGGAGAAGTGTGTATATACAGAAAAATGATGAGACAAGAGGGCTGTAGGGCTCAGGAAAGCACCACCTTTATGTAGAAAGAAAAGGAAATAAAATGGTAAAAATTAGGAGCATAGTCAGGGAACAGTGGTATTTCAGAAGCCAGGAAAGAAAGGAGTAGGCAACTCTCTCAGCCACTGTAAAGAAGGTCAGCTCTAGTATAATGCCATTTCATGAACAGTTAACTATGTATTTTCAGAGATAACAAAGTTTATTTATTTATTTTTTATTGTATTCATACCTCTTAATGGGGTACAAGGTGGTAGAGGCATACATTTCACAAATCACTCAATTAGCCCTTCCCCAATTCCCTCCCATTTCCTCCCTCTCCCTCCTTCTCATGTTTAGCTTAGTGATTGACTTTGATATGTTTGAGCATGTACATCATGTACATTAGAGAATTTTTCTCTTCCCCCTCCCATCACCAATGGCAGATCCTACATTCAACTGACTTTTCATTTTAGTTAAAGGCTCCCTCTTGTGTCTAGAGGAGGGATTTTCTCAATGGTTGGCATAAAAGCTTCAAAAGCAGCCTCTGCTGATCTATATTTTCCCTAATATTCTTCCACAATATTTGTTCTTGTCGATAAATGTGTACTAATTTTACAATCAAACAGTAACATCATAATAAAAAAGGATATTTTTCCAGACTTATGGCTGCTGTAGAAAGATAGTCATCATGTGAACACAAAAAAATTTCATCGAATATTTTAGACCTATCCCAAAGGGAGAGAGAGTTTATTGAGATTCAGTAAGTGCTGGGAAAGACTGACACGTTTCACAATCAGCTCAGGTGGCTCTGATTTACTCTGAAGTTTGAAAACTGTCTGTGGCCCCAGGCTCTCATGTCTCTACTGAAATAAGGAAAGAAAACAAAAACTCCTTTTGAGGATCCAGAAGATCTGTAAAGCTCACAGTATAGCCACAGAAAGTAGAAAAGCAGTCCAAAGTTTCAGAAGCAGAAGTCATAGCCTGGTTCATTATGGTAGGGGAGCATCTGAGGAATTTGAAAATGAACTCCTAGGAAGCTGGAGGCCTAGAGAATAGCATCTGAGCTCTGCCTCTAGGCTCTCTGTGTGTGTGTGTGTGTGTGTGTGTGTGTGTGTGTGTGTGTAACCTTCCTTTTCTGGTCCTCAATTGTTCCCTTGAGAGAATCCTTGTATTCCATCATCTAAAAGTCACATCTGCTTTACAAAGCAGATGATGTTTCTCTCTCATCTTACCTGCCATCAGGGTTATTATCCTCATGAGAATACACTTATGCATTGTATTAGTCAGATGTACATTACTATAACAAAATACTTGACACAGGCTAACTTTAAGAGTAAAGAGTTTTGCCAAGCATAGTAGTACATGCGAGCAATATCTTAGGAGCTACTTGAGAGTCTGAGGCTGGAAAATTGTGAGTTCAAAGCCAGTTTGGGTAACAGCAAAATCCTGTCTCAAAATAAAAATAAGCAAAGAGATTTATTTATCTCGCAGTTTTGAAGCTTCATTTTTCAAGACTGGGTGCCCCCATTGTTCAGCCTCTGGTGAGGGCAGCTCATGGCATCATATTATGGCAGAAGTTCACATAGGAACAAGGTATCACATTTCAAACCAGGAAGCAGAAAGAGTAGGATGGGCTGGGCTTATATAATACTACCTATGAAAAATGTCAAGAAGTCAAGAGAACTACTAATGCTCCCATTGACATAAAGACTCCCCTGGCCCAGGGCCCACTTCTGAAAGGTTACACTACCTCTTAATAGTGCTACCCCAGGGACCAAGCCTCACATCACATGGACCTTTGGGAAATACCCAAATCGTATTGAATCTGTAAGATGCAACCTATGCAAATCAGAAGGAACCTAGACCAACCTCTTCTCCACAATAAAGCATACACACCTGTAAAAATGAAGGCAGTTAATAGTGGTCCAGTGGTTACATTTCAATAAGGAACTAAAAGTTTTTTTAGGTGGAGGAAGTAAGGACATTTTGTTGTATGCCTTTTGTTAGGCATTGAGTTTTGTTTTGTTTTTTGAAGTACTGAGAATTGAACCCATGGACATTGTACCTCTGAGGTACACCACTAGCTCATTTTTATTTGGAAACAAGGTTTCTCTAGTTTGCTGAGAATATTGCTAAGTTGCCATGGCTGATCTCAAACATATGATCCTCTTTACCTCCTGACTCTGCCTCCCAAGTACTGAGACTATAGGTGTGCACTGCCACACCCAGCTAGGCTTGAATTTATTATTGTTCTTGATTTTTGTGGTACTTGGAATTGAACCCAGGGGCATTCTACCTCAGAGATACACCCCCAGTTCCATTTTTTTAAAATTTATTTTATTGGTGCACTGTATTCATACATCATAGTAGGATACATACTTTTGTAGACATACATGCACACTTTTCCCAGTCAGCCCCCACCCAATCCCCACCCCATTCTCTCACCTATCCCTCCCTCCCATGCTTGGCTTAGTGGTTGTCATCTAGTATTATGGCAATTTATCTAAAATTAAAAATGATAATCTCACATAACAGTTCCATTTGTCTGATACCAAGCTTTTGATGACTTCAAGATAACATTTCAATATTTCTTTTTGCTTTCTTTCTTACCAGAGAATATTTTTTCTATTTTTTAGGTAAAACTATCAAATATTTATATATTTATTTTTCAGAAAAAAATATATCCTAATATGGAATATGGACTCTAGGTACCCAAAACGATCTTGAAATAGAACATAGCTAGAAGATATATATTTTCTGATTTCAAACCATATAAAGCTACAATAATTGAAACAGTGTAGTACTATTATAAAGGCAGATATATAAACCATTGGAGTTATATAAAAGCCTAGAGCTAAATTCTTCCCTATATTGTCAAGTTATTTTTGACAAGGTTTCCACGAACATTTGGTGGTGGAAATATTAATCTTTTAACTAAATATTGTTAAAAAATAATAATTACATGGAAAAAAATAAAATTGGACCCTTACCTAATCCCATATACAAATATTAACTCAAAATAGATAATAGACCTAAATAAAAATCTTAAGACTATAAACTTTTAGGAGAAAATCTGGGTCATTATACCTCACAACATTGAAATTGGCAGTGATTTCTTGGTTATGATTTCAATGGCACAGGCAACAGAGGAGTATACAAACTCCCTAAAAAATAAAAAAAAAATATTGTATATCCAAAGACAATGTAAACAGAGTTAACAGTTACTAATAGAATGGGATAAAAATATTTCTAATTGCTATATCTGAAGGTATATTAATATTCCAACTAGAAATCCTAAAAATTAACAACAATAAAGGCAAACAATACCATTTAGAGATAGGTAAAAGACTAACATAAATAATGAATCTCCACAGATAACCAATCTTAGTTGTCTGTTGGATGGAAAATCTTGTTTCTCTGGTTCTGGAGTGTGTTACCTATTTCTTCTTTGTAGTTAATCTCTTTGAGTATTTTCTCTAGTGCTGGTTTTGAAGACATAAATTCCTTCAGTTTCTGTTTATCATGGAAGCTTCTTATTTCTCCATCTAATTTAATAGAAAGTTTTGCTGGGTAGGAAATTTTTGGCTGGAAGTTGTTTTCTTTCAGAGTTTGGAATATGTTACTCCAAGCCCTTCTGGCTCTCATAACTTGGTTTGGGAAGTCTGGAGTGATTCTAATTGGTTTGCCTCTATGTCAGTTGGCCCTTTGTTTTTGTTGCCTTTAAGATTCTCTGCTTGGCTTCCACATTGGTCATTTTGACAATTATGTGGCGTGGGGATCCTCTTCTCCAATCCTGTCTAAAGGGAGTTCTATAAGTTTCCTGTACCTGTGTATTGACCTCTTGCTCTATGTCTGGAAAATTTTCTGCTATTACTTCCTTGAAGAGATTGTTGATCCCTTTGGTTTCACTTTCTTTTCCCTCCTCTATTCCAATTATTCTTAGGTTAGCTCTCTTAAAATGGGCCCATATTTCTTCAATATCAGATTCCTGCTGTTGGATATTTTTTTCTAGATTAGAAACTATGAGTTCATTTTTGGATTGCTCATCTTCTAAGAGCGAGATTCTGTTCTCCATGTGTTCTAATCGGTTGTTTGTGCTTTGAATTGAGGCCTTTACTTCATTAATTGCATCCTTTATCTCTTTTTGGCTCTCTCTGAGTTCTTTTCGAAGCACCTCTATTATTTCTACAGTTATTTTCCTGATTTGATCTTCTAGAAATCTCTGATTTTCAGTTTTATCGGGTTCTGATGTTGTGGGGTTGTGGGCATTAATTGCTCCAGCATTATTCCTCTTTCCCATGATTTCCAATGTTTGTGCCTTCTCTGGGTTCTTCCCTTGGGTCACTATGACTTCACTTAAGGTGCTCTGGATCTCGAGTCAGTAGTATCTCAGACTCCACTCCTCCTTTACTGGGTTTTATCACAGAGTCTCCGACCCAGAGAGTCGATAGAGGCTGCTTTAGACTGTGGGGTGTACCAGGTTGCACATTCTCCTATGGTGTGATATCTCTGCCACCACCCCTCCCCCACTGGGTCAAGACCCAGGAAGTACAGTACTGGGATTTCTCCTCTGTGGCCCGCAATTTGACTCACTGTTCTTGAGTACGCAGATGTAGCTGTACTGGCCTTGCTGAATTCGGTGCTGCTGCCGCCGGTGGCAATATGGCACCGCTGCTATGCCCTCAGCTGTGGGGCTGGTGTTTTTCTTCTTGGTTTTGATTTACACTCTGAATCCCTGCAGCGTGTGCTGAGCTCGGCCACTGGGAGCTTTAGATGCTCTCTGCGCGGAGAAATCCCGCCTGGCTGTTCCGCAGTGGCTCACCTCGGCTTGCTGTAGCCGTCCTGTGAATTTGCCGGTGCCACCGGCAGTATGGCGCTGCTGCCGCGTTTGCAGCGTCCTCGGGCGTGAGGCTGGTGTATCTCCTCTGTGGCTCTGTTCTCAGACCGCTATCTCTCTGGAGCCTGGTGATTTTTTGTTTCACTGGTGATGGTGTTTTCTGGCTATGAAAGGCGCTGATTTTGTGGTAATGGAGATTTGTTGTTAGCTGGGCTCTTAAGCCCCGCTTTTCTCGGTCGCCATCTTCCCGGAAGTTCTCCCCCAGTTCCATTTTTGTATTCTTTTTTTTCAATTTCTTTAATGGTGATTTTATTTTTTATTTTTTTATTTTTTATTTTTTATTTTATTATTTTTCTTTTTTTTTGGTGCACTGTATTCATACATTATATGGGATAAAAAAAAAAAAAAAAAAAAACTTTTGTAGACATACATGCACACATTGCCCAATTAACCCCTACCCGATTCCCACCCCGTTCCCTCCACATGCCTCCTTCCCATGCTTGGCTTAGTAGCTGACATTTAGTATTATAGCAATTTATCCAAAATTAACAATGATAATCTCACAGAACAGTTTCATTTGTCTGATACCAAGATTTTGATGACTTTAAAGATAACATTTCAATATTTCTTTTTGCTTTCTTTCTTACCAGAGAATATTTTTTTTCTTTTTTGTAGATGAAACTATCATACATTTATTTATTTATTTTTCAGAAAAAAATCTATCCTAATATGGAATATGGACTCTAGATACCCAAAATGATCTCGATAAAGAACAAAGCTAGAAGATGTATATTTTCTGATTTCAAACCATATAAAGCTACAATAATTGAAACAGTGTAGTACTATTATAAAGGCAGATATATAAACCATTGCAGTTAAATAAAAGCCTAGAGTTAAATTCTTCCATATATTGTCAAGTTATTTTTGACAAGGTTTCCACAAACATTTGGTGGAGGAAATAATAATCTTTTGACTATTGTTGAAAAATAATAATTACATGAAAAAGAATAAAACTGGACCCTTACCTAACACCATATACAAATATTAACTCAAAATAGATAAAAGACCTAAATATAAATCTTAAGACTATAAACTTTTAGGAGAAAATCTGGGTCATTAAACCTCACAACATTGAAATTGGCAGTGATTTCTTGGATAGGATTTCAATGGCACAGGCAACAGAAGGGTAAACAAACTCCCTAAAAAATAAAAAAAATTGTATATCCAAAGACAATGTAAACAGAGTTAAAAGTTACTGATAGAATGGGATAAAATATTTCCAAATGCTATATCTGAAGATATATTAATATTCCAACTAGAAATCCTAAAAATTAGCAACAATCAAAGCAAACAATACAATTTAGAGATATGTAAAGACTAACATAAATAATGAATCTCCACAGATAACTAGTCTTAGTTGTCTGTTGGATGGAAAATATTGTTTCTCTGGTTCTGGTGTGTGTTACCTAATTCTTCTTTGTAGTTAATCTCTTTGAGTATTTTCTCTAGAGCTGGTTTTGAAGACATAAATTCCTTCAGTTTCTGTTTGTTATTCTTTATTTTGAAACAGCATTTCACTAAGTTGCAAAGGGTCTCACTAAATAGCTGAGGCTAGTTGCAAACCTGTGATCCTCCTGTCTCAGCCTCCCAAGTAACGGAATTAAGCTTGGATATTTCTTTTTGCAGTACTGGCGTTGGAATCTAGGGTCATTCTACCTCCAAGCTACACCTGCAGCCCTATTTTTTATTCTTTATTTTGAAAGAGTGTCTCACTGTTTTGCAAAGTACCTCACTAAGTAGCTGAGGATGTCTTCCAACCATGATGGTCCTTTCTCAGTCTCCCAAATGCTAGGATTACAAGCATGCACCACCACGCCTGGCTAGGCTTGGAATTTTTAATCACGCACACAGTGTGTGTGTACAGGCATGTATATTAATATGTGAATGTTAAGCAATAATATACTTTACCTGTCAACTAGCATTATTTTCCCTTTTAGCCAAACACATTTTGAAAAGAGTGACTATCGAGTGACATATTACTAGTGCCACTAGTAAAACTATAGAATAATAAATGCAACCCAAGAGCATTACCATCACTACAGAGGACTCAAACACAAGTTTCTCAAGTAAAGGAGTTTATTTGACATTTTAGGTCAGACATTGGTCTAGATCCTGGAATGAGAGCCTAGGGTGATATGATTTCAAAGCCTGTCCTATCTTCATCATATCATATATTTTCCTTGACACCACAGTAAGGAAAGAAAAAGCTGTCTCAAAGAAACATCACTTGCTTAATGAATTCCTGAGTGGAGAAACTGGGAAAGCCACATGAAGCAGGCATGGAGCCTGGAGACAATTGATTCAGGAATTTTCTTTATTTTCCTTTTCACTTCCCCTATTTTCTTTTCTTACTCTTTCATTTTTTACCTTTCTTTCTCGTTTTGCTTTTGCCAATGAGTATAAAGAACAATTTCTCCTATCTTCATCTCCTAATAACAGAGGTCAATAGAGTGAAAATGGCTACAGTCCTTGGTGCCCTTGGTGCCGATGCAGGCTCATGTGTTGGGTGTGGTGTCCTATAGAGTGGGAAGGGGATAGAAATAGATCACCTGATCTCATCAGCTAAGCTCTCATCTTGGATGTTAGTAAATCTGTGGATGAACAAAGAATGGCAGTTTTGTAGGAGTAGGTGGTGAGGGGTAGGATACTGTAACATTAAATTTGTTTTAACTCTACCAATGGAGTACTTACAAAGAAAGGTATATTTAAAAAAAAAAAGATCTCTATCCTCTACTCGTGAAAAAAGCAAGGTCACATTTGGATTGGACTTCTACCACTAGTCATTGGAAATAAAATGGTTTCATGGATTTAGGATGCATGGAGATATTAAATATTATAAAGTACAAAGCTCACACACAAAAAACAATGCATGTCAGCATCAAAGCAAAGCCTCTACTCCCTTTATCTGTCTTCTTCTATTTTCTCCTCCTTCCCTTCCTCTACCTCCTTTTTCTTCTCTTCTCTTCTCTTCCCCCCTCTCTTTCTCTCTTTCTCCTTTCCCTGTCATAATACAACCAGAGTCTCTAGCAGAGATTTATTACAATGACTTTGAAAGAAAGCAGAGTGGTCTTGTTCTTCCCTGTTAACCTTGTGCACAGATCACAATTCAGCAGTCACCAGGGAGTTCTCTAACTTCCATTCTCCCTTAGGAGGGAAAGGATGTAAGCAGCTAGTCAGGCCTGCCTGCTGAATGAAGGCCAAGTGAGGGGGTATGACTCAGTGCTACTCCTGTGCTGTCAAATGGAGTTTGTCTTGAGAGCCAAACCCACTAAAATGAGGTCTGGAATCTATCAATGTAGAAATCTGATGCATGTATGTTTTTACCCATAGTCGTCCATCACCAGGTATTTTTGCATTTTAGTCCATGTTGTAGAGACACAGACAAGCTGCTGTATATCAACTGTGATCAGTTTTTAAAGTGCTGTAATAATCTAAAGAGAAACAGCCCTGGAATCTACAAACCAGTATTTCCCCCCTTTTTTAATTTACCCTTTGGTGCCAAAGAATTAAAACAAAACCTTGAAAGGCAAGACAAATTGAGTGATTGCTATTTTAGAAAGCTTTAACTTACTTGCATATGTGACTGTGGCTACAGGATAGGATATGCACATTTATGCATTAACAATAATTTCAGGAAATACTGCTTGAATTTTGTTACCGACCTACTATGAGCTAGTCACTATGCTTGGTTCTTTATAGATGATAAAATAAAAAGGAAAAAGGAAACGTTTTTCTGGATATTCTGGGCTGAAAGTCTGTGCCCCTTTAAAATCATATCCTGACGCCCCAATCCCCAATGTGATGGCATTTGGAGAAGGGCCATTACAGAAACAATTAGATTTATGTGAGGTCATGAGGTCATGAGGTTGGAGTTCTTATGATGGGATTAGTGTCCTTATTAGAAGAAACATGACAGCCACGATCTCTTTTCTTTTTTTTTTTTTACCACATGAGGATATACTGAAAATATGCCAGTCTCCCATCAGAACAAAAGCCCTCATCAAGAACAGTAATCAGCCAACACCTTGATCTTAGACTCTCCAGCATGCAGAACTGTGAGAATAAAATATTCATTGTTTGAGACACCCAGTCTATGGTACGTATTATAAGCATCTCAAACTGACACTGGACAAAAAAGGGACATAATACATTGAAAATATTTTAGGTAAGTGGGAGGAATAAAGTAAACAATTCTCTGCATAAAGAGGCTTTCAGCTAAGAAACTCAAATCTTTAATAGGAATATCATGATAAAGCAATTCTCAACTACTCAGAAAAAGGTACTATATTGAAAGTCCTAAAATTGCTGTTCTAAAATTTATTCATAGAGTTTGAGCATCCTTAATTGGAAAACCTGAAATCTAAAGTACTCCACAATCTGGAACATTTGCAGTGCTGACATCACGCTACTAGTGGAATGGTGCTACATTGTGCACCTGACCTCTGACAAAAGTCCCTGACTTGATCTCTGACAGATCACAGTTGAACTGCAGGGACTCTAGAAAATATTGAATGAAATTACCTTCAGGCTATGTAAATAAGGTAGATATGAAACATAAATGAATCTAGTGTTGAGACTTGTCTCTCATCCTCAAGATTCTCATAATGTGTATGTAAATATTACAAATTATAAAAATGTCAGAAATACTGCTGATACCAAGGTGTTTCTGATGAGAAATATTCAATTATATAGGTCAAAATTGTTTTATAAAGTTAAGAGGAAAGATAGGAATTGCTATGTTGGTAGTTTCTTGTTCAGTCTCACAATTTCTAAAAGATGTAGTCCAGGGCAATCACCAACCTTTCCTGGACTTTCCTTTTCTATTGTTCCTGAATGCTGACAATCCTCTGAGTTTTTGTTGGGCCTACCTCTATTCTCACTAAATACCTTCTCTCTGGGTGTTCTCATAACCCCTGAGGATTTTTACTGCCATCTATGTAGTGATGCTTTCCAAATCTAAATCTCCCATATGATGTCTTTCTGAAGCTCTAGACTTATATATCAAAAAATTTCCAAAAAACATCTCTATGTGGATGTCCCATACCCATATATAACTCAAGATGCTCAAACTACACTCATCATTTTTCCTCTTGAATCTGTTCTTCATTCTGTATCTTGGTTGGTGAAACTCGGACTCATTCATCTTTGAGGTAAAAAATTTGGGAATCTCTCTGAACTCATTTTTTTCAACTTCCATGTCAAATAAGTTCCAAGTTACCAAGTTACCCATCACTTCTATTCTCCAATCACATCCCTACTCTCTCTTCCCTAACTTGCCTTATTCTAGCATCCATGATCTCCTACCAGGTTTCTCTGCTTTTGGTCTTGCCTCTTCTTATCCCTACCCCTCCAGTCTTATCTTCATGCTGCTACCAATCTAACAATTATATCTCTGCATCTATAGGCCACTTATTCAATGATTTCAATAGACTGAATAAAGTAAGTCGAAACTGCTTGGCATGACATCCAGAGGCGCTCTAAACTTGGTCTCTACAATTCTCTGGAGCCCCATTCATCTTCTACCACTCTACTGCCCCTTACTCTTGCTACACTTTCTGCTCCAGTAATATTGAAATATGTGTAATGCATTCCATGTTTCATGCTGTTGCATAACTCTGAGCCTTTGCTCATGGGATTCCTACTACTGGAAGTATAACCTTAGTGCAATTTATTTGTCTTGAAAATTCTTCTTTACCTGTCAAAACTTAGTTCCAGGGCTCCCTCTTATGAATAGCCTTTCCTGACCCACTCTCTCAGAATACTGTTCATTCTCTGTGCTCCTCCAGCACCCTGTGCATGTCTCATCCACAAAGTATACCACATTGTAACACGTTTATAACACATATTGTGTTATAAACCATTGGTTAGCCTTTAACGTGGGGGGTCTGCTGCATTGTACTGTGAGCTCTTCAGGGAAAGGTTAGAGAATGCATTACAACCTCTAAGCAGGGACACAATATATTCAATTAATTTCTTTTGGGGGTGGGGCTCTGGGTATTGAACTCAGAGACATTCTACCTTCAAGTTATATCCCCAATTTTTTTTTCTTATTTTTGTAAATTGTGAAACCGGGTCACACTAAGTTATTGAGGGTCTCACTAAGTTTTTGAGAATGGCCTTAAACTTGTTAACTTCTTGTCTCAGCCTCCCAAGTATTTGAATTATAGGCACATGGCACCATGCCAAGATCACTTAATTTCTAATGAAGGAATAGCAGTGCATTACTTTTCAACTATTCAACTAAATATAGTTAGTATAGACCCTCATTAGCATTTATCTGAACTCTGTCCCCATATACAACTTGAACCTAGAGAGCTTTAATGATCCTCTAGAGGGTAAAGATCAAACTCTTTGGTGTGTCATACACAAGCTAGTCACAGCTAACCTTCAGATCTAGTTCCTACCAATACTCATCCTCTTCTTGGGCTATGCTGAACTATCATACACTTGTTTTTGCATAGTCCCCACCTCCTTTGATGATTCTTTATTTTAATTTTAAGGTCCACTTTAAATGTGCCCTCCTCTGTGGTACCTTCCCCAAGTTTCCCCAGGCTGAGTTACACATATATATGTTTGTATGCTTATCTCACCTGTATGTTATAACATTTTTTTTGGTGGGGGGGTTACTAGGGCTTGAACTCAGAGGCATTCTACCTCCAAGCTATATTTCCAGCCTGATTTCTTATTTGGTAATATGGTCTCCCTAGGTTGCTGAGAGTCTCACTAAGTTTCTAAAGCTGGCTTTGAACCTGCAATTTTACTGTCTCCACCTCCCAAGACCTGGATTATAAGCATATGCCACTATACCCAGCTTGTTATATAATTTTTACACTCAATTATAATCATCTACTTTTCTTAGACTCATTTGGAAAACAGAGGGTGAAAATATCTACCTTTTAGGGTAGTTGTTAGGAGGAAACAACACGCATAAATCATGTAGCACCAAGCCTGGTACATAGTTAGCACCTTATAAATAGTAGCTAAAATTAGTTGACTTTTTAATATATAATATGTGCCATGGACTTTACATTATAAACTTCATTTTATTGTCCTCACATGATAGGTACAACTATTGCCTCCATGTTCTATGACTTTTGTACTGAGGATTGAACTCAGGGGCTTTTTACCCCCGAGCTATATCCCTAGTCTTTCGTTTTGTAATTTTTAATTTTGAAATAGGGTCTTTCTATGTTGCTGAGACTGTCCTAGAATCTGTGATTCTCCTATATCAGCCTTTCAAGTATTGGGATTAAGGGCATGTGCCACCATGACAAGATGCTTTTGTGTTCTAAATGAGGGCACAATGTTTTCGGAGGCTGAACTGACTTGACCAATGTTGCACAGTTGGTTAATGGAAGTTCTGACTGAATCCATATGGCATGATGCCAAGACCTTGCTCCTAAAGTCTGTGTATGCTGTTCTCATCCCCAATAAGTGCAAATTCCTCTAGGACCTGGACTATTCTCACTCTCATTCAAAAAGTAGACTCACAGTCTCTGGCTCTCTCAGGTTGGCTCTCAACAGGAGATAGTGATATGGATTTCCAGCCTGTAATGCTGCTGAGACACCCAGCACTTTACCTGTCCTCCTTCAGTTGTGCCTTTCCCTAAAACAATGGCTCTTATGTTTCTGAGCTTGCCTCCTGCTGCCACTTACCCCTTCCTTCTACCTCAATGACGTTAATGCATTCCAGATCCACCTAAGATGTCCAAGTAAACTTCTAGTGAACAAAAACTGACTCTCACTGCATAAGGATCTCAATCAATGTTCATTCATTGTTTTGAGTATCATTTTATAAGATTACAAAGAGAACTGCAAATGCACCACATGTGTCGCTATTCGATTATATCCATCAGGCCACAGTCTAAGACCTACATATGCTAGCTAAACTTGACAAAAAATCCCAGTCCATTCCAAGCATGTTCAATACTAATAATGTCTTACAATCTTGAAAAAAGATTAGTATATAAAGTTGATGACCAGCAATAGTTCCAGAGTTTTGATACTGTAGTAAATCCAGGATACTAATGGAGAATGACTTAGTAGTCACAAGGTATTTATTTCAGGCTCCTCTGCAGATATCAAAAAGTGTGAATGTACAAACCCTTTTATATGGAACAGTGCATTTTTGCATATAGCCTGTGCATATCTTTCTGTAGACTTTAATCTCTAGATTATTTATAATATATAATATGATGCAAATATCATGTAAATAGTTTTATATTGCATTTTGAGGAAATAAGTATTAAAATTATATGTTCTGTACAGGTATAACTATTTTGGGCCCAACTATATAATACACAAAGAGTGGTGAAGAGGCCAATGCTCAGATAGTTATTGGTCAAGAGAGGTAGGATGGGGGTGAAATGTCAGGAGGCTACAGCAGAATGTGCTTGCACATCATTACATTCCTGTAGGTGCAGTGTAGTGTTCATGGTGCACAATAAATTCAGGCATGTCTTTTTGAAACTTTTCTGGAGTTAAAAAAATATTTTCAAGCCACAATTGGTTGAATCTATGGGATTTTGAGTCAATAACCCACATTCCCTCCATATATCCTTTACTAGTTGTATGAAGACATTTGGTGGGACTGGTAACAAATGAGGAATTTGTCTTGAAGGTGTGTTTGTAGAGCAAACATGCTGTTTGTAAGCTTTTTTAAGGTGACTTGATGAATTTGGCTTTCCTGAGCCAATTGGCTCTACCTCTAAAAATTGCTCAAGGTCACATAGTGAGCCTTGGATAAAAGATGATTTAGAAGTTTTCATTTCTTGGCTTCAATCTCCAGGTTACAGAAAATTTAGTTCCACCCTCCTTCCAGATACCTACTAATTTGGGTGAAAATGAAACCCCTTAGCTGGTGAGAAATCCCAATTAGAAAGATAAGAGAGTGAAGCTAGGGAAGGAAAGAGTGGGGGTCAAATGGGACTGGAGCCAGAAAAAAGGAAATCACTCCCAGTCAAGGCAAGGTTTGCAGTTTTCACTAAGAAACCAGAAAGCTCAAAACAGGAAGAAAAGAGGTGAGGTACAATCCAAAAAGCAATCAGCTCACTGACATTTTATTTATTTTTACCTGGGGGAAAGGGGCATGAGGAGGAGGTCTCAGCTCCCAAGCTGACCCAGCAGCTGCAGCTGCTCTAAAGGAAGTGAGTGTTTGGGGTGGGGGAGAACAGGGAGTGAGGATGGGAGGGGGTGCTGGCCTGCTCCTTGCCCTCCTTAGAGGCCCTGAGATTCTGAAGGAAGAAACCTGAGACTGTGTGAAGCTCAAGAGAGAAGGTATTTCCAAGGTCAGCAGAAAAAGCAGCCAGCCACTCTCCATGGACACAAAATCTATCCCAGCCCTGACCTGGAAGCATAGAGTAGGCTTCTCCTCCCTCCTTCAATACCTTTCAACTTCCCTAGTGCCTTGACAGGTTTCAGTGCAGATAAAGGCAATGGAATTTCAAAGGAAGGGACTTGGAGGAAAGGAGAAGCAGCAAAAATAGAAATGACCCAGCTATACTGCTCCTCAGTATTTTTCCAAAAACAACAAAGAATACAATATTGATACATGCATGTCCATGTGTATAGCAGCAGAATTCACAATAGCCAAATTATAAAACTAGCCCAAGTGTTCATCAACAGTTGAATAGAAAATGAAACTATATATATATGGAACTATATATATATATATATATATAGTTTCTTCAGAGAGAAAAACACAATGAATATGTACATGTATGTTTATATCACTTTGACCTCACTACGATTATATATATATATATATATATATATATATATATATCTCACAAACTGGAATTTTACTCAGCCACAAGGAAGAACAAAATCATGTCATTTGCAGGAAAATTGATAGAATTAGAGTACATGTTAAGTGACATCAGCCAGTTTTTAAAAAAAAAGCAGAGGTAATATTTTTTCTCATATGTAGAATGTAGAGAAAAATAAGGTACAAAATAAAGCAGATCAATGATTAAAGAGACCAGGATAATTGTGTAAAGGGATTGGGGGAGGGAGATGTGGATAAAAAAAAGAAAACTGATGAAGAAAATAGTTCAAATGTCATGTCGATATATGAAGTTACCACTACTAGTTTCTTCAGAGAGAAACACAATGAATATGTACATATATGTTTATATCACATTGACCTCACTATGATATATAATTACAATGCAACAATAAAAATATTTTAATAATGTATACATATTGTGTATTATATATAATTTACTAGATAACTAAATACAATTATATTAAATTGGCTGTAATTATGTACTATATCATTATGCACACAATTTATATGAAACTATTGGTTTCTAAAAATTTTTTTTTGCTGCATTGTAGTCATGCATCTTAATGGAGTACAAGATGGCATGGGCATTCATCTGGCTCATTAGCTAGAGTTCTAACCTGGTGCTCTCATTTCCAAGTCTTTCTATGAATAGCTACTAAGTAGAGTCTAATACTGTATTAAAAAATTCTTCAAAGAAAAAATCTTAAAGTGCATGAAAATATTTTCAGCTGTAAAAGACTTTGAAATGTTGGAATGAGCAACCAAAAAGGGGACTTGAACCTAAAATATCCTGATCTGATCAAGAAACTTCTTGTGCTAAAAGGCAGAGAAATGGACAAAATGGCCTTTTTTTCAGTACTGGGAATGGAACCCTGGAATATTCTACCTCTGAGCTACACCTTCAGCCCTATTTTTTTATTCTTTATTTTGAAAGAGGGTTTCACTGAGTTGCAAATGGTCTCACTGAGTAGCTGAGGCTGTCCACGAACCACTATCCTCCTGTCTCAGCCTCCCAAATTCTGGGATTACAAGCGTGCAACACCACACGTGGCTGCCTTTTATTTTTTTGTTGTTGTTGTTCTTGTTGTTGTTGTTGTTGTTTGCTATTAGTAATTGAAACTAGAAGCCTTCTATCTACAAGCTTTATTTTTGTTGTTGTTCTTCTTGTTTGGTATTGGTAATTGAAACTAGAAGCCTTCTATCTACAAGCTATAACCTCCAGCCCAATTTTTTATTTCTTTAATTGGTAACAGGGGCTCACTAAGTTTCTGAAAGCCTTGCTAAGTTGCTGAGACTGGTTTTGAACCGGTGATCCTCCTATCTCAGCCTCCCAAGTACTGGTATTACAACCGTGTGCCACCACACCCAGCATAAGATGGCCTTTTAAACTTTCTTTCAGCACATTTACTAAGACCAAGCTGATTCAAGAGGGAGACCTCAGAGGCTTAGACACCCTAGGCTGGCAGTATCAGCAACAACTTGCAAATGCATTTAGCCCAAATGTGTACTCTTGAAAATGAAGGAGTTTGCATATTTGATTTCTCCTTCTTTGCCTTCTTCTTCTTCCTTCTTCATCTTCTCTTCCTCCTTGTTCTCTTATCTCCTCCTCCTCCTCCTCCTTCATCTTCTCTCTCTCTCTCTCTCTCTCTCTCTCTCTCTCTCTCTCTCTCTCTCTCTCTCTTTCTCTCTCTCTGAAAATTGAAACCAAAGGTGCCTTACCACTAAAAGCTACATCCCCAATCACTATTATTTTTTTATTTTAAGCAGGGTCCTCCTAAGCTGCCTGAGCTAGCTTCAAACTTGTATCTATCCTCTTGCCTCAGCCTCCAGAGTCACTGGAGGCATGTGCCACTGTGCCTGGCTGTAGTAATGCCTTTACTGCCATATTCTTTCATTATGCCTCTAAATCTTATCTCCTATCACACAAGAATGCCATCCACTATCTGCATCCAACTGTAGTCTAAGAGCACATGATGGGAGGAGCAGTGTCCTGTGTATAGTCCATTGAAAATATATCTAGAACTAAGTATGGAATGACTGAGTTTGACTTATACCCTTGTCTCTCTCAAGCAGTATGACTATAAGTCACTTGCCTATTGGTAATTAGAATAAATCATACTTGCATAGTCTGCCCCTCACATTTGTAGTCCAACAGAGTAAAGGGATGGAGAAAGGGAGGAAGAGAGACAGAGACAGAGAGACAGATTAAAATAAAATTGAATTTTCCATTACACAGGCTACACCTTGACTATGGTTTGTTACATCAAAAAATGAGAAAAATAGCCAGGCGTGATGGCGCACACTTGTAATCCCCGTTCTTGGGAGGCGGAGACAGGAGGATCGCGCAGGTTCGAAGACAGACTCTCTGGCTTAAGAGACCCTGTTTCCAGAAAAAAATAATATAATATAGGTCTGGGAGTGTAGCCCGGAGGTAGAAGGGTTTTCAGGAACCCCAGTACCAAAAAAGAAAAATAAAATACATTCTAAGAAACTAAAAGTTATAATTTAACCAAATGACATTAGTAATTTTTTTGGAGTCTATTACTTCTTCTTTTTTTGTTAAATTAATTTTTATTGGTTCATTGTAGTCATACATCTAAATGGAATAAAAAGCTTATGTAGATACATGCATTTTTTATTGGCATATTGGATTGTTTCTTGATGGTGGTACTCTATTTCAGCTTTGTCCGTACTGAGCAGGAGTGGGTCTGTTTCCCTTTCTAAATCTTGCATATATGGGTGGCTTTGAGATAATATAATAGTCACTAGAAGAGAATGTGAACAGCCAGCAAATCACACTGAAAGCAAAAATGTAACTCTCTCTCTGATTGTGGCTTAGCAAGTAAATATGAAAAGGGAGTAAGTGGGAAGTAAAAATAGATAAAGGAACAGAAAAGGCAGGAGACTGAGCAGAGACAAAGAGAGCAAGGCAGGGTGAAGGACACTGAGCTGAAGAAATCCAGCACACAGTGTTGAGCTTTAACACATCTAGCAGATGCTTGACCCTGGAGTAGACATGGGAGGAATGCACAGATTTCTAATTTCCTCTGTGAAAAAGACAAAATGAGCATTTGGCTCACGTGAAAAAAAAGCTTGCATTCTTTAGTCATCATGCATGCCTTAGTACAAACACCAAAGGGTATTTTTCTTTTGTGAACTAAATACATTCCCATTTCATATCTTCACCATTCCCAACTGGGCTACATGCCTGTAATCCTAGTACTTGGGAGGTTGAGTCAAGAGGATTGCAAGTTTGAGGCCTGTCTCAACAAGTTAGCAAGACCCTATTTCAAAAATAAAAAGAGCTAGGGGTGTAGCTCAAAGGTAGAATGCCCCTGGGTATAATCCACAGTACCAAAATAAACAAATTACCCATTCCTTAAGTTTTTGGCTTCCCCAGAAAGGAAGCCCTAGGGGAAAGGAGAAAAAATGGGGAGAGCGTGAGTTGGGTAAGAGGGAACTTCCTAGCCTCCACCATGATTTACTAACTCCGCAATAATGCTGACAAAGCATAGTGGTCATGAACACAAACACTATACTTGACCAGACCTGGCCTTCATTCCTGATTCTGTCACCAGACATGTGACCTTGAACTACTTGCTTCCTTTTTCTATGACTCACATTTCTCACTAGTAATGCAAACAGAATAATAGCTTCCATCTCGTAATGTTATTGTGAGGATTAAATGAGTTAAGGTAAATTACAGCCAGGCACAGGGCCCAACACCTAGCAAAAGACACTCAATAAATGTTAGACCTTACTGTAATAATTTGGTAGAAGAAAAAGCTACCCACTGTGCTACATTTTACTGAAATGTTGTGTATCATTCAGATTAATTGCTGGAACGAGATTAGTACATACACTACACTTTTTCAAAAGCATTTTCAAAATACTGATGGATGGAATTGGAGAATATTATGTTAAGTGAGATTAGTCAGTCCCAGAAAGTCAAGGGTGGTATGTTTTCTGTCATATGTGGAAGCTAAAAAGGAAATAGGAAACGTACGGTACTTTAAATAATGTAGAGAGAGAAATTTGTAGAGTAGTTGAAGAGAGTTAGGGGAGAGAGTTAGGGAGGGGAAGAGGGACAACGAGGGAAGGAAGCAGTTAAGATAATGCTATGTTCATATACAAAGGTATCACAACAAATTTCATTAACCAGTACAAAGAGGGAGGAAGGGGAGCAGGGTGGGATTTGGAGAGAAAGTACACCAAGAGCTATGTGCATGTATGTTTGTATCACATTGAAGTAAAATTGCAATGCACTAAGTAAATAATTTTTAAATACTGAAAAGAATTTTCTTTCATTCATGTCACTCTTGCCTTAGTGCCCTCTGAATCTCTCTCACGCTCTATCCCTCTCCCCTCACCCCTCCTCCCCCACCACTACCAAAAGATAAAACGATGCAATGTACCAAATAGATAAAAAAAAGATGCAGCAGTACCCAGGCCCCCGCTCCACTTGAGGTGGGGTCGAGTTGTCCAAAGCAGATGACAATGTTGCTTTTGTTTCTCAGATACTACAATCCCCCACAAATCCTGAAGTGGACATTCCAGCGCCTCTTCAGTCCACTCCTAGCTACTTCAGCTCACACTCTCTGGACTCCAACAGAGGCACCTTTAAGGCCTCTCTCACAATTCTGACAACTGTATCCTGGCTCCTATAGAAACTCTTTCCCTCTTCTCAATGTATGTGATGTTGAGAAAACTGTAGGATGAATAGAGAAGGCATAAGCATAATAGTAATGGGACTTTAGATATGCAAATGTATGTCCTGAGCATGGATGAGCTGAACAAAGTGGATGTGAAGGGCAGGAGTGTACAAGTGCCATTGGCGTCCCAGATGTGCAATGCTCGGAAGAGGGGACCTAAAAACAATGAAAGGAAACACAAGGGTTATTTAGAAAAGAAGGACATTGAAAATGCAATGAAAGGTGTGTAAACGGAGGGGCAACATGAGAAAGTAATAGAGCGAAGTCTAAGTGCCAACAAGGAGCATGGATTAAGAATTCTTGAAAGCTGGAAAGTGTGAGAGGAGGAGGGTGAGTTGAAAATTTCTGGGGGCTGGGGGCTAGGAGCTGAGGATGGGGGCTCTGTACTCAAAGAGCTTTAGGAGGGCAGATTGAGAGCCTTGTCTGCTAATTCTGCCAGGTAGACTCAGAACAGTTTCGAGGTGGGACCAGAGGGCCCTACCTAGGACTTAGGCCAAAAAGATCTTGCCTCCCACTGATAACTCAGTGTATACCATGTACCTGGGATTTTCCCTTCTATGTAGCCTTTGGACTTTGACTTTCTTCCCACTCTAACAATGTGTTTCAAACAGCTGGCTGGATATCACAGCAAAGAGGAGCAGAAAAGACAGAAAGGACATGGGGAGAACCTTGGTCTTGCAACTAGTTGACAACAGTGTCTATGCCCTCATAGATTTCTCTCCTCTTAACAAAGTTTTCCAAATGACCTTTCAGAGAATACTGTGTTCTGTGAACACAGAATACTGTGGCCAAGTATTTGGCCACAAAAAAGTAAATAAAATAATGAAATGAAAGTTCTTTCTCTCAGAATTTCCAAGGAAAAGCAATAAGTGAACGGGTAGAATGTGCTCTCACCAATTCTGTAGAACCCCTGGCTCCGTGCTCCTATACACCCATACTAGAATATAAAAGTTAGCATCTGACTTAGCATACGATTATGTTTGCAGATATTTTATGATTTAAATATGAATATTTCATGAGATTTCATAAAGAGCTCTATGAGTTCCAGTGCTGTGTCACTGGAACAAATTTAGAAGCTCTGGAATTAGGATTAGGATTGTTATCTTTGTTCTGCATGATGCTTTTTCTCACTTCCAGCTTTATTTTTGTTGTTGTTTTTTGTTTTGTTTTGTTTTGTTTTTCAGTACTGGAGATGGAATCCAGGGGCATTCAACCTCCGAGCTACACCCCTTGCCCTATTTTTTTATTCTTTATTTTGAAACAAGGTCTCACTGAGTTGCAAAGAGCCTCACTAAGTACCTGAGGCTGCCCGCGAACCACGATCCTCCAGTCTCAGAATCCCGAATGCTGGGATGAAAAGCGTGCGCCACCATGCCCGGCTCACTTCCAGTTTTGACACTTCCAAATAATTCTCCACACAGTAGCAAGCAAGATCACTCAACTCTGTCAACCAGATCACGCCATTTCTCAGCTTTAACCTCACTAATGGCTTCCCATTGCCCTTTTGCTCTTGACCATGACCCAAGAGCCCTGCATGTGCTGACCCCAGTCTACCTTTCTAATCTCATCTTGTTCTGTGGTCCACCTTGCTCATACCATTCCAGTACACTGGCCTCTCAGCTTCTGAAATATGCCAATCCAAATCCTTCTCAGTATACTCATTCATTCTGCTACTTCCTCTGCCTGAAAGGTTTTTATGCTAGGCAAAATTTGTGCCCCTTATTTTCTATCCCCTGGTGCCACATTACATCACATGGCAAAGGGAACTGTGCAGGTGCAATGAAAGTTGCTAATAAACTTTCTTAAATATTGAAAGGTTGTCCTAGATTATCCATGTAGGTTCAGTGTAATTGCATGAGTCCCTAAAAGCAGAGCTAGGCAGAAAAAAAATAAGTCCGAGAGATTTGAAGCATGTGAAGGTCTCCAGACACTCTTTGCTGGCTTGAAAACGGAAGAGGCCACGTGGAAAATGCAAAAAGGAAATACACTTGGAAGTAGATTCTTCTCTAGAGACTCCAGTAAGGAATGAATCCAAGCCTTCACTTTTGTTTTGGCCCTGGAGACCCTAAACAAAAAAACCTACCTCAGGCACACTCTTCCTGGACTGCTACCCTATGGAAACTGTGACATAATAAATTAGTGTTTTTTTAATTCACAGAGTTTATAGTGAATATATTATAGCAGCAATAGAGAACTTGTATACCATCCTTCCCTTTCCATCATTATCTCCTTTCCATGTTTTAGGTCTCAGCTTAAATGTCAATATTTCCCAGGGTCCTACCCTCACCATCTTGCTAAAAATAAATACCTTATCCCCCATCCTCATTATTCTTTCTGTCAGTCTCCATTGTTCCTTTCATGTCATTTATTATAATTTTAATTATTTTGCTCATTTGACTTTTTAGCTTTTGTTGTTGTTGTTCTGTCTTTCCTACCAAAGTGTGAGGAAAGAGGCCACATCTGCCTTGATCTCCATCTTAACCTCATTGCCAGCCCAGTGACTCACATATAACAGGTACTTAATAGAAATGTGTTGAATGAATGGATGGGTTTATGACTAGTACAGGACGGAGTAATATTCATACAGTATGACGCACTTGAATGTAAGCTCTGTGAGAGCACAGATTTTTCCCCTCACTGTTCATATCTCTGAGACATAGAAGAGTGAATGGCATAGATTAGGTACTCAAAAAAGATTTGTTAAAATAATTACTTAATAAGTACTGAACACCTTGCACTTTGCTTACCTCATTTTATTGAATTTTCACAATACCATCTCAAGTTGGACACTGTTATAGTTTCACCAATTTATAGATGTTGCTCACAGTGAATGAGCACGTTGTTCAAATATACCTACATACTAAGAGATAGAGCCCAAATCTAAAGCCAGGATTTTCTACACTCCCATGCCTTCCACTGCTCCATCCTGGCTCCCAAGTATTAACATTTGCCCTGGTTAGTGCTTTGGAATGGGTAAAAAATTCATCCACATTAGGACATTCACATAAAAATTGGCATAGACTTTGCCCATAATTCTCAGTTTAATTTGAAAAATGCTGCCTGCATCAAAGGACATTCACACTTTAATAGAAATTAGATGGGGGGGGATCAGATGAGCTTCAGGTGCCTTTTTTGTTCTTTTAGTTATTAAGCGAGCATTCTTAAAGGTGGGGAAAAGAGGTCAAGATTCAAAGACATTGGATGCCAATAATGAGATGATAAGTGTCAGGAAGGCCAATATTTATGAATACAGCTTTGCCTAGTAGCCCCGGGGACTGAAAAACCTGTGAATTTCCCTCCATAAGAATAGCCTAGCTGGGTGTTGTGCTGTATCCAGTATTTGGGAGGGGCTGAGACAGGAGGATTGCAGGTTCTCATACAGCCTCAGCTACTTAGTGAGGCCCTCCATCACTTAGTGAGACTGTTTCAAAATGAACAATAAAAAAATTGGGCTTAGGGTGTAACGTGGAGGTAGAATTCCTCTGGATTCAATCCCTAGTACTGAAAAGAAAAAAAGAAAAAAAAAAAAAGATTAGCCTGGGAAGCAGTTCTTCTGATGGTACTGAATCTCTTAAAATACGGGTGAAATTGCCAGAGATTTGAGAATAGCATGAAGCAAAGGGCCAGTTAATTAAAGATCCCCATGGAACTATGAACAGTGAGGTAGGATAGGCTTCCTAGCCCCCAGCTCTTCAGCTTCAGGCCTGAGAGCCCTGGCAAAAGCTCTTACCAGCTCTGGCTTGTAGGGGTTTGCCAATCCCTCTCTGAGTACTATTTCATGAAAACCAAGTATTTATGTTCCCTTTCAGTTTTCTGTAGCACTTGAAATTCCTTCCAGATAAGCAGGAGGGTGGCCAAAAGGGAGCCAAGAAAGAAGTAAGAGATAAGACCTCAAGGCTTGATTTATGTAGCTGAGTTTTGGAAAATGCTGGGAGCCCTCAGTGGCCAGGCAACAGCTGGCAGGCTTCTCCCTCCCAGCTTTCCTGCTACTGCCTCAGGACTTGCCAGGGGCCCTTCTGGTGCCCCAGTTTGGAAATGTCACTCTCCCTTTTCCTTATCTTTGGTCTCCTTCCTCACAGTTGAGTCATTAAAACAGCCACAGATTCTCAGGCTGTGCTTCTTGAGTGCAGCTGAAACTGGTTTGGGAGATAGAGCAGGCAGAGCACAAACCCACTCCATTTACATGCAAGGCTTGCTCCTTCTCCACAAAGGTAGGCTACCCTGAAGTCCTGGTTCTCCAAAAAGTCTAGACACTTTCTAGTTAATCTCCCATCTGCTTTTTTTCCAATGCCCCTTGGCTCCATAAAGCCTCCCCTAAGGTTTAATCTTCCAGTTTGCAATAGGGTAAACAGAGTGGTAGATTTCAGGTTCTGGAGCCACAATGCCTAGGTTCAGAACCAAGTCTGATAGCTAATAATGTGGCCTTTGGCCACTTATTGAACATCTCTGGGTATCTTTCTTCATCTGAGCAATGGGGATAATAACAGTAACCCTTATCTTTTCAATGCATGAGAACTCAACAACTTCATACTAAATAAAACAAGTAGAACATCACCTGAATCATAATTATAACTCAACAAAAAGTAATATTATTCCTTACATATTGTAAGAGACAGATCATCTGCTTGTTTGCTTTGATATCATTGCTATGTACCAAAAAAGCAATGTGTTCTGGTCTTAACTTGGGGCTTTACAATGCCCATGTTAATAACAGATATAACTTATTGAGCAGTTAGTATATTTCAGGTACTAACCTAAACTTTACACTTTACCTGTGTTATTTTATTTAATCCCCACTAGAAACTAGAGAGATGGATGGTTGTTTTACATTTCCTCATCAAAACACAGAGAGAAAGCTGGGCATGGTGGTACATGCTTGTAATCGTAGTACATGGGAGGCTGAGACAGTAGGATTGCAGTCCCTGGATGGCCTCAGCTGCTTAGTGAGGCCTTCCACAAATTAGTGAGACCCTGTTTCAAAAATTAAGAATAAAAATAGGGCTGATGGTGTAGATTGGAAGTAGAATGACCTTGGGTTTAATCCCCAATACCACAAAAAAAAGAACATACATTTTAAATAACTATGCAATATTGAACTTAAGTGAGCTTTTTGCAAAGGGTAATTATCATATACTAGGACAATAGTGCAATATAGAAGAGAGAGGACTCTGATTTGATTTTTTAAGGGGATATTTGAGGTTGAACTCAGAAACATTCTACAATGAAGCTACATCCCAGCCCTATTTTATTTTTGTTTTGAAACAGAATCTGGATAATTTGTGGAAGGCCCTGCTAAGTTGAATAGGCTGGCCTCCAACCTGTGGTCTTTCTGTGTCAGCCTGCCAAGTACTGGGATTACAGATTTGTGCCATCATGCCTGGCTTCTGACTTGATTTTGAACCAAACTACAATTATGATTAGCAGAGAGGAAACGAGGAAGGAGACATTCAAAATAAAGCAAACCATAGACACAGATGATGGAATGAACTTGATGTGTGTGGAGTAAAGAAAATAGATTGACATAAGTGCTCCAGTAGCCACATGATGAAGAAAGATAGGAACTCATGTCATCCTCCCCACAATGCAGAGTAAACAATGGAGCCTTGGTGCTGGACCAGCACTGGTTAGTTACTAACACCCAGAAATGGCCTTTTTTTGCTCTTCTACCATACTCTACCCACTTTAGATGATCATGTTTCTAAATAATCCCTTGTGGCTGCCTCCAAAACAGCTCAATAACCACTTGGTATACTATCAGTTTCTTCTTTTTTTCTTTTTCTTGGTGGTACTGGGGTTCCTGGAAACTCTTCTACCTCTGGGCTACACTCCCAGACAAATTTTATATTTTTATTTGGAAACAGGCTCTCTAAAGCCAGTGAGGCTGTCTCCGAACCTGCGCGATTCTCCTGTCTTAGCCTCCCAAGCACGGGGATTACAAGCGTGCGCCACCACGCCCAGCTATACTATCAGTTTCTAAAGTCACAGGCTATCGCTGCTATCGCTTTGTGTCTCTCTTTGTACACTTCACGGAGATGCGACAAAGAACATAGTTTGGGCCAAGAAAGTGGAACTTATGAGTCCATTCTCTACCTTAGCATCAAAGTGCCTTACCATGCCCATAACTTATATAATCTAAATCTCCTACTTCACTACTTTTAGGCTTTACCAAGGAGGATTATAATGATATAAGGATATTAAGGAAAATAACACTTTTGTTTGCTATAAAAGCTTGAGAATCTCTCAGCCATGTCAGACCATTGGTGAAATCCCATGTCAGCATTTGAAACCAGGAGAGAAGAGTAAGGATAATAGGATTTCTTAGAGAGAGAGAGAGAGAGAGAGAGAGAGAGAGAGAGAGAGAGAGAGAGCGCAATTTGTTCCAGGCCAGAAAGGGTTAATAGCAACAAAATATTTTATATTGGAAACAAAAAATATCAGTACAAAGAAAACCTCCTTTCTTTATTCCTTCTTTCATTCCTTTTATCCATCCTTTTTTCCTTTCTTTTTTCCTTTCACCTTCAGAAATGAAGACATTGCAAACAAGAAAAATGAACAGTTGTCTAAGTTTCCATCGCCCCTGACCACCTCTCACCTAACTTGACACTAGTAGGTTTATTGTCTTTGAGTGATAAATCACATCTTGACAGGAATGAGAGGCCAGGCAGGATATGAGAATTCTGTCTTCTCCCTTGAGCCTGAAATTCATGCCCAAATGTTGCCATGGTAACTCAGTAGTACCCAGGCTCCAATCTACACAAGTCAGCACAGAGCTTCTTTAGTGACTACCTGGTTCCATATGATTTTTAATTTTGTTTCACATTTCCTGGCTGGTAATAACATGCTTGAATCTTATTAGATCACAAGCTAGTCTTTGAAATGAACACATCATTAATAAATCCAGGGGGAGGAAGAGTAGACTAAAACTGGCCTACAGGGAAAAAGACAGTTTTATTTAGAGCTTTGTACCAGCAGACTATGTAACTTAGCAACTTGGTAACTTGTTTCACCTCTCTTGACTTTCTATGCCCTTTCTAGAAAAAGAAGGGTAGATTTGTTGGTTTTCAAAGGCTTTTATGTTCCAAAAGTGATTTGGGGCATATCTTTTTTTTTTTTTTTTTGGTGGTACTGGGGTTCCTGGAAGCCCTTCTACCTCCGGGATACACTCGCACGGGCTACACTCCCAGACCTATTTTTTAACCTTTTTATGTGGAAACAGGGTCTCTTAAGCCAGCGAGGCTGGCTCCGAACTAGCGCAATCCTCCTGTCTCAGCCTCCCAAGCACAGGGATTGCAAGCGTGCACCACCACGCCCGGCTTTGGGGCATATCTTTAACGTGCACCAAAATGTCACTGGTAAGTGTTTCTTAGTTGGGGTCCTGAGAATAAGAAAAAAAGACAATTTCATGAAAGGAAAAAAAAATTATCAAATGCTTCTTGACATATGGTGTTACACCCTTATAAATCCATTACAAATTGAAAATATTGTAGGTTGAAAATCTGCTTAATGATCCTAACTCAATGCGCATCACACCTTACAAAGCAGTTCAGTGTAGAGCATTGGTTGTTTTCTCTTCTGGTTACCTGGCTGAAAATACAATATTGTAACATTTATCACTAACCGAGAAAAAGACCATAATTCAAAATTCTAAGTAGAGCCTCCATGGAATGTGTATCACTTTAATAACTGGGTGAAGTAAAAAAAATCATTAAGCTGCTAGGCATAATGGAATATGCCTGTAACCCCAGTTATTAGAAGGATGAGACAGAAGGACCACAGGTTAGAGATCATCCTCAGCAATATAGCAAGGCCTTTGGCAACTTAGTGAGATCCTGTTTCAAAATAAAAAATAAAATAGAGCTGGGGGTGTAGCTCGGAGGTAGAATGCCTCTGGGTTCAATCCCCAGTACCACAAAAATAAAAATATCATTAAGCTGAGACATCATGAATCTGGGGCTATCTGTAAATGGGTTGGAGATGGGTCAAAGGCAGAGACTTCATATCTTTCACACCTAGTTTAGTGATAGCTGTATACCATGAGGAAACACTTGGAGTCAACTGTCAGTGGGAAATAAAACCGTCTTTCATTCTTCTGTTCTTTGTACCTACTATTTAGTTGGTATCTCTCTCCTTAGTCAGTTCCCCAAATTTCCGGATTTCACTAGCTTATGCTCGCTTTTTAGCCTTTATGTGAACCTTTTTCCATATGAACATTCTATCATCTCTACCAACTAAAACCCACATATGTGTAAAGTGTAGCTCAATTCACTTCACCCTATGAAGGCTCTCTGAACCTATCTCACACTCCAGGAACCCTTTACACTGTGTCCCTTTGGATGTGCACCTTCTGATCCTAATTGTAGACCACTCAACCAATTTAGTTACTTTTATTTTTATTGTTTTAAGTGCACTTTCTTTTTAAAATTTAATTACTTTCATATTGATCTTAAATATGGAGAACTACAAGAAAGAAAACAGAAATGGGCTGTAACCTTTCTCCTCTAACTGTTAAAATTTTATATAAAAGTAATATATGCATTGTTGGCCAAAGAATGCACAATTTTAGATAGAAATAATAAGATTGAGAGATCTTCTGTACAACATGGTGACTATAGTTACCAACAATGTATGGTATTCTTGAAAATTGCAGAGTATGTTTTAAGTATGCTCACAACAAAAAAGTGGTATGTGAATTAATGCATGTCGATAACCTCAATTTAACTATTCTACAATGGACATACATTTCAAAATATCATCATGTTTTATATCATAAATATATACAATTTTATCTGCCAATTTAAAATTTTATTTTTTTTTAATTTTTTGCAGCACTGTGGATGGAACCCAGGAACATATTACTTCTGAGGTACACCCCCAGCCCTAATTTTTTATTCTTTATTTTGAAACAGGGTCTTACTGAGTTCCAAAGGTCTTCCTTCACTAAGTAGCTAAGATTGGGCACAAACAGTGATCCTCCTATCTCAGCCTCCCAAATGCTGGGATTACAAGTGTGGGCCACTACACCCAGTTCTTGTGGACAGCCTCAGCTATTTAGTGAGGCCCTTTGCAACTCAGTGAGACCCTGTTACAAAATAAAGAATAAAAAATAGGGTTGGGGGTATAGCTTGGAGGTAAAATGCCCCTGGGTTCCATTCCCAGTACCGCAATAAAAAAATAAAATATAATTTAAAATAAATAATTAAATAAATTTTTAAAGAAGTAAAGAAATGAGATATATGTGTAAGGAATATTCACTTTAAGCTATGGGAAAGTAGAAAATAAAGAAAAAGCCTCTTTCTATGCACTCTAGTCCCTTTCCTTTAGGACACTATAAAATATTTAATGTAGAACTGGATGTAGTGGCTCATACCTGTAATCCCAGTACTTGGGAGTTTGAGACAGCAGGAGGATCACAGTTTTGAGTATAGCCTCAACAACTTAGTGAGACTCTCAGCAACCTAGTTAAATCCTGTTTCAAACTAAAAAAATATAGTACTAGGAGTGTAGCTCAGAGGTAGAATGCCCCTGGTGTATCTCTCTCTCTCTCTCTCTCTCTCTCTCTCTCTCTCTCTCTCTCTCTCTCTCTCTCTCTCACACACACACACACACACACACACACACACCATGTGGTATCATCCAGATAAAACGAAAATAATGTAGACTAACATAAGTATGTATATATGCATGAGGCATAATTCCTTATCCCGAACCCTAAAATCCAGATGTATATTGGAATTCAACATCTGGGGGATTTAACATGAAGATATATTGCCTATGACATTCAGCATGTAACTCTTTTAGTGAGTTTCAGGACAATAAAAATATAAATTATATATGTTAAATATTAATAAATTACATTAAAATTTTAGAACCAAAGTGTTTGAATACTGATGGGATAAATGAATATTACAAATAGATACATTAAGTTCATACAGATTTTATTGCACAGATTATTTTGTGGCAGATTTTATTTTATGTATTTTATTTTATTTATCTTTTGTGGTATAGGGAATTGAATCCAGTGGCATTCTACCTCTGAGCTACACCCCAGCCATATTTTGTTTTTATTTTGAAACAGTGTCTTGCTAGGTTGATGAGAGTGTCACTATTTCCTGAGGCTGTTCTTGAACCTATGACCTTCCTGTCTCAGCCTCATAAGTACTGGGATTACAGGCTTGCATCACAGTGCTCGGCTGAGATTTCTTTTAATCCCACTTTTAGAGCTTTTAGGATTAAGAACAGGAAAATAAGTATTGTGTTTATATTCATATTTTCTGTCTCTTTCTTATATACACACATGCACATATGAACAAAAGGACACATATAGAGGATATATGAAATGTTCTTTCCTTACTTCTCTTTCCCGTGAATAACATATACTAGATAAATATATAATAAATATATTATAAATGTAATATACTATAAGCATAATATAAATATATATTTCTTTTGGTGCCTGGGATTGAAACCAGGAGCACTTTACCCCTGATCTACACCTCAGCCCTATTTCTTTATGTTTTGTGTGCTTTTATTGATACATTATAGTCTCTTCAGTTGTTTTACTTTTTATTTTAGAATAGGGTCTCACTAAATTGCTTAGGCTGGCCTCAGGCTTGAATTATCCTCTGTCAGCCTCTCAAGTACTGATATTACAGGTATGTGCCACCAAGCCCAGCTAAAGATATTTTTTATCCATTTATACAAATCTGACTCCCTGTCATTCTAATATATGATTGTACTATTATTGCTTTGATAAGCCTCCTATTGGTGGACATTTTGGTAATTTCCAGGTGGTGTGTGTGTGTGTGTGTGTGTGTGTGTGTGTGTGTGTTTCTTCTTTTCTTCTCCCATTACAAAATTAAAATTACCATCTTTTTTCATATCTTTTAAAATATGTAAATATATTTTAGAGGTAATTGTTATCAAGTGAATTTGGCAATCTCTTATGCATTTGAGTCTTATCGTTCATAACTTTATATTATTTGTATCGATCTCAGAGCTTTGACATATAATAGGTGCTAGTAAATGCTGGGTAAGTGAATAAAAATAATGAAGAAACAGTTCAAAGGATGCTATATCCATTTATGAAGCTATCACTACCAATCTCATTAATAAGTATGTGAAGGGGTCGGTATCAGGGAAACACACCAAGTCCTGTGCATGTACTTTGACCTTCAGTATGATGTATAATTACAATGTGCCAGTATTAAAAATAATGAAGATACAGATATAATGACATATGCCTGTAATCCCAGTATTTATAAAGGCTGAGACAGGAATATTGAAGGTTTAAGACCCTCAGTAAATTAGCAAGACTGTTTCAAAATAAACAATAAAATAGGGTTGGGGTTGTAGATTGGAGGTAAAATGTCCTTGGGTTTAATCTCCAGCACACGACACACACACACACACACACACACACACACACACACACACACATTATAATAATAATATAATAAAATAATAAAGGTAATTTTTAAAATGAAGACAATAAAAATCTTCCCAAAAGTCCTCATGCAAGTCTCAGAAAGCAGACACAAATATTTAATAAATATGTAAAAATATCATCCCACTTGCCACTGTATTTCCACTTCTAGACATATTTTTCTAAAGAAATCACTTAAAATATAGATATATTTATGAATAAAAATACCAATTGGTACATTATTTAAAATAGCAAAACTTTCTAGAATTTTTAAATGGTTAAATTGCTGGTATTGGGTTGTGGGATGGGGAATAGGAATAGGGAATATACATATATAATATATAATTTGCAAAAAGCACATATGCAAAAATTCTTCATAATATGAAGGACATTTTAAGAACAAGGAAAAAAATAAGTTATTTTGCCGGGCGTGGTGGTGCACGCTTGTAATCCCCGCACTTGGGAGATAGAGACAGGAGGATTGCGCAGGTTTGAAGCCAGCCGTGCTGGTTTAAGAGACCCTATTTCCAAATAAAAAGGAGGTATAAACTAGGTCTGGGAGTGTAGCCCGGAGGTAGAAGGGTTTCCAGGAACCCCAGTACCACCAAAAAAGTTATCTTTAATACATATATATATATATATATATATATATATCAATTTTACAGAAGTGTTTTTAAGGTACTGAGTTATTAAACTGTATCAGAATATGATCAGCAGCTACCTCTAGATAGATAACAAGAAACAAGGAATGATTTTTATCTTCTTTTAACACTTTCCCATTCTATGCATATTATATTTCTATAGGAAATATATGTTATTTGTATAAGTTACAACAGTTTGTTTTTAAGTTAACTAGAGGGAAATGATTTTTATTTCCATCTCTATATACTGGTGAGGGATCATCTTTTGGTACCTGCTCATATCTTATCTCATCTAGTATCCTTATGAATTCTCTTACAAAGTCCCAAGATATATTATTATCCTTAAAATGTGTTCTGTCATGTACTTATTTTTATAAGCTTCAACCCATCATATTATGCCTTTCTATTCTTCCTCAGAAAGCCTTGTTCTCCTTTTCCTGTTACACACACACACACACACACGCACACACACACACACACACACACATACACACACACACACACCTTTATCCTTCAGAGTTTAATTCAGACCAGTCAGATTGCCTACTTGAACATTTTAACAGCAGCATTATCATTTGGGGAATTGTCCCCATAAGAGTTGTCTGGACTCCGTTTCAGGTGCTTACTCATTTGAATTCCCCAAGACCTGGGAAATTGTCATGGCATTCCATCAGAAAGAAGAGAGCAAAAGTGGTTGGATAGAGATACTGCCTGCTTTGGGCACTGCTTAGCATCAACTTTCTTTTCCTAATTGGTTTCAGATGGATATATTTTTTCTGGGTACTATCTTCCCCATTTTTTGTTTCTTTGGTAACAGAGTTATTAAGATATACATCGCATTCTATATAATCTGCCATTGGAAGCATACTCAAACTTTAGTTGCATCATACTCAGATTTGTACAATCTTTGTCACAATTTTAGAATTTTTTCATTACCCCATAACAAATGTCATACCCTTTCATCTCAATTTCCTAATCTGTCTTGCTATCTCGCTGCAATGTTTGGGATTTCTATAGAATATGAAGGCTATTTATAAAGCTGAAAACTTTTATTTTCCTATCTCTATGTGTTCAAAATTATGTCTTCCAGCCAGTCTTGCCTTTCCATATTTCCATATTTTATATGAATTCTCCTGATATTTATATGTTGGCAAACACTGTTCAGAGAAAATAAATAATGTAAAATAAATCATGTCTGCCAACCAGCACTTTACAACTTCTGCCCTAAGATTCCAAGCATGCAAGGAAAGAGTGGATTATAAGCCTGAGTCCCACATTCCATCATCCTTGCAACCCAAGGGTGTAAACAAAGAGCTCAACAAAACAGTCTGCTCTACTTCTGATACCACGAGTACTCAGGGGTTAGGATCAGAAATGAAAAAAAAAAAAAACAGCCCCTCCCCCTGATGCTTTGTCTTAGGTAATTTCTTTTGAGGCCTTTGACAGCAGTAGCCAGCGTCTTCTTTAAATTCTCTATTCTCTGGGGGGTTTTATCCTTTCTCTTCAACTATCCTATTAGCCTGTTTTACTATTTCATTTCTGGCTCATGTTTCTCTTTTATTTATTTTCTCTATTTCCTTTAATCTCTCTCTCTCTCTCTCTCTCTCTCTTCTCTCTCTCTCTCCTCTCTCTCTCTCTCTCTCTCTCTCTCTCTCTCTCTCTCTCTCTCTCTCCCTCCCTCCCTCCCTCACTTCATCCTTCCCTCTCACTTTTATTGACATACCTTCAGGTACCAATGAATAAAAAGGTCATGGAACTTATTCTTATTTCTGTTGTTCTTAAAACTTCCTCCAGAAGCTACCCAGAGTGTGATAGGTTTTAAAAAGAGGTAGAAGCCCTATTCAGGCCTCTGGCCTAAGTCATATGCTCCAACTTTCCTAGAAAGTCATGCACTGGGATTTTAGGTTTTCTAGTCAAGTGACACTTTGCCCTCCATTTGGCTGCTGTCCCCTGCAAATCATCTCATGGGGAATCCCAAGAGGGAAGGAACAGATTAAGACAAGATTTCAGCGTTATTAGATCCTATAGACAAATACCATCCAAATACTAGCAAAATGTCACTCCAATTCCTAACAGAAATCTCTCTTTGTTCTTTTCTTTCCTCTCAGCTGCTTCAACCAAGCTCCATTACTAACCCTTCTTGTGTTCACCCCTTAGATGTTGCAGTGAGCTGAGGTTCTTTCCTTGTCCCTTTTTTCACACCCCATCCACTCTTTCTGTGTACTCTCAAGTCTTGTGTACATACGGACAACATTCAGGTTCATGAATCCAAAATTTTATCTACAGCCTAGATCTTTCTTGAATTTTAGACCCCTTCCTACTGGTCATGTCAGCTCAGATGCCCCAAAGGGACCTCAAACACAAGACCTTGCTCATTTATTCTTCCCTTTTAGGCTTCTCCTTCTTATACTGTTAGTTCATTGTACCTCCACCTCCAAGTCACCTATGACAGGAAGTTGGCAGTCATAATAGTCTTTCCTCTATCCTTCCCCATCACAGTTAATCATTCACCCTGTTCTATGAATTCTACTTCCTAAGGAACTCTGAAATCCATTCCCTCTTTTCTATTCTCATTGCTAATACTTCTTCTAGTTCAGAAATTCATTTACTCATTGAAAAAGAAAACAATTAGCTATTATAACAACTTACTCCAAATCTGATCTATTTTTCATCCTTGAGACTGCTGCTAGGCTGCTACCTAGATAAATTCTCTAAAATACAAAGCTTGCTATGTCTTGCTCCTGCTTAAAACCTTCTATAATAACTCTCCAGAGGATAAGTCCAAATCTGTGTGTGTGACAGGTAAGATTCTTTCTTACTTGGTTTCTGCCTATCTTTCCTGTTCCAGTTTGGGACATTCTTCTTTCAAATACATTTTATCCCAGTCATCCTGAGCATTTTGATTTTGTATTTCCTAACTCCAAATATGTTATGCCTTTTCTCAGCTTTGTGTCCTTGCCTTGAATACCTTTCACCCCCAATTCCTATATTATGTCTAATCAGAGCTTTGCTAGGAGATGAGTTAGCTAATATCTGATAGACATTCATAATGAGATGTATGATGACCACTTTGTGTGTATAAAAGAATAATTCTAGGAAGAGCCAATATTTGTATAATGATTATCATGTGCCAGGCATTCTTCAAAGGATTTCCTTTTAGTAACCCAATTAATTCTTACAACAACTCTTTAAGATGAACACTGTTATCATCTCTGTTTAACAGATGTGAACACTGACTTGTACTCATACAGCAGATAAATAGTAGAGCAGATTCAAATCAAGGCATTTGGCTCTACTCACTGCATATTTACTGTTTTATTTGTCTTGACTCTGTCAACCCTTGGTGGAAGTCAATATGGTACAGAAGGTAAGAGTGTGGTTCTTCAGACAATACTATTTCAAATCTAAGCTTTGCCACTTATTAGTTATGTGACCTTGAGTAAGTGAATTCACCTCTCTGATTCTTAACTTCCTCCTTCTTCAATGGAGATAGTTGTTACAAGGATTGAATTAAGCAATATATGTTAAGTGCATAGTACAGTCCCTGGTACACATTAAGTCTCTTATAAATTGTTGGTTGTTACAGTGAATAAAAACCATAACTCTTCTGGCAGAGATTTCAGATATCAAAGGGAAAGGAATGCAGCACAGTGGCAAAAAAGAGGACTTTGACTCTTAGTTATGCCTCTTAATAACTTAGTTACCAAATCTTTCTGTGTTTCAGTTTCTACATCTATAACATGAAGATAATAATAGTGTTTATTTCTTTGAATCATTTTGACATTGAAATTCATTAGTAGATATAAAACACTTAGAAAAATTGCCATTTTATTAGTATCATAAAACTGTTGGCTTATGCTAACAAATGCATTTCTTTGAGGCCTTTTCTTCTTCCCATGTTTTTGATTCACCCTAAATGCAACTGTGTTTTGGTAACACCTGTGCCAGGCTGTTGCTGCTTCTTATTTGTAGTCATTAGCATCTTTAAAGACAGAAATTTAAATTGTTTACTATAGCTTCATAGCCAGCAGTCTCTGGAACATGGCAAGAAGAATGGATGTACACTTTCATGGATACACGCATGGATGGGTGTATATATCTGAATCATACTATGAATAAATAAACAAAAATAAATGAAAATTTGGGTTGCAGTTCTGTGGCTAATACAATGTCTGCCAGTGGAAGCAATTTTCTGACAGAACAGTAAAATGGAAAACTTCCTCCTGCCCTCTGTGAGGACATATTAAATATTTAATGAATGACACTTTAAATATCAACAAGCAAATGGCATATTGTATTTCATTTGGCTCAAGTTGCTACCTCATAATTCCTTATCCAAGAGCAAGCACAACACACCACTTAATTTGCCTCACATATCATGCATCAGCCCAAAAGAGCTACCTTTGTTTTTTTTTCAAAACATGGCAGCCTGGGTCTGGAGCTGATCTAGCTAAAAAATCTGAGGTGACCTTTTGTGCACTTACATTTGCCTCTTAATTATGGAGGCTCTTAAAAACAAGAAAGTGTTTTCAATTCTGATTGTGCATCAAAATAATGAGTGGAGATTCTTAAATTTTAGATTCATAGATTTCTTACCAGATCCACTCTATCACATTCTCTGGGAACAGAGGCCAAGGAATCTTTATTTTTAGATACTGCCTCAGTGACTCCAAAACATTGCTTAAAGATGCACAAGGTTGACCAGTAGATGTCACTGAATCCTTCCTAGCCTACACCACCCACCTGTCCTGTTATCCTAACCTTTATCCACTTGAAAATATTGTATGTAGAAAGTAGCTCTGGCCCTTGGAAGGCTGAGACAGAAGGATCACAGGTTAAAGGACAGCCTCAGCAACTTCGGAGGCCCTCTGCAACTTAATAAGACCCTATTTCCAAATAAAAAATAAAACAGGACCAGGGGTATAGCTCAGAGGTAGAATAGAATGCCACTAGGTTCAATTCCAGTAAAACACACACACACACACACACACACACACACACACACACACACAAAGTAGTTCTGATCATATCTAGAGGCATCCATAACTCAACTCACACGAACCATGAGAGAGGAAAGGGTCCTTTCATACATAGCATCTGGAAGCCAAATGTTTTCCTAGGCAGCTTGGTGAAGCAATCAAGGGTGCTAGGCAGATTGGCCCTTGTAGGAAGCAGCCCCAGCTTGAGTTTTTTTTTTTTTTTTTTTTTGTAAGGTGATACAGCCTGCAGGAGCCCCTGTTCCTCTGGACTCCTAGAAATAAATCTATTCAATGAGGCACAGAATCAGAAGAAGCAATAGCAATACTTTAAAAACAAACAAAGTTTTTCATTTTTAAATTGACTTCAATTTAATTTACTTCTACTTCTAGGGAAGCAAAAGGGAAAAATACCAGAAAAAAAAGATGTAGAAATAATCCCATCTGTTGCAGAAGGCCTCCACTGAACTTGACCACTAAAAAAAGTAACAGACTGTTCCTTGCTGCAGCAGCTCAGCTTCTCATGGTTTGATATAGCCAGCCTTACCACAAAGGATCCAGCAGTTTTCTCAGAAACGTGGATTTAGTTTAAAACACAAACAACCCCCCCTGTTAGAAAACAGTTGTCAGTTCCACCAACTATATGATGAATTTCAGCAATCCCTGTTTGGGGAAACAGGAATCACTTTCTTACATAGCACATACCATTTCTCCCCATGCTCAGGGGCCTCAGATCAGAACTGGGTTTATGTTCCTCTTAATTTGTAGCCACTTCTCTCATGACTTATGCGCAAGTTTGTATGTGCCTGAAATGTGATGTGAAGCATCTTAGCTCCAACTACAATAACAAATACCATAGACTGGGAAGCCTAAAAATTCAGTCATTTATTTTCTCACAGTTCTACAGCTGTGAAGTCCAAGATCAAACTTTGGCAGGCAGGGTCAGCCTTCTTACTATGTCTTCATGTGGCTTTTTCTCAATGTGTGTTTGTGGATGGGAATGTAAAGCCCTATCTCCAGTTACAGTCACATTGGAAGTTAGCACTTTAGCATATGAATTTCAGGGAACAGAATATGATCTATACCAGGAAGTGTGAAGCAGGTTCACTGTGTACTGGTTACCAACTTGTTTGAGTCTGGTGAGACAACACCCACACATGCAACAGGTTACATGAAGCAGATTTGGTATTTAAAGGTACACAGCTAGAGACATTGGAGGCCTAGTATTCATGGTGAGTCAGTCCTCTGAGGGTCAGGAAGCTGCCTGGGGTGACTAGAGTCTTGATCGCCCCCATTCACACCACAGCTGAGGACTCCAGAAGGCAGCCCAACCTAGATTTCATACCTTAGGATCAAAGGACTCATTGGGTAACATGTAGGAAGGCATCTTGTTCCTAAGGGAGGCTGGAACATAGTCTGGGATATTCTAGTCAGCTTTCCTATTATCCGAGGATGTTGCACTTCCAGTATATTCTATAGTTATTCTTGAAAAGTACAAATTAGATACTGGAGAGAACTAGCTTGGTACAATTTCATCCATGGAGTAGTCTGGTAGAAAGGCAATAGAGAAAGAATATAAACAGAAACATAGGCCAGCAACGTCTAGAAGAGCCCAAGGAAGTAAAGCACATGTGAGAAAAGGGAAAGAATAGGCTGCCAATGTGCCTGTTTGTCTGTACTCTCCAATCCCCACCCTCCTCAACCCCACCCACCCAAATGTCATCCCCAGTGGCTAGATGTGTACCCTCTGCTGATGGATATCTGCCCACATATCAATGGGCTCTCCAGCCAGGAGATTTTTACTCTCTAGGGCTCAATTATCTTCCCTTCAGGGAGAATGGAAAGTTGTATAAATTGTATTCCATTTATCAGCATGCTAAGTTCGCAAAATGAATATTAGCTACATATCACAAGAGCAGAGGCATGACATGCTTGTACAATGACGAGCATAATTGCATTTGAAAAGGATGGTTTATTTTGACTGAATATGTTCTAGTTTTTATTTAATCATGAAAGTAAGCCTGCAGTAATTCTTCCCATGTGACAGTGAGGAAGTAGATACAAATGGGCTAAGACAGTGCCCAAGATCACAAGTCACAAACTATATTACTGTTCAACTCAATACTAAATTGTGTGTGTATGTGTGTGTACGTGTCTGTGTTTGTGTATTACTGGGAATTGAACAAAGGGTATCCTGCGTGTAAGGCAAGTGCTGCTTAGTGGGGCTCTCTGCAACTTAGTGAGACCCTGTTTCAAAATAAAGAATAAAAAATAGGGCAGCAGGTGTAGCTCGGAGGCCAAATGCCCCTGGGTTTCATCCCCAGACCCACAAAAAAAAAAAAAAAAAAAAAAAAAAACTAACACTAGGTGAGCACCTATTCTGCTACTCTGTTACAATAATTAAACCAGACACTAGCCCGGCATGGTGGCCCACGCTTGTAATCCCCGTGCTTTGGAGGCTGAGACAGGAGGATCACACAGATTCAAAGCCAGCCTCAGCTACTTAGTAAGGCCCTCAGCAACTTAGTGAGACCCTGTTTCTAAAAAAAATATAAAATAGGTCTGGTACTATAGCCCGGAGGTAGAAACCCTCTGAGTTCCACCCACAGTACCACCAAAAAATAAAAAATATAAAAAAAGACACTGTGATGATTTCTGAAGTTACCCACATTGCTTTAGAGGTTGTTTATGATGCTGCTTGGCAATAGCAGCTGTTTACAGCTGAAGTGCTTTCCGATTGGTCAGTGGTTGTGTTTTATCTTTTGTTTTATATTTTTAAGATGAATTTCAGGTCAAACTGAACACTGATTTCACATTAAAATGGGAGTTGAATGCTATCTGTGAGTGATGGAGGTGGATATTTGCAAATGGAGTGATAAGTATACTCTGGTTGAAACAGACAGTGGTGCATCACAATGGATGGGAATGCATTCTGATGAATGTGTTTTTAAGCAATATTGTCATTGTGTAAAGATCAGAGTGTTATTAAATAAATTAGGACAGTTATGAAGTAGCTAAATGATATTATGAAGTGTCATTTTGTGGTACATGACTATACTTGCTGAGAGAAAAAGGAAACTGGCCAAGGACAGCTACAGAAAGCCCCGGCTGAGGTTTGAGCCCATGAATCTGTTGTGACACAATCAACACATCATTCTCTAGCAACTAAAATAACTCATTCAATAATGTCATAATCGGGCATGGTAGCCCGACTTGTAATCCCAGCATTCAGGAGGCTGAGACAGGAGGATCATGGTTTATACACAGCCTCAGCTACTTAGAAGGTCCTTTGCAATTCAGTGAGACCCTGTTTCAAAGTAAAGAATAAAATATAGGGCTTAAGGTGTAGCTCAGAGGTAGAATACCCCTGGGTTCCATCCCCAGTACTGCAAAATGAAGAAGAATAAGAATAAGATGATGATGAGGAAGAAGAAGAAGAAGAGGAAGAAGAAGAAGAAGAAGAAGAAGAAGAAGAAGAAGAAGAAGAAGAAGAAGAAGAAGAAGAAGAAGAAGAAGAAATGTCAAATCTATTTGAGAAAGAGAAGGAAGCAAGGAAGGATTTCCAAGAGTATAGAAAAGAACCTACAGACTTTAGAAAGCTTCAAGAACAACAGAACATATTTCCTGAAGGTGAGTGGTACACTGGAAGCATAAAACCTATGCCATATTTTGCAACATCAGGTCCAGACACTGAGAAGGTAGAGCAAGAGTAGGTGTTCTTCTGAAATAGGGTTTGGTGTAGAGAGATTGGATAGGTGGACTAGACCAAGAACCACATGGAAGAACTGTATTTGCAGCAAGCAGTTCATATCTCTAGTGAAAATTATAAAGTGTTTTTGGTTCTGTTAAATATCATTTATAAAATGCCACTGACTTGGACAGAACTCCTGAATTGGGCCCCAACAGACCAAACCAGAATTTAATCACTCATGCTAAGCCATGGTACTCAGTTGTTTGGTCTCACACCAGTACATATGTTGTTATGAAAATATTTTTAAGATATGATTAGCATTGAAATAAACAGACTTTATATAAAGAAAATTATTCTTCATAACCTAAGTGGCCCCCACTCGATAAATTAAATGCCTTAAGAGAGAAGACTGAGAAGGTTTCCCAAAATAGAAGCAAGTCTGCCTCCAAATAGCAAAATTTGCCCTTCTCTAAATTTCTAGACTGTCAGTCTACTCAACAGGTTCCAGAGTTAACAATCACAGATCAGGAGGACCAGTTCCTTAAAATAAATCAATCTTAATCTTTTTCATACTGGAGAACCCTCACTATCCATTCCAATTTCCTTCCATTACACTTTCTCTCATGTTTGAAATCCAGCAAAGAAGAACTTTTGAGTGGGAGATATATTTACTTTCTGTTTAGTGAGATACATTTATGTGCTTTATGTGCTTTTCTGTCAACACTGTGTATAGATTAATCATTGCCAAACCATCCTGGTAAAGGAATGGATTCCAAAAATATCCCTACTCTTTTCTCTGCTGACTTATCCAGTATGGTAATACAAAGGCACAAAGCCAGAGGTCTTAGCACTATATGAACATGTATTGTCCTATGTGGCTCTGAACGCATGTGGCATTGGTTGGGAAAGAAGCATTGAAACGTATGGATTAAGAAGCTGGTTCAGAAAACCTTTCCTCAATCATCTAACATGCAAAATGATATGAAGAGTATTCAGGTGTCATTATTGACTAGTCATAGTATAAGTTCTCTTATATTAGGAATATACTCAATAATATGAGCTACACAGTTATGAACTGTGCTTTTATTTATTCTGGATAGAAATTGCATAAAATATAACGTATTAGAATTTTTTGTGGTTTTAGAGGGTACACCTGAATCAGTTCTGTAAACATTGATAACATATTTGTAAAGTTTCATGCTTTATTGTCCCAACTATCAACAAAATAATACATTTTAATCAACCATGCCAGTGGAGGAGACTGAATTTTCTCTTTTCTTTCAGCAGAAAACAATGTCTCAAAACTACTGTCATATAAAGTAGCAAAAAAATAGTTGGAAGGTGAACATTGAAGAAAATGTGCTATGGCTGTATGTTTGGCAGTTAATTAATAAAATACTGTGTTGGTTTTGAATTTAGTTTTTATTTTCATGGTATTTTCCAGTCCTTAAACACTCATACTTACTTGTCATTTCTCATTCTAAAAAATACTTTAATATCTGGTTTGTGTTTCATAATTCTTAAAATTATATTTCCTACAGAAGGCTTTCCAAATTGTCTAAGCTTCCAGATTCAAAAAGTATGCATCTGCCCTTTAATGTGAAAGAAAGAGGAGAGCATGGAAAGACATGCACCCCCTTTTGTTCTTTTGGATATTGTTAAGTAGTTGTCATTGGAAAGAATACATAAATTTTTATTTGTCATGCAACTTCTTTCCAATACTTAGCAAATCTCAAAAACACAGTTATTTCCTGTAACCCTCTTCCCATCTCTTTTGAGTCCCATGGGTGTCATGGTGGCTCAGAAACCACCATGTTTCTCTTGGCCACTTACTTCAACATAGCATATGCATTCCATTTAACCTCCCTTGTTTGTGACACTTGTTCCCTACATCTGGATAAATGCAAATTATAATACAATCATAGTTTAAAAGAAAAATTAGCTGCACTACCATCCCTCTGTTTTGATCTCTTAGATTTTTATGGTAATTTTTTGTGTGGACCTGTCCTTGAAAACTGAGCCAAGATCAGAGGATAAAAATGCCACATATGGACAGAACATGAAGGAAGAAATTGAGGCTTGATGAATACATATTCAGGCCTATATGATTTTTTCAGTATATTCATTTTAAATTGTCTTTTTTCTGTGCCTCATACCCAATTCTGGATTCATTTGAAAGAATGTATGACCTCAGAAGCAGTATTTAGTCTCATGGACTCACGGAGTGTTAGTGCCAGAAGGGGCATTAGAGATCATAATCCAGTGACCTCATGTTACGGAATGGTCATTGGAGCTAAATGAGCTGGCCAAAATCACAAATGTGGTTGTGGTTGCTTCAAGTACTGTAAACCAGTAACAAAAGTAACCAACAACATTCCCTGCTTGATCAGAACAGTAAATCCAACCACTTAGAATCCTATCTGGTGGGAAGAATAGGCAGCCATTTCACCATAGGTACTAAGGGTGAATGAAGAAAAGAAAATGGCTGCCTGATGAAGTTAGGGTGTATGCAATAATTAATACTCAGACTTGATTTATTCATTTTACCATCTGCAGTCAATAATCTATTATGTTTCAGGGAAACTAAAGAGGGGAAAGGAAGTATGATAAATCTACTGCCAGTGCTTCTCAAAATATGCATTCTCAGGAGGAGCTACATCAGTATCTCCATGGAAGCTTGTTACAATGTAAATTCCTGCATCTTACTCTAGAACTTCAAGATAATCGCCTCTAGGGAGAAGGCCAGGGAGTGTTCATGGAATAAACACCCGAGGTGATTCTGAAACTGATGACTCAGAGAGGGCTTTCAGAAATGTTGCTCTTGATCTCAATCATAAGTAGAATCATAAAAACTTGATCTCATAGAAGTTGAGAATAGAACAGTGTTTATCAGAGGTTGAGGGCAGTAGAGGAGTGGGAAGGATACATTACAGTGTATATATGTATCTCACAATTGATGTTTATATGTTAATTCATGCTTATATGTTAGTTAAAATTGATTCAACCATTTTAATTAATAAAGTTATAAGAACACTTTCCTTAGTCACTATCAGTGTATATACTTATAAGGCCAGAGCTTCAATGCCATGTCAGTTGTGTCCTTAGAGCAAAAGGGAGAAAAAAGCTACTAGCTGGGCATAGTGTCACATACCTGTAATCCCAGTACTTGGGATGCTGAGACAGGAGGATTGCAGGTTTAAGGCCACTCTCAGAAACTTAGATCTTGTTTCCAAATAAAAAAATAAAAAAGATCTGGGGGTGTATTTTGGAGGTAGAACATCTCTAGGTTCAATCCCCAGTAACCCTCCCCCAAAAAAGAACCTTCTTAAAACAAACCACAAAAATGAGTCTGATTTGATGAGTCCAAATACCTATGTCCTACTCAACTATAAAATCAACTATAAAAATTTGTTAGCTGTTTTACTTCTTTTGATCATTTGAACACATTTTATTTACATTGCAATGGGAGGTTTTTGCAGTGTGAAGATTTTAGCAGAGAAGTTATATGATAGGAATTATATTTCTTGCTGAATAGAGACTGGAATAAAAGAGTAAAACAAGAGTATGCACGACGGATCACTAAACAGACTATCAAGATAGTCCAAACTGGAAGCTACGAAGTTGTTGGCAGTAGAGTTGGAACAAAGTGAATGGGCGGATTTTGAGATTTATTTTGATAGGATCAATAATAGATTGTCTACCGATTCTGAGGGAGAGCAAGGTGTCAAGGATGACTTAAGAATTTCTGACTTGTAATGGATGGCTGAGGTTTTAGGGGGGATGAATGAAATAAAGGTTCAGGTGATCAAGCATGAGGTGCAGATCAGTAGGTAAGGGTTCAAAATCTTGAAAGAAATGAAGACCTCAAGGGGCTTATTGGATAGAAAGGGTCAAAGTAGGTGAACTGGGAGGATGGAGACTGGCCAGAGAGTAGGGTACCAGAGGGCATGATGTCTGCGGTAGAGAAGCGCTGAGTGATGACCAGCTCTGGGTTGGCACAGCAGGTCAGTTGCAGTGGAGAGACCAAGGAGCCTATAGCTAGGATGTTGGTTGGGTCATTTAGGAATGGAGAGTTAACTATGATCCAGGGCCCAAAATAATCAGTGCACTTGGGATAGTGACCAAATTAGCAGATGAGAATAAATAAGAAACAGCTAGATGACAAGAACATTACAGGAGCCAGAGGTTTTTAAAGGCTGGGAGGAGTAATTACAACTTAGAACCTACATTAAAGAGCCATTAAAGAAAATATCCTGCCTTTTGAAATGAAGGTTGTGGGAGAATGAATCCAGTGTTGAGACCATAGGTTTTGGTTTAAGGACTTGAAAGAATAAAAGTCTCATCTTGTGTATACATGTGAATATAACATTGTTAACCTGGACACTAAATATTGGGAGGGAGGAAAAAGGGGAGGCGGTGTGGAGGAAAGCACCAAGTACTGTGGTGAATATATGCCATTGTCAGCATGATCCCCATTATGAGACTATAGTGCATTAATAAAATAATTTAAAAATCTCATCTTAGCTGGGAATAGTGGTAGATACTTGTAATCCTAGTTCTTAGGAGGCTGAAATAGGAGGATCTAGTTTCAAGAGCAGCCTTAACAACCTAGTGAGAACCTGTTTCAAAATAAAAATTAAGCGGTGAAGGTAGAATGCCCCTAGGTTAAATGCCTAGTACCAAAAAATATCCCATATTCATGCATATTATAATATTTATAGATAAAAGGCTATGATGTCTAGGGTATGCTTCAACATAATATATGATGAGTGGGTGGGGCAATAAATAAAGCAAGATTGCCGACACATTGATCATCATTGAAGCCCAGTGATGAGTTCTTGGAAGTGTTCTAACTATTCTGGTTTTGTATATATTTGAACTTTTCTTAAAAGTTTAATAACATTATTTCTTTATGAATTCAGTCCATTGTTTCAATTGGCATCTTTTTATATTCTCAACTTGTGATACGTTCCTATCCCCTCTCCATGTGGTCCCAAGGGACAGGTATTCATTCTCATTTTAATTATAACTCTCTCTCATCCTGTAAAGAAACTTGTTAACAGCTAAAGATCTGTTTAGTGACAGATCCAGGACTAAAACGTCATGCTCTGTTGACTTCTACAACTACTACATTCTATGACTGGATTGCATTTGTACATTTTCATTAGGAGGTTGTTAAAAATTCTAACAGTTCTCTAGGGCCTTTGATCATACAAATAGTCTTCATTTGATTGCAGGTTGACAAAGTGAGATTGCCTTTGCACATGCCATTCCTCCTACATGGAATCTTCACCCCAACCCCTCATTCTCTGTGTTAACTCTTACAAATCTCTCCACTCCCCCAGGCCATCCCAACAATCATTAATTCTTTTGCATGGATTCTGTTTCTTATCCAAACTTTTGCCATTTCATTTATCACAATGAACTATAAAATGTGTCTGTGTCTGTGTGTGTTTCCCTAGTAAAGTAGAATCATGGACTGTATTTATTTTGTATTCTAGGGCTTTTTCTACAATGGCGACATCCAATAAAGTAGTTACTCTGCAGCTCTTATGTGCCCAAATCCACAGGTAGAAGTGATTGGTAAATGAAAAAAAATGGGGAACAATGTCAATATCTTGGGAGTGATCAGTTTGTGCATCTATAGAATACTTGTGATGTGCTATGAAATTTTGGTATTGTGATTCTGTTTTTCTTCTTGAAAAATAAGTCCTGTCATGGAGGACTATTTACTCAGATACCACTGTAATTATGAACCAATATAGAAAGTGTTTTAAGAACAAACCATTTACATTATTTGCCTCCAGTAAATAACTTTCTTATAGGGTAAGATGAGGTGGAAGAGCTGAAAAGCAGGAGGTGCTTTTCTACAACTATGTAACTTACAGAGGCTGTGCAAATCACTTATCTCAGTAGAACAGGCCTGCAGGAAGGGGATGAAGTACCAGGCAGATACCAGATGATACCAGATGATCTCTAGAAAGGCCCCTAAAATGTGATGTCAGTTTTTTAAAAATCCTTGCATTTTCATCCCAGGAGGGATTAACAACAGGTCACAAGCTAGTTCTGAAAGGAATGTTTTGTAAAGCTTTCTAAGGTGTGGCAATAATACCATCATCTACATCCTGTTTAGTTAATACTAGCTTCTATGTTCTTAAAAATGGGGTAGATTTTCACTCACACAAGTTTTAGATAACATCATAAATATCAAGAGAATAAAGCCCAATTGGAAAAAAAACAAAATTATAGTTGAATGAATCCTATACCCCCACTCCATCCCTTTTGCTTCATCTATTAAGCCAATTTCACTGTGAAAATGTATCACGTCAAAGCCCTTGGGATACTTTCCTCACAAGTCAGGTCTGAAAATCAGTGCTAAGCAAGAGACCTAGAAGGACAGTGTAAAGGCAGCTTTTACATTTACAGTGATGAGCCAACTTGTTTGTGGTTTTGATTTGCTTTTAAAACAAGCTTCCTCAACTAAAACTGATAAATTGGCGAAAGTACAATGGTAGAAAAAAGAATATCAAGGGACTTCCAAAATGCTAACCAAAAGATAAATTCTCTGCTTTGGATAGCCATCATTTTATCTCTGGAACCAAAAGATAAAAACACCCAAAGCTTTTAATATATTCTGCCTGAGTATATTAAGAAACCAATTAGAGCACGTGGCCTGTGGTGTTGTCTTAATACTTTAAAATCTATAATCACACTCCATACTTCAAGCAAATGCAAATTCTGTTGCATGCAGCCCTTAAAAGGCAATCTCACTGCACACTGAACTGAAAGTAATCACTGATACAGCATAAATAAAGCTTCTGTTGAGTAAACACCAAAGCATTTTCCACACAGTATTGCATTTTAAAATTGCTAACTTTATTGTCAGTGAAAGATAGGCACAAAGTGGATTAAAAACTGCTTGACTTTATTGGAACTAGCTCCGCTGATTACAGAATAGGATGACAATCATGAGACCACATACATTTTAAACCAAAGGCAGTTCTTCACTAGCCATCTGCCAAGCCCAGCTACCCATTTTACAAACACATGCCATTAATCACATGGGAGGCCAGAGGAGGTTGGATAGCTTCACATAATCCATCGTTGCTACCGGAAGAAAATAAACAAACTATTGACAATTGTTCTACTGATGATGGATGGCACTTGGAAGATACATTTCCAAGTATCGTGGCGGGCTGAAATTGGTGGCAATTAGCCCACAGCTGGATGCCTTCCATTGAAAACATTTTCAGTAAGAAGGTACATATTTTAAGTAACATATTCCATATGTGAATGAGCATTTGAGACAAAAGAAGATTATATGGCTAAAGAGCATGAAAATATAATTAATTGAAGTTAGTGCATATGTATACACTTGAAACTGCTGCGTAATTTAAGCTTTTCATAAAACTTAGTTTGCATAATCAGTTCATTTTCTAATTGTTATATCCACACAACAGTGTGACAACAACAGAGGACATGATGGGTTTCTTGGTTTACTTCCTATGGCAGATGATTTTGAATTCCTGTTGTCCTGACTCTGAAGCTCAAAAGCAGCATTAATTTCAAATCCTTCATTAAGACAACAATTAAGATGTTTAAATTTAAAAGAAAGCTCAAGCTACTTTTGTTTTCAAATATTGTTAAATGAAGTATCAAGTAAAGTTTGTTCCAATGAAGATTTGCTGGATATGGGCATTCGTGTACAGTTGAATTAGAATGTCCCCATAGACCACCAGACAAGTAAAGACAATATGGTCACCTTCTGTCCTGAGGTGCAAATAAAATGCATAGGTTGGTGGGCATACAGAAAAAAAAATCCCCAAATGTTATAGCCACACAATTATGAAGAGGTGACTAATTTGAGATTTCTCCCATAAACACGAATTTTTGAAATTACACCTAAGTAAAGATGTGTTCAAGAAGTGGAATCTATCTTCTTCATAAACAGGATACATCAATGTTGTCTTTCTCTATCTCTTAGATGTACAGTGTTATTTTATCAAATTACTTGGAACTGAAAACTTAACAGAGAGGAATTGCCTCTGGTATGAAAAGGCTAAGAAGTTCTGGAAAGTTCAAAACAGTACTTAGGCAAAACCTTTTTTCCTATCCTTCAAACACATGAGCCCAAAGAGATGGTTGCCACATAGTGTGGAATGTGTGACATTTGTCAACTTACAGAATGTGATTACAATCATGGCAATGTGTTATCTCTACAAAAGAGCATTTATTGTTATTTTTATGTATTTGCTTGGGCTAGAAAATAGCTCTTCTAAATTTTGACTATGTCAGTTTCTTTCCTCCTTAGGACTAAAGTGTAGTACCAATGAGAATTAACACAACTGCACTTTTCATTTCTATTTGGCATTCACTTTATAACTGAGGACTAACATGTGGGATGATCACTTCCTTACTGAAGATGTGACAAGACTGCCTGAAAATTGAAACACTTCCCCCCCCCCGGCACACACAAAAATAATTCATTGGAAAGATAATTAGGATCTACAAAAAATACTGGTAAATATACCATCCATAAACTCACAGAGAAACCCCATAAAATCACCCAAGATATCCAATCTCATAGAGAAAAAAAGTGGTATTCATTTCTCCAGGGAATATTTCATGTAATTCAGTACTGAAATGGGGATCAGGAAGAAGAAAACCTTGTACAAGGCACTGCAAGAAAGGTAAGAAGGAATTCAGAAGCCTGGGAAAACTATGCAGGCCAGGAACACTTTATAAAATATATATACCCTAGGCCATGAAGATGCCTTTTCTTAAAACAGACTCTATTTTTAATATAGGAGTTTCCCAAAGTAAGCATGGTAATTGGGAGAGTGGACAGATATGCTGTGTGTTTTTGAAAGTCACTGAATCTCTCCAAGTCTAGGATTCCTCATCACTAAAATTAGGGGGTAGAGCTATATTGCTAAGGTTCCTTCTTGCCACTATGGCTCATGACATAATATATCAGGCTACTCTTCTACTAGATTGGATTCTAACTACCACATCCCCAAACCTCTACCCACCCCTGCCCTTACCTAATACCACCCACTCCCCTCACCCTCTCTATACCCCTGAAAACTGATCTTAACAATACTATCTGCAGATTTATCACTTTAATTAAGGGAAGAGCGATGACACAGGCCAGAGACCCATGGCAAATTGTATCTCTCTGTGTCCTTGGAGGCAGCCCTGTTTCAGAGCTCACTACTTCCTCCTTTGGCCTCTGTCCATGTGCACATTTCTCAATGCTTCCCAAAAGGATTCCAAGATAGAGTCACTGGAGGTGAGAAGAGGTAGTTGAGATTACTGCAATCAGCCTCTCCCCTCACTGCAGCATGGTACTTTGAACTTCTGATGCTATTCCCTTGGAGGTGACAGTCACATATGCATTCTAAGGCATATATAAAGAATTTGGGGGAAGCGAATAGTTTTAAAGTAATCACAAGAAATTAAAAGCATTCAACCTATCAGCAAAAATTCTTCCCCATTTTACCACTAACTGGCAATTGGAGACTGGTAACCCAACCAGTGAATCTGTGCTGTAGATTAAATAAACACTAAACTGACTGGTCTTCCAAAAAGACAATGCTGTGTTCATGGCGACACTCAGCTTAGAAAAGTTTGCATGCATATCTAATACAACACTCCATCAAGGCCTCTGACATCTTACTTCCTTACCAGAGAGGAAGTTGTGCATCACTAGGTTAATTTACTCTCCTAGCATCTGAAAGCAATATATTAATTATCCAAATGCATAAATTACTCCAGGGTATATATCTGAATGTATGAACCTCCAGGAGTAAACCAAAAGAATCCATTTCCAAAGCACCACTGAAATGAAGATAAATGCAATCCACTAAGGCAGGGTAACTGGGCAACTTGAAGGGAAAATTAACTCCAACACCCTTCTGCACCCCATTTCTCCCTACCTTTTTTTCCAGCTTACATAGCTCCTAAATAATTCCATTTCATGAGCCCGAGGTGAGAGCTTTTCGTGGCTACTGTCTAGATAGTAACTAGACAACACAACACATACTCAAATTCTCTCTGGCTTCCCACTTCTGAACTACATGTAACACACTGTCTTCCATACATACTGTGTTCTTCAATAAAAAGATCTTGAATAGGGACATTTGAAAAAAATTTAAGCACATTGAAACCAATGACATTTATCTATGAGTTAATCATCCCAGTACTCATATCAATCCAAACAGTAAACCTTAGGACACATTCTGATCTTTTTCTCTTTTAGAAGTACTCTTTAAGTATACCAGAATAGACTGGAGTTCATATGGTATTACTAAAGTACTATATTGTTCCAATAAAAAGTCCCATTAAAAAATCCCCTCCCCCACCCTTGTCTTCACCCTCAAAATAAGAACAAACAAAAGGGGAAAATGATTAAAAGCATTCTTGCTGGTAAAATGCAGCTCTTGGTTGTGCTATTTAGATGAGATATTCCACCATCTCCGTATCAGGCTCTTGTCCCAGGATCTGAATGGGAGCTTTTCTTTCCAGAGTATTGGAGTGGAAAACAGGACCATCTAAGTGAAAATAAGGGGTTAGAAAACATTTAGGGTCAGGGTAACAACTCAACTTTCTACAAACAGGATTAGCGCCTTCCTGAAGCTGACTGCAAGGTGACACTTGCCTGGAAACCTTCTTGTTTACTTTACTGGGAGAATGGTTTCTATTCATGCCCATTCCCATCTCTGTGGTTGAGAAATGTCATTTAAAGACTCTTCTCTTCTCTGACAAATCCCCATTCAGAACATTAAAAACTCAGTCCAAATGGCCAACACTAAATAATAGTTACTGACAAATCTGTATTTGGGGCAGAACCAAAAGCTACCTGCTATAGAGAATTCTTATTACCTATTTTATCCGGATTGAAGGTCAGACTCGGTATAGACAAACGACGTGGTCCAGAACCAGTGGCTGGACTTGCAGGAGCCTCAGCCTGAGCCAAAGCTGGAGTTGTAGCTGGAGCTGGAGTAGGAGCCATAGCCGGAGCTGGAGTTGGTGCCTGAGTCTGAGCAGGAGCAGAAGCCTGAGCCGCTGCTGGAGCCGGAACTGGAGCTGGAGCTGGAACCGGAGCCGAAGCAACTGGAGCAACCTGAACAGCAGCAGCAGCAGCAACAGCAGCAGCAGGAGCAACAGCAGGAGGAGCAGATGCGGCAACAGCAGATGCTGCAGCTGGATTCTGAGCAGAGGCAGCAGCTGGAGAAACAGCAGCAGAAACAGCAGCAGTTGCCAGAGATGGGGCAGCAACAACAGCAGCAGCAGCAGCTGGAGCAGCAATAGCAACCGGAGCAGCAGCTACCATGGTGGTGGTGTTGGTGGCAGCGGTGGTAGTAATGGCGGCAGCAGTGGCAGCAGTGGCAACTGGTACAGGAACAGAGATGGGAGCAACAGCTGCAGTTTTGTTTGGTTCCGTTCCACGTTCAGTTTGGGTGCTACAGTCTCGACTGCCTGTCTTGCAGTGAGCTGAGAGCAGGGGAGTTGAGGGAGGCACAGGTGAGGGCGTGGATGGGACTGACTCGGTGCGGTAGTCTCCACCCAGGAGGATACCTACAAATGAAGAAGGGGAAGAGAGAGGTTAGAAAACTAGGTGATTCTAGTCCAGGCAGCTAATTAGCTGTTCAGGAGAAATTCAAATGGGCCTAAATCCTTTAGTTTTACTTCCAGGAAATCCCAGGAATGAGGTACTTCCCTCTGGGTAATAGTTGCTTCTGAGCTTGAAATATCCCTTCTGGCCCTCATTATTTAATGGCCAGCCCAATGAATGAAATCTTTAAATGTGTCTTGGGTATCTGTTATGATTAATTTTTTCATTGATGATTGAATTCCACTAAGTTTTTAGAATTTTTCTACTCAACTCCAGTCATAAAAGTTTGTGGTTACATGAGTGTGGTAATAACTTTGTGATCTCAAGTTTGGACCATAACCATAATTTCCCAAATGTTTACTGTAACCAAAAACCACTGGAAGTGTCAGAGGAACAAAAAGAAAAACAAAAAACAACAAAAAAGCTGATATACATACATGCATACATAGCTTGGTTCCTCATACTGTAAAAGCGTGCCTTTTAGTAGCTATAATACTTCCGGGGATTTGATTAGAGGGACAGACTGGACAGCAATGAAATGAAAAAGTACGTTCTGTTCTCATATTAGAACGTGCTGGTAACAAAAACCTGCCACCCAGCTCCATTTAACTTAACAAGAACTCTGGGTCCTCCTATTATAGGGAAGGAAGGAACATAGAAATGCCGGAATATTCAAATTTTTAAAGGACATGAAGTCCACATAGGCTTTGGACAAAGACAAAGGTTTCATATAGCAAAGGACAAATCTGAAAAGGACAAATCTGAAAATTTTTAGAAGAAATTGAGTTTTGCTGCCCTCTCACTCAAATATAATTCAGGAATCTTATTTTTTCAGACTTTGGCCTCAATTCTCTTTATGGGACTACCCAGTGTGGTGGAGCTCTTAGACATGCAGCTAGCCCATTGGGAGGGAAAAAAAAAACCCAGCCTGTTCTATCTTTCCCTCTAACATGGATGGCTTCCCCTTTCCTTGCTACAAAGGGCACTTTATTAGGGCTCTCCTTCTTTTCTCCTTCCTTCCTTCCTTCCCTTTCTTTTATTTTTATTTGTTGTAATGGGTATTGAATCCAAGCACATTCTACTTTCAAGCTATGTCCTCAGCACTTTTATTTTTACTTTATTTTTTTATTTTAAAACAGGATCTTTCTGAGTCATCAAGAGTCTCACTAAGTTACTGTGGCTGTCCTTGAACTTTATGATCTTCCTGTCTCGGCCTCCTAAGTACTGAGATTATAGGAAGGGACCACCATGCCAGGCTAGGATTCTCTTTAAATGTGTCATTATGATCTTCCTTATTTGCTGTAATTACCTAGGCTCCCCTTCCAGCTTTTATCATCTCTTTTCTCTTCCATGATTGGGGTACCGGTCAGAGTGGATGCATGGGAGAGCAAGCTTGACCCGGCGTTGGAAATGGACATCAGAGACTTTGCCGGACGCATGGATGAGAGCTGCTCCGTCTTACTTGGCTCCTTCCGGGAGCGCTGCTGGAGGACTTTGATCATGGCATCCTTCTCAATAATCTGTGCATGAAGTATCTTGATCCTAGAAGTCAAAGAAAAAGTATAAAAGTATAAGAACCTTGTTGCTATCTGTTGTCTGCTCTCATTGCCTACATGGACTTGAGCTCCTACTACCTTTTCAACTAAGGGGTGGTCTAATTAGTTTTGAGGGTGTAGATGGGTGTGTCACAAGTTTTTGTTTTCAAAAATATCCTTTTGCACACCCAAATAAATACAACACATCAAGGAGCTATTACTTAATACCCTAGAAGGCCAAAGTAAAGTCTTAGCAAAGAGAAAGACTGCATAAAAGAGAAGTGATAGAATGGGTGCTGAGTTGAAAAAACAGAGACAATGAAAACAATATGTTCAGTGAGAAAATTAGACCTTCTATAAATGAGTCACAGCCTTCAGGTGATAAGAAAACGATTGTGAGGCACCAGGTGCTCTGCCTCCCAGTTTGAATGGATGCTCTTTTGCTCAGAAGTTTGCTATGTTCCAGGGTTGAGATGCAGTGTTAGAATACTCCAGAGTGAAAATGTCAACAATTCATCTCTGGCAGAAGGCAAATGGAAAGCAATTAGAAAAGCCAGGAGGCAGCAACCATACTTGGAATTCCAGTTAGTGGGAATGATCACAGTAAAGGTCATCCCATCTCAAACCCTAAGTAACTGGCTGGCAAAAATGATGGTGAGGGATAGGCTGCATTAAAAGTGTGTCCAGTTATGAAAAAGATGCTTGTCCTTCCTTGCTGGTTTTTATATTCAATTCTCAGCTCCATTTGGGTCGAGATCAACATTTACCTGCCCTCCATATCCAGGCACCGTTTGTTGGCCATCATGATTTCTTCTTCCTCTTTCTGGATACGAGCTTCTAGAGCTGTGTCATAACTGGTGTTAGGAGAGTGGCTGATGACTGTTGTGTCCCTGGTGAGCAAAAGGACAGTGATGAGCAGGCAGAAAAATCAATGCAATCTCTATCTCTCTCTTAAATCAAGGGAGGCTAAAGGAGAGCCTGAAGTTGAAATCATTCTCACTAGAAATGATTGAGTTCTGGATGAGTTATTGAGAAGAGCCTTCAAAATAGAAAGGTTTCACTTTCATAGAAGAAACTATTGTCATGGGCATTGCTGTAATAGTATGTGAGAGATTCTGTGAAATGTGCATATGCTTGCCTTCAGACGTGGGCAGATATAAAACCTTCTGGCAGACAGACCCTTTGAATTTGTAGATCATGACCAAGCCAATAGGAATACAGACATATTCCTTTTTATTTTCTTGGCAATCACCAAGGGGAAAGTCTAGACTCCGAAGGAAATCAGAGGGCATACTAAGTAGCTTATTGTGGCAGATGAATATCAGTAACTACACTGGAATGCTAGAAACAAACAATAGACACGTCAACAGCTAAGATCAAGCAGAACATGTGAGTGGACAAAGAGGGCCTTTGACTCAGTGCCACTCGGTTTCTTATCTAATCTACATCTGAAACATTCTAGCACCAAATAAATGAATCTACCCCAACTAAGTGTTCTCTTGCCAGAGACCCAACTGCATAAGGGATCATCATGTTCCATCTAAAAGTGTCTCAAGCCATTGCCTTGAAGACCAATTAATAAGGAAAAATGTGTGTGTATGAGAAAGAAAGACAGAAAGAGAGACAGAGACACAGAGAGAAATAGGGAGACAGAAAGAGACAGTGAGATAGAGGGGCAGAAACAGAGAGCAAGGAAAAGGGAGATAGGTATTAGGACAAAAGGAAATAAAATGATGGCATTTCGTTGTTCATACACGAAATCAGATAATAGGTGAATTCATTGTACTTCCTCCAAGAATGAGGGGTAGTGGGATAATTCCAGGTACATTTTCCACTGGCAGCTAGTCATGCTATCTTACTTTAGAGATTGTGACCAGTGAGGATAGAGATGAGGTGGCAAGGGTATGAATAGCCAGAAAGCTGACATTAAGGCTGAGGAAGTTTGGTTGAATCCAGTTATTGGCATGTTGAAACAAGTGGAGAGCAAGAAGGATGGAGGAGGGACACTATGACTTGAGACATTTGTTAAATTCAAAATATTTGAACATCTTAGAATTCTACCCTTCCTTTAGTGCAACTCACCTGCTTATAGTCCTACTAGATACTTCAGCAGGAAAGAGCACTCAATACTACTTTAGAGCAAGGTTCTGACACCAGAGTCAAGTCAGCTTTCCCAAGTTCTCTGCCACTAACAAGCTTAATGACCTCGGAAAGTAAGTCAACTGCTCTAATCTTCAATCTCCTCAAATGCAAAATGGGAGCCATAATTGTACCTTTATCTTATGGGGATAAAATTAAAGTATGTTTTAAAAACATACAGCAGCAGACACAGTAAAAGTACTGAACAAAGCTTTTTATTATTATGAGAGAAGGGCAAAGGTAGGAGAATAAGGTACAAAAGAGTATGGCTTGAAAGAACTCCAGGTTTGGGTCAAATCCCAGAGGCCATTCCTGCACTGCAGAATGCCAATGTGAGCTGACTGCTGAGCCTTTAGAGCCAGACCTCTTGAAAACTGTGTGGTGTCTATGGACACTGGGGACTTGAACGTACGGTTTGGTTTGTCACTGGGGAACTAGTGCTGGCCTACTGCCACTTTCATTGCATAAAAGACCATTTTGGGTACACAGCGCCCTGCCAGCTAATTGATATGGACACTGTGAACTCCTCAGGAATGGAGACTGAAAATGTGGGGCACTTAGTGAATTCCTACAGGGCTGCCAGGATAGTCCTCAGCATCAATCTTCCTTCTAGAAGACTAAGGCTACTGAGCCAATGGCTTAAGCTAAAGCAGAAAAGCACAATAACTGAAGGAACAACTTCCCATACTCCAAGACTATCCTTTAGCATATCATGACAGAGATGCTGGCTACAGGTCAAAAGTAGAATCTACAAATCCTAAACTTCACGTTCCCCATCTCAAATTCTTAAGTAAATCTTTTTTGTGCTCACCCCTCCCCAGTCACCTCTCTCCTTCCTTTCTCCAATGAAGTTATCATAATCACATTAATCAAATGCCTCTCTGGACTGTCACCATGGCTTTCTAGTTAGAACACTGGGAGGTCCTTTAAACCTAAAGTCTATCATTTCCTACGGGCAGGATCCTTTCATTACTTAATACATGAACTCTACTGCAGGTTGGTCATTGCGATTGAAGTCACCTGAAGGCTGTGGAGGGGAGAAACACAGAGAAGGCTAATCCCTGACTGCAGGAAAGTTTCAAGGGAAGGCAAAAATGTCAATTATTAACCATTACAGGAATAAGGTTGGACTTTATTCCAAGAGGCACTGAAAACAATTAGAGCTTCTCGAGGGGAATGAAATGATCTGTGCCAAGCTTCAGGAAGATAGCATTATCTCTGCTTAAATGTGATGGAGGGATTGATTAGAGGAAAGAGACATTGAAATCAACCAGACCAGTTGGGAGGTGACTGTAATAATACCAGCCAGGGATAATGAAAACATGAACCAGTAAGGTGGCAAGGGTAATGGAAACAGTTGGCTGTAGGAGGTAGAACTGATAGAACTTGGAGGCAATTCCAATGTGGGTGTTGGGAGAGGGAAGAATGAATGAGAACTTTGTCCTTTCTAATTTCAGTGACCAGGAGACATGGCTTGCAGTTTGTTGTCATAGGAAACACAGGAGAAGATGTTTGAAAAGTATTTCAATGGCCTATGATTTTAGGGACATTGGAGTGCAAGTGCATTGAGGATAGCCATATGACAATATCCAAAAAGTTGCTGGAGATTCTAACTGAAAGCTTAGAGATGCCAGAGATACTATTTCAGAGTTGCTGTCACTGTTTTTATTATAGAGAAGCCACCAAGAGCAAAGATGGCTAAGACAGAATGTAGAAAAAGAAGAAAGCAGAGGATAGAAACTGAGAGATGCTGACAAGAAATAACAGGTAGCCACGTGTGATGTATGTAAAGAGCTTCCACCTCCTTCTTTCCCTGTCTTTTTTCCTCCTTTCCCAGATTTACTCTCCTGCTTCCAAGAAATATTACAAGTTCAGAGAAAGGTAACATGTTTCAGTAAATGCAAACTAATAAATTACATGGTTGATCAGGTATGTTATCTTGTTATCATTTCACTGATCTTCAGAAATAAATCCCCCATTTGTAAGCTGAAACTTGAAAGCTCTTATTGCCAAATTAGATCTTCTGGAAATAAATAGGGATTTCTACTCAGCGGAGATTTCCCTCCTTCTATATTAAGACTTTAGAGAGGAAAATTATTGTAGGTGGCTTTATGGTTCTCACTAATATTTTCAAGTAGCTAAATAATAAGTCTCAAATAGTACCTTGTTGATTGAACAGCTAATGACCTCTTTTTGACAACCTTTGAGCCACACCATATCTAAGAGGCAGCAGAGTATAGCAACTAAGGCAATAAAAATGTATATTTAAATCCTGGGGTTTTTTGCATTCTTTTATTTCTTTTTTAAAATTTTTATTGGTGCATTATATTCATACATCATATTGGGGTAAAAAACGTTTCTGTTCATTCATGTTAAAACCTGGTTTTTAAGCCAGGCGTGATGGACCACACTTGTAATCCTAGAATTTGGAAGGATGACAGAAGAATTGCAGTTTGCAGACAGCCTCAGCAAACTTTGCAAAGGCCCTTTGCAACTCAGTGAAATTCTGTTTCAAAGTAAAAGAATAAAAAAAAATAGGGTTGGGTGTGTCACTTGGAGGTATAATACCCCTGGGTTCCATCCCCAGTACTGTAAAAATAAATAAATAAATAAATAAATAAATAAATAAATAAATTATGGTTCTTTTGCCCTTTAGTAGCTGTGATCTTGGGTAAATAATTTAACTTCTGTATGCCTCAGTTTCTTCCTTTCCACAATAGACGATAGCAACTGACCTCAAAGTATTTGAGAAGATGAGAAATAAATATAAAATACTCAGAAAAACCTTATATTCAAGCACTACAAGTTTTTGAGAAGTAATGTAAATTTCCCATCATTCTTTTGAAGAAAAAAAATTCTAAGTATCAAATACTGATTTCAAATAAGCCAAAAATTCAATTCTCTCTCTCTTTCTCTATCTCTATCTCTCATCTCTGCCCTAATTTTATCAAGTAAAATTCAACTATGCACACAACGAACCAATATTTCACAGTTGGGTGTTTCTGATACGCAGGTGCATCTCAAGATGAATGCCAATGACAGCACTTTCTATTTTGATCAGATGCCTATGCCTGGACCCTTTAAGGCTAAATCTCATTTTCACACCATCTAAAATCATTACATCGACAACATTCCCTTTGACAAAATTGCTCTATAAAATCAAAGTGGTGCAGAGTAGTATACAGCCTACCTAATATATCTTCTCATACAAAAAAAGAAAATAGTCTTTAATATGTTAAAATGTTTTATTATTCACAATTGCCCCAGACTGAAAACATTCCAATCATCACGTGAATTGAAAAATACATTGTGGTACATTGATTAATTAAAGTAACTAATAGTTTGGTTTTTTTTCGTAGTACTGGATTTGGAACCCACGGGTATTCTACTTCTGAGATACATCTCCAGCCTTAATTTTTATTCTTTATTTTGAAACAGGGCCTCACTGAGTTGCAAAGCGCCTCAATAAGTAGCTGAGGCTGTCCTGGAACTGTGATCTTCCTGTCTCAGCTTCCCAAATGCTTGGATCACAAGCTTGCGCCACCACGCCCAGCTAAAGTAACTAATACTTCAACTGAAGAACATATTCTGTCCTCTGTGACTACCATTGATATCGCCCAAGCAGAATATCCTAATTGCAAAACTTTTCTTTTACCTGGGAGCTATTAGGTTTGGAATATATGAAGTTTGAAATATGAGCAAAATACATAGAAACCAAGGAGACTAATAAAATGTGGCACTTAAATTTAGGCATATAAATTATGCATTTAGGAATCATCACTTATTTTACTTCTTCCCATCTCTTTTCCTATCTTCATCCTTCTTTCATTCTTATATAAATTTTGAGCAATATCCATTTGCGGCCAATATCCCAGTCACTGAGAAATTATTTCAAAAGAGAGCATACATAAAGCATTTACCACAGAAAGGGGAAAAGGCAGAACCTTAGTGGGGAAGAGGAAGAGGATAGCAAATAGAAAAAATAGATAGAAAAAAATAGATAGAAAAAAATGGGAAGAGAGGTAGAAGAGCCTGAAGCTTCTGAAATAAAAATTTCTGAATATTACCTCCCCAAATTGTAATCTCACAAAGAAAGAAGAGGGAAAAAAAAGTAAAGCATAAGAGGTGCTATCTTTGGAAATATAGTATAATCCTAGAAACAGAAGGGTCTGGAGGAATCACCTAGTCCAGGTTTCTTGTTTTATAGGCAATTGAATATACTTTCCATCACTCCTATAGGCTGAATTAGTAGCATTCAAAAGAAGGCACAGAGTCTGGGTTTGGTGGCACATGCTTGTAATCTCGGACTGAGAAGGCTGAGGCAGAAGGATCAAAAGTTTGAGGCCAGCTTCAGCAACTTATCAAGACCCTGCCTTGAAAATTTTTAAAAAGGGGCTGTGGGTATAGCTCAGTGTAGACTGATGGTCTAGCATGAGCAAGACTCTGGATTTGATCTTCATCAACACACACACACACACACACACACACACACACACACACACACACACACAAGAAGATGGCCCGTATCTGGAATTTCTGCCTATGAAACTATTAGAATGTGTTCCTACTAGATGGAAACTGGATATATTTTATCATGTTACATTATATGCATGCATATTTTGCCAAGTGACTACATAAAACCTTTCTACCTGGGGATTTAAAGGAATTTATTTAAATTAAATCAACCTAGCAGCAACAAATTCTGGGCATCTGAAAATATGTTATCCTATTATTCAATCCATTTAAGAAGGGAAGAGTATAGTTTCTTTATACAAAGACTCCAGTGTTAAACCACTTGCTAGCTTTTGTGTGTTTTACCATAGAGTCTATTCTGAAGTCAGCATCAAGAACCCCCACTTTACAACATTGTGTTGCACTGCATGATCTTGGGAACTACATCTTTCTAAGCTTTTGCCCAAAGATGCTTAAACTACCGTATATTTTTCCACCTCCCAATTAGAAATTGTTTTTTGTGGTACTGGGGTTCCTGGAAACCCTTCTACCTCCAGGTTACACTCCCAGACCTATTTGTATTTTTTTTATTTGGAAACAGGGTCTCTTAAGCCAGTGAGGCTGGCTTCGAACCTGTGTGATCCTCCTGTCTCCACCTCCCAAGTGCAGGGATTACAAGCGTGCACCACCACGCCCTGCTTAGAAAACGTTTTTTAGTGTTAGGGTTCCATGCATGACCTCTGAACGATTGCTGGGCACAGGTGTTTCCTTGGGCACTCACAGGTAAAATGACACTTAATCCTGTTTTAGACTTGTGACCATCTGGCACAGTTGGGGTTTCTGTGCACAGTAGTGTCACACTGGTATATGCTCTGTGCTGCCTTTCTTAGGAAACAAAGCCAGAGAAGCTTCAACCCATGAAGAACATAAAACCAAGCCTCAGGAAGCTTCCATCTATTAAAGTTACGTGGGTTGTCTGCAGGCAAGCCAGTTAGGTTAGGTATAAGATGTCTTCCTGGCGAATGAGGAGTGAATTTACAAAGCACCGGTTCAGCTCTTAATGACTGACACCTCCATCTAATTTGGCATGAAAAGAACTCACAAATAAATATACCATCATGACCTCCATATACATATCTCAATCTGAAGTCTAGTAAACACTAGCTTACCACATTTGGTAGAAAATGTAAAAACAAACAAACAACAACAACAAAAAAACCAATACTGTGTTTTGTGGTACCGGGGATTGAACCTAGGGGCATTATACCTCCATACTACATCTGCAGCCCTATATTATTTGCTCTAAGTTACTAAGCCTGGCTTTAAAAATATAATCTCCCAGTCTCAGCCTCCATACCTGGTTAACATTGTAGCTTTAATAACCTTTTAAATAGAAATCTGGATGCAATATTACATAGCCCACCTTTGACCAACTCCAAACCAAGGATCTGTTTCTTAATTGACACAACCCAAGCCATCACCTGAGCTGAATTTAGTTTTTGTTGCTCATTTTTTTCTTTCTTAGCTGGTGATCATGTATGGTAGTAAGACAGACAAGGTAGGCAAGAACTACTGTTTCCTCCAAAGGCCAATAATTAACTTTTGTATTATATAAAGGAGGACAAATTTTAAAAATCCTCCTGCCACTTTCTCTTAAGTACCAGATGGAACTAGATTGATTATATGTAATGAGCTCAGGCCCACAGAGAATGTGGCCTTCAAATATAGACCTTCTCAAAGGGCAGGGATGGACTCATGTTCAGTGCCGCCTTTGACATACCCAGGATGTGCCAGAGCTATCAAATGGCAGCAGCCATTTGTGACATTTAGTTTCTGAGTGGCATTTTTCTGGAAGAGTTTTCACTCAGTCTTGGGATTAAACAATATGCACACATGGCTAAAATAATCTGTGCTTCTAGGGAATAAGTTGTGCAGATATTCAGCTGGTTTCAGCTGCAGTTGTTCTGGGTCCTAGTGCAAGCTCATCTATGACTCCAATAAGTCCATCAAACAACTTTGGTTTTATATCCCTGACACTTTGTCCTCAGAACTACTCAGTCCCTGAATAACCAGGTGGAAAACCAAACTTGAGTAGAAACTGGAGATAAAAAGAGTATTAAAGAAAATCAGACATTGGAAGAGTCTGTAGAATCAATTACCTGCCAGTTCTTCCCACTCACCCCCTTTAAGCAGTGGCCCTCCCAGCCAGCTCCTCACCTCTGAGCAGCCACAGTTGCAGCAGCATCCAGAGCGAAATGTCTCATCACATTCTCCTCCAAATATTTCTGCTCCCACTTTGTCATGTCAGCTTCCAGGGCCAGAATCCTCTCCTCCTTTTCCCGAAGGAGCTCCATCAGTGCAGCAGCATTGTATTCTGAAACGTTGGTGGGCTGAGAGTTGCCCTGGCGCTGTCAGGGGGAAATCAAGCCCTTCAGGTTAATGAGAGAAGAAATGTAGTGTCTGAGTCCTATTTGAAGAGCCTCTATGTTATATAAAGGGATACTGCAAGCTACTTCAGCTTTGATTTTTTTTCCGTTGTGTTCGAGATTGAACCTGGAGCCCTGAGTAAATGTTCTACCACTGAGCTATACCCCCAGCCTCCAATTTGTATTCTCACTGAGAAAGAAGAAAGAGGAATTCAGATCCCCTCCTAAGACCATGAGACTTAGACTTTAATGTGACACTTTCTTGGTCAGAAATGTGTCTGCCATGCCTAACTGTCATGTTGCTCAGAAAGTGGATCACTGGGGTAAAAAAACTACCATCTCTGCCTGTCAGCATAGTACAGTTCAGAAATGGAATTCTTTAAAATTTAGGATTTAGTTCTTAATGGGCTCCTCTTTAGTGAGTCATGATACCTTTTCTAGGTCTTGATTTTTCTCTCTTCTAAATCTGAAGCGTGGTATGGCCAGATGATTTCTAAAGACTACATTCAACTCTAAATGCCTAGAAGTCTATTTATATAGCAGCTTCACTTTTTATAGGGTCTGTTACTTTTGTTTCTATGAAAATAAAAGATATAAGATCATATACATTAAGAATTTTGCTAAAGCCAGGCATGGTGATGTACACCTGTAATCTCAGATATACAGAAGGCTGGAGCAGGAGGATCACAATTTCCAGGCCAACCTGGGAAACTTAGTGAGACCATATCCTAACATAAATGAAAGGGCCAGGAATTACATCTCTGTGGGAACGTGCTTGTGTAGCATGCACATGTCACTGAGTTTGATTTCCCAGTACTTCAATAATTCTTTTTCTGGGATAGGAAGCTAAGGAAGCAGGCTTCATATTTAAAATATGGAGGCAGCCTGGAATAATATCAGATGGGGCAAAAACGTCAAGATGAACAAACATCTGCTTTTTGAGTCCATATCAAATGCTGACTGAAAAATAAGTAGTCAAGAATAATTCTCTCTCCTTTCTCTTTTTCTCTCTTTCCTCCTTCGCTTCCTTTATGGTTTGCATACCTGCTGGATTCTGAGAGATTCCAGTTCCCTTTCCAGTCGTGTCCGAAGTCGGTGCTCCAGCTGCTCACGTTTCTCACACGCTGCCTGGAGCTGTACAAGGGCCTGCTGCATCTTCTCCACTTTATCTACATACACCTGCTTCTTTTTCAGCTGGAAATCCAAGTTGGGAGATTTGCAAGATGGAAGGAAGGAGAACAACAAGGTTAGTTATATCCTCCAAATCCAGCATTGTATTTAGATCTCTTCCAGCTCCAAAAAAATGAATGGAGAGGCAGTAGGCTGCACTTATAGTAAGAGTGTGAAGAGGGATAGGAATTAGGAGCCCCTTTTAAGTCTCTTCTTCTTCTCCACCTCTATATCTTCCTTAAGTCTACTCCCCCCATTACACTGTCTTCAATGACAAAATTTCAGGTTCCCATTTATGGATAATCACACCTCTGCCCTTCTTCATTCTCTACTGAAATGTTCTGAGGAAAGGTATGGCTTATTTTAGTTATTACAGTAGAGAACTGCTAAAAGGGGGAGGGTAATAGGGTGCTCTTCATGGAGAAAGGCTTAATTATGCATGAAAAGGAAACCTGCACTGTTGTATATAGTTGTTTCCTTTCCAGGTGGGAGAGAAAAAGTAAGCAACTGCTAAAGATATAAAGAGGCCAGAATTATCTTTTTTTTTACATCTGTCCCTGGAAATTACCCAATATAATCCATCACTGCTCTCCTGGAAAGCCATTTCTGCTTCTGAAAATGGAAGGCACCAAGCAATGATGCAAATGTCTTTAGTTTCACTGAGAAGCACTGCCTCATTCATTCTTTATTAAAAGGCCACAAGATATAATGACTTTGGACTGTAATCTCTCAACTTTTATTCTTATACCCTCAAAGATCCCTATAGACTTAAATTAATCAATCAAATCTAAGACTGAGTCATACATGATTCTTCTTTGCGACCTATATTCAAAAATACAAGTAGAAGCAAGTTGGGAATAAAAATATGAATCCTTGTAACAAACTAAATACTGGTTCCATAGAAATGAAAGAATAAGAAAGCCCTCAGAACTCTTTAAAGAAGATATATGTACTCTAGACACCAAGAAGGTAGAAAAAAGGCAGTATTTCCCTCTTGTTAACAAAATAACAGATTATGCTTCTCACAATACATGTGAGGCATCCTTCAGTGCTAATAAATCAACCCATGGACTCCTTTCTAAAGCACAAATTCTTCTAAGTGGGGTACATCTTTCATTATCATTCTCATGGAAGCTAAGGTTAGAGATACTTTCAATGTTAATTCTAAAAATTAAATATTATTGATAACCTGCTTAAGAAAAAATTTAGGACTGCAACTCTGAGTTGTCAACAAATGCCTAAGCCCCTGATTTTCCTAGGTAGACAACTGCAATGTTAGAAATCTACACTGGGCTGCACGTCCCATTCCCATTTAGCTGAGGCCATGCCAACAGGACCAATATGACTGCTCCGTTGAAGAAGCCAGGTAACTCCTTCATAGTAATGAATCCAAATCACCACTCCCCAGAATTTCCAGTCAGACAGCACTCCTTAGTCATACAGGTTCCTTGTCTTAGCATTGCCCCTTCCCCCAAATCAGAATTGCTGAATTTTCTTCAGATGGAAGGAAACCTCTTATACTTTCCTACCAAACCTGTAGTATGCTTTGCCTAGGAGATTGGAAAAAAAAGCTTTAATATTTTTCTATACTTTCATGACATTTTCTTTTATTCCAGGCCTCAGTCTAGCCTTGTAAACCAGTTGAGGTGAGTTCTAAACCTAAATGTTTCTATGAGGGAGTGTTTTCCTAGAAATAAAAGAAATAAATTAAAAACTCGTTACACACTCTCTCAATAAGCTTAAACCTTTCTTTCCTAGGCATATTATTTGTAACAATAATGACTAGTGAACTAAAACTTTTAAGGATCTGGATGCCTAGTCATTCCTATTTGCTAAGCTTTGAATAAGTGGATGGCAGAAAACAGTCTCTATCCTTCACCTTTTGGGTTCTATAATCTTTGTGAGCTATTTAAAGTTGAATGCATTTATTTGTGAATCATTCTGAAAACCCCAAGGGAGCAGTGCAATGTTAATGTAGAGAATGTTAACTATAATTACAAAGGCTTACAGCAGTTATACTTAAAAGCAATTAAACTTAGATAGCTTCAGTTCTTTCCTGATGGTAAAGTACTGCAGTGTAAGCTCAGAATTCTAAAAAGTAATCAGTACAGGGCCATGTGGATTTCTCCATGCCCTGTCTTTCTTGAAAAAGGAAACCTAAATAGCCTAATGAAATCACCCCCAGCAAGAGAAGTTGCTAGGCCAACCTCATGGAAGGGAAAAAGCAATAAAGTCCCCGGGAGTTCTCTGAGTTGGCGGAAGACAGGCCTGCAGGTCAGAGAAATTCCATAAAGTGGGCCAAGAAAAATCCCATCATGGTTTAACAATGGGATGATTTTTCCACAAGGTATCAGAGCTATTGTTGCTGCTATAATTCTTCCATCTCCTTTAAAAGAAGAAATAATACAGCTTACCCATAAACACCATAATCTCCTGTATATGCTCAATTTCTGTATAAGTCAGGATAGAAAATGACAGGTCTTGGATGCGACCAATGCAAGACCTTATAGATGCAACCAACAAAGTCAGCCATCTTCTAAGTTTTCTAGACCTTATCTAGATATAGAAAGAAACAAAGATTTATATGCTTTAAATCCACTACTATCCTGCATTTAATATAAATCACTTTTACCTTCATAATGATGAATCCCCTTTTTTTCTGCCTCTCCTCTACAAATTTACTGCTGGGTCCAAACTCTTCCAAATGATAGATTAGTAACCAGAACACCCCATGCCCTAACTTCACCTTGCAGTGCCATCAGAAATGTTAGTGGTTCTTTCTTATATGAAGAAATATGCCATAGAGTCAAAATGCTTAAGGTCATAAATTCTTGCCTCATATTTCCCAAGTGGAGATCCTGGTTCTCCTACATATTAGATATGTGACTTAAAACAAGTTACTTCAATCCTTCTGGCTTTCCTTTTTTATTTCTCCCCTGAGCTTGCATTTGCTCATTCATTAGTAAAAGGTAGATTATGATAATGTGATGTGCCTCTATAAGGATAAAATGAAACAACACAAAGTGCTTAGTAGAGTTTCTAGTTTCCAGCATAAAATACTCAGAGTTTTTTTTTCCTTTACTTTTATTTGCTTTGAGAAAATGTTAACACCAAGTCAGGTATGTTGCAATCCTCTCAACCTGAATCATTCACTCCAGATATCCTTGATAGGTCTCATTCTCTGAGTAACCCCACTGATCACATTGGTATTGAATTAAAGTATTAAAATATAGCCATTCTTTCTCAGGTAGACACTAGGCCTCAAAGAGTTCATGCAATGGAGGTAAATATATTTTATAGAGCAAAGATGGTCAATGGAGATGCAATTAGAAGCAACCACTGAGTAGCTATAAGGACATATTTTTTTTCAAAACTGACACCATTTGGGGGTGGGGTAATTCCACTTTATGACAAAGAAACATTTTATCTGTGGTCAAAGGTACTGTTTAACTAAAGATTGTTAAGTAGAGCTCATTCTGCAACTTCCTTTTTTTCTCTCTCATACACATACACACACACAGAAACACACATAAGTATACATAACAAAATTTTCTAGGTGATCATGATGAAAGGCAAAGGAATATGGTGGCAATCAGGACACATAGGCTCTAGTACTAGCTTTGCTATTAATTGCAACTTGCTTCCCTGGTCTCAGCTTCAGAGTCTGTTTAAAAATAGAGGGTTTTAGGAGTTAGCAAAAGAAAAATGGTCAACATCAGGCCCAAATCATCTATACCCATTGTATTACATATGATTGATATTTATCACCAGCTATAATGGCAGAGCTGAGAAGTTGAAATTTAACTAAACTTTTATGGTCCACAAAAATCAAAAGTATTTACTTTTTACCAAAAAAGTTTTGTCAATCCCTGGAAAGGTATTCAAATTGTATTTCAGAATACAAATATTTTATCAAGTTGCTTAGGGGGGACTAGAGCAGGTAGGTTGTGTCAAATGACTTCTTTATTATGTATTTTATGTGTTAGGATTCTACATAGAACTCTACTGTAAAAAAAAGGTTGTCACAGCTTTGTATGAGAGTACATATTTATATTCTTTCTTGCTGTGTATTATATGTCCTTCCTTGGAAATGGGTCTTCAGCCTTATTTCACTCCATATTTTCATAATTGATACATCAATATGCTTAAATAACTTCAGATAGCCAAATAACATTGGATAATTTTTTGGTGGTACTGGGGGTGGAAACCAGGGGTTTTCTAACTCTGGGCTATACTCCCAGACCGATTTTTATATTTTATTTGGAAACAGGGTCTCACTAAGTTGCTGAGAGCCTCACTAAGTTGCTGAGAGCCTCACTAAGTAGCTGAGGCTGGTTTTAAGCCTGTGCAATCCACCAGTCTCAGCCTCCCAAGCGCTGGGATTACAAGTATGTGCCACCACACGCAGCAACTTTGGGTATTTACCCCTCAGTGCTTTTGTATATAATATTCTCTGTTTTAGGACTATCTTATCCCAAAAGATTTGAAGATGTTAAACACATACATACACACACAGACAAACAAACACTGGGCTAGATAGATAATTCAAGATGATCTCTAATGATCTTTGAATTCCCAAATATTTTATAACTCTAGGAGTCCCCTTTTTACTTTGACACTGACAAATATCCAAACAAGCAAGGAAAAATGGGGTTCTAAAATACTGTACAGACATATTCTAATGGATCATAGAGGATTTATTTTTGTATGTCTTCAGTGTTCAAGGAAGCCAAGGTTCACTTGAGTTCCCAAAGCCATGGTAATGGCTCAGGTCTTAATGTGGAAAATGAATTTTTTGAACCACAGTCACTCTGGGTTTCTAATTAAGACCTGTACTCAGGAACTCTTAGGAAGAATTCAATGTAAATCTATCATTTCAACCAAAGTTCCCTGGATATTCAGTGAATGGAGAAAATAATTCCATCCACTAAGTTTTCTTAACAAATGCTAATTTCCAAAATTTTGCCAAAGACTCCCTTCCCTTGCTTTCTCCAAATCTACATTCACTCAGTGTGGCTCCCACAAACTATTTTATTCTTTGTCTTTCTTTTATTGGTGCACTGTAGTCATACATCTTAATGGGGTACAAGTGGTAGAGGCATACATGCGCACATCATTTGTTTAGCTCTTCCCCAATTTCCACTCCATTCCCCCTCCCTCTTTCTCATGTTTGGCTTAGTGATTGATATGTTTGTGAATATATATCATGTACATTAGGGAATTCCCCCTCCTATTTTCAGTTAGATCACCTTATTTGCTAATCTTGATCTTGATCTTTTAAATTAACCTTCTTACCCACCTCTAGATCACCCCCTGTTGTATCTTAAAGGTCCAATGATAGTTTACCTTTTGCCTCTATACTAATGATTCTCAACTAGGGGTGACTTTATCCCCCACAGGACATTTAGCAATGCATAGAGAAATTTTTGATTGTCACAGTTGGGGGTGGATTGCCATTGGTGGAAAGAAGCCAGAGACATTTCTAAACATCCCATAATATACAGGAAAGCTTCTGCCTCCCATCACAACCAAAGATTTATCCAGTCTCAGATGTCAATAAGCTGAGGTAGACTGATCTTGCTCAACACTACAGCACTACTGGGTACCTCCTTCATGTTATATTTTAAATACCTGCTTCTATTTATGTTTTCATATTAATCTCTAGTTGACTGTGAGATTTCTTAGAAATTTCATATGCTCTAGAACTGTTTTCATCTTTTCCCCAAATACCATCCATTTGACACTTCAGTCATCACTCATCCCATTTTTTCTATCTGAGAATCTTGAAATTACTGGTTCGGTTCTTCCTTCTCTCCTTTTTCTACTACACCCCATCTATCATGATGTCTTTTTTTTTTTTTGGCTGTACTGGGGATTGAACCTGAGAGCATTCTACCTCCAAGCTATACCCCTAGCCCTATTTTTCATTCTTTATTTTGAAACAGGGTCTCAATAAGTTGTAGAAGGCCTCATTAAGTAGTGGAGGCTGGCAACAAACCTATGAGCCTCCTGTCTCATCCTTCTAAGTACTGGGATTACAAGTGTGCACCACTGAGCCCAACTCATGGTGTCTTATTCTAAATAACATTTCTCATTTCCTTGTTCTCTTGCATTGTCATAGCTAATTTAAATCTTTATTTCACAGCTAAATTACTACAATTACAACCTAAATTTTCAGTTGTTCTCTCCATCCACATATTCATGCAGTTCATACATGCACACAAAACAAGTCTGTCTTATACCAGTTACTATTACAGACTTCTAGAAGAAGTGCACTGTAGCACCTCCTTATGTAAGAATAAAAATGACCTTTTGCTAGAACATCCAGACCATTAATACTTAGTAGGTATTAGTTATATCTAAGGCACCATTATACTTTCTTTCTACTTCTTTAGACCAGAGCTAATCTCTCACTCACATCTCAAACCACTTAATGCACAAACTCAGTTTACCACGCAGTCCACTGTCATGCTGTCCCTTGTCCAGGTTAGAGAGGGTCTTAAAGTGCCTTTATCAAAGTTCTAGGTTCCTATTGCCTTAAGATTTTACCAGGTCTACTATACTATACAAAAGATCCAACTTTGTATTGTTCTGGTCATTTATTTATCCCTACTCACAAAATCACTAATGTTCAAGAGCTATTGACTCTGATTGCTGCTTTCTCTATAGATTTTCATTATCGATACACTATAATCAGTCAATATGCAATACATTATTTAGGTGTGGATTAACTCATTCACTCATCATATATTTATTAAATGTTTACTATATGCCAGGCCCTAATCTATATCTGAGAGCAGTAGTGATGTAATGGGAAGCAAGACAAAGTCTATGCTCCATTGGAGGCCAGTATTCCTTAATCCACTTACGGGTAGTAGCTCACTCAGATTCTAGTTCTCCTCAGTAGCTCACTCAGATTCTAGTTCTAGTTCGTTAGTCACTGCATTCTTGGCAATTAGTTAATATTAATTAATGGTCACATACCAGAATGGAAATGAATATGCTATGATTCAATAAATGTATGCCTTCATAAATATACTTACATTGCTTGGCCAAGTCAAGATAAGGTTTTCAAATAATTCCTATTCAGAGATAATTTTTCAAATGAGAATCATAAAATTGAGAGAAAGAACGGCTAGAAGGCAACCTATGGAAGAATAAGGCAAATACTCTGGAGCTCAATCAATCATATTTTCCCATCATACTTCTGCAATAATTGGGACCCATTCCCGAGCATTTGGCAGGTCCCTTAACCCCCTTCTGACTCAGGAAAATCTGATCCCTGCAAATGAATACCACATGATGGCCTCTCTTTCTTCCTTCCAACAACTGTGGGTGTCTTTCAAACTTATTTTTTTAAAGGATGGCTATATACAAAATTATTTCTAGGGCTTCTAAAGCTAGACATTTTCTAGAAAGTGATTCAGTCATTAACATTCACATATTCACATTTAGTGAACAAATAGCAGGGTTATTTATCTTGGGTTTTCTCCTAGATTTATCACTATCTATACTGCCTAATTTGTTTGTACTTTAATTTCCTAATCTGTAAAAAGAAGGTAACATTTTTAAGGTTCCTAGAAGGGATGTAATAATAAATGTATATATATAATAAATATATTAACAAAGATTAAAATACAGATAAGTACACAGAGGGGGCAAATTATTAATACTGGCTGGATGAACACCAACATATTCAAACAGTTTGCTAAAGGACTTTGAGGCTGATAATATAAAACTAAATTCAGTAACTTTCTTATGACTGATTTGTTTCTTCCCTTCTATAATCCACAATTGCAAGCACTCATTTTTTCACATGTACGACTGCATACTTTACTTGCTCCTCTCCTTCATACAACTAGTTCTATGTTGCTCCACTAGCCTTTGCTGATTTTAGTGTGATCTGAATAAGTCTTACCCAGTAGACTCTGGCTCCAAGTAAGAGTTCATATTGAAGCAATTTGGTAACACTATCCTGGTGTTAGCAAGCTGCCTCTGTTCACTGCCAAGAGCCTGTGGTCCACTAGTGGATATTAAAAGAACTGAAGAGTGAAATGCCACCTCTAAAAACTTGCTACCTGAGGAATAGAGCTCATGCTGTAAAGATTAAAGAGAAATGTAAAAGAATTCAACTCAGATTCAAAAAGTGACAATCATAGGAAAGACTGAAATAATTGAGCTTGTTGTATAGATAACCTTAACTCTACTTGGGATGGGAATGTAATTTTTATCTTTTTAAACATATACCTACACAAATAAATTATAGTGCCATAAATATAAGAAATGTCATCCTTTGATGAAAGCTCTTCAAATAAATCAGTGATCCATCAGCAAGATACCCTGGAAGATGCCTGGATAGATATACATGTGAATCCTATCAGCACTCTCAGTGCACACACAGTTCACATCCTCTGACCTTCCATCCAAACTGTTAAGTCATTATGACCATTGCATAAGTTTTACTTTCACTAACAAAAGCCTATTGTTTGAATTTTATTTCCTAATATTAGACATATAAATGTGTATGCTTAAGATATGTTCCTCTAGCCGGGTATGGTGGCACACACTTGTAATCCCAGCATTTGGGAGGCTGAGACCGGAGGATCGCGGTTCGCGGACAGTCTCAGCTGCTTAGTGAGGCCCTTTGTAAGTCAGTGAGACCCTGTTTCAAAATAAAGAATAAAAAAAATTGGGTAGGGGGTGTAGCTTGGAGGTCAAATGCCTCTGGGTTCCATCCCTAGACCCGCAAAAAAAAAAAAAATGTTCCTCTGCCAGGCGTGGTGGCGCACGCTTGTAATCCCTGCACTTGGGAGGTGGAGACAGGAGGATTGCCCAAGTTTGAAGCCAGCCTCGCTGGCTTCAGAGACCTTGTTTCCAAATAAAATATAAAATAGGTCTGGGAGTGTAGCCCGGAGGTAGAAGGGTTCCATCCACAGTACCACCAAAAAAAAAAAAAAAAAAGATATGTTCCTCTAATATTTGAAAAGAGGAGATTGGGTATGGTACTTGATAGATAGGTTAGGTATTGGAGAATTAGGTATCTTTTAAAAAAACAAAGGATATAAAAGTAAGTAGCTAAGGACCTAGGAAATAGAAAAAACACCAGCCCTTAAAAATAATGATGGATGGAAATGGAGTAAAAAGTAATTTTGGAAAAGTGGGTGGAATGGCAAAAGGACTCTGGAAAATGCACTGGATCCTCTAAAACCCATCACCATGATCTCTAAATCATCACTAGCCACTGTAGTTCAGAAAAGGATAACAATTGGGCCCCTTCTTCCTGAATTTCTATGGCTTTCACTCTTGCCTAAAGCCAAAGTACAAGGCTGGCTGGATCTTTCTGCCAGCTCTCCCACATTCTGCTCTATGCCTTCCTGCGCACTCTCTACTCAGTAAGCAGTACCCCCCAGCATCTTCCTTCTTTGATCTTGCCAAGGCCTTTTTTCCCACCATCCCTGAAACAATTACCCAAGTGATGGCTTCAATTCTGGATTCTCATAAGACAGCAGCCAGCCAGAAGCCTGGGCTGCCTTGAGCCTTGTGAGAGGATATGCCAGGCATCCGTCGAAACTCTCCAGTGAGGTTAAATTGGTAGGGGGTGGGTAGGCTCTCTTTGAATGAGAGAATGCCATGGTTGCTGTAGGACAAGAGCTCTTTTGACTTGGAGTTTAATGAGCTTCCACTTCAATAGAACCTACGTGTCCTGAAAGATAAGGGCAAGGATGGAAAGGCACCATTTACCTCATCTGGCTGCCTGCTACAAACACAGGCTGCAGACTGGTATGAAGACCCAAATCATAGTGATTCACCAAGAAAATAGGAAGATACCTCCCTAAGTGTCAGCAGAGCTGGGTCCACGAAAGAAACTCTACTGTGCTTGGAAGAAGATGGAAACTGGGTTTTCTGGAGAAAAAGCTATCTGTGAAACTGAGGCCATATTTTTGCATAGAACTTAGAACATGGTGACTGTAGAGAATCCCAGGCAAGAGACTTAATCAAATTAGAAGGACTGAAGAAATTTCAGGGAAGGCATTTAAATAAAGTATTTCTATAGATGATGACATACATAAATGTGAGGACCTATAGACTATCAAATTATTCAAAATCTTTCCTGACGATCTTAATGCAATGAGACTTAGTTACCTAAGTGACCCTGGACTTTGAAAGCCTAAGAAAACACTTACACACAAAAGGCCCATTATGAGAAAGTTCTTCTAATTATGATTTACTAGGTCTACTAAAGATATTTTCACTAGAAGAACTTTAAAGGCCCAATAAAAAAAGGCAGGTTCACCTGCCATTTGTGAGCTATAAATTATGTGTTTCCATGGGATGTAGGCAGGTCATCTAGCATATTTTTCTGCTTCAAATATGGCTTTCCATCCAGGTGTGGTTGTGCATATCTGTAATCCTCATATTTGGAAGGCTGAGATAGGAAGATTGCAAGTTCTAAGACAGCCTCAGCAACTTGGCAAGATACTCAGCAACCTAGCAAGACCCTGTTTCAAAACAAAATAAAAAAGGGCCAGGAAGGTAGCTTGGAGGTAGATGCCCCTGGGTTCAATCGCATGTATACTGTGTGTACAATACACACACACACACACACACACACACACACACACACACACACGACACTCTGCTCATGAATATTCTTCTTGGGTTAGAAATATTCACTGGTATTTTGTAAAGAAACCACAATAAAGAATAAAAACCCCTTGCCAGGTCTGTTCCAGAGTTGTCAACCCTCCCCCTAATGTTCCAGAGTTGAAAATTTGACTCAAGAATGATTGAGACCTCATGGAAATTCACTAACAGCAAAGAAAAATAACATTTCACTTAGCAATTCCTATATTTGAGGCTGAAGGAGGGGTAGTGTTCCTACAAGAGGGAAAAGATCAATACCATTTAGGTGCAAATATAGCTCTGAAGGCTGCTATAAGAATGCAAAAATAGGAACTAGTTTATTTGTCCTGAGACAAATTCCTGAAAGCAGTTAGGTGTGCTAGGAATAATCTGGCTTCAGAGTCTGGAAGATGATACATGGCCTCTGCTGGGTAGAGGGCCATGAGTCTTCTCCCCCAGTGAAAAGTTCCATCACCCTTAGCAATTGCAAATGACAATTTCCGAACAACTACACTCCATGTAAAAATGCAAGTTGGACAAAGAATAAAAAATTAACAATAATCAGTGAACTCATTTGAAATATCTATCCACTAGATAGCATTCATTGAATGCTGGCCAATACTTAGAACTTCTTTAAGTTATAAAACTACATATTTTGGGGTAATCTCTTGGAAAACTACTAAAAAACTCTGGAAGGAATGCCCGGAAAAGCCACAGAAGTCTGAAGCCAGATTTATATTTCAGGCAATTGCTTCAGCAAGGGCTTCTCAGTGCGAACTATTGATGAACATCTTCTAACACATATATTGTTTCTGTGATTATCACCCAGTTACTACTGTGTCCTCAGACCCTGAAAACTAAGAAGGTTGCAGTCTCTATGCCAATTTATCTCCAACTGGATGAGCAGCTTTCCTGTAGGGACAGCAGGTCTGTATATACATTGCAATTTTCAAAAAGTCTAGACAAGCTTCTCATAGTTCAGAAAGCCTAAGGGATAAACTTGAAGGACAAAGCAGTAGAAAAGAGGCAGATGCTGGTGAGGGTACAGGAGAAGCAAGGATGGGGAGAGATCAGTTAATGAATACAAGATTGCAACCAGATATGAAGAATAAGTTCTGGTGGTTCACTAAACCAAGGGTCAATATATTTATTTATTTATTTTTAATTTTTATTGGTGCATTATATTCATATATCATATTGGGGTAAAATACTTGTGTGTACATACCTATGCACATCACTGATTTAACCCCTACCTAATTCCCACCCCATTCCCTCCTTGTCCGTCCTTCCCTTGCTTGGCTTAGTGGTTGACTTCGATAAGGGTCAATATATTTAAAAATATATAGCTTAAACTAGCTAGAAAAGAGGGTTTCAAATGTTCTCATTACAGGGATATTTGTTAAATGCAAGTTGAGATGATTAATAACCTAAGTATTCAGAGACAATCAATGCACAATGTATAAAATGCATTAAAACATCAATCAATATAAGTGTGCAATTATTATCTGTCAATAAAAATGTAAATAAAGATGCAGAGGTTACTAAATCTGAACAAACACCCACATTTTCTTTTTGGGAGTTGAACCAAAGAATGATTCAGACAGGGAGACAGGCAGCAGGGTCTAGGAAAGGAAGAGTCATGAGATATAATTTTTCTTCCTGGCTCTACCCAAGATTTGCCATGTGACCACTAGCAAGCTAGTTCTTCTCAGTACTTCTCTCCATTTGCCTTTCTATAAAAAATAAACTCATACTCTGGACATAATTTTTCTCTGAAATTTCCTTGTTTAAAAAAATGGAGGAAAGGACACGCTTGTAATCCCAGTACTTGGGAGGCTCAGACAGGAAGATTGCAGGTCCATGGTCAGCCTCAGCTACTTAGTGAGGCACTCCAAACTTAGTGAGTCCCTGTTTCAAAGTAAAGAATAAAAAATAGGACTGAAAATGAATATACAAGGTGGAGCAAAAGACTAAAAGGTATATATACTACGTTCCTTAAACCCAGACATCAGGCAAATACAAGGCTTCCTTATTTCCACAAAACAACATAGCATATTTATGGCATAGACAACTAAAGAAGCAAGATATTGACCTGATTTTATACAACTTGGAATTAAAAATTAATCACAGCAAGCTAAAAGATGCCTTAAATTAGATAGCATTACCTCTTGGTAATAGATGAAACTATAACTCTACTCCAACAATAATTTTAATTCTCAAAAAGGAAATCAGAGGAAATCTATACATCAGGAGATCTCCAGGAATTAGAAGCATTCTTACCGAGAAACAAAAAGCAGGCAATGAATTAAGGAAGGAAACCTGCAACACCTTCAACAGACAGAATGCTATTTGGTCACTTTTATTTTGTCAGATTCCCAAAGCTTTTGACTTGCTGTAATGGAGGCTATTTTCCCTTAAAACAATTCAAATTTAGAATAGAATTTAGTGAGATATACAATTTTTAACCAAGTTACTAGTTAGCATCAATGTCTGCTGGAATATATCCATTTTCACCTAAGTCAGTGGTAGTACAATACAATGATAACTGATATCCAGGATTAATTAATGGCAATATGACAGCAACATTTCCTCTATTTCACATGAGCACAGTAGTTGAGTGCTGCAATTAAATAACATCTCCACTGAGACTAAGCAAATACATATTAACCATATGTTTAATAATTTTGGAGCTCTTTCATATGCCAGTGGAAGGGTCCATCCTTGTCCACTAGTAACTGGCAAATTTGGCTTCAGAACACAACTACATTTTCAAAACTATGAAACCACAAGCAAAGATCTTAGCCAGTGTATTTTCCTGAAATAAAGTGAAAAATGTCCCTGGATTTTATTCTGTCCCAAATCTCCATGGATACTTTTATTTCCAAACCAATCTGCCAAGTCCATCAGCAAAAAGTATGGCCAGGAAGATGCATTTTGATCTAAGAGGGTACTGGTTTCCCACTGAACTTGAGGAGTTGGGGACCATTCTGTCAAACCTTGGAGCACTTAGGAGAAACCTGGAATCATTTTCTAATTCTTCCAAAATAAATCTTAAAATCCTCAAAAGGATATAAATTAAAGCATATACATGTACACGTATACACGTATACATATACACACATATATAAATGTTTGTGTGTGTATGTGTGTGTGTGTGTGAGAGAGAGAGAGAGGGAGAGAGAGAGAGAGAGAGAGAGAGAGAGAGAGAGAGAGAGAGAGAGAGAGAGAGAGAGAGAGAGAGAAGAGCTTAAAGCCAGGCTTAGGTATATAATAAAACATGGAATGTGAAGGTAGTTAGCTTAATACATGACTGAGCAAATGAAAATTGTCACTTGATTTTAGTGATTCCCTACTTTGTAGCAAAAAAGAAACGTTCAAAGAAGAGCAGAGTAATCTAACTCCACTCACATCAGCATAGCTATAACTAGAAGCAGATAGCACGTTCCTGTTCAAAGACTATGCAAGCTGCCAGTTCTCCAAAACAGGGGAGCTCAGTGCCTTAATTTCCCAGCTCTGTCTCCCTCAGGCTCACATGCTACCCAAGGAAGCCATACCTCTTCTTCCAGCTTCACCACCTTTGCCTGGGCATTGCTCAGGGCTTGGTCTCGGATTTCAATGTGCCGTCTTTGGTCCTCATTGGTAGAACGTGCAGTGGCCAGCTCCGCTTCCAGTTTCTCCTTCTCACGCTGGCTTTCCTTATCTGTCAGGACATGAAATATCAATGTTGCCATCTTGGATCTGGATCAAAGACTTATGTGAGCAAAACTGACAAATCTGACTCATTACTTGACACCCTACTCTTCTAGCACAGAGCTAAAAGAACCAGGCTACCCAAGATCTAGAATTTAACATTGTCTAGATCACTGATTGCTGTATAAATTCAGAAAAGTTCTTTTAACCAAAACGTAATGGTTAACTTCAGAAACTTAATGATTGCTGTGAGAAAGTAGATGCAAATTGTCCTGAAAAGCATGAAGCATCACACAAAGAATACATACATACATACATCTGAATAGAACATAAGTTCGTCTTCTCAATTTTGTTTCTTCAAAATGTTTTTGTAAAATTAGTGCAACCACTTTGGAAATCAGTATGGAGGATCCTCAGCAGAAGGGGAATGAACCTACCATATGATTCAGCAATACCATTTCTGGGATTCTACCTAAAAGAATGGAAACCAAACTACCAAACTAATGCATTCATATCTATGTTCATAGCTGTGCAATTCACAATTATCAAACTATGGAACCAACCAAGATGTCCATCAACAAATGAGTGGATTACAAAATTATGAGATATGTACATAATGGAAATCTATAAAAATAACAAAATTACATCATTTACAGGGAAATGTATGGAACCGGAGAATACTATGCTAAGTCAGTCACAAAAAGTAAGAAATAGGATGCTCTCCTTAATATGTGGATGATAAAGGGTCATAGGAGGAACTCTTGACAAGAAGGAGAAAACATAGATGAACAAATAAGGCAACCTAACTGAGGGGGATGGGACAGAGAAAGAAGGAAATTTCCTAAAGTACAATATGTACATTCATAAACATCAATATCAATCACTAAGCCAAACAAAAGAAGGAAGGAGGAGGAGGGAATGGGGTGTGAATTGGGGAAGGGCTAAATGAGTGATGCATGCATGTATGACTCTACCATTTTGTAATCCATTAAGATGTATGACTACAATGCATCAGTAAAATATTTTAAAAATGTTTTTGCACTGGCAAAAGAGCAATTGAACCCAACAAAATTTTCCTCACAATACTATACTAAACAGACCTAAAACTGATATTTCATAAAATGGATAAAATCTTAAATCCTACCCTTTACATGCTAAGGTTGTATTCCTACTCAGATCAAGTCTATATGGTAACATGTCATCTCCAAGGAAAGCCATTCCAAAACCACCCCTAACATAACCCACTTTATCTCTGAATCTGTTGGGAACTTGATGTCTTTAAAAAGAAAAACTGGAAGCCATGCTATGCTCTTTTCTACTCCTTCTCCTACAGAATACACCCAGTGAGGAAAGACTGTTGGAAACAACAGGTCAGAAATAGAAGGACAATATCAGGATCAGGAATGCAGACAGCTATGTAAACTGAAAAAAATCCTCTACTTGAGACTCTTCTTTTATACCCAGTTAGCAGAGTTAAGTTTATTAGAATTTGAAATTTTAGATTTTTCTAAAGAAAGCCGGTATGCTTATAATACATATGTATGTATGTATATATACAAACATGTGTATATATGTATATCATGTATGTATATGTGTATATATGTGTGTTTATATAGATATAATCCATGACTTTAGAATGGAAGAGTTTAGTGAGCAGATAATGGTCTTGATGGCTTTAGATTTATAAAGAGCTCAGTTAAGCAACACCTATATCATGAGGAATCTATGGATGGACATAAGAAATGAGACAGTAGTCAAATCTATACTATTCAAGAGAATGAAATAAAATTGTCATAAGTTAGCATTTTAATAAATTAATTGATGTTTAAAAGTAGTCTCTAAGTATAATTTACCCTTTGGTCTATAAAGTATTCTTATCTCAATCTGCCCTCTTAGTGGCTGCACCCTGTTCAATACTGATAACTGGTCAGAACACTTGAATAGTTCACCTGAAGTGATTATCACTGAATCTCAGTGAGATAATACTCATTCTTCCTAATGATCATTTAATAATTACATTGCTTAGACCTAGTTTTAGGGATTTATCAATTGCATGGGACCCCCAAAATGATATTATTAGTTCAATTGTTAGATACATTCAGAAGCAGAATATAAAATGAAATAGAAGAACTACTGAGGAGTCTCATCAAGAAAGATAAGTAAAAGATATTAGAATTAAAGGAGAGAAAGAGTCACAGGAGAAAATTTAAATCATCCGAAGAGATTTCTCTGCAAACTCTAATAAAATTGAACACCTGGCTGTAATAATATTTTTCTTGAGACGTTATAATCTGTCAAAATTTTTACCAAGAAATGATATACCATAATAAAGTGGTGTATATATCAGCCATGAAAGAATAGTTTTAAAAAATCACCATTCTGAATCTGTTCTAAAAAGTTTAAAATGTATCATGATCCTAGTTTCTGCTTTGCCTTAACATTGTTGATCACCTCAGATAACCTGCCAACCTTATTTTAATTTCCTTTCTTTTGAAACAGAATAACTAGACCACCAGCCTTTGTTCTCATATATGAGGAGCTTAGAAGTCACCACTCCATCCTAACAACAATTAAAATTCTGAACAAATTGAAATAATAACTAGGATTATCAGAGAAGTGAGGTCATAGAGCACCCTCTGTCCTCAAAATTAGAGAGACAGACAGGAGGATATAGAGATTCAAAATTTACCTAATTAGAAACATATAAACAGAAAACTCCAGGAAAATCAGTGTCAGCTTAGGAAAAACCAAAACTATAACTTATAAATTGCATGAGGCTTGGTGAGGACAAGCATGAGGGACAATCCCAGGGGGACCCATTCATAATGGAATGTCCCTACTTTTGTCTTTCCTCCAGGATCTTGACCAGGTTCTCACAGTGAAGATCAGAGAAAAATACCCTTATGTTGTCAGAAAAGGGTAAAGGTAACTATTATAATATATGCCACAACAGTCCGTTCTTCTTAACAAAGCTTGCCCTCAAGAAAAACTATTTAACAAGAGCCTAACTGATTGGATTTTTTCCAGATCCTAACAAACTTGGGGGAAGTAAAACCCAACTCCAGCCTGCTCAAGCCTTCTATATGAAATAAGGAAATAGCCAACTCTAGCCTCTCTGGCCTTCCTGTAACACCTAAGTGGGGGGACAACTGAGAAGCACTTGTGAAGTTCACAGTTCAGAGGCACAGCCCCAATAAAAGGGTGAGACCTACGCATAGCATTAGAAAACACGTCCCTTCCCCCTACACCTTACCACCACATGAGAGAGAAGTACTGTCCTCAAACCAACTGTATGAGGCAAATATTACTCAAAAGTACCCGGGCCATTCCTCTTATCCCCTACATCATCTCTGCCATATACCAACAACAGAAAATAACAAGAAAACATACTAAAAGGCAACACAGTTTGGAAAGACAGAACAAGCATCAGAACCAGAGCCAGATAAGGCAAGGATGCTGAAATTATCAGATCATGTATTTAAAAAAACTATGATTCATATGCTAAGGGTTCGAATGGAAAAAGTAGACAGCATGCAAGAAGAGATGAGTAATCCAAGTGAAGAGATAAACATTCTAGGAAGGAATAATAAATATGATAGAGATTAAAACAGAGGTTACAATATCATTGAATTTAACCTCAATATTGGTTAAGGGTAAAATGAGACAATGGATTTATTTAAATGAAAATATCAGAAGGCACAACAAAACAACTTAGAAAAAAAGTACTTATTACATAAAGAGGATAGTGATCATCACCTTGATTAGTAATAAGGCAGAATCTGCAGCTTCAAAATATGCCTGTCATTAAGATGTGACAGATGTGTGTGTGTGTGTGTGTGTGTGTGTGTGTGTGTGTGTGTGTGCCTGAGGATGGAGCTCAGGGACATTTGACCTCTGAGCTACACTCCCTGTCCTATTTTTTTATTCTTTATTTTGAAAGAGGGTCTCACTAAGTTGCAGATGGCCTCACTAAGTAACTGAGGTTGTCTGCAAACCACAATCCTCCAGACTCAGCCTCCCGAATGCTGGAATTACAAGTGTGCATCACCACGCACAGCTGAGATGTGACAGATTTTTATACCAGTTTTTTGGAATTTTTTTTAATTGGTACTGGTGATTGAACCTAGTGAATCCTACCTCCAAGCTATACTTCCAGTGCTTTTTACTCTTTTATCTTGAAATACAGTTTTGCTAGGTATCTGAGAGGTTGGTCTTGAACTTGTGGTCCTCCTGTTTCACACTCACAAGTACTGGCATTACAGGAGTGCACCACCATGCCTGGCTTTTATGTCAGTTTTTAAAATGAGAAGGTTGAGACTCACCTAACTAGCAATTCTATGTTTATGAATCCAGGATTACATTATAGCTACAGAAATTTAGAACTATGACATTTATAGTTAGGTCACATGTCTATCTAGATCCCTTTCCTCTTAACTAGGACAGATCTCACTTCACTCATTTAGACACTAAAATGAGTAGTTTGGATTTGGCTTTATAATTTAAGTACCCTTATTTCTAAGACCTTGAACCTTAAGGCTGTGGGAGAAACTTTCACAAGGCTGCCTCACCTTCCCTTCCCACTGTGACCTTATGTACATCTATCTGAATAGATGTACCTTGGAAAGAAATGAACATTTGTTGCCTACTGCATACTGGTATTATTCTAGTTTAATCCTTGGAATGACTATACAAGGCAGGTATTATTCTCTTTACTATTTTGGATATGAGGAAACAGAGACTTGGATAACATGACTAATTTGCACACAGTCCCACAATTGGTAAATAAGGAGCAAAGCCCATACATAAGCCCAACTTATTTTAAAATCTTTCTACTATACACGGCTGCTTTCTGGGTCTAGTTGGTTTGGTCTCTCTGGGATTGCAGGAACACACTCCCCAGGGAGGCTTTTCAAAGGTCTTTCTTTTCTCCTGCCACAGTCTTGACCATGACAGGCCCTGTCAATGTCCAAAGGCAAAAGAGAACCAAGAGTCATGCTCTCTTCCTGTCTTGCTCTAGAGCTATCTGGTAGTCTTTTGCCCTGATGTTAATGTAGTTTAATCTAGTAAATTAACACATTTAATAAACCCATAGCAGAGCTCCAGGGACATCTGAAATACTGTCTCTGCATAGACAGGAGTGCAAACTAGCACATTTAGGGCAAAAATCCATATGTTTTGTTTTGTTCTGGGAGGCTGCCACCCTCTTTCTGCAACTGAACTGGCTTCCAGGGTAACCGTGACACCACAAAAGCAAGTTCACAACAATTTACACTGGGCAGTGATGACACCAGAAAAACGACATTCCTTGCTCTAAGACTACTAACAAAGGAACAGGAGGCTTGGGGAAAAGAGGAAGAAATAAATAAACTCTGTTCTGAAGCCAGAGCACAACACAGCAATGCAGGCAGGGAGGGGAATACTCTAAGTGAAGATCAAACGATCTTATAAAAGCTGAGTGGAAGCTGCACAGAAGGACTTGAAAGGGTCATTGGGAGGCCCAGCAAAAGTGGAAGAATGACAAGTCATCCCCACTAGGCACAACTACAGCGAGAGCCACTCTGAGGGAGGCTGAGGGTAGGAGGAACCAACTTTAGGCATCTGTAGAAATAAGGGTAGTTCATATGTTTTGCCCCAACTTACTCTCTCTGTGGACTCAATCCACTATGAAGTTTTTATTGCTGCTTTCATTATGGCAATTGGAAATAATTAGGCATTGTCTAGCTGGGTAGAGTTCATTAGGGACTGATAAAGAGGAGGATTAATTCATTATCATGGTCTTAGCAGTGTTTCCAGACAAAAGAAATACTCAGATCTTATGAAGAAGACACAGCTCTGCTCTGCTTCATACCCTCCGTTGGATTTAAAATGGCCCCCAGACCTCATGTGATAGCTAAGACAGCCATGTTGGAGGTAGAATTTGGTTGCTGGGGAAAGATCATTGGGAATATGGCCAGAGACAGAGATTTTACTGGCTAGGGCTGCAGCAGCTTCTTTTTCCTCTGTTCACTGCCACCATAAGCTGATACAAGTGCTCTCTCTCTCTTTCCTCCCCACTATGGTGCTTTGAGCACCTGTCACCCTGGGAGCTGGTCTAACATGGATTTAAATCTCCAGAACTGTGAGAAAATCAACTTCTTCTTTCTCTAAGTTTTGCATGTGAGGTATCTGGGTAACAGTGACAAGAATATTGACTACCCCCCCCAGTTCTGTAACCAGAGTCACTAGTTCAAGCCACAGGAGATGCTCCCTCTAGTTACCCTTGCATTCTTTCAATATGATACATTGATATGATACAATACTAGTGCTTAACTAAAGGAGCCCTAGATGTAAGTTAAGGACTCTAAGCACTAATAATCCATTCTGCAAGTTAACCTTATCTCTACCAGAGCCAATATAGCATATGTATCCTTCTAAGAAAATCTCTTCAACATTATAGAATCCCACATTCACTAATGCCCTTCCCTTTTTTTTTAGCTAACCATGACAATAACAGAGATTTCAAGGGGTTTCTCTGCTTTAATACAGCGAGAGTCATTTGGTGTGACTAGACGCTGTGGCCAACAGACTTCATGACATAAAGGAAAAGGACAGAATCCTCCAATTTCATGTTTGACCAGCAAAAAGAATTTCTAGATGATATTCACTCTGTTCTCACTATTCTCAAAAGTTAAACAGAACTAGGTAATCTTTTCATTCATCTTGCTTCCATACACATACTCGTGCCTGCTCCTGAAGTTTCAGACTTACTTTTTGCAAAGAGCTGAGAAATGGTTTTCCTCGTGTCTTCTGAGCCTTCATACTCCTTCTCTGCAAGCTGCTTGTTGGCAGTCTCTAGACGCTCTGTAGAATTTAAAGACAATCAACAAGGCCCAAAATGCAAATTTCCCAAGCATATGCTGTTTGCCCTCTAACTACTAGCCTTTGGCAGAACAAACCTGTATCTTCTTGTCACACAAGAATGAGTGACACAGCCTTAGGTCAGCAAACAGGAATCTCAAAAGAATATGATACTATAACAGGGAAAGGAGGTAAGGACATAACACTTTCACTCCTCACTGCTAAAATCTATGAGTAAAATCTTAAATTGCAATCAATTACTCTACCCATGAATATATAAATATAACCTTTACTACCTAGGAAAATGGAGCACACAGTTCTAGTGAAGCCTTTAAAATTATGTAGGGACAAAGCTAGAAAGGGACTACAGAAACATATTGAAACCTCTTGCTTTTATAGATAAGGTAATCAAAACCAAAGATGGAGAATAACATCCCCAAAGGTAACAATTTTGATGGTGTTGGTGATGGTTTAAAGTAGAAACATTTCCTAACATCTTCAATATCATCAGGTGAAAGTGAAAATAGAAGGAATGAGTAAGCTTTATAAATAAGAGGGCTATCACTAGTTCAACCTTGTACAGCCAAAAGACATGCCTATGTAAGACCCAAAAGAGAAGATAGGCTGCACCACTCATGGAGGTGGGCCAAGTTGGTCTAGGAGTACTAGGAAGGGTTGCTGCCTGATTAATTGATAGGAAGGCTTGCCAGGTACATTACCCCACTTAGAATAAGCAAGCTTGAGATCAAATACTATCATATCACAATCACACACACATACACACACACACATACACACAAAAAAAAACCCTAGCCCAGTATAGGCCCTGAAAATTACTGGCCATACCAATGGGTTGGGCAACCCTAAAGAACTTTATGAAATCCTCCTCAGCCTTTCCTATTACCACCTTGAGACTGCCTCAGAAATATAAAAGCAATCCCCCCCTCCAGTTCCTCACCTCTTAGATCCCTGTTGAAGTCATGCATCCTTCGAATCTCACCCTCCAGCTTATTTCTCATGGCTTTCTCCAGTGCCTCCCTTTTGGAGGATGACTTTACTAGGTTCTCATAGGCTTCAGAGACCCGCTGGATTTCTGTCTCCACCTGAACATGAAAAGGAAAGATGGTGGTGGTGGTAAGTTGATGGGGAAGATGGTCTGAAAATATATATGCAAAATCTCAGTGACAGATTCTTCCAGGACTTGAGAGTGGCTAAGAGACAAGCCTAGTACAGGTAGAAGAGAAAAAGTCCAAGGAAGATTTCCTGAGGTCAGCTGCAAACTCGGTAAGTAAATCGCTATTTCATGTGACTTCCTCAGCTTAAAAACAGTAAATGTATATATAATTTTGGCTTCAGAAAAGGTGGTAAGATAGATATGCTTCATAAAGGAGGTTATAAATGATTTTAATTTCTAAGTAAAATTTTCTTAATTTTGAAATAATTAATAGTACTATATATAGTATATGGATACCTTTATTTTAGACCATTCAAAAGGCTTTCACATGTTTACTTCAATTTATCCTGATTTCTGCCTCAGTAAAGATATCTCACCCCATCTTAGGAGATAAAATAGTTAAATTATCTCTCCCAAGAGCAAGGTAGTGGCAGAAACAACAGCCTGAAGTTTCAGCCTCATGAAGTATAGTTTGATGCAATTTTAATAAACATTTAACTAAGGGCCAAATAGCTACAAAAACTTGTTAAAGCACTGCACTGCAGTGTGTGAATATGACTGAAAACACTGTGGACTGCTAGAAGCTTTCCATCTAACTTAATGAAAGACCACAGGGTAAGATACAGCTTAAGAATAGGTGGTGCATGCCTATAATCCCAGCTACTCAGGAGGCTGAGGCAGGAGGATCACAACTTTGAGGAAGTCTGGGCAATTTACCAAGACCCTGTCTTAAATTAAAATAAAATGGCTGGGTATGCAGTTCAAGGGTAGAGAATTTTTCTAGCATGTGGAAGTCCCAGAGTTCAGACCACAGTACTGAAAAAAAAGGAAGAGGATGAAAAGGAATGTAAGGGAAGGAAGGACGGACTATAAAGCAAGAGAAGAAAGAAATTGTTTCTGGCTGGGGGAAAGGAGAGAACAATTACAGGGAGGTGTCACTTTATAGTCAGATCCTGAAAGCTGGATCATATTTCAATAGGCAGGAGGTTAGGGGAAGGATATTGTGTTCTGAGTGAGCAAATGCATTTCCAGAATGACCAGGAGTCTCATTTGGGTGGACACTGTGAGGTACATGGAAAGAAGATGGCAAGATATGGCTTTGAAGATAGATTAGAGTCAGATCATAAAAGCCTTTTAACATCAGGCACTTAAACTTTATCCCACAGTCAGTGGGAAACCAGTACAAATTTTTGAACAGAAATTTATGATTAGAGTTGTGTTTCATGACACCCCTGCAAATCTCATAAAATGTAAAAAAGAAAAAAAAATCTTAAAGATAAAATGTCTTGTCCTGAATCAGCCAGAATCAGAAAGAAAACAAGAAATGAGACTCCAGTGTATTTTGTAGCCAGTATAGTTCCATTGTACACACAATAACCTCAGAGATTATTTGCATGTAATTTGTATAAGACGAATAAACCCCATGGCCTGTTAAGCAATTTTCAAATTAGGTCTCGCTCCTGCAATCATTCTACATTCCTTCTTGGTTATCCATTACCCTCCTTAACAAAACTCAGGGTACCTTGTGGGGAAAAATATCAGGCCCCCAGTAAGAGAATGGGGTGAAAGGTAGAGTTACTAAACCCTCAAATTTAACCTGCTCCCATCTCCAAAATTCTGCCTGAGACAGGACTGCCTAGAAACAAATGAGGCTTATACCACTGAAAAGAGCAGACTTGAAAGTGTTTTTCTCCTTGCAGATGGCACCAAGATAGCAGCACAGAAGATGAAAGCTGGTGAATGGCATTTAGAGACAAGATCTGTAAGGCCTGTGTCTGATGAAGCTTTTGCATGAAATTCAAGTGCTGGCTAGAGAAAATAAACATTTCCATTTGAAAGAGCGGGACTGGTGTTGGTCCCCTCTGGGCAGCCATGAGAGAGTGAGCGAGGCTCCCCAGTGCCCCACAGAATGTGACACCTGGAAGGCAATCCCTTCACTCAAGGAGTTCAGAGTGTCCTGGCAAGTTCTAGTACTAATCCTTCCTCTGGCCCCTCTGGAGGTACTTGAGTTTTTGCAAGGTCCAGGCAAGTTGCACATCTGTCAACAGAGCCTGCCAGGGCAAATTCACAGAAGGAAATCTTAACCAGCCGGGCCTTCATGATGGTGGGGATGAGAGAAAATGAAGGTGGTGGTCCGTTTTTATATTTAATCTACTTACCACCCTCATGAGCCTCAGGTTTTCTTATTTTTCTCAGAGGTACCAACTGGCATCCACCTAATTCTCCCCACTTTTTTTGGTACTGGGGCCGGAACCCAGGGACATTCTATCTCCAAGTTGCATCTTCATCCCTATTTTTTATTCCTTATTTTGAAACAGTTTCATTGAGATGCAAAGGGCCTCACTAAGTAGCTGAGGCTGAAAACCTGTATCATCCAGTCTCAGCCTCCTCAAATGCTGGGATTACAAGTGTGCACCGCCATGCTCATATTTTCATTTTGAAACAGGGTCTCACTAAGTTGTGGAGGGCCTAAGTAGCTGAGGCTGACCATGTACCTGGATCCTCCTGTTTCAGCCTCCAAAATGCTGGGATTATATGCATGTGCCACCATGCCTGGTCATTCTCCACTTTTCCTGTACTCTTTTCCTCTCTTTTCCCTGTCTTCCACCTCAGTCCTGGCTTGACTCCCACTTCTAACACTCAGGCCAAGCCACTTGTTGGAGCCATCTTTTCATATCCGAGGAAACAAATCATATACAACAGAATTCCTCTCCTGCTCTTCCTCCTTTTTACCAGCCCTCCCCTCTAAAATCATCATAGATTCTTTGGCAAAGAGTGCCTATAGAAGATCTGGGTTCATCCTTCAGTGATAGCATCAAAGATGGGCTTGGGACCACTCTGAATGGAAATCATGGAAAGAGTTGCCAATGTTTAACCTATTTAGCCACGTCAGGTTTCAAGTATGTAGATGGAATCAATGTATTTCACCAATGTGATGCAGGAAGGGTATAGTTAAAAGGTAAGGGGGGATATAAAAACCAGAGTGAAGCCAGAGACAAGAAGCTCTCTCTCAACCCCAGTGGCCCCCAACCAGATTTGGGGAGATTGGGGAAAGAGAAGCTTTTTTTACTACATAAAAAGTCTTAGCCGAAGATAAGCCCTCAGCTGCATTAGGGCCCAGATCAATGTGTACAAATTCTGACCCTCATCCACAATCCTGAAATTTCCACTCCTGGTGTCTCCTAAGGACAGAGTTAATGAACAATACAAGGCAATCCCCCTCCCTCCCTCACCTTCAGCCCCACCTCTTTCAACAGTACAGATTGTGGGGAGATCAAGCCATATGAGCTCCCCAATGACAAAAGCCACAAAGAGTCTGCCAAAGGCATAAAACTCTATTCACCAACAGCCACTGAAGCCAAGAGCTAATGTTCCTACCTTGGGGCCCTCAAGAGCTAAAGTCCCAGCTGCAAGGAGACAGGAGGGGCCCAGTGAAGAATGTAAACTGGGGATACACACTATTCTTTCTATTTCCTCAGCCTAATGCTGTCACCTGTCACCCAGCTGTAATGTTAGGTCCCTCATGCCCCCCACACACACGAGAGAAAGAGAGCAGATGTTGAATCTGTGCTGTAGGGAGGGACCAAAGCAAAAACTGGGGGAGGGGCCAGCGTTGAAAGAGCTTCTAGGAGAACTCCCACTAGAAGAGCCTTTTCCAGAATAAGACAGAGAAGGCTTTAACTTAAGCTGGTGATTTTTTTTCAAGGAACGATGAGTTATGGTTTGCTTTTTTTTTTATTCTTCTTTTTTTGGTGGTACTGGGGTTCCTGGAAGCCCTTCTGCCTCGGCTACACTCCCAGACCTACTTTTTTACATTATTATTTGGAAACAGGGTCTCCTAAACCAGTGCGCATGGCTGGCTTCGAACCTGCGCGATCCTCCTGTTTCTGCCTCCCAAGTGCGGGGATTACAAGTGTGCGCCACCACGCCCGGCTATGGTTTGATTTTTAAGGTTCAAATCCATATATTGGAAAAATATAAGTATGACAAAATGCCTTCAATGCTGACAGGTTCTCCATGAACAAAGGCATCACCAGTATTCTCAACATTATGAACAGGTAACCCTGATCCTTTTGGAATTCTAGAACAATCCATTTCATTTTCTTTAGGGCCATGGTGTCTTGGAAAATTATATAATTTTTTCTCCTAGTCTGGAGGTAAAATGTTACTTCCAAATAGACAGGTAGAAGGCTTTTTCTAAAGTCTAACCTTCAGCTATAAGAATCCTGAAGATCTATTTGTAAGTAATACAGGCACATGCAAGTAGAAACTTTTATATGGACATTAATTAAGTCCCACTAATAAGAATTAAAGGTGAAGACCAGAGATGTAGCTCAGTGATAGAGTGCTTGCCTAAGCATGTACAATCTCTAGCACTGCAAAATAATTCTAAAAAAGATGTAAAAGAGACCTTAACATCCCCCAAAAGAAGTCTCACCTTCTGTAGTCTGGCCACCTTCTCATAGCATCCTTCCAACTCCTGCCTCAAGTTCCGGTTTTCATCTGAGAGGATCTCAACCATTTGCTGGGCTCTGGACACAATGGCAAAAGGATCAGCTGGCATGGGTTGATAAGAAGCAGACTGCTGAGCCCGAGGCATGGCTGAATAGGCTTCTCCTGGCTGCTGCTGCTGCTGCTGCTGCTGTTGGTGGTGGTGGTGGTGGTGGTGATGTTGCTGTTGTGGCTGCTGCTGCTGACTCAGGCCAGGTTGGGAGAGGCGATAATGATCCCCCTGGTGAGCCTGACTAGGAAGGAAGTGCTGCTGTGGTCTTGGCAGGTGAGCTGAGTGGTCTCCTTGGTTTGGAACCAAGGGGTGTTGGGCAGGAGACAATCTAGTAGATGGTGGAGACTGCAGCAAGGGCAAGGAACCCCCAGATGTCAGAGAAGAAGTAGGGCTGTGAGGCTGAGAGTTTCTGGATGACAGCGGTAGTGAGATGTCCTGCGTTGGCCTGGAAAATATGAAGGACAGGCTCTGGTTAAATTCTCTCCTGAGGTACTGGAAATGAAGGGCATAAGAAAGCAACAGGAGGCTTCGGGGACCCTCAAGACATCTGGAAATGTGGAACAGGCAGGGTTACACTACAGGGTCCTTGCAAAGACCTCTACAGTTTCCTGGCCTGACCTTTTATGATTGCCCCACAGATACAGGTGTGATCTCATGAGGGAACCTACTTGAAATGACTTCTAAGGTCACTTTGTGAAAATCTATGTAACATGTATCTCTACATCCATTCCACTTTAAACCATTTTTATACTAGGTAATCTTCATGTTATTATTTTAAACTGAACCTAATGTTAGAAATATCATTATGTGTGTGGTCTAGCACACATAAAGATTCAGATTTAGAAAACACATGTCACTTGCCCGAAAGGAAACAGCAAACAGCCATAGCAACTGCATCTGCCCGCCTTCATCTTCCATCCTTCATCTTCCCACCGGAAACTCACTTTAAGAACTCATATACTCATCCCAAAACTACTCAAAGGTATGGAGATACCAAATAGCTATCATTCATTCCAGTTATTGATAACTTAATGATGATGATAACAATATCAAGACTTAGAGGGATTATAGGTGACAGAACCATACTGTTTTTATACTGCTGCAAGCTTAAGCAATTTTTATTATGACAAAGCCAGAAAGAAGGGACAGAATTATTAAGCACTTCATCAGAGGGACATAGTGGAATCCCTTGAAAATAAGACACTACCATAATGTTTTTAATGCGTTGAATAACACAATATAAGGACTGTCAAAGTCTAAATTATTTTCCCCAACTTCATCATTGTACAGGGGAAACAAAGGCATAGAGAAGGGAAGTGACCAGCCAAGTGTTAGCACTTTAATATTTGGTGCTGCTGAGATGTTGGTCCTGTCAGAGTAGAAACTTGTTTTTCCAATTTCCGTTTTCTGTCTCCCTCCATCCACTGCCATAATGCATTGACTTTTGTGCACTGATGTTCAGATCCCCAGCCTATGGCTTATATAAAGTTCCAGAAATAATTTGGTACATTGTTTAATGTGGAACTCCCATCTTTTATATCTAATTACTAGGTATAAATACTAATACATAAGTACAAATAATTAGTACCTAATGACTATTAGCCATTAGGGGAAACACGAAGAGTGTGTTGATGGATCATTTTCCACCATCCCTACTACCAGGAAAAATATCTGAGAACAAAAAGCTCGTTCAACCTCCTCCAGCCGATGCTCAACTAACCTCCTATGCTCCCATATCCTGTGGACACGTGTTCTACAGTTGATATTTCTCAATCCAAGGAGAACAGATAGCTAGGAGCTTAGTATTAGATCTCAAAAGGAAGAGTTTGGAAACTTTTGTCTATTGCTTATCAGCTGTGTAACTTGTTTGAATTATTTAATCTGCGTGAGCCTATTTCTTTCCTGAGGTTGCAAACGAATTGCAAAAAAAAAAAAATAGCTCAAAAAAATGACAGTCTTTTATTTCATTCCCTGTGAGATAGGTTGACTTTTACCATTTAACTTATGGGATATTCATTTAAAGCTTTGCACTGATATGCATAAAATTCATGGTGCAACAGAAGCAAATCATCAGGTGCAATTAACTTTTGTTTAATTTTTACTCCTTCTCTCTCTCTTTTTTTGCAGTACCTAGTATTGACTCCAGAACCTTGTACATGTGAAGCAAGTTCTCTACTACTGAACTACATCCTCAGCCCAACAAGTAACTTTTACCTGGCTTTCCATATGCTAAAACACATGCCTTCCACCCATATTACAGTCACTATTGTTAATTTATCTCTCTCAAGAGCTTTTCAAATAAAGACTTTTTCAGCTACCAAATCATTCCAAACACATTCTCATGGATATCCAATAACCTATATGTTTACAAAAGCCCTCAAATCTGCTCAAACCCTAGGTTCTCTCCCTCAACCTTATGTATGCCTCTGGAACACCCGTACTCTTCCAATTTCATACGTACATAATTACTGAGTATTGCAAATGGAGCACAAAACACTTGGGTACAGAAGAATACAGATGGTACTCATGATCACAACTGTAAAGTTGCTGCCATATATTATCCTTCTTTCTAAGTGCTTAAAACACTCATTCCATCAAAATCTTGGGTGCTGTTTATAAACATACTTGGTGAAGTGCTCCCATTTTCCACTCCATGCATTTTTAGTTTCCTCATAGTTAAAGCAGACTATGTGCTCTCTTCTCTTTTTAAGTAAGAGTTATTACAATTTATATGTAGACCTAGGACTAAAATAAAATGTCCTGGGATTTTTTGAGGATTTACCATTTCTTTGGCAGAAAAGAGGGGCTTAAATTTTATATTCTCTAACCAGTTTTCAAAATTAAAGAAAAAAATCACTTCATTAACTTTCGTCCTCATTCCCAGGATTTGGAAGCCTGGGAGGTGTTCTCTTCCAAAGACTGAACTCTGAGTTCTGAACTGGGCTTCCTCCCCACATCTCCCCTGGGCCCCATCAAGCAAAGCAAGCCTTTCTTTCAAATAGAATCAGCCACTGGCCTCCCTCCTGCCCGGAGGCTAAAAGGTTCTTCCAGGCTCTAGACAGTACAGCAGCTGTCCAGGGGCCTGGGGAAGGAAGAGACCACAAGGTTTCCAGAAAGAGGTCTCCCGGGTCAGATAAGCTCAGGATGAAGATAAGGAGAGACAAGGTAAATGCCAGGGTTCCCCAGGCTGGGAAAGGAAGCAAGAAAGCAGATCTCAGGCTACCGTAATGTTGAAAAAACTAAAGCAGTCCTTTGCCGTCAGGTTTGCAAACAAGCAAAGGCTTGGGCAGTCTCAAAAGGAGAGCCAGATCTCTAGCAAAGGGACTCCATCTGGGCTCCAGCATCCACCCACCACCAAACAGCAGGATGATGAAGCTCCCCCTGAGAAGAGCAACAGACAGAGGTGGGGGAGAACTTAGGAATATGTCAAGGAAAGCAAAAATATACTCAAGATTAAATAATAATAACAGCAAGAGTAATGATAGTAATAAGAAAAGTGGCAGCCAGAATATGAGCGGCATACTCGCCAAGTCCTTCTACCCCACAGCAGCTGGAATCACTCCCCACAGATACACTAACCAGGAACAACAAGCCACCCTACAGACAATAGAATCACATGATCCATGGAAAACCTGGCCTGCCTCCCTGCCTTTTAAAAGACTCAGATTCAATTTTAGCTTCTTCCTACTACTTCCTAGGACTACTCTAGCCACTGGTTCTCTATAAAAAATGGGACATCACCATTCCTATAGAACGGAAGCCACTGGACAAAATCAGAGTCTTCCACAAAGCCATGGGAGTAGGGGATCCTCCCGGGGACAGCTCATGAGTACATAAAAGGAAAGCAACAGCCACTCCACCTAGCTGACATAGCACTGTCCACCTTGACATCTCCATGACTGAGGTCTCTGCCGTCCCCAGCAACACACATATGCATGCATACACACCCATCCACGCATACACACACACTATCAGCAGAGCAGTTGCCACCAATAGCCCAGAGCCCAACATAACCTCATCACCTAAGCTGTGCCTCTCACAGGCTCTGTGATTGTGATTCTACAAGTCCTGGAGTGAGCTGCAAATTCTGGATGGTTCCTCTTGCATAACCAGATCTGCTCTGAACTATAGTGTTAGGTCACCCTGAGATTCCACTCAACAAAGACTTCAAGAAATCTCAGATCTGGGCACAATTTCAACATTTGAAAAGAGGTGGCTACTTTATAAACAGAAATTACTTAATTTTGAAAAATAGTTGATAAGCATATAAGCGAAGGATACAGAAAAGACTCAGCACTTAGACAAAAAGTTTCAGAAATATAAAAATTCTTCAGATGGCTTGGCCTTGTTTCCCATCTGGAGTTCTGGGCATTCAAAATATTTATTTTTAAGTAGGGAGGAGGGCATAGGGAAGATGAAGTAATCAAAGGATTGTTTGTAACATTTTGTTCATTTTAACTGAAAATCTCTAGCATTTCACTGCACCTAGAAAGACAAACAACGGTTGCTAAAACATCAGCAATTTGGTTTTTTTAAAGCTAGCTTTGCATCCTGATCTGTGATTTGTGGATTAAGGCCTCAGAATTTAGTCTTCTAATTGTTTGGTCCTAACAGCAATTACTTGGACAGGTACTCAAAAACGAAACGGCTGGTTAATCAAGGAAATAAAGGAGGAAAAATGCATCACTACCTAAAAGTAGTGAGCTTCTGGAAAGTCACTCAACTAACTTCTTTTGCCAGGAATCTGCCAATAAGCACCACTTCCTCATACAGGGTCTGCAAACAGCTTACAGGTGGAATTTGCCCAATGTACACCCAAACTTCACGGGTTATTCTCTGACTTGGGCCATTTTAGGTTTGATTATTCATCACACATATTAATCACTCTGTTCCTATCCCTTAGAGAAACAACTGTTAGAGCAAATCTCTGTGTTAAATACTGTTCAAGATGGGTTGAGGATTGGGGACATAGCTTAGGGGTAGAGAAGCATACTTGAGGCCCTGGGTTTCATTCCTAGGACATGCACACACACACCTAAGAAAGATAAAAGAACTAAAGGAAAAAAGGGTAGGTCAGTATAGGCTCTGTTGCTTGGGGGAAAGAAAGAGTGAGATCCACAGATAATTTAGGAGAATGTTGAAACTATACATATTTTCTCCTAAGATGTATGCAGATAAATTTCTCTGATGGTTTGATCAGTATGGAAAGGGAAAATTAAACCCTCTTTGTCTTATTATTTATTTAGGTAGATCAAAGGGCTCTATCTAGCTTCAAACACTGTGAGAGTGATTTCAGATCACAAACAATGCTGGTGAATGAGTTCTGAAAATAGCCTTCCTGGGAAGGCGGGCCGTGAGGCTTTGGCTTCTGCTCCACACCCCAGCCAACACACTCCCCTCCCACAAGGCAGCAGACATCCACAGGCATGAGAGAGTCCCACAGACTCTTCCATACTGATGAGAAAAACAAAACAAAAACCCCTGGCTTCATTGACATTTTGCTGGCTTGAATGAGTTTCTACTAATCTCTGCAGTCCCACCCAGCAGCTCTTCCCTGGGTCTTCTATCGCATGAAGCAGATAGGAATCAGATGATTGACCTGGTCTAAAGTGGAATGGCCCTGTCCTTATCTAATTTCCTGTTCTAAGACACTTGTCAAAAAACTTGGGCTTCTACCCTTTGAAAGCTGCTGAGGAGGTTGAAAAGGGTTAGGAAATTAACCTGGTATAAGAGCAAAAATATCCCAAACCTGCAAAGTTAGGGGTAATGTCCAAGTTGATTACCTTTGGTTAAAATACAGGACCCGGGGGAGAAAAATATGAGATGCCAGGAAATGCCATGTGCCTTCTTTACCTCCACCCTACTCCATCACGAATGCCTTCTCTCCTGAGTCACCCAATGAATTTTTTTTTTGGTGGTACTAGGGTTCCTGGAAACCCTTCTACCTCCGGGCTACACTCCCAGACCTATTTTTATATTTCTTTTATTTGGAAACAGGGGTTCTTAAGCCAGCGAGGCTGGCTTAGAACCTGCATGATCCTCCTGTCTCCACCTCCCAAGCGTGGGGATTACTAGCGTGCACCACCATGCCCGACCACCCAATGAATTTTAAGCCAAGGGGTTCTTTCCCAAATGAATGAGGAAGAAACATGAGACAAAGAGGTAGACATCAAAGAAATCACAGACCTGGTCTGTATGCCACATATGGAAGAAGGCCAGCCAAGGTCCAGGGACTTCAAACCTAAGGGCCACCAGTCCATCATTACACATGGGCACAGGACAGAGATGCCACTCAAATGCCATCATTGATGACCATGGTTTAATCCTCACCTCTTCCATGTGCTGAAATACTACTGATTAAATACTTGGTCCAAAGAATAGTAATAGGAATAATGAGCAGAATCCTGGAGTCATATATTTTGGTAAATAAAGCAACAGGGCAATGGGCTCCTGAATAATTCAGAGGTATATTTAGGAAGAACTGAATATGCAAATCAGAAGTCATGGAAACATTTTTCTTTGAGAATTTTAGCATGGAGACAACACGTCTACGTGATTCCCTCTATGTGAATTTAACTTAGATGTTTAAAAAGATGGATGCCGACTAATAAACTCTCAATAGAAGATAAAGCAGTCCAAACCATAACCTGCAAGGAAATACAAGGCAAATCACACTTGGAACCTGATAGTGTACACAGTTCCCCTCTTCATAATATCTAGCTGTATGTTTAATAGCCAAAAAGATCACAATTCTACGGAAAAACTCAACTAATAGGAAACATTTGTTTGCAAAAATAAGTGATGAGAGCTTTATTAAAAGAATGCATGAAAGTGACAGGATGTTGGAGACTAAAGTCCAAAATAACTTACTTCTGCTTTTCAAAGAACTCAATTACTCACACATATAGAAATATTGACCCTTCCTTCAATATTCTAGGAGGCAGGACAGCAAATAGCTACTAACATCAAGAACTGTGTTCTTCTCCATCCACTAAGCAGTCATAGCCATGCCTGATCTACAAGGCAAGATAACATTAATAGAGTGCTAATTATGACTGAAGAGGCTAGAAATTCTGGTTGACAGGCAATTTACTCAGCCACAGGTGAGCCATGCATTGAAGAGTCGATTATACCAAATGCCTGCCCATTCCTTCCCTTAAGATTCCTAACACACAGCAGAGGGCTGGTTGTGGATGAGGTAAGGAAACGACAGAAAGGGAACTCTTACCTGGCTGCTCCATACTCAGGGGGATGCTGATATCTCATTAGTTGCCCCTCTGTTCTGCCTGGCTGGTTCAGGCGATGCTCACTATAGAAGTGCCCTGGCTCTTGGGGCTTGCACACTACGGACTGGGGTGACATGCCCTTGAAAGGATACTCTGGTGGGGGGCCTCGGTGTTCCATGCCCTTCAGGCTATGTTGGTTGGGAGGTGGCCCTTGGGCCTTGTAGAATTCACTGGAACTTGTGGGATTCTTGTAGAGGTCATTGGGTTGTGGTGGGGAAAGGGGAGCACTGGTGACAGGTGGATGAGCCTTAACTCCACTGGTGGCCAGTGACATCTGCATCAGTCGTTCACTCAAGGAGCGGACATGGCCTTGCTTGAGATCTCTGAGTCCTTCATCCTGATGCATCTTCCCAGGATTAAGCCGCTGGACAGAAGGGCGGCCCTCGGTCCTCATCTTCTGGTTGGTGACTCCGGTAACATAGAAGGCAGCTCCAACACTGGCATGCTGTTGGCCCCGAAAGTACTGGGACTGGACCTTGGCTTCTTCATACGTGGGAAGTTCTTCATTATTCTGCATTCGAGGGGAAAGCTGTTTTTCCATAATGATGTTTTCTGATTGGATTTCCTGGCCCTGGGGTTCCTGTCGAGCAGCGTGTGCCACAAGCTGTTGGTGGTGGTCTTGGGGACTCAGCACATCATTTTGAGGGCCCGGATTCCCACTGGCAGTGGGGAAAGGAGGGCCATTCCCTGTGGCTTGCTGATGTATGGCAAGCAGGTTACGATTTTCACTAGGATTGCCATAGCGGAGTTGCTCTTGTAGCAGGCGCTGCAACACCGTGGTTCCTCCGCTTGGCTGTTCTTCAGAATTTCTCATCTCTATCGCTGGTGGTGCCTTGTGAAGAGAGAGAGATATTGGGCACCTGGGCTGCCCTTGACCTGGGAAGGGGAAACAGGAAGCTTAACACCCAGTTGATGGATAAATCAGTCCCCTAAAGGGAAAGCAAATGGGTACTTTGGGGTGAGGATTCCACTGCAGAAAGAACAGTAGGAAATTGAATCTAGAAAAAACAAATTAATTGCTGGGAGTCCTGGCTCTAGTACTGATATGATGAGGAATGTGGAAGCAAAAGAGCTCTGTTTCCTCTTTCACTTTTAGCACAAGTTAAATATTCAGTCTTGACTTAATTCCTGAGAGGACTGGAAAAACCTGGAGAGTCAAACAGGATGACCTGAGTAGGCAATTTTCCAAAGTCCTTACAGGGTTCATTTCTCTGTACACTATTTAAATAAAAAAATCCAACTCATGGCTATGGAGTTGGGGACAGGAGAATAGGGAGAGTTACCCCAAAGACAGGATTTGTAAAGCAGTTCAGCATGTTATGGGAATTATAAAAAGCTAAATAAGAACTAAATTAAAGATGAAGAGAGCTTGGCTTGCATCAGATAGAAATGATCCTTGCCTTGTAGCAAATCTTTTTCTTGTATCTCATGAGACTCTGCAATACATCTTTTTTTAAGTCCTTTTTCAGATTGTCCATTTCAGATGCTCCACAGCTTAATTAAAGAATGACAATTATTACTGAAAAAGTCAGGGATAGTCACTGAGATTTGTGTTGTTGATTGGTCAGGTTGGAGAAATTTAAAAGGGAAGTGTCTCTTTTATTCAATTGAGCTGCTGACCACATTTAAAAATTGAAAAATAAAAAGGTTATGCTTCTGGAAAAGGTATGAGTAATATTTCCCCCACTGCCACCACCAGTTCTCCAAGTAATTTGGGTTTAGTAAAATAGGTAACATTGGTTATACAACTTAAGATTCGACTTCTAATCATCATTTCTTGAATATTTTTTCACATCTGAAAAATGAGCCATAGATGATACACCTCTCTCTCTCTCTCTCTCTCTCTCTCTCTCTCTCTCTCTCTCTCTCTCTCTCTCTCTCTCCACACTGTGCAGTAAATACAAATTCATTAGAGGCTAAAATTTCTGGAGAAAATCAGCTTTCATGCTAAGTATTGAAAGTAAATCCTGATATTAAATAATGAAACTTTTGCCCTAAGGATCCGAAGTAACTGGTGAGGATGAACATGTCACAGGAAAAGTCACAATAAAAGTTAACCTAACCAGTGTCAGGTTTCTAGGTGAAAATTCTAGATTCCTGGCTCTCAGGCCCTTATTTCAATCATATTAAGCAGCCTCCAGTATCTCTCTAAACATAAACCCCTTCATTTTGCTTTTGCCCTTACTGTTCCCTTCCTCAAATGCTCTGCTCACATCTCTTCTTTTTTAAATATACTTTTATTTGTGCATTGTAGTCTCACATCATATGATATTTCAAAGTGATAGGGACATCACTATGACATGGACAGTCTTTCTTGGTACAGGGAATGACTCAATATGTGTGGCAGATGGAGATGGTTATGTTCTATTCTTTCTTTTTTCTTGATGATTATCACGACCTGGTTTCCAATTGTTCTATTGAGCAGTTTGATCCCACAGTTAATCCTCCAAATGCCCTTTTGAAACCCCATTCATCATATTCTTTTATAAAATGCATGCCAACCAATGACAAGCTGAGCAACTTGCCCTCTGTCTTCTTCCCCTTCCTCTCAGTGACCTTCTGGGACTCTTGCATTTAAATTGTCATATTAAAGATTTATGATAAGCTGGCAAACATAATGTATCAGTCTCCACTTGGTGCCTAAAACTGGAGAGATGACTACTGAACCACATTTCTTCTCACAAAAGAAAAAAAGAAGAAACAGAAATGTCTGTAGCTAAAGTAAACATCACTTCCAGCTCCCTTCTCCAAGGTAGGGAAATGAAGACATTGAGTTATCCCCAACCCTGAAGAATATGCCACCCCCTCCCATGGGACACCCACCCTACCCTGCACCCACATAAGCCCAGAAGTGCATGGGTGCACACACACATAAACACACACACCAATGGTCCATACCTATTTCTGCTTTCTTTTAGGCTTAAAGCCTTGATCAGGATAGGGAATTCTTGCTTATGAGCAGCTCCAGAAATCGCAACGGCAGATTCCCTCCTCCCCTAAACTCAGGTTCAGGGTAAGCGCCGCCAAGAGTCCAACCACAGGTCACTCTGAAATGTTCAGGAGGGGTAGGGAGGGAGAAAAAAAATGTCGTTTCTATGTTGCCACCATTAGCCAGCAGTTCACCAAACCACTCCTTCCATGGGAATGACTTGTCCTCTCATGGTGCTTGGCTTTTAAACGAGTGGCACAGTCCACCTCCACTAGGGCAGAAACCAACACCTCATTGGCCAGCAGCTGCATTTAGGAGGTCATGCCAGTCTCCTGGTGATGGAAATGTTCAGGTCTCACACTGGAAAGGATTGCTCCATTTTAGCCTCATGGCCCTGAAAGTCGCCCCAGTTGGAATGCTGGGTGGTGACAAAAGCCATAACCACTTTAGGGTACACCTTTAAATTGCTCTCAGTAGCAAGGCAGATTCGAGAGGCTTACTACTCCACATCCTAGAAAGGAAGGCAGTCACCATAAGGTAGATTTTTGGGCAAAAACAATACTCTTTAAGGTTTCGGTTTGAGTGCCTCAGCCTCAAAGAAAACTACTTTTCAGACAAGTCATTTAGTATTTATTTCACACTGACTATTCTAGACATTTGCCAGCCTCATGCTAGGAAACAATGCAGGATACAAAGACACACAGAATATAATCCATGCCCTCATGGAGCTTACAATTTTATTTTATTTTTTGCAGTGCTGAGGATGAAACGCAGGACCTTGTACATGCTAGGCAAACATTCTATTGAGTTATACATTCAAACCCTCATTGGGCTTACAACCTGATCACCTGATCCATGGCCCATCCATTCTTGTAGTACAGGAGTAGGAAAGTCTCAGTGAATTGAACCTATTAGGCTCGCATTATAGAGATGAGATGCAAATGATCCATAAATGTGGATTTGAGATAGTTCTCAGTTACAATTTCTGCTTTGACTCTCTGAAAAGCTCTGGTGCCAGTGACTAGGTACAATCAACAAAGTTAGCAGGCATATGAACCACTTAACCACATGAGAGGTTCCGTTTGAAGAGGAATGCAATGTAAAGGAAGCAGGAAAGCTCCTCTGTATTTGGGAAATGTGTGCAAATTTTTCAACTTAAAAAATCCACCAAACCACACAGTGATTAATTTAGCATTTTCCTTACAGAGATGCCAAAAATAAAGTGAGCAAGTACAGATAGAACAAATGCGGAAATTTGTCTTTCCATCTTGTTTTGACTCAATGTATAATCATGATCAAAAGAAAAATCATCTCCAATCTGCAAAGTAATTATTTCATGGTATCTCTCCTAATTTTAAAGCAGTACAACTTTTCATTGGAATCAAAGCTCTTAACACAGCTATGATAAATAACCACTCTGCTTCTATTGTCTAATTCTGAACAAAACATTTGTCATTTTTTCTCAAATGGAACACCAGAAAGCAGCCCAAGGCTTTTAAACTTGAGTTCCTGGAGAGAAACTACCATATAATTCTTTTCCAGAACTACTTATATTCTTGATGCCCACTGTAACTGACTTTCTTCTGACACCCAGTTCTTCACTGAGAAAAATTTGTCTAAAGTCTCATTCTCTGCCCTTCATTTTGCCCTCTCTCCTCTACATCCTTTTAAAAACCCAAATCACTTTCCATCAACCAGATACAGATTTTCCACCCACCCCACCCTAGGCCTTTTTGGCTTCTGTTTAACAGAGAAAAAGCAATCAGCAAGGGGAATAAACTTTGCAGACTCCTCATCAATTTGCTGAATTTTTTTCTTGAAGAACTTATGTTCATCTACAAGTCAAGAGTCACATAAGAAGGAAAACACTACTCCATTTATTTAGTAGAAAGAAGAAAGTAAAAGATCCCTTATCTCTTGCATGAGAACTGAAGTGGAATGAACTCTGCAACTTTTAATCTGTCTACAGCTTTAATCATGCCACTGCCAGGAGTCTGACAACATCTTCAATCAATAATTTAGCCTAATTTCTCCTGGATTCACAGGCTGTCCCTGAGGATATTTGTTAGGGAGAGGAAGGATATCAGTAGTAATATCTCCAAAAGTGTAATTTGAATCTATATATTCAGCTCTCTGTAATTACAGGATAGCAAGGCCAAGCTCAATTCTCACTCCATTTGCAGTCATTGGCCTATCCTGTTATACCTGGAGGCTGAACCAAGACACATTAGTGAGATCTCATATTTTCCCAAGCCAAGTTCAGAAAACAAACATTACAAGGTGGCCAGGACAAACCAAACTTCTACCCTTTAAATTATTTTGCAATATGCCTCTAAGATCTTCTTTCTGTCTTTTCTTCTGTATCTTCCTCCCATTCAGCCCACACCACTCACACTATCAACTGGGATAGAGAACCTAAATCCAGAAAACCTGTTTCTCAATTAAATCTTCATCAAATTGTTTCGTACATTTTTACTCCCAGCAAAATGAGAAGGAACAAGTAAAAAGTTCTTCCAAAAATCATGCTCATGTATTTTTACATAAAGCACTCCCCACACACACACCCACATACACATCCTATACCACCTCTCACAGAAAGCAAGAGACCTCAGTGAATTCTCATATCCTCTTGGTTTGGTCAGTATTGCAGCCTACAGTATCTTATTGAACAGCGTTCTCAACAATCTTGCAACCCAGGATATAAATTCACTTCTTTTTTTCAGAGGAAAGAAATAATAATCTTTTGTAGGCTATCCCTAAACTTTCTTTTATCATTTTCTTTCTTCTTTTTTTTATTTTGGTAATGGGTACTCAAACCAGGAGCATTCTACCTCCAAGCTAAATCTCCACCTTTTTAATTATTTTGTTTTGAAACAGGGTCTCACTAGGTTGGTGAGAGTCTCATAAGTTGCTAAGGCTGGTCTTGAACTTGAAATCCTCCAGTTTCGGTCTTCTAAGTACTGGAATTAAGGCATGTGTCACCATGCCTGGCCACTCCTAAACTTTAAAGGGGTCAAGGAACAGATGGTACATATATCATGGTACAGAAGCCTAGAGTCACACTGTCCAAGTTTATATCCTGGATCTGTGGTTTACTAACTGACCTTGTGCATGTCTCCCAACCTTCCCAGGTAACAGTTTCAGAATCTGAAAAACAGGGATAATAATGCTCACACCTCATAGGGTTGTTATAAATATTGAGGAAGGTAATCCATTTAAAGTTCTAAGCACAAACAATAGCAAACAGTCATAGCTTAATAAAAGCTATTACTATAATTATTATTTGGCTTATTTTGCAGTACGGGTGATGGAACCCAAGGGCATTGTACCTTTGAGCTATACTGCCAGCCCTATTTTTTATTCTTTATTTTGAAGTAGGATCTCATTGAGTTGCTGGGAGTCAGTTGAGGCTGTCCACGAACTGCGATCCTCCCGTCTCAGCCTCCCGAATGTTGGAATTACATGTGTGCACCACCATATCTGGCTCTATAATTATTATTTATTTATTTATTTATTTTTGGTGGTACTGGGGGTGGAACGCAGGGGCTTTTCTACCTCTGGGCTATACTCCCAGACCTATTTTATACTTTTTTATTTGGAAAAGTAAAGGACTCAGTAAGCTGCTGTGAGCCTCACTAAGTAGCTGAGGCTGACTGAACCTGTGTGAGCCTCCTGTCTCGGCCCCCCAAGCACAGGAATTACAAGCATGCGCCACCACGCCTGGCCTTATAAGTATTATTATTTTTTTCAGGTCTGGGGATGGAACCCAGGGGCATTCAACATCTGATCTACACCCCCTGCCCTATTTTTATTCTTTATTTTGAAACCGGGTCTCTCTGAGTTGCGAAGGGCCTCAATAAGTAGCTGAGGCTGCGAACTGTGATTCTCCAGTCTCAGCCTCCCAAATGCTGGGATTACAAGCGTGCGCCACCACGCCCAGCTGTATAATTATTATTTTAAAGTAGACTTTCTCTAGAAAGCTACAGAAATTTTATGGAGTTGTTTTTTTAAACCCCTTCTCTGAAATATAGTCCTTTGTGTAGTGGTCCTTAGATCATCAAAGGCCAAACACTGGAAAGATTGTTGATCCACCTCCCTCTTTCTATAAGATAAAAACACCAGAATCCCAAAGAAGTCAGAATCAAGACCAGAATGCCAGTTTTATAACTTCAAAGGCAAGAGTCTTTGTACTATAATATTTTGTCTAGCACTATTGGCTTGTACAGAGAAGATTCCTAATAAATATTTATTTAATTGATTTGGCCCTGGTTTTAAGAGACTATAAATCTATCATTATACTACTATGAATTTTCCAGTTCTATTGGAATTAAAATGCAAATGGCAGGAGGGAAAATTCAGAGGTGAGAGTGAAGTGTTTAGCTAGAAGGATAGCAGAAGGTCCATCCAAAATCTCTTATTTAGGCTAAGAAGTATAACATGAGTACCCACTGATAAATGTTTACAGGCCACTATTCTAGGTCATATCAGCTTTGAATTTACTTTTACCTCTTCCCTGGCTTAAAAAAAAGTTTAAGGAAAGACCTGGCCCCAACTCTTTGTTTCTATGTCTACCTTTGTCTAGATTAGATTGGAAAATTATTTTTAAAGGGTTTTTTTTTGTCTTTTTTTGGAACCGGGGATCGAACCCAGAGCGCCACACCTGCAAAGCAGGTGCTTTGCCACTGAGCTACATCCCTGCCCCTGGAAAATTATTTTAAGAACCAAAACAAGGCCTTGATATTTCAGAATCTTACAGAGGATCCATGTGAGAGATCTGTTTTTATGGTTTGATCATTTTAAGTCCTGATTTTATTTTATTGTGCTCTGAAGGAATTAACTTGGACATGTTAATAGGCAACAAAGATGATCAACCCTGGAAATCGATGTATGTAGTGAAATACTGGATAGCAGGAAGAATCCTGCTGTCACCACCATCCATTGCCCGCAAACACATCGATTCCAAAGAATGATTAGACCACATTACCACACCTCTTTCCTTATTTTCTCAACAATGACGACGATGATAATAATGATGATGATGGTGGATGCACAAAGTCAGATAGCATAAAATGGGGAAAATTTAAAAATATACCCAGAAACTGCCTGTTTTACCAACCTCTTGACTCCAATGGCACACTATCCACTTTTATTCCTTTTTTATACTTTATTTGACAAGTAACATAAAGATAGCATGCAAATATTAAGAATAAAAATAAAACATAACTCTAGAACCTTGATCCAAACATTAGTAATATCACATAACATTTCTGTCAGTCCTTTTTATGTCTTTATAAAGCTATGAAATATTAATGTGCACACAGCTTTAGATTGTGTATTTTACTCTCTCATAAGTATTTTCTCCACACTGTGGCATAGACTTCATGTTGTAATAGCTGTGTAATAGTCCATTAAATGAGTGCGTCAAGATTTACTTACACATTTTCTGATTATTAAGACGTTTAAATGGATTCCAATCTTAAGCTAGTCTAAACAATCTTACCAAAACATCTTTATGATTTGGCCTTTTCAAATATTTTGGATTGTTTTCTAATGAGAGAATCCCAGAAGTGAAATCAATGGGTTGAGAAGTACGGATGTTTGGGGGCAACCCACTAAAGAAAATAAGTCAGTGAAACACCAAAGCTTTGTAAAAATCTCTCCCTAGCTTAATAAAAACTTCTCCTGCTCCCATTTTTCCATCAGGACAGAGCAGAGCTCCAGGGAAAAAGAATAGCCAAGAGTAGCACTGTAGCATCCCAGTTGCTTACAAAATGGCAGAGTGGAATGCAGGCTACCCTGTGAATCCAGCCTGCACGCATTTGCTCCAAATTGCCACTTGGCCAAGAAACTAATTAGTAAAAAGCATCAGGTGGGTGAGAACAGGTTCATGGCCTGTAATGGCTTATATCATCTTTCACTTTTGCCCTTGGAAATATCTGACAGTCAGCTTGAAGGCATTTAGTTCTAGTGACCCAACCTGCTACATTTTTTTGTGGTACTGGGGTTCCTGGAAACCCTTTTACCTCTGGACTACACTCCCAGACCTATTTTTTTTTATATTTTTATTTGGAAACAGAGTCTCGTAAGCCAGCGAGGCTTCGAACATGCGCGATCCTACTGTCTCCGCCTCCCAAGCGCGGCGATTACAAGTGTGGGCTACCACGCCCGGCCCAACCTGCTACATTTTGAGAACTAAGTTTTTTAGCTTAAAATACACATCTATAAATATTGACAAGAGCATCTTTCTGTCTAGAAGTAAGCATACATGATCAATGAGCCAGCCTGCATACCTCTGTTCACAATTTCAGTTAAGGTGGCACTTTTATTGTCAGCCCATGATATATAACTAATAAGCACCTGTCATATATAGTCAATGTGTTTTAGACAGAGGTTCATTTGCATCCTTGACCATAAAATTCATTGAGCACTGAGACTGAGCAGGCGGCAAGCTAAGAGATGCCCTTTGCTATGGCCACAACCAACACTTCTTTCCTCACTTCTTTGTCATAATTCTCAGAAGAGAGCAGTTTTGCTTTCTAATCTCCTCCCTTCTACCCTTCTACCCCCTACCCCAAGTCCTGCTAATGGATTTTCTGCTCTGTGTTTTTACTGACACAGCACTAATTGCAGTGTACCTTCTACAGACATTTTGTGAGCACTTGCTCTGTCAGACAGTTAAGTTAGGTAGGCCCCACAGGGCAGAAAAAAGAAAACAGAGCTCGGCCTATAAGGAGCACCCAGGCACACAGAGGAGGCACAATGTAATGAGAAAACAGAGGTGTGAGCAAATAAGCTCTGGAAGCTGAAAAGATTCCCAGAGGGAAAAACCCTCCAAGCTGAATAAAAGACAGGGAATTTAGTGAACAACTTGATGTTAAAGACAGGTTTGATACGCCTTTGGAAATCATTAGCATATGGGTAACAGCTGAGGTCCTATGATTGGGCTGGACCATAACAGAGCAGCAATGGGAAGAAGCAAGGATGAAACTGAGGATGAATAGATCAGGAAAAATGGGATCTTTCAAAGAGCAGGCACTTCACAAATGTGCAAGTGAGAGAAAGTCCTCCATTTAGTACTTGTCTCTTTTGCCATATACCTGTTTGATTTTTGCAGTACTGGGGATTAAACCCGGGTTTTCATATATGCTAGTCAAGTACTCTGACACTAAGATACAGCCCCAGCCTTTTTATTTTAATTTGAGGCAGGGTCTTTCTAATTTTCCCAGACTGGCTTGAGCTTGTGACTGCTTGGCTCAGTCTCCAAAATTTTTAGGATTATAGGTATACACCACCACACCTATTTCCCATACACCTTGAATATAGACCTTAGGATGGCACATTTCTCCAGGGGCAGAAGTCCCCAACACCAATGCAGAGAGAAAAAAAAAGTTATTTTTCTCTATTTATGCTTCTAAGTGCCCAGGCAGAAATTGCTATATTGATTTGAACTGGAAATGAAAATTTCTAGACTATGAGATCTTAAAAGGCATGGGATGGGTGTGTGACTTTTCACTCTCTGAATGCCTAAAACATTTCATTTACATACAATATGCACATTTAGAATTGCATATTTAGTGGAACACCTTTCCAAAGATTTTGTTGGATGCAATAGCCAAAGAAAAAAAGAAATAATAATAATGATGAAAATAATAATAATAATATTACCTTTAGTTTCTCAGCCTTCTTCCAAGAAGCCAAAAGGCCTGTTCACTTCTGTTATCCTTCTCAGAAGTTCTGTGCAGAAATAAAGGCAGATGTGATTAATTCCATTTTATAACTGGAGAAGCTCAAGCCTAGAACAGATAGCTAGTGATAACAAATTGGCCCAGAGTTTTACTCTTGCTCACCCGTAGAGCCAGTATTAGAAACCAGGTCTTGTGGACTTCCGGCCCTGTGGCTTGATTATAAGACAAAATCCTTTACAGATTGCTTTTCTGATTTTGTTTTGTTTCTGTAGTACTGGGGATGGAACCCAGGGGCATTCTACCTCCAAGCTACACCTCCAGCCCTATTTTTTATTATTTATTTTGAAACAGGGTCTCACTGAATTGCAAAGGGCCTCACTAAGTAGTAGCTGAGGATGTCTGCGAACTGCGATCCTCCTGTCAGTCTACCAAGTGCTGGGATTACAAGTGTGCACCACCATTCCCGGCTGTCTTTCTGGTTTTGAAAAGAACAGTTCACAAGAGGCATTAATTAGAAAAGTAAACTACCTTGGCACTCCAACAATATCTTGAGCAACTGAGTATAGTATACCTAGAAAGTCCTCTATTTAGTACTTGTCTCTTTTTCCATATACCTGTTTGATTTTTGCAGTACTGGGGATTAAACCCGGGTTTTCATATATGCTAGTCAAGTACTCTGACACTAAGATACAGCCCCAGCCTTTTTATTTTAATTTGAGGCAGGGTCTTTCTAATTTTCCCAGACTGGCTTGAGCTTGTGACTGCTTGGCTCAGTCTCCAAAGATTTTAGGATTATAGGCATACACCACCACACCTATTTCCCATACACCTTGAATATAGACCTTAGGATGGCACATTTCTCTTTGGGATGGCTAAATGTAATTCCCAAGGGCTCTTCTCAAACAAATAATTGGGATCTCTCTAGTTTTCTGTGCCCCTTTTGAAGGGAGACCCATCTGCCTTCAGCTTGGTTCTTGAATTTGAGTGGAGCTCAGGTGCTGACTGCAGGTGTGGTATCCAGCAGGTGCATGGACTGGGGCCAGCACTTCATATCTTCATGCCAAAGGGCCTGAGTCATTCTCCCAAGGTGGAAGCAGCCCCTCCTACTATGAGTACTAGCAACTTGGTTTGACTGAGTTGCCACTGAAAAATTGCATCTAGACTCTGCCTTCCCAAGAAGGATTAGTACAACTGCAGTTAAACCACAAATCAATCCAGCCAACTTGCTCATTGGCAGAAGCTAGTACAAACAGGAACAGCATCGGGGAACACAGGTACAGAATGACCATTTTTGCCAGTTATGGGATGAAGTATGACCACAGCAATTGCATATTATATGTGCTACTACAGAGCATGTACTCTATTGCAAATAGCCCTGAAACTTTAGAGGCCAGAACTCATTCCTCTAAAAACAGATGGGATACAGTAGAAAGGACCTGCAAGGCTAGACTGGAGATGTAGGTCAGTGGTAGAACACTTGCCTAGCTTGGGAAAGGCCTTGTGTTCCATCTTTAGCAGGAGGGGTGGTGAAAGCTGCGAGTAATTCTGCTCTCACCATAACCCCTCTCCTTCAGGCTTCTAAGGAAGAAGTGTTAGGCTGGTCATAAAAAGCACCAGGTCAGAAAACTCAGCACATTCCCCTAACCCTAAATGGCAGCCTGATGCAGAAAGAGAGCTCTTGGGGGGTAAAAGGGATCATCAGTGTTTCCTTAGTTCCAAAAATTGTTTGCTTTTAAAGAACTATCTGCCTTCCCCATGCTTGCCCCCTCTCTCACACACACATAAACAAACTCAGAGACCAAAGAGAAAGTAATTGTAGAAGAAAAGAAAATCAAATATTACCTTAATAAAATGGTTATTATGACTCGTCTTTCTCCTATTCACATGGGAAACTCAAATTAGTATGCCCATGATCCTAAAGTAAAACTGGCTACTAAACTAAAATGGGATCACTGGGTAGAAACGGGGTAAAACAAAAATCTGAAGTGAAAACCTAAATGTAATAAAGAGGAAATTAGATTTCTTTAAAATAGGCAATCTAAATAATTTTCTCCATCTGTGATTTTTTTCTTAGTTTGCTATCACATGGAAAAAATGTCACTAGTTCAATGCAAATCCATGTCCCTTGAAAATAACCAAAATGAGTAAGGGATGTGCTAATTAGCTTCCTAATGGGGAAGGTTTTAATTGAACTATTCTATAACAACCTTCATCAAAGTTTCCAGGGCAACTTCATAAAAGGATGTCAAACCTGGCCCATATTTTTATCCCCTCAAAAATAATTCTCAATACACAGAAACACAGAAAGCGGATTTCTTTTCAATGCCGTTAACACTCAGGCCACTACATTTTCTGATGTCAGCAATCCCCTTCCCACAAATATTCCAAGTATGCACCACCGTCATTCTCCTTTCAATTATGTGGTTTCTTTGCTCCTTTACTGATTGAGTCCAGGCCTCTCAGATAATTAGAAGCATGTGCAGGGAAAATATGTTCTTAAAAAACACATACATCAGTTTCATCTGCATTATGAAAAGGGGGGAAGCTGATCATTTGTCTATATCAAAAAGATCAAGATGTGAAGTTTGCTCTAGAATATTAGATGGGGAACACAGATCAACATCAGTGTCTAAGGGGGGTCAATTATTGTGATCTAAAACAACACCAATAAGAACAAGGGAGACTCCTTCTCCAATCCACTCTTTCTAGCTTGGCCACATTTATATTTAATGTTATCTTAATGTTGCCTTTGGGGGTATTTAAGTTCTGACATACACATGGAAATGAGCCACGAATTGTACAGCAAGCATAAATATTCTACCATTAATAAAAACCAGCTGTGCAAAAAACACTACAATGGCTGAGTTTCGGTCACTGGCTATCATCAGTATTTGTCACAAGCAAATATTACTCAAAACTTTCTCCCTTAAAACACAGACAGGCAGACATTTGTTTTCCTCTTGAGCATTTTGGAAGAATCTGGAAGAGCTAACTAATCACTATGGTGCCTTACACCTGAGGTCTCTTTTTGAAGTGAATTTTCATCACTCTGACAGTTGCTAGAGTCTTCTTATTTGTACCTCAACTTACCGTGAAATACGAAGATGTCTTATTGTTCTCAAAAGGCTGAGAGGGTCAGTAATACAAATGTGGGGTCAATTTTAATAATAGTCAGTAAGGCAATGGGGCAGCAAAGGGCACTGTATGTTATAAAAGAGCAAAGCTCATTAAAAGTGAACACCTGCTCAGGGTCCTATAATAAGCCTGCACTGCCATAGTGCAAACACCTTTCATCCAATGACCTCAAAGCCTGTGCCCGAAATGAAGCATGCCTAAACACCTCTGTGAAGTATTAATATCCTTGCTTCCCAGAAGGGTAACTGAAGCTTAGAGCAGCTAATTCATCTACCCTTGGTCACATGGCAAGTCAAAGAGGGACCGGGTAGAGAAATCCAGATATCCTGGCTTCAAGTCCCACAGGCTAATGCCATTTTGTGCACTTGGGGCAAGAGTGAAAGTGACTTTACAAATGTCAAAGCAAGCCCACAGTTTTGTTTTAAGTAGATTTTTCAAGAATTTGCCTTAGAAAATATTAGCGAATAGATCGATCTGCATTTTGTCCATGAATACATATTACAAAAGATATTGTACTTCACTAGATAATTTATACATATGAAAGACCCATATGAAAGACCCATACCTCACTTTTCTACTCTAGTTCGAGAAATTTCATTTAGTGGCTTGACAAAAATTAGAGATCTCAGGTAAACTATCCTTTTGTTATCAAAGAAAAATTAAAGGCCCTGCATGGCAATTAGCCCCTTGTGTGTGGGCCACTCTGCTGCACCTACATGCCTTTTATTTAATTGCCTACAATCTTTAGTTTCCTTGTTAGGTTTTCAGTCTGATTTAAACATATTATTTTCAAAGCTATAAAACAAGCATAATGGTGCCTGCCTGATTCTCCTCTCTCACTCTGGATATTTCACAGTCTCCTGAAATTTGTAGTATCTTACAGGATATCATGATGCAGTGATTTAAGAATCATTGCCAATGATTAAGACAAAGTAAACAGTTTTTTGGGTTTTTGCTTAAAAAGAATGGAGGAGGGTAATGAGAGGTCAAAAGAATAGAATTAACAGCCTTGTTAGATACATAAACAACCCCTAAATCACAGAAAAGTGTTTGGGGATTACTGGTTTAATCTGTTGGACTCTTCTTGCATCCAGGAAACAGAATATATGGGATTTTTCACACGCACTCGTGCAGGTTTTGACTTTGTCCCTCCACATAGGTTTACAAAGCTAGGTCTTAGGTGAACGCTTATTTGTAAGCAACAGTGCATGTTCCTAGGACCCTAAATGTCTAAGATTTATATTAGTACAGGGACAATGACTTGAAAAGAACCAGGAAAAATAAAGTAGGTGATCTCTTAAGATGATGGGATTCTGGATGAAGTTTTGGACAGGGTCTTAGCTTTTAATTTAGCATTAAAAATAGAAAACACAATGCATCTATATGTTCTTATAGGCTCTTCTTTTATAAAATGACTACATAATTGTATTTCTAACAACCATTATCCCTCATTCTATTAGCAATCATTCACATTCACACCAAATATTGAAGCCTGGAGAGAGAACCATAAACTTCTGAGAACCAGCTTTTGAAATCACCCTGTCCGACCTCCACAATTTACAATGGAGAAAACTTGACAAGGGTGGTAAACCAACTTAGAATTGGGCCTGAAGCCCAGGTCGCTCACACCTATACACTCTATAGGAGAGTTCATTATAGAGTCTCAGATTAAAAATGGCATCAGTTGTCATTATTTACTAAGAAACAATTATCTAGATCCTTAAGCTAGTCAAATACAATAACTGGAAATAAAATCTTTTACCTAAATGAAATGGATAGTCTTACCCCTACAAAATCCATGAAGTTTGATTTATTTCCAGAAAGTAATTCTACAAGCATTTGTGGGCCTGGGCTAACATGGACAGCGTTATTACAAGCCAAAATGACTTAAGAAAATTAACTCCATCCGATATAACAAAAAAATTCAAAAGCCAAATAATGGCAATAAATTTGTTCCTGAAAAAGCCCAGTTATAGTGATTTTTATTTTACATATCAAGTATTAATTTGAATGTACTAACTAGGTAAACTAGTTCTCTTGAAGAAACCTGTTATAGATTTTTTTTAAAGCAAATGACCTATTAATTTTCGGCGTTTTTTTCTTCATTTTCTGTTTGTTTAATTCAGATCGTGTGGGGAAAGGGCAACTGCCCTTTTCTCTGAGCTAAAAAGGGTCAAAAGCCCACCATGGAGGAAAGTAATGCAGTATGGTCAGTCTGTTTAATACCCCTTAGTTTCTGGGACCAAATTCCAACCTTTGACTTGGGGGTGGGACCCTAGATTTTGGACCAAAGTCCACAAAAGGCAACAAGGAATGAAAAGTAAGTAAGACTAAAGACAGCACATCATAGTAAACCACCAACAAAAATTCCTGGGGACAGGAAATCAATGGATCACAATTCTAAACAAATTGGTTTAGTCCCCAGCTAATTAACTTGTCAAGCAGATCTCTAAACCCACTGAATCCATGAGAGAAAGAGGTGATGTAATAGGAGATTTGGAAACATTTATCCATTTACTATCCTAAAAGGCTGGGCCACGACCACACACACCTCTTTCCACCCCTTTCAGTGGGTTTAAGCTGGGCTTAATGGGTGGAAAGGACAATATCTACTGGACAGTCCCTAAGAATAGACTGTTCTCATGCATTCCAAATGATCAGTCTCCATGGAGGAGACTACCTGGTCACAAGTATTTCCAAAGAGGGAGTATATCCTCTACTCCTCCTCATTGGTAACACCCCTCACCCTACTGCCCCAAAGGAAACAAAAACTTCAAACTATCCTGAGAACTCTGGGGAACTTTTCTGGGGTAAAGGAAAAGAAATGTTAGTAGGGGAGCGGGAGAGTGTGAGAAACTCCTCTTGTCTCCAAATGGGAAAAAAGGCTTTAAAAAGCTGGATCAAAGGGAAAAAGGGGGGTGGGGAAGAAGGGCTGCTTAATTACAAAGACACCATTTTAAAGAAGGCACAGGCCCTGGGAGAGGGCTCTTAGGAGAGGCCCAGAAGCAGATGTACCCACTTAGAATTCTGGCACTCAATGGGACCTCAAAGTCAGAGCTTTCGTCCCTCTGGCTTCCCATTAGAAGAGTCCACTTCATTCTTTACAAAACAGAAAAAGCAACTCCACAAAATGTCCTTCTTATGTATGAGTCTAATAAATCCTACTTCATACATCAGAAATGAAATTTTAAGTTCTAAATCCCAAACACTATTAAATATAATTTTGGAAGATTCCTTTCTAAAATCTTTTTTTTAAATAGATAAAATATCAACAACGTTCACGTAAAAGTTACTCTACATACAAGTCAAGTCCGAGGTTTACTTTGCATCTAGACTATGAAGTTAGAAAAAGCACTTTCAATTTTACAGAGCCATAGACTTTTCCAAAGAAAGAAGTAAACTAAAATGAAGTATGATGTAGTGCCAGAAAGTGTCTGTAAATGACATCAGATAAACCCATACAGAATGGCTGGAACCTGAGTTATCCTCTGTAAATAGATGCAACTACTCTACAACCACCTGGCTATTAAAATGTCCCAGGCCATTTATAAAATGTAGTTTGGTCAGGCCAACTTTTCCTTCCCAGCTGATCTGAAACATGATAGCCTTTAAAATTGTTGCCATGTAGCATTCCTTCCTGCTTTCCTTTCTCCCATTAAATTTAACGAAAGAAATAATTTTAAAACATAAATAATGTATTCCCAAGCAAGTAATGGGTTGGAAATACCTCAGTTACAATTCTTCGAAGACCACCATTCTTTTAAGCTTGGCATACTTGTCCAATTGAGGATAGGTAGAAGATGGGTGAAAATTTATCCCATGTCCAAAATGGCATTTCAGACTATTCATAGCCACTAAATGTGGGTACTGAAAGGTCTGAGGAGCCTTCACAAAAGCTGGCCTGGGGGGGGGGGACTTTTCACAAAGCTTAGTTCAAGGAAACTTCAATACCCTCAGCCCTTCAACACTGAAGATTATGGTGACTAATTATCTTTTTCTCTGAATAGAAGATCATATTCATAAAAATGTTAAATTGTCTCTGAATGTACACTCTGCATGGCAGGGCAGGAGGAGAATCCAATTGAATACCTAAAACAGATGGGAAATTCTTATTCAAAGCTATACTGGAGATTGAAAATGCTCTGTTGCACGAAATTTCCCTTTTCTCTATCAATTTGTATTCGGTCCCTTCCTACAAATTATTAGTATACTATTATTAGAACAATTTACCATAGACTCCTCATTCCCTCTCACTTTTCCTTCTCATTCATTTTAATATGTCCATGAATTCCATCTAACTGTTTAAGTACCAACTTAATGTTCCATACTTAGATTCTCAAGACACCTGCTTGATATCCCCTCTCGCCAATTACTACCATCTTTGGGTCTCATAAAGCAGTTAAGACATATGCGCGCGCGCACGCGCGCACACACACACACACACACACACACACACACACACACACAGAGTAGCTCCAAGTTGTAGATTACTCCCAGACTTTAAAACTTCAAGAATTCAGAGCCCTGAGGTCAGGGAGGGTGAGCCACATCCTCAAGCCTAAACATTTCAGAGAAAACCATCTAGTTATCTAAGATAAGAAGGAACATTCAAGCCGTATCTAAAGGTAGAACTGTATCTAAAGGTAGACCGGGCTTCCTAGGTTCCTCAATTACCTAAACACCTACAAGGACCCCAGGAGATAAGAAGGTAAAAGTACTACCAAGTAGTGGTACCTTCTAACATCTCCTAGCAGAAGTAGGACAGAAGGGGAGTGCATGCTGTTGAATCAATTTAACTCTGCACACATCCCAGAAAACTCATGGCCAGGTGAAAAGAAACTAGAACACTCGGGCATCCCCACACACATCTAAAACCGACTCACTCACGCTGAGGGCACAACCAAGTTCACGCCACCATGCATTCCTGCCCCAGTTCCCCGCGAAAAGTAACCACGCGACTCCTACCCCTGAAGGCAATGAAGACAAGGTGACGACTCTCTGCTCTCTCAAGTGGCTTTGGTCCCGGGCCAGCGGCCAGGGATGGGCAGAGGGAGCCCTAACTCCCGGCTGCTCCCCTGCTCGCGGCTCTGTCCGGGCTCTCCTTGATGGCAGTGGACAGGCAGGACACCGGGCCTGAGGGTGGAGCAGCGGGTAGTGGGAGGCGAGACAGATTGGAGGTGGTGGTGTGGCGAAGGCAGTGAGAAGTAAGAGAAAAGGAAGCGAAAGAGAACGGAGATGGAGGAGTAATTCGGGGGTCTACCAGTTTAGACAGCCAGAAAGCTCCTCGGAAGGAAGGGGCGTGACAGCGCGATGAAGGCAGCTCCTGGGCAAAGGATGGGAGGTAGGGGAGGGGGAGGGACGGGTGGCTTTTCTTCAGGCGGTGAGCAGCTAGGACCGCCCAAGAGCAGAGGGCGGACTCCAGAGGGAGGCGGAGTTGAGGGAGGGGAGCGGAGGGCGGGAGCCCGCCTGTACCGTGGAGGGGGAACGGGCACGGAAGAGAGGCGGAGCCAGAGGCGGGGAAGTTTCAAACAATTGTAGAGTGGGGTCCCGGTGCTCGGATAAAAATGGGGGACCCTTGTTCTTCCTACCGGACACAACCTGTTTGCTTTAGTCCGAGAGTCTACGCAGGGACTGGCCAGGAGGAAGGAATGGGGTTTGCAAAGACGACGGTAATAATCGCAGTAACAGCGCGGCAGTGTCGCGTGGGAGAGTCAGTGCAGCTCCCCGCCCCGTCGCGGAGGAAAATAAAACAAATAACCGAAAGGTTGAAAAGCAGATTTTAATAAAGCATGCTTAAAATAATGCGGTAAGGAGCAATACTCCTTCGTTTTCCTTGCTCCTGCTTATTACTAGCAGGCCCCCACCCAGATCTCAGCTCTGTGAGGCACCCTCCTTTTTTCCTCCTTTCTCCTATAACGTCCTCCTTCTTCGCACCACCCCCACAGCCTGTCGCCCAGTCCAGGCCCTCGACACCCCCTCGGGATAGCAGGCCGCGAGGGCGGCTGGACTAAGAGTGGGCGGGCCTTCGTAGAGACTCCTCCTCCTGGGCGGTCTAGGAGTGCAGGACTGGGCGGAGCGGGCCCTGAAGTGTCAGTCCCACCCACCATTCTCTTGCAGCTACCGGTTGGTCAGGCTAGGCCTGGGTTTCGCTTGCGATTGGTCCTTTGAGTCGCCAATCCAATCCTTTTACCCCCTCCAACAGGCCTTCAAAATTAATAAAACTACACAAGAGGCTATTGTCTAGCTCTGTGTTCTCCCCTAGCTTCTCCTGGGAATAGAAAGATGAGACGCTTGGTTTCTCCGTCTCGTAAAAGAGTGCGACACTGTGTCAACCGACTGCGGTACACCTTTATGTTTATGGCACTGTCCAGCTCTTTGGCAATAGATAACTTCCCTACTCTTAATTCATTAAACCAGGAGGGAAAACATACGTGAAGTATCAAGGTAGTGGTAATGTTTTCTGGCTGCAAAAATTTGATATTGCTTGAGAACACAGAGAATTCTGGGATACAAAAGCATCCTGGGACACAGCAAAATCTACCATTTTACATCTGGGAAAACGAAAGCAAAAAGGAACAGTGTAGGGGTAGTAGCAAAATAACATGGGATTTGGAACCAAAGGAAGAATTCATTGTACACTCTGGCATTTATTACCTAGGTGTGCGACTTTTAAGTGGCTTAACTTCTCAGCCATAATTTTCCTATTTGTAAAGAAATGCTACAAGACATGCCCTATTAACTTAATGACTCTGATGTGAAAATAAAATGAAATGTACGTGAAAGCTGTACACGCCAAAGCACTCCATACAAGTATGCATTTCTACCTGTGTATCACACATGATGGTGTGTCTCACATGTGTTTGAAAATCAGATATTCTCTGTTTTAAGCATTTATTTACATCCAAGGTGGTGCAGGTTTTGAGGCTTTATTGTTAAAGAGTCGACTCTTCCTCTAGTTTGGGGGTGGATATGAAGTTGACTCCCTGCAGTTAGAACAATAAATTATCCCTTTGCTAACTGGGGTGGGTGAGATTTCTTTTTTAAACCATTCTACAGTTGCACCACGACCTACATCTATTGTGGTGCAAGGACTGTACTGAAAGAGGAAATCATGCTGTGTATCTCCAAAGTGAACTTGAGAAAACAAATAGGAGGAGACATTTACCATGGAAACCACCATTCTCTATATATTCCTATTTCCTAGAAAACATTTCAAGTAGGAATCAAGTAAAGATGTAAAGATGCTGACTAATAGCATGGGACAATTGCAATGAATTATGGCAATGAAAAAGTGACATCCAATTCAAGCCTAAAACATGCAAAAGAGAACGTGCTCAAAGAAAACACTTCTTCACGGTGAACAGAGTTTCAGAATATCCCTCTGGGTATATGAACATTAGTGGGCGGATGGCATGTTGTACAGTGCGCAGTGTGCTCTGGTAGGAACTGTTCATTTGAATCAGAAGCAGGAGCACCCTCAAAATGGATACTTTGGGTGATTCAGTTTATGTGTGAAGTGAGGATTTTTTTTTTGCATACTGGGAATTGAACCCAGGGACATTCTACCTCCAAGCTACACTCTCCCCCCAGTCCTATTTTTATTTATTTATTTTTGCTTTGAAACAGGGTCTCACTAAGTAGCTGAGGCTGGCTGCAAACCTGATACTCCTATCTCAACCTCCCAAGTACTGGTATTACAAACATGTGCCACCACACCCGGCTAAGTGAGGTTATTTTGGTACTATTGGGTGAAGAAGGTGAGTTTTTGACTTAAAACATGGAGACACCTGGTTGGGAAGGCAGAGTTATTCTGGCCTGGTTGTTTGGCGTCCTGGATAGGACAGCTACATAGGCTGGGACTGTGCTTATGGACTATTGCTGATCACGATGGAAACAGTTTACATGTAAAAATCGCTAGTACTGTTAAAATGGAAAGAGGAAAATACACATGTGATGAAATTTAAAACTTTAACCTAACTGAAAGTACAGTTAAAAATTTCTCTCCAACACTCCACTTTCTATTCTGTCCCTTACAGATAGGATCAGTGTTCACAACAAACCTTGAGTTTCTATTACTAAACAGTGTATGTTAAATATCTCAGGATAACTACCTTTACCTCATTCTCTTTATGATAACTGAGCATTTCATTGCAAAGTTGTACAAAAATTATTTTACTCATCCCCCTATTCATAGGGAATTTAGGTAAATTTGTATCTTTTTCTTCTTCCTTTTTTGTAGTACTGGGAATTGAACCCAGGGATATTCTATCTTCAAGATACATCCCCAGCCCTACTTTTTATTTTTTTTATTTTTAAACAGGGTCTCATTAAGTTGCAAAGGTCTCACTAAGTAGCTGGGGTTGACTGCAAACCTGCAATCCTCCTGTCTCAGCCTCCCAAGTATTGAGATTACAAGTGTGTCTTGTACCGCTACAGGGGCTACTAAGAAAAAGAAATTCTGGTCGCAAAGACCTAGTGGTTGTGTTTGTAATATACCTACCAGAACTTTGAAGTTCCCCTCATAAGACTTTTCCAAAATGCCTTCCCCATAGCTTCCGTAGCCTTCATACAGTGGAAACCCCTAAAATACAACTGTTTCAACACCCCCTTCTTAAACACTGTTTTGGGCATGCCTCTTATTTAAATTTGAATTTTGATAGAGTTAGCAGAGCTCTGAACTTAGTGGTAAATCAGGCCCTATGTGAGTCACTTCTTACTTAGCCCATGGCAAACAACAGGTTTTGGGTTCTTCTGCTTTACTCTGGTTTTCCAGGCATCTTAGGTGTTCCTTCTCTCCTGCCACGCAAGAGTTCCTCTGTGTTTTTACCCTGAAAACCTTTCAGTTTGTTTAAACTGAGTTTGAATTTAAAGCTATGCATTGCCAGCTCTACTTAAAAGGGAGGGGGAGGAGAGGCCAACATCAACAAACATTGATTGAACTGCTATTATGGACAAGACTAAAAAAGCAAAGGGGTATGAGACTTGGCTCCTGCCTTCCAGGATATATATACATAAAAAGACAACTAACAAGCATATGCTAAGTGCTAAATGAATGGTATTGACAATAAAAGCTGTGGAAGTTTAAGAGCAGGGAGTGAAAACTAGTTCCAGAAAGTGAGTTTATACAGCAAACTATGCCACACACATTTAACTAATCCTCACAGCATCCCTATGTCTTCATATCCTGACTATAAAATATGGAAGGCCCTTTGGGGGACACCAGAGAATTAAACACTAGTTGTAAAACACCTGTGTAAAGACACTGGGTTGTCTAAGCATTGCACATTAGAAACCCCTGTACAGTGATTAAGGGAAAAAAAAAACATTCTTTTAAACTCAGAATTCAAGATTCTCTATTCCAAATTACTTGCCTTGTTTTATCTTTCTTTGCCATAAAATCAAATAAATCAGACACAAAATGACAAATGTGAGCGACCACTTATGTGAGCGACCTAGAATAGGCAAATTTATGAGACAAAAAGACTAGTGGTCATCAGGGTCTGGGAGTAGGGGAATGAAAGATTGTTTAATGGAAAGGTTTTGTCTGGGATAATGAAAAAGTTTAGAAATAGTGATGATAGTTGTACAATATTTTAAAAATATTTAAAGTCAATACCAGTGATAGGGGCTGTCAAGAATGGTGCACGCTTGTAATCCCTGCGCTTAGGAGGCGGAGACAGGAGGATCGCGCAGGTTCAAAGCCAGCCGTGCTGACTTAAGAGGCCCTTTTCCCAAATTTTTTAAAAAAGTATAAAAATAGGTCTGAAAGTGTAGCCTGGAGGCAGAAGGGTTCCATCCCCAGTACCACCAAAAATGATAAAGAAATAAAGAAATAAAAGAAATGGAAGTCATGACCCACGTAAAGGGGTAGCCTGATCATCTTTACAGAGCTACACAGGCCCACAGAGTCAAGACTTTGGATTTTTTCAAGAGAAACCAGAAATAAAATGCTTTAAATGTAAAATCTCTTAGTTTTTTTTTTTTTTGGCAACTAATAAATGTCTTAAAAATCAGCCTACCCTATGCATTCAAGATTGTTTCCCAATATACAGGAGAAGTAGGAAGGAGAGAATGTGGCTTATATTCTATTCTCTACTTCCTGGCTAGAATCTTCCTGAAGGAAAGATCATAAAACCATAGTGCTTTGCATTGAATGACATTTTCCCCCACCCACCAAGTCGACTGTGAGTGTGAAATGAGCACATCTTCCTCTAATTGCCTGGTGAACAACTAAATCATTGAAATGCATTTAGGAACAAAAGCAGAGGCAAGCACATAGCTGGGGAAAATAGATCCTAAGGATTTATGTCTCTACACATACCTCTCCCCTCTGCGCCCACCCTCCAAACACCCTGTAGATAGATCAGGCAAACACTGAAAAGCTTCCTTCTCCAAGACACCTCCTAAGGTCAGGCTCTTATTTATTTCTAAAGATGCTAGCCCTGTACATGCAGAAGCCAGCTGATCAGAAAGAGAGCTTTTCTCAACAGAAAAGAAACAAAGGAACTCATAGGCAATCTAAGCATTGAGTTAAGTGTTCTTCCTTTTGGAGCCCTTTTTCTCTCTTTCCAACCCTTTTCAAGCATATGAACACACACACACACACACACACACACACACACACACACACACACCAGACACAGGAAGTTTGAAGCCTGATCCATGTGTGGAAAACAGTAATGTGGGAATTCAGGAAACAGCACCAGAACTGCACTCCAAGGCCAAGACCTGCTCCAGCATTTGGGAGCCAAGTTACTCCTGCGTTACTTGTGGGCCCCAGCTTTTTGGAAGTAAATCTGCTATAGAAAAATAAAGCTGCCTGCAAGTCTATTCCCCAAGCACCTCTTAGGGTCCTGTTTGAGTAACCTGGGTTCGCCTCTTTATGATTTATCCAGAGCTTCACTTCAGCTTAACTAAATACCTTATCTCCTTCAGCAGCTTGAGTTTCTGGTCATACTTCTCGTTAGGGTTTGTTTGCAAAGTCCTAGGTTACCTGGACTGAGAGCAAGGCTGAAGAACACACATCAAATCTGCAACCTGAAGGGGAGAATAGACTTTAGTGAATGATCAAAAACAAATCTCAGAAAGCAAGTCAGTGGAAAATCAAATTGCTGAGACAGTTAGCATACTCAATGTATGGAGTTAGCAACATTTAAAGGGCATTCATCCTCTGACGTTACCCTTTGCAAATAAACCCCTGATTGATTCTGCACTTTCTTTGTTTCTCTAGTTGCCCAAGTGTCTGAGAGTTGTTATGCCAGTTGGAAGAGAAGAAGGCTGTGACTGGAGTAGAGATTTATCATCCCTGGCTCACTGCCGCACTTTTGGAACTCTGGGGAGAAGGAAGGTCAATGCCATTCCAGTGTGATTTAAAGCAGGCCCACCTTGCAGGCCCCTCTTTTCAGGTCTGCCACCGACCTGTGAAATTCGCACAGGAAAGCCCCTCATTAAAGTGCAAATACCTAACCTGGGAAGGATTAAATAGTAAGCCATCATTGGTGTGCTCTGGTGGAAACACTGTAGGCTTCCGGAGTCACTCAAGCCTGGATACCACTCTGGCTGCTCAATTTGCATTCATTCCCTGAGCAGTCCCTGCCTATCAGGGACTGAACCATCCTGTACAGCAGTACCCTCATCTAGAAAATGGGAAGAGGTTTTCTACCATAAGGGGTTGCTGTGAAGATTATGTGAAATAACATTGTTGGAGGCCCTGTGGTGATACTTAGAATGTATTAGCCTCTTAATTCAGTTTGTTTATTTCTTTCCTTTTCTTTCTTTCTTTTTTTTTTTTTGTCCTGGGAATGGAACCCAGAGGCATTCTACATCCAAGCTACTCCCCCAGCCCTATTTTTAATGATTTTGAAACAGGGTCTCACTAAGTTGAAGAGGGCTTCACTAAGTAGCTGAGGCTAGCTTTGAACCTGGGATTTTCCTGTCTCAGCCTCCCAAGTACTGGGATTAGAAGTATGTACCACAACTCCCAGCTCATTTTATTTCTTTCTATTCCTCCATTCAGTCTTAGGAGGTTGGATGATGGATTTACTTAGTAGCTTATGGAGATTAAAAGCACCTAGAGGTAAGATCCTCCCCATCAATCTTTTCCAACTGATCAGCAGGCCAGTGTAGTGCTGAGCATATGGATTTCGGCACCAAAAGGTCCTCGTTTTCTAGTCTCTGTTCTGTTGCTCACTTGTCTATGTGACTATGGGCAAATTTTGAGTCTCAGTGTTCTTAATTATAAAATTAGGATAATGAACTATATCAGATAGTGGCAGGGAAGAAAAATGACAGCCTTATTATAAAAACATTGGCTAATATTATTGTTTGTAATATTGTATTCAATGAGCTGGCTAATGTTTACTTTTTAGCAGTTTCTAATTTAAGGCAGTGAATGGTTTTAGTAAGCATCCACAATTCTCAAGCAAATGCCAGCTGTGCCTTCCTAGCCTTCTGATTTGTGCTATGGAATTTGGGCTGGTACTGGGACAGTTGTAGAAATCGCAATTCCAAGTGTTGGGTCGTCTTCCTGCAAGATTCTCACAGAGTGAGTGAAAAGATGGAATCCTAGGAGGTGCTGTGAGACATTCTAAATAAGAGTCCCTGGATTCCACACGTTCTGTCTTAGACCCTTACATAATATTACTTCTCCCCACATCCCTTAATTTACTTTTCCCACTGTTCATGTCAGTAATTGAACCCAGAGGCATTGTACCTGTGAGGTACAACTCCAGCCATTTTTTTTTTTGAAACAAGTTCTAAGTTTGGGGGGACCTCACTAAGTTTTTGAGGTGGATCTCCAATTGAGATCCTCTAGTATCAACCTCCCAAGTACTAGGATTATAGGTGAGCAGCACTGTGCCAGCTTCAATCTAATTTCTGAGTCCTCACCCCCCCTTAGTTTTTTGATGCTGCTAGGGATGAAACCAGGGTCTTACACATGCTAGGCAAGTGCTCTACCATTGAGCTACATCCCTAGCTTTTTTATTTTTTATTTCTATTTGTGTGTGTGTGTGTGTGTGTGTGTGTGTGTGTGTGTGTGTGGCACTGGGGATTGAACCCAAGGATTCTACCTCTGAGCTACCCTTCCAGCCCTATTTTATTTTTATTTTTAAACAGGATCTTACTAGGTTGATGAATATCATTACTCACTGAGGCTGTCTTTGAACCTATGATCCTTCTCAGCCTCCCAAGTATTGAGATTACAGGAGTGTGCCACCATGCCCACTATCCTCTTTTAAAATTTTTATTTCAAGCCACACATGGTGGTACATGCTTGCAATCCCTGTACTTAAGAGACTGAAATAGGAGGGTCACAGGTTAAGGGCTAATCTCAGCTACTTACTGAGACCCTGTTCCAAAATAAAGAATAAAAGAGTTGAGGGTGTAGGTCAGATGGAGAATGTTCCTGGGTTCAATCCATAGTATCACAAAATAAATAAATAAATAAATAAATAAATAAATAAATAAATAAATATAAATATGTTTATTCAAGACATGGTCTCACTAAGTTGACAGACTGGTCTTGAACATTGCTACCCTCATGCTCAGCCTCTTGAATATTTGGGATTACTGACATTGGTTACCACCCACAGCTCAAATCTCAGTATAAATTTCATTTCTTGAAATATACCACTATGACTTAGTGGTAGAGTACTTGCCTAGCATGCATGAGGCCTTTGGTTAAATCTCCAGCACCATCATTTTTTCTGAATTAAATGTCATTTTCTCAGGGAAATATTCCCTGAGCAGTCTCTGCCTATCAGACCTCCACCTATTTCTCTTTAAACAGTCATATGAGTTGGATTTTCCAATAAATTATATTGGAAGTGGGTGTGATACACGAATATTTAAAATACTTAATGAGTATATTATTTGTATCTCAATCTAGCTAATTATTGGATGAGGAAGAAACTTCATGCTTGTACTTCAGCTTTGTGTACTATTGGCAACCTCTTGCCTACCCCTTTAAGGATGCCCATGGACTGGCCCAAGTTACTGACTTCTTTAAAGTTATTTCTGCAATACTAGGTGAAGGCTTTGAATTAGATGATCTTTACTATTCCTCATTTTCAGACATTGTAATCCTAGTGAAGCTGAGGCAGGAGGAGAGCAGGTTTGCAGCCAGCCTCCTCTACTTAATGAGGCTCTGTTTCAAAATAAAGAATTAAAAAATAGGACTGGGTGTGTAGCTCAGAGGTAGAATGCCCCTGGGTTCAATTCCCAGTACCACACACATAAATAAATAAATAAATAAATAAATAAATAAATAAAATCCTTGCAACTATTGACTGCTGATGGTTGTCACAATGCCAATGTTCCCTTTCTTTCTTTCTTTCTTTCTTTCTTTCTTTCTTTCTTTCTTTCTTTCTTTCTTTCTTTCTCTTTTTCTTTCCCTTATTTTATTTTTGGTGGTACTGGGGGTGGAACCCAGAGGCTTTCTACCTCCAGGCTATAATCCCAGACCTATAATATTTTTTGGAAACAGGGTCTCACTAAGTTGCTGAGAGCACTCAGTAGCTGAGGCTGGTTTCTAAACTGTGCGATCCTCCTCTCTCAACCTCCCAAATGCGGGGATTATAAGCATACGCCACCATGCCTGGTCCAATATATTTTCCAAATGCTGGAGTGGGAAGCTATATCAAAATTTCATCTAGCCAGGTGTGGTGGAACACGCTTGTAATTCCCGCACTTGTGAGGCTGGACAGGAGGAGTGCACAGGTTCGAAGCCAGCCTCAGCTACTTAGTGAGGCTCTCAGCAACTGAGTGAGACCCTGATTCCAAATAAAATATAAAATATGTCTGGGAGTGTAGTCTGAAGGTAGGAAGCCTCTGGGTCCCACCCCCAGTACCACAAAAAAAAGTTTCATCTACTCTCTAGTTTTTTGATCTCGGTGTATGTTGGGGAATTTTGAAGTATACCTAGAAAATGTGGGTGTAAATTGTTTAAGCAGAAGGTGGAAGGTTTAGTTGTTAGCTAGTAAAAGAGAAAGACAGTATAGTATTGAGGGGTTTAGAGTACATTAGAGTGTGACTGGTTGTTCAAAGCCTTTCATGGTAAGAATTATGGTTCCACATGACAATAGTGTCCCCTTCTCTATCACCATCAGAACTATAAAGCAGTAATAAATTTTCCAAGAGGCAGCCTAATGTAGTGGAAGAGACAAAGAGATTTTAAATCGATAGAACTGGATTTAGATCCCCACATTAAACTAGTCTGGTGCTAACTCTTGAGTGAATTTACCTTTCCTCTCACTTTTCTAACCTATTGGTTGAACAATTGTATATTGAGCATTCATTATGTGCTAAACACTATTCTAAGCACTTGGGATGAATTAGTGAACACAACAGGCAGAATCCTACTTTTATGAAACTTACATTTTAGAGGATGTGGCAGTAGTGGGTAGATACTAAAGTATTTGTGAGGATTCATTATGTTGTCCTTACAGTCCTATAAGAAAATAGGTACTTGAGAAATACTATTATTGCTATTGTTAGTAGCAAGTTTTAATAAAGCAATCACCATCTTATTGCAACTCGGTTTGTAAAACCAGGTAATTTCTATACAAAGAACACTAAATTGCTTAAACAAAGTTCTTGAAATCCTTGCAGTGTAGCAATAGCAAATGGCTTGTATGGAATTTTTTTCCATTGTGAGCATCTGTGTTTATTTTCTACTATGGTTTCCTCAGTAGAATTTCCTTTAGTGGTGAATTTTAGCCCAGGTGGCCTTGAGCAGGTTTGGCCTCTGTTTGGATAAAATTTCCTCCTTCATTATCTCCAGGAAATCAAATAGCATAAGTGTGGAATCATGACAATCCCCTACAACGACTCCTGTCCTGCTTTTATCCAGGTGACATGAACTGAATATTTAACACAAGTTTGATGTACCACCCTTCTAATTCCAGTTCCATAGTCCCCTTTCCAAGTATGGTTTATTAGCATGGTAAGAGGGAGATGCAGTTCCTAGTTCTTAATGGTTCAGAGTCTCTAGTTTGATTTTTGAAAATTACAATCTTTGCCTTATTGCAGAATAATAGAACTCTGACTGTTATTTCACATTATGTAGTTAATTTTACCAAGTGTCACATTTCATGTACTATCACATTACCAGCATTACACATGACCCCTCCCCACCTCCCCCAGGGCTGGAACAGGCACTGGGTCAGGGTGTTCAGAGGGGCAGAGTATGCTGTGGGCCAGCCTTTCAAATTCTCCCTAGCTCCCTCCCTTTTCCCCAGCCATTACTTTTCTTCCCAGTTCCCACCTTTATCAGATACCTTATCACATTGCTTTGTAGTAACTTATTCTCAACTTTGCCAACTAGACTGTGGGTTGCCCCTGAGGTCATGGACAGTAATTCTGTTGGCCCATATCTCCCAGACCTAGTGCATGCTCTATCTGACATGCAATAATTACTTAGTAGATGTTTGTTGGATGAGATATGTTATTTAGTGAAAACACAGGTTTTTGTACAAATGAGTCGTTTATAAGTCTTCAAGATGCCTCATTCCACTTTTGGATTGAAATCCAAAACCAACGCTATTTTTCTCAGCATTTATAGTCAATTAAGCAGGCAGTCATTGTTCTGGAGTCCTCTGCTGCCATGGATGAAAACTCCTCATAGGCACCCCCAACTCCACCTCAGTGTCTTTTCAACATTTTTGTTTACCCAGCTCCTTTTTCCTTGGAACCCAGAACTGTTTCAATTTCAAAGTTTTTTTGATTCAATTCAAAAAATTGAATAAAAAACTTTTGGCTCTAAAAATTTTAGGCATATCCTGAGTATACCATCCTTATCTTCAAACTGTTCACTTATATCCCACTCTTTCCAGCTCCCTACCAGGTCACCTCCCCTCTCCAGGAATGTTCTTTGCCAGTCATTTTCCACCATGATATAAAAGTAGTATTACATTGGGTTAAGTTTTTCAATAGGTACAAAGTTATAGTTAGATAGGAACAATAAGTTCCAGTGTTCTATTGCACAGTAAGGGGACAGTATTACATTGAATATTTAAAACAGTCACAAGCAAGCTGGGTGCTATAGCACACACCTATAATCCCCAATGCTTGGGGGACTGAGGCAGGAGGATTGCGCACAGGTTCAAGGCTAGTGTATAGTAATTTAGAGAGACCCTGTGCAGGCCTCTAATCCCAGTACTTGGGAGGCTGAGACAGGAGAATCACAGGCCTGAGAACAACCTCAACAAGTAGCAAGACTCTCATCAATCTAGTGAGACCCTGTTTCAAAATAAAGAAAAAAAAGCTAGAGGTGTAGCTTAGAGGTAGAATGCCCCTGTGTTCAATTCCCAGTAACATAACCACTCCACACATACACCCTGTTTCAAACTAAAAATAAAAAAAAACCCTCAAGTTACAGCTCAGTTGTAGACTGCCCCTAGGTTTGATCCCAAATAATAAAAAAGACCCAGAAAAGATAAACGCATTAGGTAATGGATCTGCTAAATGCTCTGATTTGATTATTACACAATGCATATATATGTGGAAGTATGGCGCCGTATCCCATAAATATGGAAAATTACTATATGTCAGCTAAAAGCAACTAAAATACGGAAAGATATGACTGGTGCTGCTACTTATAAGCTGTGCATACTTGGGCGAGTAGCTTAACCCTTCTCAGACTCAATTTCCTCATCTGTAAAAATGAAGACACTAATCACTGTCATGTCTTGGTACAACCCTGGCTCCTTGTGAGCCTCAAATCAAACAATGGTTATGAAAACACCTTGGAAACTGAAGTCTATTGCTATTTTCAAGACACCTGTGGTTAGTGTGGTTACCACCCACGGTAAACCTCTTCCCCCTCCCCTTTAGGCAAAGAGCATTGATTCAGTCTTAAACCCTTTAGCCCTGGGCTATTTCTGGGTGGGGGGACCATTGTTCTTCCTATCTTGACAAGTTGATCTTGGTTTAAGACTTGTTGCCTTGGGTCTTTTCAGTCAGCATCTGGGGGGGCAGCTCCCTTGGTTTTTAAAAAACTTATTGCAGAGTTCTTTTTAGATACTTTGTAGCTTCTACCTTCCAGCCCTTTAGATACCTTGTAGCTTCTACCTTCCACCCTGCTTTGTCTAGCTTCCTAGTGAAAAGTGGTTCTTATGGGGGAAGGGAAAAGAGAAAGTTTCCAATCTTTTCCTCCTCTGGACCAGAACTCCCAGGGCCCCCAGACTCCAATTTTTCAGGCATAATTTCTATACATCCATCAAGGTCTGCTCTATAAGGAATTTTAGACAGATCTCAGGCAGGTAAGTTACATTTTGCAGATTTCACTTATTCCCCAAGTAAAGCTCACAGTTAATTACAAAACTCAGGACTTCCTCTGCTTTTCGTGGTTAAAAAAAAAAAGAAAAAAACACCCTCTCCTTGACCCCAGCTTCCAGCGGGCATTTAGATCTGCTCTCAAAGTTCCTGAGGGAGTTCCCAGCTTTAATTTAGCCAGATGCTCAGTGTCCTGCTCAGATCACCCTCACCATATTTTTTTCACTTTGAATAGATTTGCACAGACTCTTAGATTCACTCAGACCTGCTCAGGCTCCGGCTAGTTATTCTGGATGGGAGTAGTTAACTCTGGTCAGTAGTTACCTTTGGGCAGAATTACCAGGTTTATTCTTTTCCTCATTTTGAATCTTTCTTACTTTTGCACCCCAACTCTCACTGCTAATTTTTGCATAGTTGAGATCTCTACAGGTGCTCATTATTATTTCTTCATGTTGAAATTTACACACTCATCATTGCCAGCAAAGGTGACCAATTGTCTTATCAGTGGCTGTTTTTCTGTGCAATTTCAGCAAATATTTATTTATTTATTTTGCATCTCGAAGGGCAGCAGAGACTAGGAAAATGTAGCTCACGGACCCTAAAATATTTACTACAGAGAAAGTTTGCTGACTCCTAGAATTTTTCTTAATGCCCCAGAGTTAGAATTGGTTTTGACCCTATGGGCTTCTCTTCCAAGGTTACAGGAAATTTCTGACTTATTTATCTATCCATTTTAACTATCTTGTCTATCCCTTCCACTCCATTTCCATGAAGAGTTTAAAAGATTCCTGTTCTCCCTCCTAAATTCATATTTCATTTCTTTTTCAGGGAATAAAAATACTTCCTTCAGTAAGACCAGCTCCCTGCTACTTCCTCTCCTGCCTCTAATTAACATCCCTCCAGCTTTGCTGGACACTTAGAAAAGTGAGAGCTCCTTGTTCATTTTCACAGAGTCTCAAAAATGTCCACGGTAATTTGAAGACAGAGCAGATGTTAAATATGGGGAGATTTTTGTGGACAGCTAAACCATGGAGACATTTAAAATCCCCCTGCAAATGGAGACTAACTCTCTTTCACCCCCAAGGTGATTTATTTCCATAGCTCTTTGGAAGAAGGCAGGATCAGTTTACTAGAGCTCAGCTTACTCAGCAGAAGGGCTAATCTCCTCCGTTAAAATGTATTTTCTGCTGAATTTAATCTTACTCTCATTGGTTTTCCTTGAGCACTACCTACATAGTTACTGAGGGTGGGCCACACCTAAAGAATGTGGCCAAACTAAACAAAGGACATTAGCCCTTAGTCCAAACTCAAATACTTACTGAAGGACTATTAGATACCTAGCATATGTCTGGTGCCATGAAGTCTAAACTCAGATGCAGCTTCCAAACACTGCAGTGTAGCTGGAGGGACAGAATGACTAACTAATAAAAAGGGAGCTATGATATATGGTAAGGGATCAATGATACAATTCAGATGAGCCTCTATTTCAAATAGTGCTTTCTGATTATTCCATACTGCATATATTTATCAAACTATTATTACTGTATCCTGAATACATGGCCACTGTAATCATGTTTGTTATAATAGGGAAGAGAGGGAAATAACTGTATGAGCTTTGATTAACAAGGAAGGTACACATAGTAGGTATTCAAAAAAGATTCCTTTTTTGACTATAGATAGGGTAGTTAGAAGAGCATAATCTAAGCACACAGAATAAGTTGAGTTTCAGACAATGATACCCCCAAAATATGGTGCTTTGAGTTTCAGAAAATGATACCCCCAAAATATGGTGCTTTGGCAATACCAATTACTTTGAAATGAAGGAGGCTGGAAGGCTTCAGAGGTAGTCTCAGAAGCCAAGTGTCTTTGACTTCCTGCCTGCCCAACCTTTTTCTCTCCATGAAGAAAGTCACAGAAACGAACATACCTCTTCCCCCAAATCCACAAAACCTAAAAAGGTCATCTTCTCTCTTGAAGACTATTCCAGAGGGGTCCTACCCTGTCCTGGAGGAACGCCACACAGTGAGGCCAAGAAGAATCTGAACAGACGGGCCTTGCTGGTTTTCCACTCCTGCTCAATCACCATCAGATCACCAAACCTAAAAATAAAATTTGACAGTTTTCTCTGAGTTGTTGGGCCTTTGTTTTTTAAGGCTCCCATGCCATGTAAAATCTTTATTCAAGCCAGGCATGGTGGCGTACATCTGTAATCCCAGTGCTTGGGAGGAGATAGGAGGATCACAGGCTCAAGACAAGCCTCAGCGACTTAGCAAGACTTTGTTTTAAACAAAAATAAAACAGGCTGGGATGAATGTCTCCAGGTTCATGCCACAGTAACAAAAAACAAGCAAACAACAAAAAGTAATTCAAAAGATTTGTTGTCTTGTTCTCCTTAACCTGTCTTGTTATAAGAATGTCAGCTGTGATGCTTATGATGGGTAAGGAAAGCTATCACACCTTTCTGGCCCACAATAATAGCATTAATGATGTTTTATAATCTAAACAAGTTTGGTTTGTTTGCAGTTAAGTTGAGTAGACTTACCTGATTGGAGTAAGCAGTTTGTGTAGAGGTTTGGAAAAGTCGAGTCTGAGCTGGGCATAGGGGTGCACACTAGAAATCCCAGTACTTGGGAGGCTGAGACAGAGGGAATCACAGGTCTGTGGCCAGCCTCATCAACTTAGCAAGGTTCTCTATAACTTAGTGAGACCCTGTTTCAAAATAAAGAATGAAGAATAGGGCTGAGGGTGTAGCTCAGAGGAAGAATGCCCCTGGGGTCAGTTCTCAGTAATACACACACACACACACACACACACACACACACACACACACACACACACAGAATTATGTCTGGCTATGTAAGGTGGGACCAAATTCTGAGGAACTTGAATGCCACTTAGAGCAATTGAAACTTGCTCTTTCTGAGGTTTTGGACACTGTCCAGTTCTCTTTTGTGGATGCATACTACTATTTAGTTAGGAAGCAAGAATTACTAATTGCCTATTTGACTTTCTTGGATCTTTTACCTGCATACTACATATATCACATCTTGAAACCAAATCCATACACCTGTGCTGGGTCAAGAGTAGCTCAAGTAGGCCGGGTTGTGTTTGTGTGTTGGGGAGGGGGCATGTTCAGCCAGCCACTGAGGCCCTGCAACTGTTTCAAGGAAATCTGAAAGTTATTTTCCCTTAAAATGTTTCTTCCAGATGTTCTTGAAGATTCAGAAGCCAAAAAACTTTTTATTGACTCAAAGAATGACAAGGGAACACAGTGAATGATGATTCCAAAATCAATACCATCTGCCAGATCACTTATGAGATCCATGTATCAAACTGCCTGCTAGAACCCCCTGCTGGAATATTAGAATGAATAAAACCAAACATATTGTCTGCTTCCATTCATTCTCATCTGCCTCTACCTATATCCCCCATCTCCATAAATGACACCACCATGAACCTAATTGCATAATTATACAAGCCAGAGGCATAGGAGATTCACAAAAATCCCCCCTTACCATCCATATACAAAAAAATCACAAACATATTTCAAATTCCATTCCTTCTACCATTGTCTTACTTTTAGGTCCTTGCCAGTTCTGGATTTTTCTGTTCTGTATCTTTCTCCCATCCCATACTCAAATATTTAAAACACAGATCTGATCTTACCACTGTAAGGGTAGAAAGATATGATACTTCTTACACACTGGGTCACAGCTGACATTTCTACAATGTGACAGGTTAGGACTTTGTGTGGTGGTGCACCCAGGACTTGGGAAACTGAGACAGGAGTACAGGTTGGAGGCCAACCTCAGCAACTTAGCAAGACCCGGTTTCGAAACGAAACAAAACAAAACAAAACAAAACAAAACAAAACAAAACAAAAGGCAGAGGGCATAGCTTGGACGTAAAATGCCCTGGTTTGAATCCTCTGTACCAAACAAAAGCTAAGTAGAGAAAAGCATAATAAATTTATTGAATCAAACTTTTATGTGAGCCAAGCATGGTTTTGCATACCTGTAATCCCAGTATATGGAAGGCTGAAACAGGAGGATTGCAGGTTCGAGGCCAACCTCAGCAATTAAGTGAGACCCTCCACAACTTAATGAGACTCTGCTTCAGAATAAAAAATAAAATAGGGCTGGAAGTATATCTTGGATGTAGAATGCCTGTATATTCCATCTCTAGTACTCATCTACACCCAACTTTTATGCTAGTAGGAGCCTTCAGAAATAAAAAGCCAAGTAATCCCAGCACTTGGGAGGCTAAGAAAGGAGGATCGCACAGGTTCAAAGCCAGCCTCAGCTACTTAGTGAGGCTCTCAGAAACTTATTGAGACCCTTTTTCCAAATAGATTGTAAAATAGGGCTGGGGTTTAGCCCAGAGGTAGAAAATCCCCTGGCTTCCACCCCCCAGTACCACACACACAAAAACAATAAATAAAAACCCAAGGAAATTTTTCTATTTTGTGCTTAGTTTTTTTTTGTTGTTGTTGTTCATTTTATTTTGTTTTGTACTGAGGATTGAACCTAGAGACATTCTACCTCTCTATTTTATTTTTATTTTAGGTCGATGAGAGTTTTACTTCCTGCTGAGGCTGATACTGAATCTGCAATCTTCCTGTCTCAGCCTCCCAAGTACTAGGATTGGCTACACCACGCCTGGCTCACATAAAACTTTGATTTATGAAATTTATTATGCTTTTTTCTACTTAGGTTTTTGGTACTAAGGATTCAAACCAGGGGCATTCTACTTCCAAGCTATGCCCCCAGCTCTTTTTAAAGGGAGATGGGAGGGTAGAATGACGAGAGAGAGCGAGAGCGAGAGCGAGGGAGAGAGCGAGGGAGAGAGTGAGGGAGAGAGCAAGGGAGAGAGAAGAGAGATAGCACGAGTGTGCACTTCCAAGGTTTTTTAAATTTCCTTTAATTGAAAATACTCAGTGTGCCAAAGTGCCATACATTAGGGGTATTATTTTCTTTCTTCTTTTTTGTTGTAGTACTGGGAATGGAACCCAGGGGCGTTCTACCTCCGAACTACACCTCCCACCCTCTTTTTATTCTTTATTTTGAAATAGGGTCTCACTGTGCTGCAAAGGCCCTCACTAAATAGCTGAGGCTGTCCTCAAACCACAATCCTTTTGTCTCAGCCTCCCAAGTGCTGGAATTACAAGCGTGCACCATCATGCCTGGCTTAGGGGTATTATTTTCTAAGCTTCAATACCACTGCATTATTTATATGTCTTCAGTAATGTCCCATATTTCTTTCTTTTCTTTCTTTCTTTTTTTCTTTGTGGTACTGGAGATGGAAACCAGGGACATTCAACCTCCAAGCTAAACCCCCAGCCCTAATTTTTTATTCTTTATTTTGAAAAGACCCTCACTAAGTAGCTGAGGCTGGCCACACACTGTAATCCTCCTGTCACAGCCTCCCAAATGCTGGTATTATAAGTATGCACCACCAAGCCTGGCTACTCGGCTTGTATTTTCAATAGAAAACTAATTACGTTCTATTATACCATGATGGTGTGGTCCCTGTTGTTTATCCCTCACTGGACAATGAATTCCTTGAGAGAAAGATCTTGTGACTTTTTTCTATCAACAAAATCTTCATGTAGTACATCCTTCAAAGTTTATGTTACTAGGATGTATGGATAAGTGACTAGAAAATCTTCACAAGAAAGTATTAGGGGCTAATACTTGATTCATTTGAGATAATTTGCCTGATAGGTACAGAAAACAGAAAGAATGAAGGTGGAAAGTGATCTAGAATATAAAGAAGATGTTGCTATTTGGAATTTTAGGAAATGCTATGGGCAGAGAAGTCACACAGAAGATCCTAGAGAAAATGACTGTCATTGGAAACAGGCAAGTCCCAGTGAGATAGAAATCTCTGTTCCAACATAAAAATAGTCCACCCTAATGAAGAATAACAGCTGACCTCCTGGAAAACTGGAAGTTATCGTGTTGCTGGAGGCTAGTGGGAAGCTACTGTTTACTTAAGGGGAAATAGACACTGCCTACAGAAGGAAAATACTTTTAGACTTTCAATCCAGGAAAGCATCTGAATCAAAGGATCACCAACTACTCCCCTTCTTCTCACGTCTTGGTGACTCTGCATGAGACTTTCTCAGATCCAGGTAAAGCATTCTTTATGATACTCTGCTGATGCAGGCTGCCCTTGAGGTGCTGACTACATCAGCTTTAATAGGAATAGAAATAGAAATCCTAGAGTGCATCAACATGACATAGAGTAGTTGCCTTTATCAATGGATTTCTTGTTCATGGTTTCAGGTACTCATGCTCAAAAGAGACCTGAAAATATTAATGGAAATGTCCAAGCTGGATGTGGTGGCACAAGCCTGAAGTCCTAGTGCTTGGGAGGCTGAGAAAGGAGGATTGCAGGTTTGAGGCTAGCACCTGATAATGTAATAAGATCCTGTTGGAAAACAAAATATAAAAAAGGCCAGTGATGTAGCTCAGTGGTAGAGTACCCCTAAATTAAATTTCCAGTAACACAAAAACATTTTCACAAATAAAAAAAATTCACAAATCTTAATTGTGCAGTTTTGAGTAGCATTTTTATATCTTATGCTGTAGTGATCTGCATTACCTGGGGACATGAATCATATCTTTGGCCAATTTATATATATTATACATGCTACCCATTTGTTAATAACTTTCTAGTCATCTTGATTATCAGATCAATTGTCAGCATCATAGTGCTTTTGTTCAAGTTGTCCTTATTTTATTTAATAATGGCCCTAGAATGTACAAGTATTGATGTCAGATACTTAATTGCAGGATACTGTTATAATTAATCTGTTTTATTAATAATTATTGTTATTAGTCTCTTACTATGCCTAATTACAAAATAAACTTTATTTATCCAGTCATGATGGCTCACGCTTATAATCCCAACATTCGGGAGGCTAAGATGGGAGGATTGTGGTTCGCGGACAGCCTAGGCTACTTAGTGAGGCTCTCCGCAACTTTGTGAGACCCTGTTTCAAAATAAAGAATAAAATCTAGGGCAGGGAGTGTGTCTTGGAGGTAGAATGCCCCTGGGTTCCATCCCCAGACCCGCAAAAAAACAAACTTTATTTTAGTATATATGTATATGAGGAAACAGAATATGTAGGGTTTGGTGCTAACTGTGGTTTGGGGAATCCACTATAGTACTTGGAGGGTATCTTTGAGGGTGAGCAAAGACTACTATACTTCTGCTTTAACCCTTTAAACTTAAGGCAGAATCTTGCACATAGGAAGCATTCCTTTTATCTGTAGCATGTGAAATGAGGCAGTGTGGTAGAGAAGAAAGAGTATTGAAGTGGGAATCAGAAAGACAAGTGATATCATTTCTAAGTTGGACACATTCCTGCTGTCTGCCTATAGGCAAGTCATTTGAGTTCTCTGGCCCTTATTTTTTTTTTTTGTAAAATTAGGGTGTTGATATCTACCTCACAAGATTTTTGTGAAGAATACAATGAGATAAGAGAAAGAAAATGTGTGGCACAGTCAGGCAAAGAGTACATATTCAATTCATATCAGTTGGAACTGATTAAGTAAACATGAGAGGGACTCTGTCTCAAAGGATCTGCTCACTTCAGGTTAGTTCATCATCAGAGCTACATTCCTTTAGGTCTTGAAGGTATTTCAAGTCTAAGTTATCCCCACCACTGAGATACATCCCAGCCCACTTTATTTTATTTTTTATTTTGAGACAGAGTCTAAGTTTCCCAGGCAGGCCTTGAACTGTGATCCTCCTGCCTCAGGCTTCTCAGTGACATGAGCCATCATGCTTGGCTAAGATATCTTGTTTTAAGAACAAACTACTAATCTAAGGGCAACGTTGTACCTGAAGCTGACACCTTGCTTTTTATTAGTACCTTCACAGTCTGAGCTACCACAGCTATCTAGACCTACAGCGTGGTAAGAACTTAAGGTAAGAAGCAGCTTAGAGTAAGAAGGAGAACTTAAGGTAAAAAGGTGGGAAGATGGGAGACAGCTGAACATGAACGAAAGTGGCTTATAGGTCAGGGGGAGCTGCCATAGCATTTCTGAGGTCTTGAGTTCAATCTGCAGCAAGGAGAAAGAATAAGGGAAGGGAGGGAGGGAGGGAGGGAGGGAGAGAAGGGGGGAGGGAAGGAGAAAGGAAGGAAGAAAGGAAGGAAGGAAAGAAGGAAAGGAGAGAAGGAGGAAGTGGGAATTTTGTCTTAAATAAGTAACGTAGTTAGGAAATAAAGACAAATATTGCCTACTTCATCAAGTTTCCAAGGGATTACCATGGTGACAGCAAAGGTGTACAATACAGGCCATGGAGTCTGTTACTGAGGTATATTTATCTTTTTTCTTTTTTGATGCTAGGATGGGCTTTCGGGGCAATCTACATCTGAACTGCACCTCCAACCTGATTTTATTTTTATTTTGAAATAGGGTCTCACTAGGTTAATAAGTCTCACTACTTGCTGAGGCTGCCCTCAAACATGTAATCCTCCTGTCTCAGATCCCCCATCCAGGAAGTACTGGGATTACAGGCATGCATCACCATGCTTGGCTCACTTTTTTTTTTAAGGTACTGGGACTTGAACCAAGGGCCTCATGCTAGGCAATAATTCTACCACTGAGCTACTGTTCCTCAATTGACATTTCATTGTCCTTAGACACCCCCCCACAATATAAACTGTGAGTTGAGGCCTTATGTTTTGACTTAAAGTGAATTGTACATTTTATTAATTTCTGGGAATGAAACAGTGCCACAGTGTGGTCCCTGAAGAGTTTTATAAAGTTTGTGAGAAGCTCATCGTTTTAAAGCAGGGGAAATAACATTAGGAATATGAATTAAATCACCAGGAAATAAAAGGGCAAGAGACAAAACTTTTGCAAGCTGTTCTGGATCCTTTTCTCTTCCTGTTCTCTTTCCTCCAGCCACCCCAGAAGAAGGGGGAGCTGCGTGAATGCCTGTGTTCTTATATAAATGGAATGGTCAGAAATGTTGCAAAAAAAAAAAAAAGAAATGCTGGGAGAAATCTGGCCTTTAGAGCACCTACACACTTTATATACATGAGCTAATAAAGCAAAAAGCAGATGGAGTTGAAAGGTCACAGAGGAGGGAAAGGCATAATGTGGCCCTAGAAATGACCTAATCTAGGTGGGTGTGGTGGCGCACACTTATAATCCTAGTACTTGGGAGACTGAGACAGGAGGATCACCGGTTTGCAGCCAGCCTCAGCAACTTACTTAGTGAGGCTATCTGGAACTGAGAATTTATTTCAAAAATAAAATAATAAAAACTTGCCGGGTGTGGTGGCGCATGCTTGTAATCCCCATACTTGCGAGACAGATACAGGAGGTAGAAGGGTTCCCAGGAACCCCAGTACCACCAAAAAATAGGGCTAGGGTTGTAGCTTGGAGGTAGAATGCCCCTGGGTTCCATCTGCAGTACTACACAAAAACAAAAAGAAGAAGAAAGAAAGGAAAAAAAGAAATGACCTTATCAGTCATAGAAGACTGAAATTTGACTTAAAGTAAAAGAGGAGTTAGCGGGGCATGATGGTGTACCCTTGTAATCCCAGTACTTGGGAGGCTGAGACAGGAGGATTGTGGTTTGTGGACAACCTCAGCTACTTAATGAGGCCCTATTCAACTTACTGAGACCTTGTTTTATTTTATTTTATTTTATTTTATTTTATTTTATTTTATTTTATGTTTTTTGTGGTACTAGGGGTGGAACCCAGAGGCTTTTCTACCTCCAGGCTATACTCCCAGACCTATTTTCTATTTTATTTGGAAACAGGGTTTCACTCAGTTGCTGAGAGCCTCACTAAGTAGCTGAGGCTGGCTTTGAACCTATGCGATCCTCCTGTCTCAGCCTCCCAAGCTCGGATTACAAGCGTGTGCCACCACACCTGGCTATTGAGACCTTGTTTTAAAATAAAGAATAAAAAATAGAGCTAGAGGAGTAGCTCGGAGGTAGAATACCCTGAGTTCCAACCCCAGTACTTCAAAGACAGAGAGAGAGAGAGAGAGAGAGAGAGAGAAGAGAAGAGAAGAGAAGAGAAGAGAAGAGAAGAGAAGAGAAGAGAAGAGAAGAGAAGAGAAGCTGCCCTATCTGTATATTTCTCTGGGGCCTATCATAGTGCCTGGCCCATAGTAGTTATTAAAAAACATTATCATACAAGCTGGCTATGGTGGCACACACTTGTAATCCCAGCATTTGGGAGGCTGAGACTGGAGGATCACGGTTCACAGAGAGCCTCAGATACTTAGTGAGTCCCTCTGCAACTCAGTGAGACCTGGTTTCAAAATAAAGAATAAAAAATTGGGCAGGTCGTGTAGCTCGGAGGTCAAATTCCTCTGGGTTCCATCCCCAGACCTGCAAAAAGAGAAAGTCTCATACATACTGAACAATTGTCTCTATTTGTTCCTTAGGGCTGCTGTAACAAAGTATTACAAGCTAGATGGCTTAAAATAATAGTAGTCTTTTCTTTTTCATTTCCTGAGGCCAGAAGTCTAAGATCAACATGCTGGCAGGGCCAGACCCCTCTAAAGTTTCTAGAGGAGCTTTCCTTGTTCTTCTGGCTTCTGGTAGCCACAAGTATCCTTTGACTTGTGGCACACGACCTTCAAAACCTCCCTCTCTATTTAAATGACTGTCTTTTTTTTCTGTGTGTCTCTGTGTGTTCTCTCTCTCTCTCTCTCTCTCTCTCTCTCTCTCTCTCTCTCTCTCTCTCTCTCTCTCTCTCTCTCTGCCTCTTTTCCTCTTTGTAGAAGGACAACAGCTATACTTGAATTATGGCTCACCCCAGTGACCTTATCTTAACTTGATCATATGCCAAAGATCTGAATTCCAAATAAGACAACATCACAGGTACTGGGAGGGGGTGAGCTTCAACATATCTTTTTAAAGGACACAACTCTAAGCACAACAAGGAACCTAGACCTCTAACAGCATTTCCTAGTTTTTAAATCTATGGATCATAAACTTTCTCGGGATCTAGCTTTGGGCCTGATCACTACCTTGGTCATGTTCTTACTCTTTTTCTTCCTTACTTTCTTTTTTTTCCAGAATAAAAGCAATGTTTGTGCAATCTTTTTTTTTTTTTGAATGGTCATGTTTTCAATCTTTTAATTGACTTGGACACATGGTATGCCCAGCCCCATTGTGTAAGGTCTGCTTACTTTCTTTTTTAAAGTGCTCTTTGTTTAAATTCTTTCAGTGGGACTGTGTTTATTTTCTCTGGTTTGCAAATATGGGGGGAGGGGGAGGGGGTCTCTTAAGGAAGCCAGAGGGCCTGACATGCTGATGGAGTACAGGGGCCAAGTCCCAGCCCTAGTCCTGATTTTCTAGCCCCAGTTAGTATGGCTGTATTCCCAGAGCTTCAGCAGTATCTAAGCTCCGCACCAGCGCCTTTGGGTCACCACTGTGAGCCTTCCCTCCCATGTTCAGTACTTAGCTGTGGATCTACCTAACTTTCTGATTCCTTATTTTGTAAATGGTAAAGTAAGATACAAGTAAGTTTTCTCGACATGAAATCTAAAACATTGTGAGTGAACATGTGTGTTCTGGGGATTGAACCAAGGAACATTTGACCTCTGAGCTACACCCCCAGCTCTATTTTATATTTTATTTTTAATTTTGAAACAGAGTTTTGCTAAGTTGTCAAAGCTGGACTGGAATCTGCAATATTCCTGTCTCAGCATCTCAAGCACTGGGATTATAAATGTGCAGCACCATACCCAGCTCTGTGTGTGTTTGTATTAGTTTATTGTGGTGCCTATAACCATTTATCTCAACATTACTTTAAAGCAATATAATTTTATTCTCTCATAGGCCGTGATGCCTGAAATCCAAATTAAAACCTCTGGAAACTCTGAGAGAAAGGATGTTTCTTGCTTTTTCCAGTTTTTAATGGCTGCCAGCTTTTCTTGACTTGTGGCCTCATTGCTCCAATAGCTTGCCCTCTCTTCATTGCCCCTCCTCTTCTGCCTCCTGTGTGTTTCTTATAAGGACACTTCCTATTTGATTTAGGGCCCACCTGCATAATCCAGAAAGATTGCCTCATCTCAAGATCCTAAAATTAACCATATCTGCAAGTTAACTATACTGGGGTATGCAAGGAAATATACACAGAACGTATACAACAAAACACTTAGGAACAATGGGCCATGATGCATACAACTTATCCTCAAAAATTCAGAAAATTAGGTAGATAAAAAATGGGGAAGTAAATGAGGAACAATGGTAATAGTGGAACCTGGTTAAAGAGCATGTAGGTATTCTTTGTGATGCTGTATTTTTAAAATTTTTCTAAATTTGAAAATGACTTCCAAATTAAAACCTGAGTTTTAAATATTTTTATTAGTGCATTGTAATTCTATATCATAATGAGATATAAAATGATAGAAACATACATACAAACAACATACACACAGCACTTGAAGTGTTTCCCTCCAGCTCTCACCATGCTCCCTCCCCATCCCCGTACATATTATTGAGGTTGGTGTTGACAATTTATTACATGCTTATACCATTATTTGAATTTTCTTCATTATGTCTCCTCCTCCCCCACCTCCCTTTCTTAGTCCCCTTCTACTATTCTACTAGAATATCTCCTCATTTATCTGAAATGTCTATTATTTCCTAATTTCTCTCTAGTTTCCACATACAAGAGAAAACATATAACCCTTCACTTTTTGAGACTAATCTCACTCATCATAACATTCTCTATTCCCATACATTTTCCTGCAAATGGTATAATTTTGTTCTTCTTTACAGCTGAAGAAAATTCCACTGTGTGTCTATACAACAGTTTTGTAGCCACCATACTACCCCTGGATATCTTTCCAAAAGAACTGAAGTCAGAATATTATTGCGATACATGCATATTCATAGATTTTGTGTATACTTTTATTGGTGCATTATAGTCTCACATCATAATGTAGTTCATAGAAATAGTGACATACATGCACACAGCACTTGCTGAGCTTTCCCTCAGCTCCCTCCCCATCTTCCTCCTCCCTCTCCATTTCCCCTCCTCCCCATACAGGTGATTGAGTTTAACATTGGTATTCTCACATATGTAAATAGTGGCAATGGAAATAATTCCTTCATTGATCCTCCCTCTTTGATTCCCCCTTCCCCTAGACCACCTCTCTGGCTCCACTAAGGTTTATCCACCATTATCTGAAGTTCCTCTACTATATCCATTACCCCCTAACTTCCACATATTAGAAAAAACATGACCCTTCACTTTCTGGGACTGGCTAATCTCACATAATATTCTCTAGGTTCATCCATTTTTCTGTAAATGATATTATTTTGTTCTTAATTGCTGAGTAGAATTCCATTGTGTGTATATCCCATAATTTTGTAATTCATTCATCTCTTGATGAACACACAGGTTGGGTCCATAGCAGTACATTTCACAATAGTGAAATTATGGAACTAGAGTAGGTGTTTGTCAACAGATAAATGAATTACAAAAGCTAATTTTTTGCAGTACTGGGGATGGAACCCAGGGCATTCTGCCTCCAAATGACACCCCCAGCCTTATTTTTTATTCTTTATTTTGAAACAGGGTCTCACTGACTTGCAAAAAGCCTTACTAAGTAGCTGAGACTATTCATGGACCATTATCTTCCTGTCTCAGCCTCCCAAATGCTGGGATTACAAGGATGCACCACCATGCCTGGCTCACAAAAACTAATTTTTAATTCCATATATTTTTAGTTCTGGAGACTGAACCCAAGGCCTTGTAAGTTCTAGCACCTGCTGTCCCACTGAGCTACATCTCCAGCCCTTATAAATTAATTTAAGAAAATGTATGGAATAATCTTCAAGGAGCTAGATAATCTCTTAGTTAAAAATATTTGGATTTTGTGCTAAACATGCAAATAAAAATTAGGTGTTGTTTTTCAAACCTGCTGACATTTAATGAGTACCTATTATGTGCTAGAAATAGTCACATGTACTGTCTTATTTAATAATTCCCCAAACACTATGATATTCATTACCGATTCTAATTTTCCAGTGAAAAAATTGAGGTCCAGAGAGGCTCAGTGACTTGTTTAATGCTAAAGGATCATAACGTGACAGAATCCAGATTATCTACCATCAGCTCTCTTGCTTTTAGACAACACCATAGCTGTTTCCAATTATAAATGGTCAATTTCAAAGTTTCTGAACATCTAAGTCTTTATTGGAAGGCAGGTCAGCGAGAGGATTTTTTCCTTCCAACTTCCACTAGTGAACATAACCTTGGGGCCTAAGGAACTCAAGAGAGAGGATAAGACTAAAGGAACAATGTTTCTGTTTTTGTTTGATAAGTGAAATTAGCATTCACGTGGACAGGAAAAGTGGAATCATTAATATCCTCCCTTGGGTTTATTATATACAGTATATCTACATCCCTTGGCTATATTTAGGAGGTATTCAAGACAACCAGTATCATCTGAAAAGTATTTCCTGCTTTCTATCATTCTGACTACTGGCAAGAGTAGAGAAGACTAAAAGTATGCATGGTTTAATAACTGACAAGCATATATAGTTAGCTGCATATCTATTGAAGCATCTTTTATGATAGAATGGGCATCAGTTAATCAATATATTTATCAAATCTCTTTTCTTCATGGAAGAGATGGGATCTCATTATGTTGCCTAGGTGGGCTTGACACTCCTGGGCTCAAGCAATTATCCTGTCTCAGCCTTCTGAGCAGCACACTTCACCACAGTAGACTCTGAATGTCTTTAATGTTATAGCAATGCCCTAGGTACAACAGGGCATAGGGTAGTTAGATATAGATTATGTCCCCAAGGACATGCAAACTAATTCGGAAATGAGCAGAAAATATTACTGTAATAAAAGATGATACTTAGAAAATGAAATATAGACAAAGAGAGATATTGGTCCTCTGATGTGAAATAATCATTGTGGTCTTGATTCCTTTGGGGAAAGCTTGTTTTTGAATGAACTAGACCTTGAAGGATGAGTAAGATTTGGCTAGGCAAGAGAAAGGCCTTCCAACAGATGGAAAAGGAAGAGGGAAGTTACAGGTTTCATAAAGTAGTATAGAATCAAATTGTAAAGAGTTTTGAAGCTAGTCATCAGAGGGATATTAAAGGTGTTGGAGAAGCCCGGTGGTGGTACACGCTTGTAATCCCAGCATTCATGAGGCTAAGATTGGATGATCGTGGTTTCTGGACAGCCTCAACTACTTAATGAGGCCCTTTGCAACTTAGTGAGATCCTGTTTCAAAATAAGAATAAAAAACAGGGCATGGGTGTAGCTCGGAGTTGAATGCCCCTGAGTTACATCCCCATACACATACACACACACACACACACACACACACACACACACACACACAAAGGTGTTGGAGGCAATATGTTACATAATGAAAATGATGTCTGTAGATGCCCAGATAGGAGTGTGTAGAATAAAATAAACATGAGTTTTCAAACTTGTCTGCACATTAAAATCATCTGGGAAGCTTTACAAAAATGTGGGTACCTGACTCCTGACTATAGAAATTCTGATTTAATGATATGGAATATATCTTGGACCTTCAGATTTTAAGACAATCCCCAAGTATTCCTAGTGGCAAAGTATGAGAACCAAAGCAATGAAAGAAGGAACAAAAGCAGCATGGAGTCCAGCTCAAAGACTCTACTAACATAGGCATAGGACCTCTAGTACTGTGACTATTGGAGTGGCTGGCAAAGGGAATAGAGAAGAAAATTTGAATATTTCATGGGAAATACTTACCGGACTTCAGGGGAGACTGAACGCAGAATATAAAAGGGAAGGTCTAAAGACAACAGCAAGATCCATATTCAATATCTTGTTTGTGGTAACTTCCCAATTGGTATTTACTGCAATAAACTGAATGTATGATCATCTAGAGACTTTTATTCTACTAGTGGAAATTTGGATTTAGGAGTTGGGAGAATGAATTTGGGAATTAGAGGAGGATTTTGTTCCATGGCCAAGTATGAGATAGTAGCAAATTATGCAAGTCAGTCAGTTTTGAGTAGTGAGACCGGTATTTTGAGGCAAAATCAGGGATGAAGTTGAGCATTTGTGGCTCATACTTATACTCCCAGTACTTGGGAAGCTGAGACAGTAGGATGACAGGTCCTAGTATAGCATCAGCAAATTAGTCAGGCTCTCAGCAACTTGACTGAGACCATATTACCAAATAAAAATAAAATAGGGCTGGGGGTATATCTCCAAGAAAGAGTGTCTCTGGCTTCAATCCCCAGTTCTGCAAAAAAGGAAAAAAATTAGAGCTGAAACCATCTTCAAAGGGGATGGGCAAAACCTTGAGAGATTCTGCTTCTGAAAAGAAATATAGAAATAAGAGAATAATGATGTTAAAGCCCAGAGGTAAGGCAGAATCATGCTTTTGTTGGTGTGCCTTTTACCTACCTCAAGGTTCTGAGAGATTTGAAACCTCCAGCAAGAAGAGAAGAGATGCCCAGCTACCTCTAGAAGTACAGGTTGGGTCTCTCTCTTCAAACAGATTGCAATTCAATTGTACAGACACATCATGGTAAAAACTGTATTGATCAGTAGAGCTGTCCATGCTAAATGTGACAAGTGCTTGAAATAGCCATGGGAAGGGCAGCAAAATTGAGATGGACAGAGACTATGTGGACATTTTGTTTTGAAACTGGAAGGGAGCTGGACATGGTGGTATAAGCTTGTAATCCCAGTACTTGGGTGGCTGAGACAAGAGGATCACAGGTTCAAGGACAGCCTCAGCAAGTAGTGAGACTCTCATCAACCTAGTGAGATCTTGTTTCCAAATAAGAAATAAAATGTAACTCGGGTGTGGTGGTGCATGTTTGTAATCCCAGCCTTTAGGAGGCTGAGACTGGAGGATCACAGTTCACGGACAGCCTCAGCTACTTAGTGAGGGCCTCCACCACTTAGTAAGACCCTGTTTCAAAATAAAGAATAAAATAAATTGGGCAAGGGGTGTAGCTCAGAGGTCGAATGCTCCTGGGTTCCATTCCCAGACCCACAAAAAATAAAAAAAATAAATAAAATGAGGCTGAGGGTATAGCTCAAAGGTAGAATGCCTTTGAATTCAATTCCTAGTACTACTCCTAGTACTATGAGAGAGAGAGAGAGAGAGAGAGAGAGAGAGAGAGAGAGAGAGAAAGGAAGGATGAAAAATGAATTCAGAGATAGAGAAGATGAGTTTTGTCCATCTTCCAAAGCAAGGCCCATGCCTTGGATCTTCTCTGTGACCTTCACTGAGTATCTCAGCCCACTGCCCAGTCCTTAATACATTGCTTCCTTTGAAGGCAGCTCAGCCCTGAGTCACCGGACAGATACAGTGATCCCTTTAATTTGCTATAGCCTAAGACACTCATGGGAGAACATTAAGAAAATATTGCTTAAATCTGAGTGGTTGATTTCTTTAAAGGAATATAAATCAAAAGGTTAATATAGGGGAAAAACATTAGGTGAATTTAGCCTAGCACAGAAAGACCTGAGAATCTTTGGGGTTCATTCATTTAAATACTTAGCAAATGAATATTTCTCATATGTTGTACCTGCATAAGATGTGGGAGAACAATGTCATAACATCACAGCGTTGCCAACATGGGACAGGTCTCATGGTGCCTCTCAAAATAATTTTAAGTTGCCAACCTGTGGTGCACGCACAACTTGAGACATGCCACAGCTCACTGAATCTGCTCATTATTTGTTTAGTGGCCCACCATTTGTTTGACATTATGTAGACACAAAGCTCTATTGAATGAGGAGAGTGTGTTAGCTGGTAGGGTCATAACTGGGCCTTGGAATTACAATCCAAACAACCTGTCACACATTTCACTCACACATAGCAGCAATATAATTCTGTTGCTTTGGAAATAGTTAAAAGCCAGTTTTACAATAAGAAGACAAGCTCTTGAAAACAGGAGGGGTGGGGTTGGGGTGTGATTGACAGGCTGTCATTAGTATTTGACAGATATTCATGATTGTTTTTTCTAACAGGAAAATGGGTGATTCTTAAAAGCAGTTTCAGATTCTTCTGTTTTTCTTTTTCTTTTCTTTTTTTTTTTTTGGAAAAAAGCCCCTTTCTTCAGCTTTTCTGGGTAGTGTCAGTAAATGAGCTGTTGCTTCTCACATCATGCACAGCGCCTCACAGCCTGCAACTGCCACTGTAATATATCACAAACATTTGAATGTAGGAAGGGGACTGGCCAGAAATAACCATTTATGTCATATGGAGTTTCAGATGCATCTGTTTATGCACAGAGGGTCCTAAGAAGACTTTTACTTCAGAGACTATTTTACCCTGGTGAAAAACTGCAAGTCAGTGAGTCATTTTCATGGTCTAACATTTTGCTGTAAAAGTGCTCGAAAGAGGGGGGTGCATCCTTTTAACAGGCTGTCCTGAAGCAAGTTGCAGAAATCTTGTTTGACACGCCAGAGGTTATATTGGATGATGGACCTTTACAAGACTGGGTTAAAATTGGAAACCTGCTTGTTTCAATATTCTTTCGATTGCCTTACTGTAGAATCAAATGCTAATTCCAATAACAGATGATTGGAGCACAACAGAACAGGATCAATATAATCTAGTCACAATGTTTGTAATGTTACAGCCCAATATGGCCACAGTTCATTTTCCCCGAATCAAACTATATATATGCATATATAGATGCCCACTGATATGCTTAAAGTACTTCCAAAAAGAATTCAGCAAGTCCTTGAGTTAAGAGTGTTTTTTAGAAGGGTGTGGTGGCGCACACTTGTAATTCCAGTATTCAGGAGGGTGAGACAGAAGGATTGCGGTTCGCAGACAGCCTCAGCTACTTATTGAGGCCCTCTGTAACTTAGTGAGACCCTGTTTCAATATAAAGAACAACAACAACAAAAATAAGGCAGGGGTTGTAGCTCGGAAATCAAATGCTCCTGGGTTCCATCCCCAGACCTGCAAAAGAAATGTTTTTTTTTTTAACTCAAAACAACTTTCTCATATACACAGTGTTATAAATTATGGGAATGGGTGAAGCCCTGGGTTTAATTTTCAGAATTGCACATGCATGTACGTTCACACACAATAAATGAATGAATAAATGAGTGAACGAATGAATAAATTAGAGTATAATCACAAACCAGTCTACCCAAGGCAACTTAATATATAATGTGCTTGAAGTTAAGCATTGTACATCATATATAATAACATGAAAAGCAAAGGTTAGTTTTAACATGAGAAAACTAGGATAAATCCCCCTTTCCTGTAGGACACTTTCTAGTGTGGCCCCTGACTCACACTGGATCCTTTCTCTGGCAGGCAGTATGAAAGACAACACCCTGGGCTCTAAGACAGAAGTGGGCTCTTCAGGAGCAGGGAAGAAAAAGGAAGACAGATACTTAAACTTTGGGGCCTGGCCACTCCTTTTCTATTATCAGGTATTGGCCTTCCTGCTTTTCTGACAAAATAAAGCTTCTTTAATTTTTTTATCAGTGGATTATAATATACATAATAGTGGTATGCATTATAACATATTTGTGTATGCATATAATATCAGTTTTATTCCTGAGAAACTTTCCCTTTCCCTCCCTTTCTCCTTCTCCTTGGCCCATTTCTTCTACTCTAATGGTCTCCTTTCTATTTTTATGAGATATTATTTCCCATTTTTCCAAATATGAGAGAAAACATATGACCCTTGACTTTCTGAGTCTGGATTATTTTGCTTAACACAATGCTCTCAAGTTTCATTCATTTTCTGCAAATAACATGATTTGGCTCTTTATGGCTGAATAAAACCATATGGTTTCTTTAAGGTGTTTATTTTTTTGCTTTCTTAAAAGTTATCATTATTAAGTCATATTAGTTTATTAGTTGTACGAGATAATGGGTTTCTCTGTCATTTCTCTACAAGCATATATTGTGCTTTGTATGCATCCACCCTGTCTTATGCCCTCACCTGCCTTCCATTCTTTCCCCCTCCCACCTTGTCTTCTTCCCCTTAGTTTTTTTTTTTGTTTGTTTGGTTTTGGTACTGGGGATGGAACCCAGGGGCATTTTACCTTTGAGTTATACCCCAGTCCTATTTTTTATTCTTCATTTTGAAACAGGGTCTCACTGAGTTGCAGATGGGCCTCACTAAGTAGCTGAGGCTGTCCGCGAACTGCAATCCTCCTGTCTCAACCTCATGAATGCTGGGATTATAAGAGTGTGCCACCATGCCTGGCTTTCTTCCAGTCCCTCTTCTACTCGCATGTCACCTTTTTTTTTTAGATTTCACATATGAGATAAAACATGTAATGCTTGTCTTTCCATATATTTTTTTTTTGTTATACAGCGAATTGAACCCAGAGGCATTCTACTTCTGAGCTATACTCCTAGGTCAATTTTATTTCTTATTTGGAAACAGAGTTTTACTAGGTTGCCGAAAGCCTAAATTGTTGAGGCTGTCCTTAAACCTATGATCATCCTGTTTTCCAGACTCTCAGGTACTAGGATTACAAGTGTGTACCACCATGCCTGGCTAACGTTATTTCATTTAAAATGATAGCCTCCCCTTCCATCCATTTTCCTGAAAATGACAGGATTTCATTATTTATGGCTGAATAATACTCCATTGCATAGATTGATAGATAAAGATATAGATATAAATATAGATATATTCTATTTTTATTTATCTGTTGATGAGCACCTAGCACCTAGGCTAATTCTCTATCTTGGCAATTGTGGATAGTACCACAATAAGAGTAGTTAAGCAGATACTTATATTGTATTCTGACTTTATTCTTCTTAGTTACACTGGAGTGGTATTATTTTTCTTTTTAAGTTTAGAAATTCCACTGATAAAGGTGGGGCACGCTGGTCCCAGGAAGAGCTGGGGCCCGGGTCGCAGGACTCTGGGCCCCGGGCCGGACCATGCAGAGCATGCCAGACTCCTGGAGAAACCTGGGCCCAGTTGCAAGGCCCTGGGTCCTGGGCGTGGGTCAGGCAGGGCACACCGGACCCCGGAAGAGCTGGGGCCTGGGTCGCAGGACTCTGGGCCCCGGGCCGGACCCCGCAGAGCACGCCATACCCCTGGAGAAACCTGGGCCTGGTCGTAAGGCCCTGGGTCCTGGGCGGGGGTCAGGCGGGTCACGCTGGTCCCTGGACCAGTCGGGGCCCGGGTCTCAGGACTCTGGGCCCCGGGCCGGACCGCGCGGAGCATGCTGGACCCCTGGGGAAACCAGGCCCAGGACACAGTGCTATGAGTGCCTGACCCCACAACCTCCTCAAACCACACATACTGTCTTCTCTTATTTAAAAAAAAGGAAAAGAAAAAGAAAAAAGAAAAATATTGGAGAGGGGTCAAGAAGGCTATGGCAGATGCCAGGATACTGGAGATGCAGACAAAACTTATCCATATGAACTGGAACTTTTGCAAAAATTCTCCGCGAAGGAGGACTGCTTCTCTACATATTTAAGAATCTTGCACATCACCTGTAAGGAGAGAATTTAGTGGAGACCTAGGAAAAAGGCGGTGTTAGAAGTGGTCTCCGTGATGGCGATGGAGATTTGTATTCAGGAGAAGCAGAAATCGGACCCTACCAACCTTATATGTTGGAAAAATTACACCAAACGTTGAATGCTACAGTCGCGCATGCTTAGGACAACATTCGGAGTGGAAAAATAGCTTGGGAAAGATTTGAAATGGTGGAGGCAGTGGCAATGGCAGTGGCCAGTACTCAGGGGAGGCAGAGATCTGATGCATTACACCTGGAACCTTTGAAGTAATAACCCCAGAGGCAGAATGCTACCACCATGAACACTCGAGAATGTGGGACAAATGGCTGGGCAAAGAAGGTGCTCAGATTGGAGCCTGCCCACGGGTGAGGCCTGCGATGGACACTGCAAAGCTGGGACTGGAGCCTGCCATGAGGCAAGGCCGGTGCCGGGGCCAGCGAGGCCAGGATCGCAGCCTGCTGAGGGCTTAGGTCGGTGCTGTGGCCAGCAAGGCTGTGATAGAAGCCTACCATGAGGCAAGGCCGCTACTGAGGCCTCTGAGGCCGGGATCAGAGCCTGCCGAGGGGTTAGGCTGGTGCCGGGGCCAACGGCCAGCATCAGAGCCTGCCATAAGGCAAGGCCGCTACTGGGGCCTCTGAGGCTGGGATCAGAGCCTGCCAAGGGGTTAGGCCAGTGTCGGGGCCTCCGAGGCCGGGATCAGAGTCTGCCGAGGGGTTAGGCCGGTGCCAGGATCAGCAAGGATGGGATGGAGCCTGCCTTGAGGCTAGGCTGGTGCTGGGGCCACCGAGGTTGGGATTGGAGCCAGCAGAGGGGTTAGGCCGGTGTGGGGGCCAGCGAGGCCAGAATCAGGGCCTCCCATGAGTCAAGGCCGCTGCTTGAGCCAGCGAGGTCTGGATAAGTCCACCGGGTAGCCAGGCCACTACTGGGGCCATCAAGAGTGGGATCGGTACTTGCAACACAGCATGCACAGAGAAATATCACCAAAAATAAAAAATCAGCATGCACAGAGAAATATCACCGAAAATAAAAAATCAGATGCTTCCCCTAATCAGCAACAACTAGAAGGAAAGGGGCAACAGGAAGAGTTCAAGCTATAGAAAGGGCCCTATAGTGAAGCAACTAAGGTGACCAATCATAGGATATGGAATAGGGGAGGATGGAGCCTCTTTAAAAAGCAGAAGGTGCATAAACAAATGTATCAAAGTTAATCACCAAACACAGTGGGATGGAGGGAGGGGGAGGGAATGGGATGGGGACTGGAAGAGGGCTAATTGGATGATGTGTGCTTGCATAATCTCTCAAGTCTTGTACTCCAATGTGATACATGATTACAATGCACCAATAAAAATAAATAAAAAACACAGAAAAAAATAATTTTCATTGATGGTGGTAGTAAAATTGGAGTAAAACTTCTCAGGTGTATGCTTCTACTTCTTTACATTCATTTACTCACTCAACAATTATGCACTGACCAAATTCCAGTTAGTAGGTACCATGCTCTGAACTCTGAGGATGTAATCATGAATGAGCCCTTGCAGTCTCCTTGTCTACGGAGGGATACAGAAATAAAACAAATGATTGCAAGGCAATGCACTACCTGCAGCTGTAAGAATGTTTTAGCAGATAGTGTGGTAGGACAAAGGAGGCAGTGTTCTGCTTGGCCAAAAAAGTTCCACAGGGCAGACAGTAAGCCCAGTTATAAAAGATGGGGTGTTCAACAGGCAGACAAAAAGGTATTTAAGGCAGAGGCAAGAATCATAAAATAGCACATTCTAAAAAATAAGAGTAACTTGGTATGATTTGATCAGGGTCACAAAATGGAGCAGTGAGGAGATGGAGATTTAAGTCAAATGTCTTGCATGTCAGGATGAAGACCATTTTATCCTCTAGTAATCAATAGAGACTACTGTGATCATATTCATCATTTTAATTAATGTATGGAAAATAGATTTAAGGGGATGGAAAAAAAGGCACAGACTTTTTGTTTTGGTAGTATTTGGGATTAAACCAAGGGGAGCTCTGTCAGTAAGCTGCACCTCCTGCCCTTTTAATAATTTTAGTTTGACACAACGTCTTGGTAAATTGCTGACACTGGCCTTGAACCTGTAATTCTGTCTCAGCCTCCCAAATACTGGGATTATGGGTGTGTGCCACTGGGCCCAGCATAAATCAACTTTTAAGAAGGATACAAGAAACAGAGATTTTTTCATTTATTTATTTTAATTGAAAATAGTTTTAACTGCAAAATACATATACCATCAAATTTACCATCTTAAAAGTGCAGTTCAGTAATGGTAAGTACATTTACACCTTGCAGTCAATCTCCAGAACTCGTCATCCTATAGTGCTAAAACTCTGTACCATTCAACACTAACTTCCCATTTCTTTCTCTCCACACATCTACCTTCTACTGCTAGTCTCTATGAAGACTCTGGGTATCTCACATAAGTGGAATCACAGTACTGGGTGTGTGTGTATGTGTGTTTGTGGGGGGTGATTTATTTTACTTTTTTCTGTGTGGGCAACTGGAGATAGAACTCAGGGACATTCTAACTCTGAGCTCCACTCCCAACCTGATATTTTTTATTCTTCATTTTGAAACAGGGTCTCATTAAGTTTTGGAGGTCCTCCTAAGTTGCTGAGGCTGGCTGTAAACCTGTCATCCTCCTCTCTCAGCCTCCAAGTACTAGGATTTACAAGCATGTACCGCCATTCCTGGCTCTTTAATTTTTTTAAAGTAATTCATGTTTGTGGTTTAAAAACTCCAAATATCACCAAAATGTTTAAAACAATAAGCAAAATAGAAAATAGGAAAAACAAAGAGATTTTTACATAAATTAAGGAGATCAGTAGAATAGTAACTAGGGAAGGAAGATGGGAAGGGGAAAAGGAGGACCGAGAAGTAAGAAACAGTTTAAATAATGTTATATCTGCTCATGAGGGTATCATTATCAATCTTACTTAACATGTATGGGGGAGGAGGAGCAGGAAGTGGGGTGAGATGTGGAAGGAAATACACCAGTGTTGTGTGCATGTGTGTTTGTATTACTTTGAACCTGACTATGATGTAAAATCACAATGTGACAATAAAAATCTATAAATAGAAAAGCAAAAGCATAAGATAGATGGAAGATTTTGTTAAAGATATTTTCAGTATCTAATTGTGTAACATTTACCCAGTACATACAACAAGACACTCTGCTGAATGCTTTACATATGTGATTTTCAGTGAGGGCACAAAGCCCATGTAGATCCTGGTTCTTGATCTTCGAAGGCTCTTGTTGGAAAGGCTCCTTGGTGTGGAAAACACTCTTTTCGAGCTTTCTTTGAGTTAATTTAAGAATGCTTAAGTGAGCTTTCAGAAATTTTTGATAGTGTCTTGGCTCTCCAGTATGGATACCAATATATGGTTTTGTCATATCTCTTCCTATGCTAGCTAGCACAGATCAGCATTGTCTGGTTTTTTGTACCAGTTTTTATGCTAGTTTTCTAAAAGAGGTTATTATATAGTCATCAAAAATAAATATCCAAGAAAGAATCCCTATTCAAATACATTTGAATACAGTTCATTCTACATGTTTCTCTTAAAGAATCATAAGACAAATGAGCTCATTAAGACATTTGAAAGCTGGGTGTGGTAGCACAGGCCTGTAATTCCAGTATTTGGGAGGCTGAGACAATATCACATGTTTGAGGCCAGACTTAGCAACTTAGTGAGACCCTCAGCAACTGAGTGAAATCCTGTGTCAAAAACAGATGAGGGGTGGGGAGGTGGCTGAAGGTGTATCTTAGAGGTACAATTTCCCTGGGTTCAATCCTCACTTCTATACACCAAAAAATCTGAGAGGTCCTGTTACAAATATCTCTGTTGGCCGGGAGTGGTGGCACATGCTTGTTATCCCTGCGCTTGGGAGGCAGAGACAGGAGGATCGCGCAGGTTCGAAGCCAGCCGCGCGCGCTGGCTTTGGAGACCCTGTTTCCAAATAAAATTGTAAAAAAAAAAAATAGGTCTGGGAGTGTAGCCCAGAGGTAGAAGGGCTTCCAGGAACACCAGTACCACCACAAAAAATATATCTTTGTTGAACATTTGAATCACTATTTCCAAGGTATTTTAAGAGCCGGGTGTGGTGGCACACACTTGTAATCCCAGCATTCGGGAGGCTGATACTGGAGGATTGCGGTTCGCAGGCAGCCTCAGCTAGTTAGTGAGGCCCTCTGCAACTCAGTGAGTCCCAGTTTCAAAATAAAGAGTAAAAAATAGGTCAGGGGGTGTAGCTTGTAGGTCGATTGCCCCTTCTTTCCTTCCTTCCTTCTTCTCTTCCTCCCTTTCTTCTTTCCTTCTTTTGGTGCTGAGGATTGAACCCAGGAGCATTCTATCTGTGAATGACACTCCCAGCCTTATTTTATTTTTTATTTTGAAACAGGATCTCACTAAGTTGTTGAGGTCCTTGCTAAATTGCTGAGGCTGTCCTTGAACCTGCAATCTTCCTGTCTAAGGCTCCCAAGTATTGGGATTACAGGTATACATCACCATGCTCTCTAATTACAGGTGTGCACCAACATGCTCTCTTTCTCTCTCGTGCGCGCACTAGCTCTCGCTCTCTCACTCTCTCACACTCTTCAGTACTGGGGATGGAACCCATGGTCTCATAGACACTAGACAAGTACTCTATTATTAAGCCATATTGGCAGCCATAGAATGATGATTTTTGCCAAAAAGTTTTAATTAAATTTCAAAAATCATCTGCATAGAACCTATCTACCACGTTCTACTTCTCACTGCATTTCCATAACTGATTAAGACTTCAATGCCACCACTATCCAAGATTGATAATACCCATTATCCATGACTTACTAGACTGTATAAATTTGGAAGCATGATGGAGAAAAAACTACCTTGCAGACCAAGTGGACATAATATGAACACCAATTCAGACACTTGACTGTAACAGTCCTAAAGTCTTCTGCAGAATCACCAACACTATATTTTATTAAGGATTAGAACACTGTGAGATTATCAATCTGCTTAGCAATAATGTGATGCCCTGCAATGTTTTTGCTTGATTGAATAGAACACCTCATTCTGTACATATTCAGGGTCAGCATTATTTCAATAAAGAACTCCAGAAATACCAGCTCAACCTTCTCAAAATCAGATTTTCCATCTTGTAAAGAATTCATGTGTGACAAAGGGTCATGCCACGATTACCAAAATATATATTATATGTTCCCTACTATTTTTAGATTTCATGGGCTATTACAAATATTCCATATGAGGCCTGGGGCATAATGGTAAGAACACAAATCTCAGAATCAGATAGACCTAGGTTTATTTATTTATATATTTATATATGTATGCATGCATGTATATATGTATGTATATATATATATATATTTGTTTATTTATTTATTTGTGGTACTGGGGATGGAACTCAAGGGCTTTCTATGTCTGGGCTACACTCCTAGATTTATTTTATATTTTATTTGGAAACAGTCTCACTAAGTTGCTGAGAGCCTCACTCAGGAGCTGAGGCTGGCTTCAAACCTGCATGATCCTCCTGTCTCACTATCCCAAGTACTGGGATTACAAGCATGCACCACCACACCCAGGTTAGACCTAGGATTTAAATTTCATCTCTGCTAATGACTAGAAATAATGTTATTTGTAGTATCATAGCAAATTATTTAAAATAAAGTGCCAATAAGTATATAAATAAGGCTATTTTTACTATATACCAGGTACACAATAATTATACCAGGTACACAATAATAAAGATAGAACAGTTATCTGAACATGTAATATATTATCATTGTGTTAAGCATTTAATATACAGTATATAATTTAAAAATACACCATTGTTTTGTGCATAGACCATTAGAATTATATGAACATATCACAAATTTGGCCTATGATATCATCCATTGCCTAGAAACTAGGCTCTCTCAAAACTCAATTATGCAAATATGCATCCTTAGATGAATGTTTTGCTTCTTATTTTTTCTTGACTATTAGATCCCCAATTGTGACTCCAATTCATCTCTTGGGTCTAGAGGATTTATTTATAGCATTGTATTAATTATAATACTTATTTTTTGTATATGACTTCCAGGTTTTGATTCATGATTACATTTTTATAGCTGCTATAGCAAAATATGCAGATAGCTGTACTACACTACTATCTCTCTTTCTCTTTCTCTTTCTCTCTCTCCCTGCCCTCTCCCCCTCTCCATATTTCACTTTCCCTTTTCTGATATTAGGTATTAAACCCAGGGCACTTGACCTTTTGTCTATACAACGAGCCCTATTTTATTTTTAAATTTTGAAAAAGGTACTCACTAAGTTGTATGGCCTCATTCACCTTGGTAAGTTGCTAAAACTATCTTGGAACCTGCAATCTTTCTGTCTTAGCCTGCCAAGCACTGAGATTAAAGTGTGTGTCACCATGCTCAATTCCAAATATGCTATTCACCTTTATATCTCCAATCCCAATTATGCCTATGTATTTTTATTGTAGATGAATATATGACTTTTTATAACTATTCTTGTCAAACTGCTTACCTTCTATCCAGTTACCTGGCTTTTTGCACACCTAGGATATAGTCTATGTCCCATAATTTCTTCTTTTGTGTAAACAGAACAATATTTTATACCTGGCTCTTTGTGAACCAGTACAATCAATCTAACAGCATGGGACTCCCACCGATACTAGAACAGAGATTGTGGAAATAGCCATGCAGAGAAAAAGTTGATCTTCGACATCAGGGTTGTGTGGAGTCAAAACAGATGGGATTTACAGTGAAACAATGGGGCATCCTAAAACAAGACATGTTATAATAATAATGAAATCCAGATGTGGACAATGTTCACAAAATGAGAATAAAGTTAAAATTGAGGTGAGTATGATCTTTTTCAGCTTTTGGGCTTCCTCTAACTTTTCCAGTTATCTCTATTTGTTGATTTACCACTAGATATATGTAGTTACTCAGAGTTGTTCAGATATGAAATGGTATTAGTATTGAGTGGAATGTGTAATCTGATGCTCTAGCCTTACTCCTCTTGTCTAGTTATTTCTGGTATCTGGCCACTAGTTAGTTTGTTACTAGTTTATTATATGTCTGTAGTGTTCTATAGTTCTCACTTGCTATTCTAAAAATACTAAGTTCCATTTGAAGCCAGGCATGCTAGCACACCTGTAATCAGCTACTTGGGGAGCTAAAGAAAAAGAGTCACAGGTTTGAAGCTGGCTTGGGCAACTTTTGAAAATCTGTCTCAAAATAAAAAAAATAAAGGCCAAGTGGCTGTAATCCCAGCATTTAGGAGGTAGATTCTGGAGGACCGTGGTTCACGGACAGCCTCAACTACTTGATGAGGTCCTTTGCAACTCAGTAAGACTCTGTTTCAAAAATAAAGAGATTAAAAATAGGGCTGGGGGTGTAGCTCAGAGGTGTAATGCCCCTGGGTTTCATCCCCAGGACCAAAAATATTAAAAAAAATAAACATAAAAAGGATCGGGGATGTAGCTCAGGGGTACAGTACTATTCTAGAATGTGGGAGATTCTGTGTTCAATTCCTGGTGCTCCCACACACAATAAGTTAGATTTGAGGGGAATTATAGTTTTAGCTTTTTAGTTCACTCTTTCATTCTATTCATTACTACTTAACTAGTTCCACATAGTTATCAATATCTATTTAAGCAAGAAATAATAATCTACATTTGAGAAAAATATTTTTATACCTGGCTTTTTGTGACCCAGTACAATATATCTAGCAGTATGAGACTCCAACTAATACGAGAGAAGAAATTGTGGAAATAGCCATCCAGTGAAAAAATTGGTCTTCAACATAAGGGTTGTGTGAAGTCAGAACAGATGAGATTTACAGTGAAACAATGGGGGATCCTAAAAGCAGACATGTTATAATATTAAGGATTCTATAATTCTAATTGTCTACTTAGCTTTTTACTAACTTTTTAGTGTACTTTCTACTTTTCTGTAGTACTCCTTGTTTCTAATATAACATCATTTAAACTTGAGAGGATTTAAAAAAATGGTTCTTGGCTTTCTCTAGTTGTGTCTAGTTACCTTTAATAGACAAGTTACCTAGTTAAGACCAATTACATCTAAGTGTCAATAGTTGTTCACTGAGCTTGCTTTCTTTTCTTAGGGACACAGCTGAATCCTTTCCCCGTTTTCCCTTTACTCAAGTGGGGCCACATGGCTGTTTGTCTCCTATACAATGTGAGCAGAGGTGATGTGTCTCTTCTGGGTTGAGGCAGGTAAGAGCAAATCTATTCTCCACTCATTCTCTCTTTCCCCTCCAGAATCAGCTTAGAAAATTGTGTATTGGTATTAGCATTACAAGACTAAAGGAGTTTGGGTCCCTGAATATCTGGCTTGAGCAGGGGGCCCTCTGCCTCCTCTTGTCTACATTGGACTTTGACTTGAGTAAATAACATAAGTTTACTGAAATCTTGAGGTTCGTTAGAGCACTTAGCCTATCCCAACAAACACACCCTATCATAGTATTTATTTATTTGTTATTTTGTAATACTGGAGATTGAACTCAGGGGCATTCTATCTTTGAGATATATAAACCTAGTCCAATTTTATTTTATTTTTTTAGTTTGAAACATAGTCTCACTAAATTGTGGAAGGCCTCACTAAGTTACCATCAGCTTATCTCAAACCTGCAAACCTCTTGCCTTAGCCTCCCAAGGATTGGGATTACAGGTGTGTGCCACAACACTTCCTTCCTTGTACTTATACTCTACTGTATACTGCATATTTATTTCTCTGTCTCCTACATTTGACTGTAGGTTCCTTGAGGGTGAGTCCAGTATACTATTTATTCATTATTGCATCTCTAGTGTTTAGTGCACTGTTCAGCACACAGTAATTATAATAATGGATATTTTTGAATGAATACTGTAAATGGATGTATAGTGCTGATAGAATCAACTTTATGATAAGAACCACATTAAAGTGAAAACCTTCATTCTTCACTAATGGAGGTTTACTGCCTTTTCCTTAATTTTAATTTTGGTGCTGGGGATTGAACCCAGGCGCATTCTAACTCTGAGCTATTTTTATTTTGAAACAGGTTTTTGTTAAGTTGTGGATGCTAGCCTCCAACCTGCAATCTTCTTGCTCTACCCTCCCAAATACTGGGAGTACAGGTATGCAACACCATGACTGGTTTCCCTTATGTTTTGATTGTAGGTAAGGAGAAGAGCTTTGTAATGATTTTGACCTTAGTGATAAGGTTCAAAGTTCAACTCATGGCTCACACACAATAGATCAGGGGACCCATTGTCTATATAGTTGAGTGGCATTTTAGCTTGCTTATAAGCAGCAAACACAATCTTTCTAAAAACCTGAATTTCTCTTATGGAGTCCATAGATGTCAGTATAACATAGAAGAAATATACTGAAAACTAGCTGCATGGGATATAAAGTATGCATAGCAAAGATAATTTGAAATTCATATATATGGGGTCTGTGAAATGGCAGTTTGACTAGTCATTCTGGAGAAAAGCCCAACCACCCAAACAAATGCAATTAGCCACACTAATATTTGGCAATATTCAGTCAAAAAAGTAATCTAGTTTTACAAGAGAATTTTTTACTTCAGCAGGTTGAGCAATCATATATGCAAATGTACCCTGCGTTTTAAAAATGAATGTTTGCAATCATCAAGCCAGTGCTGCTAAAATCTCAATGGTTGGTAGCACACATTTAAAAATGTGACAGGCATTTTCTAAGCTGGGAGGGAAAAGAAAATTGCAGTGTTAGGTGGAGACATTTTTTTTGTTGAGTCTCAGAAAAGGTCACCAAAGTGATTTCTGAGAAACATTTAGAACATTGAGGCTCTGTCATTTCCTGAATTGGTTTGTCCAGTTCAAAAGGAAACGAATCCAACAACAACAACAACAACAACAACAACAACAACAACAACAACAAAACTCCAAACTCTCAGAGTTATCTCATGGGTTTCTTGGTGCCAAATAACCATTTTACTTTTGTTATTCATTTTTCAACAATCCTTTTGGCTTTGTCTGACTGCAACCTGAGTACATTCAGTATTATGGAATGCGGCAGGGCATGGACAGGCTGCTAAAATTCAATACACTGAATATACTTGTTTTTACTACTGTACACATATTCCTATTACAAATCTTCTAAGGTAAGTGCAGACTGACAGGCAGTTATTGTGCTACTAAAAGACAATGAGATAAGGTTGCAATTTTTGAAATGAAATTTTTTAGTTATAATTGTGCATGCAGCACATTCCTTAACCCACTTACACAGAAGACATTCCCAATTACCTCTTAGAGTCAAAAAGGGACAATTAGGTGCATATTCATATGCTAATGAGCATTGCATTATTTAAAACTGTTTTTCTTTTTCAACTATGAAAATGAGAATTGAGCAGTGGCAATGGAAACATATAAAAGTGGTAATTACCTTCATCGGGGTGCAGCTTTTTCACACAAACACATTTCAACGAGCAGATTTAGTAGCTATTTTTCAATAAAAAATTGGTGAACAAATCTTTCAATCTCCATAAAAATTTTTTAAATCCGGAATATTAAGTATTTTAAATATATCTCTAATGTAAATTTTTTGCTAAAAATGCTGCAAACTTCCCTTTCTTAATTTTTGAAAGACTGCATCTATGAAATATCCTACAGCCTCCATTTCATTCCCCGACCCCTTTAAAAAGATTCAGCAGGAAAGAGATCAGCAAGTATCCTTGTGTTTTCAATAATTGGCATTTGTTCTTAGACTCCAGAGATTGGAGAATTTGGCTGTTTTAGATCTTAGAAATTACTCCTCATAGACATTGCAGAAAATCTCACCTTTGAAACATACCTCTCACAGTGAATATTCAATAACAGGCTAGTGTTCAGCATTTGTTAGGCAGTCTGGGCTGATGGTTAATAAAATTACATAAGGAAATTATTCTTTGGCTTTCTTGAGGTATAGATTATAAATTTTATTTATTGTGTTGACACAGGGTCTTGCTATGTTGTCCAGGCTGGTTTTGAACTCCTGGAATCAAGTGATCCTCTGCTTTAGCCTCCAGAGTAGCCAGGGCTCCAGGCACCTACCAGCAAGCCCCGCTTGAAGGGCAGATTTTAGCTGACTAAACTGATCAGGAAATAATCATGAGATCCAAGTGAATTCACACATGGATCCATGTGTTCCGAGGTGTTTAAGTCTCACTGAACACTGATTATGTGGCAGACAATGCCGAACTCTAGTTCATTATTGCACATCACCTGCACATCTACATCATGCCAGTCACTGAGCAACCAGCATGTCTGCTGCTTCTGCACAACATTTAACACTGAAAACACTAGTGGAAATAAAGATGAGAATCCTCCACACTGCTGTGAGATTTTCCTTACAATCAGAACTCCGAAGGACAGAATTGTGAATTCTTCAGCTACCTCCATTGCTCTTTATCTGTTACAAAAGGCAACTGATTCTTGTGTATTCCAACTCACAGTGCAACCTGGGGTAAGTCACTTCATGTTTCTGTGCCTGAATTGCTACAACTGTCAGATACCTTTATTAATAAATACCTATCCCACAGATATTGTAGCAATTTCAAATGAAATAATGGTGACAAAAGGCTTTATAAACTGTGAAGTGCTATCCAAGTGTAATGTGTTAATAACTATCTCTTAATAAGTGGATAAGGCTTTTGTTTCTGCTGTTGCACTTTTGCCTTAGAAACTAGACATTTGCCCTTTAAAAAACATCAGAAATTCTGAATCAATCTATCTGCCTGTTCTGTGTTTATGAGGTTGTTCCAAGGCGATTTGCTGTTTAGCAAATTGCACAAGCTGCAACCTCTGGTTTAAACCAGAAATAAGCTGGAATGTATGCTCTGCTCAGAGGTATTTGAGTTCTGTTAAAAGTTCTCCGTATACAAGACAGAATAACATGTTCAGAGAACTATACATGCAGATTCTATTTAATAGTGCCATATGAGCAGTAAAAGAGACAAAGAAACAATCACATTTTGAACTTAAGTAGTTGAAGTGAATAGAATAGGGTTTCTAATCATTTGTGCTTTTTCTCATGACACAATCCTGGATATTTATGAATTCTGTAGTGAAATCCAAAGAAAGTATAGAAGTCCTTTCAGGGCCGGACGCAGTGTCATGCATCTGTAGTCTCAGCTACTCACGAGGCTAAGGAAGTAGAATTGCAAGTTCCAGGCCATCCTGGAAGACTTAGTGAGACCCCTATCTCAATAAAAACAAAAGAAACATATAAAAAGAAACAAAAAATCCTTTTAATAGGAGAGTGAGTGACAAGTAAATAAGGCTCTGTAAGATTGAAACATCAATCTGCAATATATTATTAGGTCTGCATGAAAATATTGCTTTGGAAAACTGATTTTACTGCTGATCTAAAGTGCTGTAATTTAACAAGTCCAGGAGAGCGTACTGCTCTTGGCAATCTCTCTGAGTTTATTATAGTCGCCATGTTCATTGTTAGTTCATTTCAAGACCTTAAGAATTTTATTCTTATTTTTTCATTAATATATTCCATTTCTTTATGTTTTACTTAAAATTATAGTAAGTGAAGCATGCTGGAGAATGTCTATAATCTTATCTACTCCAGAGGCAGAGGCAGAAGGACCACAAATTAGAGGCCAGCCTGGGCAACTTAGGGAAACCTGTCTTCCTCCCCCCACCTCTTCCTCCTCCTCCTTTCCTCCTCATCCTCCTCCTCCTCCTCCTCCTCCTCCTCCTCCTCCTCCTTCTTCTCCTTCTCCCTCTCCCTCTCCCTCCCCCCTTTTTATTTTTTTCATTGGGGATTGAACCCAGGGACATTTTATCTCTGTGCTACACTTTTCAGCCTCATTTTCTTTATTTTTTTTATTATGAAACAGGATCTCACTAAGTTGCTGAGGGCCTTGATAAATTGCTGAGGCTGGCCTTGAACCTGAAACCCTCCTGTCTCAGGTCTCAGACTCCCAAATACAGGGATTATAGGCATGCACCACTACATAAAGAATAAAAAGGCCTGGGAATGTATCTAAGTGCTTAGCAAGCATGTGTGAAGCCCTGAGTTCAATCTAATATATATATATATATATATATATATATATATATATATATATATATATATATTCAATTATATATAATTATAATCTATAAATATATAGAAATATATAATATAATTGAATATGGATTTGAGAATATATATATTCTCAAAAGAAACCTTTTCTTATTTACAAGTGAAAGTAAAGAAGATTAGATTTTTTTGACATCCTGTCAAGAGTCTCAAACCTTTTGGAAGAGCAGGGTGGGAAAATATAAAAGCTAATAGGGAAAGAGAACCTGAGGTTAGCAGATGCCCCATGGAAAGGGTAAAAGTTGAAGACCTTTTGGAGAGGCCTCACCTGCTTAAGCATTTTCCCCTTGTGGCCACATTCAAAAGAGACATTTTATGACTGTAGTGACCTTGGAAAGGAAAGATTGAACTGCAGACACACACCTGCTACAGTGACAGTCTTTAGAAGTTTGCTTCTATCAGGCATCTGGCCAGCTTGAAAGAATTTTAATCAGGAAGAGGCTTATGAAGTAACATCCTTTGGACTCTGTCCTCTCTGAAGCCCTTTACAGACAGAGCACAAGGTTGTTCAGTCAATCCATTGCTTATCAAGCCTATCTTAATTAGGCCTGGGAAATCAGTATGCAAGGTAAATAGTCCCTCTGCACTTACTACGGTTTTAGCAAGTGTGCAGTCTGTTCACTTCTGAAAGAAGATTTTCTTCATCTTGAGAGTCACAGCTGGAGTAGGACTAAAACCGAAGAACACCAGCCAGGAAGCCTCCTGCTGGGGGCAGTTTCCTAGCTTTCAGCATAATTACGCAAATCCATCTTTGACATTAGAGAAAGGGCAATGACAATGTCAAGCAAATGTTATCCAATTTTCACTTAGTCCCATTTTAGGTATTCACAGAACTGATGTTCAAGCACTGAAATATGTGAGTCATTTAAATGTCTATGAGAAATGCAGTTTTGTTCGTGCTACTGCAATGGTTTAATTACAAGAATTTGGGCTACACAGGCCTTTCTGCTTCTAACTCCTCAACAGCTGAGGCGTTTTCAGTTTACCTGGATTCTGTCAATATTTACAGCAGGTTTCCATGACGCCAACTACTGTCAATTGTGCTTTTCTGAAATTAGGCTATGTCTGGATGTAAGACAGAGGCACCTGCAGCTAGTCTTTTACTCTGCTCTGTTTTGTTTCATTTATCTGTTTTCGTATAACTCTACCTAGCATCACCATTATATCTAGGAAACCATAATTATTACATGGATTTTTAAGTAGAATAGAGTGGGTATATCTTATTTGTTAGAAAGCTGCAGAAATAGATCTGTAGATGCGATTAGATGGAAACAACCATAGTATGACCTAGAATGGCCTATATATCATGCATATAAGTTACCTATAGCCCGTTGCAGATGACTTGTCCACAATCCATAAATAAATCAGTGGCATAGGAAGAAGAACCTCGATTTTCTCACAACGAATCCAGAGTTTGTTGCACTTCATTCATTGTTTCCAGGAGACATTATAGTACCAGGGGCAGTTTTCCACAGAGGCAACATGGACATGTTCTTGTGTCATAAAATTTGAGAGGTTTTTAAAACCTCTTGGTAAGAATCAGAAACTGAAGTTTTATCTCTCCCAAAGCAGAAAGCGTGGACATTTGTTCAACAACAGTAGTGATTCTGAAGTGCAAATGACACAGATGTTAGTTAAAAGGCTGACTATGGAAGATGATTCCAACATTTCAGGGAAGATGAACCAGCTTTAAGAGGCACTGATGACATCTCCATGTAGGTTTTTCTGGTTGGGGAAGCTAGACTCCATGATAGTTTTGGCTTGTTTAGGATTCAGGAAGTCTGAAAAATATACACAACTCATTAAGAAATATATTACGGAAAGGATAAGATAAAAAGAGAAGGAACATATTATGGGGTGTGGGGATGTAGCTCTGTGGTAGAATATTTGCCCAAAGCACACAAGACCCTAGGTTCAATCCCAGTACAGCAAACACAAAAAAGGTTTTATGTTTTTTTGGGCCTTATCATAGACTGGCTTGGAAAATTACCAGGTATTGACTGATTTTTGTGGCACTGGGGATTGACCCCAAGGGCATTCTACCTCTGCGCAACACTCCCAGCCATGTTTTATTTTTTATTTTGAAACAGAGTGTCACTAAATTGCAGAAGTTGGCCATGAACCTATCTATGATCTTCCCATCTCAGCCTTCCAAGTACTGGAATTACAAGCCTCTCAAGTACTGGAATTATAACTACCAGACCACCACATCTGGTTATCAGTGTTTTGAGGGGGTAAAGCCTGGAGAACAAAGAAGACAAGTCAAAAGAGACAAACGGAGTAAATGAGACCATTATGAAATAGAAGGTAATAGAATGAAAAAGAAATATACAAGGGCAGGAATTCAAAGAAAGGATGTAAGAGTGCTATGTTAGTGTCTATACTGGGGCTGCAGTTCAGTTAAATTCATATTGTTGAGTTAGAAATAGCAAAGCCAAACACTATGTTAAGTGAGATTAGCCAATCACAGAGAGTGAAGGGTTATATATTTTCTCTAATATGTGCAGGATAGAGTATAACTGAGATAGAAGAGAGACTCCAGAAAATGGAGGAGTAACCTAAATGGAACCAGGGAGGAGATGGCAGTGAAATGAAGCATCCTGGCCCTTTAATGACATTATGGAGATACCAGATTAACTCTGGGACCACTTCCTTCTTGATCTGGATCAGTTACTACTAATTAAGCATTTTGTTATCTTCAGGCAGAATTGTGGGGTTTTTTTGTACTGGTAAATGAACCCAGAAGTATTCTACCTCCAAGGCATATGCTCAGCCCTTTGTACTTTGTATATTGAGACAGGATCTTGCTAAGTTGCTAAGGCTGGTTGTGAACCTGTGATACTCCTGTATCAGCCTCCCAAGTACTTGGATTATAGCATGTAACACCATACCAAGCTCATAACAATTTTTTAAAGCTACTACAAAATAGAAAATATAACAAGAGTCGAACAAATGGTGTATAAACTAAGTTCTAGTTGAAAGCAAGAGTTCCTGTAGGTTGAGTTTGTCAGGGAGAAGTGTGTAAAATAGAATGACTTAGAGCTGGATCTTGAAGCATGGTGGGTATGCTTTATAAAGATGGGGAGGAAGAGGAAGAGTATTTCATGCGAGGATCACATTTGTCTTCTTTCCTGTGATTGCTCCAAGTCTGTGCACAGTTTAGAGCATAGAGCAGGTGCTCCATACATGTTTGTGAAATGACTTGATAAACAAGCAAAGACATGGAGACAAAAAAGCAGAAAACATTTGGACTGGTAAGAGACAGAAAAAATCTGCAGGATGAGGAGTGGTGGGGGCTAATGTAATCACAGGCAAAGGATGAAAGGCTGAAGCTGTCCTTTGAGAGGTCTGATTTTTACTTTTTTAACCCTATCTTTTCCTCCCCAATCCTATACTCATAATAACACCAAATGGAATTTGGTGACCTACAGTATATCAAATGTACACAGGGGTGACATAACAAACACACTGAGAAAGTCATGGGCAGCCAGGCATGATGGCACATGCTTGTAATCCCAGCATTTGTAAAGCTGAGACAGGAGGATCATGGTTTTTAGACAGCCTCAACTACTTAATGAGGCTCTCTGCAACTCAGTGAGACCCTGTTTCAAAATAAAGAATAAAAAATATGGCTGGTGGAATAGCTCAGAGGTAGAATGCCCCTGGGTTCCATCACCAGTATTGAAAAAAAAAGTCATGGGCCAGAAACACTGCTGGGTGGCTTTACCAACCCAATTATCACAGAAAACATAATTTAAGAATCCAGCACCTATAAAGTGACTAAATCAACCTCTCTGCCTATATACAAGACCTATCCCCCAATAACTTTTCTTCTGAATATCAAATATGTCTTAAGTATAGCTCTCTCCATGTAAAGTAGTTGCTTCTCTTCTGATAGCAATTTCTTGGAAAATGAGTTCTGACACTCTTAACACTATCTTTTTCCATTACCATATTAAATGTCCTGGTCTAATAGACAAAATAATTTATTGGGATCCATTACTTGCATAAAAATTTAGAATTAGCATATCAAAGTTTTTTTTACTATTCCAATGCAGTGAGGAGAGCTAATCTTTTAAAATGTAAAATAATATATACAGATAATAAAGTAAACCTCTCTCATAATGAGATTTATTCAAACTATGGAAAAGAAAAAGTTAAGATTAAAGTCAAGTGTAGTAGCACATGCTTATAATCTCAGTATTCTGGAAGTCAAGACAAGAGGATCACAGGTTCAAGGTCAGCCTCAGAAATTTAAAGAGAACCTTAGCAAATTAATGAAACCCTGTTTCAAAATAAAAATAAAATAAGGCTGAGGGTGTAACAGAGTGGTAGAATAATCCTCTTGTTCAATCCCCAGTACCACAAAGAAAAAGACAAGACTGGATTGGCAATCCATGATACAGATCTAATCCTCAGCACAAGTTAATTTTGCTCTAAACCATTTTCTGGCCCCAGACTCCATTCCATGCTCCACAAATTTCTGTTCTCCCCCTAGCATTCCTTGATCATTCACAGCAAGATAGCAATGTCGGATCATAGTAACAGATGTCCTGTACTACTTTTCATATGCTAGGTGGTGCCATGAATGCTTTACAAATATTATTTTACTGAATACTCATAGAAGTGATGATAACCCATATTGTACAGGGGGGTGGAATGAAAGGCTGGGAGAGGCAAAGCGACTTACCAATGTCACTCAGTTATCAGCAAAGCTTGCTTTTCAGCGCAGGCATTCCAACTAGAGAACCCACCATTTTTTGTTACCCCCTCAGACATTTGTTTTGCCTTGAGTTTTTTAAATTGGTTTTGGGAATATTTTGTTTGGTTTTGGTTTTTTATTTTGTTTGGTGCTGGAAATAGAGCCCAGGGTCATTCTACCTCTTCTGACCCCCAATCCCTATTTTATATTTTTTATTTTAAAATAGGGTCTCATGAAGTTGCAATCTACCTTGTGTTGCTGAGGCTGTCCGTGAAACTGTGATTTCCTATATCAGCCTCCCAAGTACTGTTGCCTTGTTTTAATGTAAAAGACAAAATCTTAGACTAGAATTAAAATCCTTTAGGTTGAATTTCAAGTGTTAGGAGAGGAGTATAATTTGCTTGGTATTACAATAATTTTCCATCCATGTTGATCACTCATTACCTTGAAACCGCTAGACTAAGGCCATTTTGTTGTTGTTGTTGTTGTTGTTCGGCATCTTTTTTAAAAAATATCACTTAGGTCTTGAAATCAACCACATTAATTGTATTGGTGTTGCTGTGATCCATCTTCTCATCCAACCTATTAAACTACTTATGTATTGATTGGGTTTGAATTCATGCTGATTCATCAAGAGAGTTTAACGTACAGTTATTTTTATGCTGTCTTCTCATATGTTTATATTTATTTGTATTCTTGAGTTTCTTTTTCAAGTTTGATTCCTTGACTCCTTGGTGTTGTTTGTCTCTTATGTAGAGATTAACCCAGACAGAAATGGATCTTACCATATTATTGCAGTGCAAGGAGCATCCTATAGCCTGCCCGTCCACTCTATGGACAAGATTGTGACTACAATCCTCAAAGATCTCCCAGTTTAAATACATTAGTAAAGCCAGTGGTGATGCATGACTGTGATGCCACTACTTAGCAGGTTGAAACATGAAGATCATAAACTTAGGAGGTTGAAACATGAAGATCTTAAGTTTAAAGCCAGCCTCAGCAAGTTAGTGCACCCTTGACAGCTTAGTGAGACTCTTTCAAAACAAAAAGTAAAATAGAGCTGGAGATCTAGGTCAGAGATAGAATGTTTCTGGGTTCAATCCCTAGTCCCCAAACAAAGCAAAACATTGGTAACATCAAAAAGATTCTTAAATCTAGAGCTACAGATTAAGAGTAATAAAGCCCAACCTATGTAGTGAACGCTGCAGTTAGTTTTAACATGAATATAGCCCTTATTTCCTTATATTAGGGATAAATGCAAATTTCAAATAGTTCTCAATCTCTCTGTAGGCAGTCATTAAAAAACCAAACTTCTTAAGTAGTGGTTCTTAAACCTGGCTGCTCTCCAAATATACTAAATCAGAATTTCTGGGTAGTGAGGCCTAAACAATGTAATGTATAGCAATTCAAGATATTAGGCCAGGTTTGGGAACCATTGGAATAAGGAAAGTTTTTTTTTTAATCAAATGTATTTCAATAGTTCTTGCTTACCATTTGCTATTGCAAGTTTTATTTTATTTCATATTTTGCAGTACTGGGGATGGAACTCAGGGGCATTTTACCTCAGGCTATACCCCAGCCCTATTTTTTTAATCCTTTTTTTGTTTTGGCAGTACTGGGATTGGAACCCAGGGGCATTCTATCTCTGAACTATGCCCCAACCCTATTTTTTATTCTTTATTTTGAAACAGGGTCTCACTGAGTTGCAAAGGGCCTCATTAAGTAGCTGAGGCTGTCTGCGAACCCGCATCCTCCTCCTGTCTCAGCCTCCCAAGTACATGGATTACAATCATGTGCCACCACGCCCAGCTTTATCCTTTATTTTGAAAAAGGGTATCACTGAGTTGCAAAGGGCCTAAGTAGCTGAGGATGTCTGTGAACCACGATCCTCCTGTCTCAGCTTCCCAAATGCTGGGATTATAAGCATGCACCACCACGTCCTGCTGGACTATTGCAATTTTTATAAGTGTTCAAAAACTAAAAGTGGTGAGGCTCTTCCAGAACCCACTTTTTTCAACATGCTATCTTGTAAATGGAATATTATAGGTGTCTATAAATATTTTCTTCTCTGTGCTGTGGTGGGGCAAAATCTTTGCAGATAGCCTTTCTTAAATTGTAGTTCACATAAAACTGATGGCCTCTATAATGCTAATAAGTGTTCCTCATTAGTAGTCCCCTAAAGTACTATGGTCAAATCAATTTGAGAAATCATGGGCTAAAGAAAAGAAAACAAATTTTCTTACTAGAGTGATACTAAGTGCTAATAATATGCTAAAATTCAAGATGAATGCCCAAAGATGCTTCAGTGAATATTATTTCCAAAATAACTTTTCAATTTGGGATATAAAGCACATAAAATAAAATTTACCATCTTATCCGTTTTTAAGCATAAAGTACACAAATGATAACTACAACATTAAATCACTGTGCGACAGACCTCTAGAACTTACATATCTTTCATGACTGAAAATTTATACTTGTCCACCAACAATTCCCTATTGCTCCCAACCTCAGTCCCTGACAACCACCATTCTGTTTTCTAAGATTTCAATTACATATTGCAAATAAATAGAATCATGCAACCTCTGTCATTTTATGAATGGTTTATTTCATTTAGCATAATGTCCTCAAGGTTCACCCATATGTAACATATGACAGAATTTTCATTTTAAAGGCTGAAAAATATTCCATTGTTTACATATAATATATTTTATATATCTACTTATCAGTAGATGCACATTTCCATTGCTTCCACCTCTTGGTTAATGTGAATAAAAGCTGCAATGAGCATAAGCTTGCTATTATTTCCTTGGGATTTGGATTTCAATTCTTTTAGACACATACCCAGAGGAGAGATAATTTGTTCATATTGTAATTCTATTTTTAATTCTTTGAGGAACTTCCATAACATTTTCTATTGTGGCTGCACTACATTACATTTCTTTCCCAAATTAATTTTGAACATAAAAGCTTTTTTGTCTTGAACACTTATCAACAACTCAGAGAAATAAAAATACCATAGCCGGGCGTGGTGGCGCAAGCTTGTTATCCCCACGATTGGGAGGCAGAGATAGGAGGATCATGGAGTTTTGAAGCCAGCCTTGCTGGCTTAAGAGACCCTGTTTCCAAATAAAATATAAAATAGTTCTGGGAGTGTAGCCCAGGGGTAGAAGGGTTCCATCTCCAGTACCACCAAAAAAAAAAAAAAAAAAAAAGAATACCAAAAACTGTATAGGTGTATAGGTGTAGTGTAGTACGGGAGACACTGTTGTTATTTGCCTTGAATTTTGATAAGGAAAAAACAACTTTTAGGCTTAACACTACTTCAAAACATGCTTTCCCATTCTTCCATTATTCTGGATATTCTCCATGTTTTGCTACCAGAAACAATGCCCTCTTGAAGTTCACAATCATTTTGGAAAGACAAAACGTATTCACATTTAACAATTGGCTTAAATTTAAAATGCTACCACATTCTTTAAAATAATAAAATAACACCACATGTTTAGGAATAAACCTAACCAAAGATGTAAAAGACCTGTACACTGAAAATTATGAAACATTAAAGAAATTGAAGAAGACCTTGTAAGATGGAAAAATCTCCTTGGCTCATGGTTAGGAATAAATACCATCAAAATGGCCATTCTGCCAAAAGTGATTTACAGATTCAATCCAATTCCTATCAAAATGCCAATGACATTCTTCATCGACCTAGAAAAATCAGTCACAAATTTTATATGGCGAAAGAAATGACCCATAATACCCAAAGCAATCGTTGGCCATAAGAACCAGGCAGGAGGCATCACAATCCCAGACTTCATATTATACTATACAGCAATAGTAGTAAAAACAGCATGGTATTTACACAACATCAGGCATACAGACCAATGAAACAGAAGATACAGTAACAAACCCACACACCTAGAGTCATCTTTGACAAAGAGGCCAAACTCATACACTGGAGAAAAGACAGCTTTTTCAACAAATGGTGCTAGGAAAACTGGCTATCCATTTGTAGAAAGATGGACCTAAATCCTTATGTCTCACCATGCATAGGAATCAACTCAAAATTAGGCCTGAGACTGTGAAGTTATTAGAGGAGGGCATAGGCTCAACACTCCAACATATAGGCACAGGCAGTATCTTTCTCAACAAGACTTCCAAAGCACAGGAAATTAAAGCAAGAATTAACAAGTGGTATGGCATCAAACTAAAAAGTTTCTTCTCATGAAAGGAAACCATCAAGAACATAAAGAGAAAGCCTATAGAATGGGAGAAGATCTTTATCAGCCACCACTCTAATAAGAGGGTTAATCCAGAATATACAAAGAGCTCAAAAGATTCTACACTAGCAAAACAAATAACTGAATGAAGAACTGGGCCACTGAATTGAATAGACACTTCACAAAAGAAGAGATACAAATGGCCAATAGATACACAAAAAGATGTGCAACATCATTAGCCATTAGGGAGATGCAAATCAAAACTACGCTGAGATTCCATCTAACTCAAGTGCGCGTAGCAAGCATAAAGAAATCAAATAACAACAAATGCTGGTGAGAATGTGGAGAAAGAGGAACTCTTACACTATTGGTGGGAGTGCAAACTAGTTTAGCTGTTATGGAGATCAGTGTGGAGATTACTTAGAAAATTGGGAATATATCCACCATATAATCTAGCTCTACCACTCCTGGGTATCTTTCCAAAGGGGTTGAAATCAGAGAACTACAATAACATATGCATACACATGTTCATAGCAGCAAATTTGTAATAGCCAAAATATGGAACCAACCTAGGTCTCCATCAACAGATGGATGGATTGCAAAATTATGGGAAATACACACAACGGAATTCTACTCAGCTATAAAGAACAAAATCATGTCATTCGCAAGAACATGGAAAGACCTGGAGAACATTATGTTAAGTGAGATCAGCCAAGCACAGAAAGAGAAGAGACTTATGTTCTCTCTAATATGACAAAACTAGAGAGTATTAGGAATACCAGAGGGACTCCAGATAATGAAGGGGAAACCTCAGCAAAGCTGAATTGGAAGGATGGGGGTCAAAGAAGGCTGAGGTTGTTTAATGGAGGAGCTACATTCGAATATGTGTAAACGTATGAATGTAGCATGGTTAACGTGGACACTCAGTATTGGGAGGGGGAAGGGGAAGTGCAGGGGTCTAGGAGTGTAGCCCGGAGGTAGAAGGCCCCTGGGTTCCATCCCCAGTACCACCAAAAGAACAAAAACAGAAACAAATATCCATTACCCAATCCTGAAAATTAAGAGGATGTTAAGGAAAATAAAAGTCTTCATAACACAAATTCACTAATGAACTGACCACCTTGAGATTAATCTCTACTTAAACATGTATTTCTGCTTAATATGACCCTATGTTGAACAGTTGTATCATTTACTGATATTATTATACAAAATATTACAAACCAGTTTCAAAGTGAAATCAAAATCTTACAAAACATTCAGGATTTCATGAAGCTGATGAAGGTGACTGTTGCAATCAGCATTCTCACTGCTGTGACCCAAAAGACCTGACCACAATAACTAAAAGAAAGGAGATTTATTTACACCTAGTTCTGGAGGTTTTCAGGGATCCAGTTCATGATAAGTCAGGTGACATCTACAGAGCTCAGCGCATTGCATGAGAAGCAGAGAGAGAGGAGCTCAAGGCCTCTCTTCTAATGCCATGGAGGCTGGAAGCAAGTAAGAAAGAGCAAGAGGAGGAAGAACCTTATATAATTCCCAAGGCCACACCCCAAGGACCCCGCTTTAGCAACCAAGCCCTGCCTCAAACAGGGCTACTTTGTTTTGATGAGGTCTAGGGGGATATTTTAAGTCCAAGCCGTAAAAGTGATACTTAGGAAGTACTCTGAGCCCATATACTTCTTTGACAAACGAAGAGCTGGTAGAGCAAGATCAGTTAATAAGTGAAGAAAAGAAAGTTAATCAAAATTAAATTTAAATAGACACATCAAAAAGAAATTATTCAAATATCAATGAACTAGAAGAGATCCTTTGGAAAACTAACAAAGCTCTGGACTTTTCCAGTCTTTTATACATTCATCCTAAAAGAGTGCTAACAAAGTTCTGTCCAAGTTTTGGTACATTTTAAACTTTATTTTCATTATGTTTAGTTTTGGAACATTTTAAACTTTATTTTCATAATGTTTAGTTTCCATTTTATGAAAATTGGAATACATTGTAGCTATTACGGTTTGAATTGGCTTATGTATATCATTACCAGTCACACAGAACATTCCTTTATTCTGCTTGGTACATTAACCAAACACATTGCATTTCCTCAGTTATTTGGGGAAAGACTGGTCACACTTGGAGGCTTCTGTATTTACTTCAGTTTGCAAATATTATAGACATTTGTAGGTGCCAAATAAACAAGGTAGCACTCTACTTCTTTTATCTCCCCTTCCAGATGGAGTACATGGCACAGTATTGAGCATTTAGTTGGTGTTTGGGAAAATGATTAAATTAATTTTCATGCTTTTCCTAAAGATTCATAATCAAGAAAGTTTAGCCACTTTGATTTTCCAAGCATGAAAAAATCAGTTCCATAGCAGTCACAACTGGATATTTGTTCAACAAAGAAGGGAGAACTTGGAGATGAGGTGCAGTCATTGTGAGAACTTTATGGATGTCACAATCTATGAAGATTGAATCAGTGATTCCTGGGCAATGTGACAGTTTTAGTAAGTTGATGGGAGCCATCCTTTATTTTTTTCAGGAAGATTCATCTGGGACTAAACCACAAAATTTTCCAATTATTACTAACATTTATAGATATGATCTGAACTAAATAGAGCTTAAAGTTATCACTTAATTTGTGTCATATTCAGAACACTCATGCTTTAAAACACTCAGCACTTAGATAGATGCATTATTATCAAAATTATTTTTCATCATTCATAAAGTACAGCAAAAGTGTTAATGTGTTTGTAAGTGATGTGATATGTTTGAATTTATTTTATTATTTTTGATTAAATATGTGAAATAACTTTTCTTTCAGTAAATTAAGCACAGACGTTTATACCTAAAGTATTTGCTTCAAGTTATCCTTTGAGGAAGTATTTTACCCATGATAGAGGACATTATAAAGAAAAAGCATTTCAGTGGCTGGATTCTGGGACCACAGCTGCATCTAGAAGTATATTTCCTCCATGGATAAGCTTTTTTTAATTTTTGTTTTGCTTTTTGTTACTAGAAATTGAACCTAGGGGCATTCTACCTATGAGTTACACCCCCAGCCCTAATTTTTATTTTGAAGCAGAGTATCACTAAGTTTTGGAGAGCCTCACTAAGTTGCTGAGGCTGGCTTCGAACCTGTGATCCTCCTGTCTCCGCCAGTACCGGGATTACAGGTGTGCGCCACCACTCCCAGCATGGATGAGCTTTTAAAGGCATAATCAAGGATACTACAGAAGTCTACACAGTTATTTTCCCTTTGTATTCGGAATTGTTTACACCTTCTCCAGTGTTCTGAACAAACCTCAGTAGTCACCACAAGTGAATAAAATCAAACAGATCACACACTTTGCTTCATCACTGGAGAAGAAAACTTAAAGGAGAAGGGAATTTTATAATAAAATGAAATAATGACCAAAATTGCTTCTGCTTTAAAAAAATGATGACTCTCTTGATTAAATGTATGGAACCTTCATAAATGATGTTTATGCAGAATATCCTATTAAAATAAGCAGTTCTCGAACTTTCTGTCTTCAAGAAAAAAAACAAAACAAAACATAAAAACAATGTTGCACCATTGCTATCCACCCCCATGCACTTCTACATCCCTGGAGCCCATGTATATGTTCTCATATGCATCCAGCACCATTTACTGAGCAGCTTATTCTTTGCCTTATATTTTAAACTGCGATTTTAAAATGGTTTATACACAAATCAGCACCTACAAAATTTCAGGTTCTCTAAGGTATTCAGAGCCTGTGGAAAGGCAGAAAGTTTGGAGATATTGTTTCCACAAGAGTTTCCTTGTGCCCAACACTTGAGTACATGTTTTACGTACTCAGAAGACATCCAAAGTAAATGCTAATCTGAAGGGGGAAAAAGCATTAAACTCATATCTTTTTTTTTTTTTTTGGCTTGGCTAAAAACATAAAATCCTAAGAGTAATTTGTGTTCAATGTGTCACATATTGAAGAAAAGTAGCATTCATCAAGTTCATTTCCTGCAGAGTGAACCCTCCCATCTCAATCAGTCCAGCCTCAACATCTGGATAATTGGCCGCAGCCTGGTGGGATCAGCATCCCCACAACGAGATTCCTGGATAATTGTTGATCATTAGGATGCACAATCTCTTTCTTGCTCACCTTCGATGTCTTTTTTCTTCTGTCTATTATCTGCAGACTCAACAGCTCAGTATCAAAGCTTCTGAAGAAATCCAAAATAATGCCATTTGAAATAAGCACATTTTAGTTTGAGAAAATATGTAAGTTTCTTTTCTTTATCTTGTGATGATATACATGATATTCTATCTCCTTTCATTCAGTGTTTCCTATCCAGCTCTTTGGGGCCCCAGAATAAAGTAAAAATAGCCCCCAATCTTCCTATTGTTCTTATACAAAAAATAACCAAATAGTTATCATTTTTAGATTGTCCAAATCATTAGGCCTAGGGGTTATTTTATAAGCACAGACTATTTATCTTTCTATACTGAAGAGGAAATTGAAGGTAGTTTCAAAATTTCATTTAATTCTGAGACCAGATTTTAAATCCCAGTCCTCGGGAGGCTGAGATAGAAGGCTTGCAGATTCAAAATCAGCTCCAGCAACTTAGTGAGACCTTGTTTCCAAACAAAAAATTAAAATGGCTGGAAGGAGCCTGGTATGGTAGAGTACACATGTAATCCAAGTACTTAGGGAGTTGAGACAGGTCTCAGCTTTGAGGCCAGCCTCAGCAACTTAGCAAGATGCTCAGGAACTTAGACCCTGCTTCAAAATTATAAATAGAAAGACCTGAGGGTGTAAATATGGAATAGAATGCCTCTGGGTTCAATCTCCATATAGGCCCTGAATAAAATTAAAAGTAAAAATATAGTTGTAAGCCAGGCGTGGTGACACACGCTTGTAATCCCAGCATAGCAGAGGCTGAGAATGGAGAATCGCGGTTCACAGACAGCCTCAGCTACTTAGTGAGGCCCTTTGCAACTCAGTGAGATCCTGTTTCAAAATAAAGAATAAAATTAGGGCTGTGGTATACCTCGGAGGTAGAATGCCCCTGAGTTCCATCCCGTCTGACAAAAAAATGTGTGTGTGTGTGTGTGTGTGTGTGTGTGTGTGTGTGTGTGTGAATACACATATAGTTTCAACAGAGCAACTAGAAGACAATAAAACTCAGAGGAAAATTGATTGACTAGAAATATACACCTAGGCCTATTTGAAATTACTGAAAGTATGAGTTAGATTTGGTTTGAAGCTACCTACTTGCCAAAATGAAGAAGGAAACTTGATCAATTACAAAATTCAACAAGAGAAGAAAAGAATGATCAGAATAAAGCCTATATGTCCATTAATCTGAGCATTAAAACGACATCTTTACCTTACATTATAAAATATGGTAGTATCTGAGCTGCAGGTATTTATAACTAGATTATAAAAATAGATACTATTCTAAGTCCTGAACACAAAGGACAAAGGTGTTAAAAGTAATTTAACGCTATGAAAAATAAACTTGGTCAGTTAATAAATGAATTCTCAAAACCAAAAATATCTTGTATTACAAAAACTAAAGGCAACAAACTCTGAAACTTCTAGCAATTAAATTTCAGATTTTAAACGACACACTGAAATTCTGAATGAATTATAGAAAAAAAATCAAGAGTAACTGCAAAAGGGGTAAAATCAGCTTTATTTCAGTATTAGGAATGAACCCAGAGTAATTCTACCATTGATCTGTATTCCCAGCCCTTTTATTTTTTATTTTGAGACAGGGTCTCCCTAAATTGTGCCCACTGGCCTCCAACTTTTGATCCTCCTTCCTCAGCCTCCTGTCTGGTATTATAGACATGTGCCACCTTACCTGACCATAGTATATTTTCTTTTCTGTGTCTTTCTATGTGTGTACAAGGGGTGCTGGGGATTGAACCTGGCAGTGTTCTACCTCTGAGCTACACCCCCAGCCTTATATTTAATTTGAAATAGGATCTCACTAAGTTTCTGAGGGCCTCAGTAAGATGCTAAGGCTATCCTTGAACCTCCAACCCTCCTGTCTCAGCCTCCAAATACTGAGATTACAATATATCACCTTTCCTCATCTGTGTCTATAAACCAATAATTTACACATTTGATTTATTATCATGAAAACACTAACCTATCTCATCTCCTAAATTTAAAATTTCATTGTCTTACAGTTGATAAAGTATACTGAAATAAATTAAGCTCCACTAAAGTGAATACTGATAATAAACACTCTTAGAATATAACATGACTTTATCATTTTTAAAAGTGTTGTTTGGATCCTAAAAGTTTTATCACATGTTTTCCAGCTTTAGTATTAATGATTTAAACTTATTAAAGATATATTAAATGTTCTTAGGAATTTCATAACCCCAAAACATCCATCAATAGCAACCTCTCTACCTCATAGATCAGACAGCAAGTGCACCGCAAAACTGTTCCCAGGCTTTCCTTTTTGAATCTCTGTGCTTACTAAAGGCACTTTTCTTAGCCTCTTCAGACACCTCAGGTGAGCTCTCTTATATTCCATTTTTTCTATTTCCAAATTTCACCTTTGCCACACCTTCCTTTCCTAAATTTCAGTATTTTTATATTGCCATTGTTAAAAGAAAAGCTGAATCCTGTTCAATTTAACCAAGTCTACGTAAGCAAAAAAAAAAAAAAAATTTCCATTCAGCATTTCAGACCAAAGATGGTTCCAAATGCCCTATCCCACTACATGTATAGGTTATATTTATAGCCAATGTAAAGTAAGTGACATACAGAAACAACCTGATTGGTGCAGCTTGGACTTGGTATTATTTGGGCATAATTTTGAAGGTTCCAGCCTGGGGATTGGCTCTAGTGATTGGTGGAAGCTCAGTTGCTTAGTTACAAAACTTATACCTAAGACTACAACCTAAATTGAATAACAACCAAGTTAGGTTGTAGTTTACTACAAACAAAATCCTCTGTGGGCATAATTTTGTCTTGGTATTATTTGGGCATAATTTTGAAGGTTCCAGCCTGGGGATTGGCTCTAGTGATTGGTGGAAGCTCAGTTGCTTAGTTACAAAACTTATACCTAAGACTACAACCTAAATTGAATAACAACCAAGTTAGGTTGTAGTTTACTACAAACAAAATCCTCTGTGGGCCAATCCAATTTTTAGAGAATATAGGCTAGTTTAAGCCAATTGATTTCAGCTCAAAATCATCCCTCCCCTCCCCTCAGAGTATGAGTCACTTCATGCATCCTCCTTTTCTCATCCTATTTATCTACTTATTCTTGTTCTATTTTCTACTCCTTCTCTTAAGGCATCTTTAATCTTTCTTTTCTCTTTGTAAAGACATGCCCAGTACTTCCTCACCCCCCACACTTTTTACCGGTCTGGGGATGGAACCCAGGGGCATTTGACCTCCAAGCTACACTCCCTGCCCTCTTTTTTATTCTTTATTTTGAAACAGTTGCAGAGGGCCTCACTAAGTAGCCGAGGCTCCGGAATGCTGGGATTACAAGCGTGTGCCACCGTGCTCGACCCTAGGCCCCACAATTTTTAAATACCTATCATTTGCCCTGTGACTTTCTTCATCTAGCATCCTAATTCTCCCATATCTGTTATTATTTTCTGCCGGAGCCAGCCGGCAAAAGTACGGGTTCTGAAGAGAGGAGTGAGGATGAAAAGAATTTTATTCAATGAATTTTATTCATAGAATACTTCATTCTCTCATGGAAGGATCGGCAGTACACCCCCGGGTCGATATCTCTACTGACCGATCCTGGTTTTATCGCTCTCCTCCTATTTATACCGCTCCTGGTCAACCAACCCTCGTGACGTCACCACTTATGTGCGTAACGGTCAAACCAATCAAGCCTGTGCCGTCACCACCTGTGCGCTTAACGGTCAAACCAATCAATTCCACCTGAGCTTCTCTCAGACGTTGAACTTTCCATGACCCCAAACCTTATTGGCTCTGGGCAAAGGACAGTCAGAAGTATTCTTAAAGGGGAAAACCTTATTGGCTCCCCACAATTTTCTTAACTGATACTTCTCATTTTCTCATCCATTTACTCTTTAGCTTTCGCAATCTGATTTCTGTCACAAAAAGCTTGTTAAAAATCCTCTTCCCAATGTCTTTTTTATTCATTAGTTTAACAAAGATACATTGACCACGTTTCATGAGCCAGGCACAGTGCTTGGAATATGAAAGCAAATGCTGATGAAATTAAGTCTTTGCCATAAGGAAGAAATACAACAAAAGTAAAGAGCCTTCTCTCAACTTAAACATCTTTGACTTCTCTGCAGAACTATTTGAAACTATTGACTCTCAACTCCTAGAAGATATATTTTCTCTTTCCTTTTGTAGAAGTATTTTAAAGCTGGGCTTAGTGAAACATACCCGTAATCCCAGTACCTGGGTGGCTGAGACAGGAGGATTGCAGGTTCAAGGCTAGCCTCAGCAACTTAGTAAGACTCTCAGCAACTTAGTGAGACCCTGTTTCAAAATAAAATTTAAAAAGTGATGAGGGTGTAGCTCAGATACAGAACACCTCTGAGTTCCAGCCCAAACACTGCAAACATAAAAAAGAGGTACTTAATTCTACTTCTCCGACCCTATCACTGTGGCCTTGCTAATTCTTCTGACTCCATAATGTGAGTTTTCCCCCAGTTTTAGACCTATAGTCTTTTTCTCTTTTGAATTCTTGCCCAAGGTGGTCTTTCTCTTTTAGTCCAATTTGCTCTCAGTCTCTTTCTCTACAATTCAATTACTATCCTAAGAGATCATCATCATACATTTAAAACAAATTTCTGGTAAGGGACATCACAACAATTATAGAGGAGAAATAAGTTCTGGGTTCTCTTCTTTTTAATAGCACAATATGGTAATTATTGGTTAAAACAATGTATAATATACAATATAATAAAATGAATAGAAGAGTATGAAATTCCCAACTAATAAAAATTATTAATGGCTAAAGAGATGAAAATACTTATTTCTCTGATGTAATTATATTTTATATGCATGTATCAAATTACCATAACATACCTCATAATCATATAGAAATATATCTCAATAAAAATTTGAAACTGCTAGATAGTATCATAAAAATATGTTACATGAACATTCAACTCAGTCTGTCAAAAACAGACCCAACAAAGAAGAGAACGGTGGGACATGCCTGTAGGCCCAGTACTTGTGAAGATGAAACAAGAAAATGGAAGGTTTCAGTCCAGTCTAAGCAGCTTAGAAAGGCCCTGTTTCAAAATATAAAACAAAAAAGCCTGGGAGTAGAGATCATAGAAAGAATGCCACTGGCTTCAATCCAGTATCCCCCCCCACACACACACACAAAATACTAAACGCAACAAAGCAGCAGCTCTTTTTTCAGATTTCCATCTATTCATTTATAAAATTTTAAAAATAACAATAACAAAAACTTTCATTGAGTATGTACTATTTGCCATTCACTATTATAAAGTGATTTACATTCGGCATCACACATACCTCATAATAACTTACTGAACGGATACCATTATTATCAACGTTTTATGAAACAGGAATTTGAGACACTAAAAATTAAGTCACTTGTACAAAGTTAACAGCAAGTAAATGAGGGAAACAGGCTTCAAAACTGAACACACAAGTAACGTTAAACTGTGAAGGCCTGATAATCTGAGCAGCAGAAATTTGAATTTTCCAAAAATTAATGATTTTTAATGATTCATTTTTCAAGTGTTAATTTTGCTAAATGTCAAGGAAGTTATGACCCAGAAGCTGGAGCTATAAGAAGTTGACTCAAAGATGGAAAGTTATGCTATTTGTTTTCTTTCTTTAGTACATACCAGTGAGACATCTAAATATCTATTTTACTGTATAAGATAATTACTTCTGAGTCGTTCATTCAATTATTTACTCCAGAATTAAGTAGTTTCTATGAGCCTAAACTTGAAGTTGATCTTCAATGTGTCATAAAAGAGTAACAAACAATTGAAGGGGTGAAGGACTCTTTTATAAAGACTTTATAGGTGCTTTCGAATTTTCATGGCAAATAAATACTTTGGCATAGTAATTCACTGACTGTGCTTATGCTCTTTGATCAAAGGACATTAAAGTCTCCTTTTTATGTCTATACAAGTAGTGACATATGAGCCTAAAAAAACAAGAAACGTGAAGATATTAGTTCTTTTCATATGAGGAAAAGGAGAAACACATTGAGATTTACCCAATCTGTGCACACACCACACCCATTCTATACCATGAAAATCCCCATGGGAACAGATCGAGGAGAATAAACATATCTTGACTCAACTAAGATGTTCAATGATAGTAATTCATATTTACTCTGACACTTCAAACTTCAAAGCATGCTTACAAAGAGAAAACATCTAATTTTATACAATATAAGACAAAAACTAACTTTTAGCAAAATAATGAACTATATTAAGTCTATCATTTAAACATCCATCTGGACCCCCAAGCTATACTCTTAAATGTCACCCCTATAACAGTCTGCTCTTTTCTCATTCTATGTATACTATGGATATTTTTTGACCATATGACAAATCACGCAATGCAGAAAGATATTTTTTAATAATCATTCATTTATTTATATTAAAAAATACTTGTTAAAGTCCAACTGTGTGCTAGGCATTGGAACTTCTTTCATTGGGGCTTGCTCCACCACTATCTTTGTCAGTGTGTCCTGCTATAACAGAACACCATAGGCTGGGTGTCTTCAACAACAAGCATTGCTCACAGACTAGGATGCTGGAAGTCTAAAAGCAAAGTATCAGCATGGGGCTGGTGGTGTAGCTCTGTGGTAGATCATTATATTGCTTATTATACCCAAGGCCCTGAGTTCCATCCCCAGTACCACAAGAAAAGTGCAAGTATAGTCAGGTTTTGCTGAAAGCCCTGGCCATGGGCTATTTTACAGGCTGATTTATAGTTTCTCACCGTATTCTCCCAAAGTAGAGAGAAAAAGTAAGCACATTCTTATGTTTCTTTTAATAAAGACGTGAATCCCATCATGAGAGCACCAACTTCATGACCTAATTATCTCCCATAGGCTCCAACTCCCAATACCTTGGGAGTTCAAATTAAACATAATTATTTTGGGGAGACACAAACATTCAGTCTGTAACAACCACTGATAAAGAACACTACAAACTGACCAGGAGATCAGTGTCTTGGTTCTAATTATTGTTTTTCTGTGTTTTTATGGTATTATAAATTTAATTCAGGGATATCCTACCTTCAAGCCACAGCCACAGCCTTTATTTATTTATTTAATTAATTAATTATTATTTTTGTACTACTGGTGAAGGAACCCAAGGCATTCTACATCTGAGCTACATCCCTAGCCCTAGTTTTTATTCTTTATTTTGAAACCAGGTCTCACTGAGTTGCAAAGGGCCTCAGTAAATAGCTGAGGCTGTCGGTGAACCATGACCATCCTGTCTCAGCCTCCCAAATGCTGGGATTACAAGTGTGTGCCACCACACCTTCTTTGAAATGCTTCTTTTAAAAATAATTTTCATATAGTACCTGTTCAATAAATGACTCCTATATGAGCTACTAGACATAGCTCTAGAATAACAGACCTCTAAACACACTATGAGATTTTGATCTGTATTATTTGTCCCAGCTTGTAAAGATAATTTTTCTGAAGCTATGTCATGTTGGTTTTATGCATAAGCAGAGTAAGCGATTACCTATGAAGGTAACACAAAAAGCATTAAAGGAGATTCCTAAGTTTAAAATGCACCCTTCACAACAGCTGTGACTCATATTTTCTGTTATAATTTAATAATCCTGAGAAGGATGACACATAAACCATTTATGAAGCAATGTGTCTTAGTGTGAATTTTGTGATCAAATCTTTTCAATAATAGTTAAGTTGAAGGATACAGGATAGGTGTAGAATATCAAATAGAAACTAATTAGCTCATGTTCACTTTTAGGTTCCAGTGCTCAGGATACAATGAATTTCTTTACCCTAAGGTTAATATCTATCTCCAATGTAATTTGCTGAATAGCCTAACTGTATTGATATTTCCATATCCATGTCAGGTTCTGGAATGGGACAGATCTGAGTTTGAATTCCATCTCCCACTTAACTGTCTGATCTTGAACAAGTTACTTAGCTTCATGGAACTGGATTATCTACCTGAAAACTAATTAAAATAATACTGCTAATCTCATAGATTTATAATATATGGCTTAGTACATGTATAGCACATGATAAGTATGCCCAAATGTTCACTAATTTTATTGTTATTTACTAATATAAGTCTTATCATCAAAGTTATCTTATGACATAGTAAGAAGAGAAGAAGATTCTCACCTTGATTCTAAAGGATGCATGGAGTTTAATTGGTTTGCCTTACTTCTCACAGGAAGTTCATGATAAGAGTCAGGTCTAGAATCTAAGCTTCCATCACATAGCCGAAGGTCCTTTTGTTTGGAGTAGAGTCTCTCAATAGATGTGTATGGTCTTCATGACCATTGCTAATTTCTACTAACATGACCCATTTGTGCCAGCTATTTTGATACAAAACCAACTAGGTAGAAACACTCCTTTTTATTAACAAGCAATGTGTACAACCAACATTCTTGGCACTTTTTCCATCCATCCCCTCATCCCCTGACCCACACTCAGGAAGGCTCAAACCCACACATGAATTGGTAGTCATCAATGGTGCAAGAAGGTCTGTGACAGCATATGACCTCGTTGGTCTTGTTTGCTATTAATTGCCTAGCACTTAGCACAATGCCTATCTTGCTCCAGGTGCTCAGTAAATACTTGCAAAAGAAACAAAGTGTTTGGTATATTTTATTTTATTTTATTTTATTGGTGGTACTGGGGTTCCTGGAAGCCCTTCTACCTCCGGGCTACACTCCCAGACCTATTTTTACATTTTTATTTGGAAACAGGGTCTCCTAAGCCAGCACGCGAGGCTGGCTTCGAACCTGCACGATCCTCCTGTCTCTTCCTACCAAGCACGGGGATTACAAGTGTGCACCACCACGTCCGGTGTGTTTGGTATATTTAAAAAGCTGAATATCGTCGGGCGTGGTGGCGCACTCTTGTAATCCCAGCATTGGGGAGGTTGAGACCGGAGGATTGTGGTTCGCGGACAGCCTCAGCTACTTAGTGAGGCCCTCTGCAACTCAGTGAGACCCGGTTTCAAAATAAAGACTAAAAAATAGGGCAGGGGGTGTAGCTCGGAGGTCAAATGCCCCTGAGTTCCATCCCCAGACCTGCAAAAAAAAAAAAAGAGCTGAATATATACTACCTTGGTTGTTTTTAGCTTGTATAGAAATATTATGAACATGATTATTACAATAAGATCATTTGTGTAATGAGCATCTTATTCTAAGGACAGAAGACAAAAATGAACTAGCTGGCTTGGGCTTTATTATTTCTCTAGTTCAGGCCTAGACTTTGGACAAGCTGTTTTCATACGAGTTTGGACTTTAATTTTAATCTTCACAAGTCACATCCTGCAGTAAGAGATAAGTTTTCCAAAGGAGAAGCAAAGCCCAATCCTTGGTGTCGGGGTGGGTGGGAGGGAGTTGGCAAGCTCTATTAAGCCCCTCTGACTTTTTTTAAAAAATGCAACATTTAGGTAATGGATGTACTTCTTTCTTAAATAGTAAATAAAAGAAAACGCAGATGCAATGTTTTACAAAGTAAATGGTCAAAGTACCACTGCACCAGGAAATAATAATTTCATTTAACTGTGGGCATTCCTTAGTTATGACAATTGTTATTCTCTCTCTTCACCTCTTTTACAGCCCTAATAATGATTTTTTTTTTCTGCACGGCTATTCTTAACAAAGGGGTCAAAGGAGTTCTTCTTAGTCCCTTAGACTTCATGATAAACATAAATTTGCTCAGTCATTAATTCAGTTCTTGGCCATTTTGTTCACTGTTTATTTTCTGCCAGATACTGTTAAAATAATGATGAGTCTGAGGGAGGCATAGCCATTGCCCACAAGGTATTCACTGCCTTGTGGAGGTAGACAGATGAACACACAGAAATCATAAAGCAATGTACTGTTGATGAGATAAGAACCAAATGTGGTGGGAGTCAGTTCTCTTTCTCAAGAGTACTTGATTTATCATCTTTATCTCTAACTCCGAAAGAGAATGCAAAGTCCTCATTAAATTATTTCAAGCCTTGGAGAATGGACTGGAAAGATATTTTTGGCAAGGTCTGCTCTCCTGTTGTCACTGAAATAATGCTAAGAGGCTGCCTACCCCATCTTTGAGTAAGGCCAGTCTTGCTAACAATAGCATTTTTTCCAATAAATTCACAATATAACATCTGGCTCAAAAGGAAGCGCTACCATCAGCTAGCTGGAAGAAATATGTGCCTGAGGGGGGTGGGAATTGTCTGAGTCAGTGGTGGGAATAAAGGTAGCCAGACTTATAGGTTTAACTATTTACTGGGACTCTCTCGAAAGCTGTCATCTCTCCTGGTGTGCCAAGTTCAATTTGAAACTAAGCAACTAAAGAAAAGCAAAAAAAAAAAAAAAACAATGTCTACAAGCACTGGACTTGGGAAGTTGTTGGGTCTTCTACTAGTCCAAGTGAGTCCACTCAGAAGTAGTCATTTTAATTTAACTTAAGTAGTAGTTTTAACTTAGAAATAGTAGTTGTCATTTTACAAAAGGTAGATAGGTTTAAGCAAGTATAAGACCTGACCAAGGCCCTGTCTTCCTCCTGTTTAACAGTCTGATAAGGCTCCTGAAAATAGGCCCTCTACTGTGTGGCCTGGAAAATTTCACACATGCCCTGCCTAGCACTCAAGAAACTTCAGCAATGTTGTTTGTTAACAACAGTTTTTTAAAGGGACAAAAAGTATGTATGCTTCAGGGAAAATGTGTTAGGAAACTTGCACGTGGTGAATGTTCAGTTGGTCATGGATTCATAAAATATTTTACTTTTATGCACTGTATTTGGTACTTCCTGAAAGACAATGTTTTCTTGTGAATGCTGATGTCACATGTGGAGAAAGTCTTTGCAAAACTGTTAATCTCTCAGGGATAGTGTGAGGAGGCAGTAGCATGCTGTATGGGTTTTATTATTTGTTTTAAGCTCTATTTACAAGTGTGATTAAAAAAACCTTCAGGACTTCTGGGTACCAGTCCTATATGATTAAATTTGAATTTCTATACTTTATCCTAACAAAAAGAAAAAGGTGAGCAAACTAAAAAATCAACAACTCTTCTTATGCTATCAGAAAAGTGAGTTCATAATACAAACCACAGCTCCTTAACTTGAAGAGACAAAGGGTGGATGCAAAACCTCAAGGTTTGCCAGCCATGGTGGTGCACGCTTATAATCCCTGCACTTGGGAGGCTGAGACAGGAGGATCGCACAGGTTCGAAGCCAGCCTCAGCTACTTAGTGAGGCTCTCAGCAACTAAGTAAGACCCTGTTTTCAAATAAAATATAAAATAGGTCTGGGAGTATAGCCCGGAGGTAGAAAGCCTCTGGGTTCCACCCCTAGTACCAAAAAAACAAAACCAAAAACACTTCAAGGTTTATCAAAGCAGACATGCTTTTTTTTTTGGTGGTGGTGGTACTGGGGTTCTTGGAACCCCTTTTAACTCCAGGCTACACTCCCAGAACTATTTTTATATTTTTATTTGGAAACAGGGTCTCCTAAGCCAGTGTGCGTGGCTGGCTTCGAACCTGCGTGATCCTCCTGTCTCTGCTTCCCAAGCACAGGGATTACAAGGGTGCGCCACCACGCCCGGCTCAGACATGTTTTTTGACAGTGAGAGTTAAAAACTTTAGAGAAGCTGCAAGTGGTGGCACACATTTATAACCCTAGTACTTGGGAGGCCAAGGCAGGAAGATTATAGGTTTGTGGCCAGCCTCAGCTACTTAGTGAGACCATCTGCAACTTAGTGAGACCCTGTTTCAAAATGAAGAATAAAAATAGGGGTGAGAGTGTAGAATGTCCTTGAGTTCAATCCCTAGTACTGCAAAAAAAAAAGTTTTAGAGATATAATTCGTGGCAAGGTTTTGCTTGCACTTTTATGAATTTTGACTCCAGGTGCACAATCAGGTTCTCATGGTGAGGATCAAAGAAAAATCTCTTCATGCCTTGACCAGAGGGTGGGAAAACTAATCATGTTGAAATATGCTAGAAGATTATATTCTTAATAGTCCTGCCTTCAAGAGAAATTGTTTAATTATTTTAACAGAACATAAACTATTAGATTTTTTCAGAGCCTAACCAACCTGTAAGAAGGGAGATACCCATTTCCAGCACCATTTAAAAGCCTTACATATGGAGAAAGGGAAATTGTGACTCCAATCCACTCAAGTCATTCTGTCCTATATAAGGAGTGAAAAGAAATTAAGAAGCACTTTAAAAATGCACAGCATAGAGACATTCACTCATGTAAAACATGAGATCAAATCAGAGTGCCTTAGAACGCTTTCTCTCCCCCATATTATTTTTTGTGGTGCTGGCGATTGAACCTAGAGTCATTTTACCTCTGAGTTACACCCACAATCCTATTTTATATTTATTTGGAAACAGAGCCTCACTAAGCTACTGCAGTCCTCTATCAGCCTCCCAAGTACTGGGATTACAGGAATGTACCACCATGCCTGTTCCTGTCCCCCTACATTTGACCACTATATGAGTAAAGGCCTATTTTACAGGACCTCCAATTTCAAGTACACCATATTTATCTTTCACTAAAAATGGCAAGGCACATTAAAAATGGGAAAATATAGTTGAAGAGACAGAGCAAGTATCAGAAAACAGACTGACAGCCAGACATGGTGGTTCATGCTTGTAATCCCAGTACTTCAGTGGCTGAGACAGGAAAATCTCAGGTTTGAAGTCAGCCTCATCAACTTAGTGAGGCTCTCAGAAACTTAATGAGACCCTGTTTTCAAATAAAAAAAAAGTAAGGCTGGTAATATAGCCTGTAGGTAGACTGGCCCTGGGTTCAATTCTTAGTTTAAAAAAAGAGAAAACAGACTCACATATAACAGGGATTTTAGAATGATCAGACTGAGTTTAAAAAAACTATGATTAATATGAATAATTCTAATGGATAAATTAGACAATATGCAAGAGAAACGGTACAATGTAAAAAGAGAAGAAAATCAAAAGAAAGAATAAAAAAGAGATGGTAGAGATCAAAATCACCTCAAAGGAAATGAATAAAATGCTTTTGATGGCCTATTATTGTAGACAGGACACAGCACAGACAATAATAGCTAGGTTTGACAGTACCACAATTCAAAGTTCTAGAACTGAAAAACAAAGAGAAAAATGACTGAGTAAAATCAGAATAGAATGGGACAGCTATGTCAGGAACTTTCAGGAAGATGGGGACCAAGAAAAGTGGCACATATCAGTACTACTGACACTCCATCTCTGTTGCGGTGAAAACAGTATCTTCACAAAAGAAAGAAACCATCATCAATTTAAATAGAACACTGAGTGAAAGGCAGTAGAAACAAAGTTATAAGGCAGATTAAATAGCAGAAAAGAACCCTACCCTCCACTGGTGCCATCTCACCTCACTGAGCCAGGACTGCTGGCACTTCACCTCAAGAGACCCCCAGCAAAAAACCAACAGCTTGAAATGAAGTAGGTTGCTACAGTTCATTGGAATTGTAAGTAGTTAGCCCCACCTGTATGGACCCAAGCAATGACTTGCAGTACTGGCAGCCTAGCTCACCACGTCCTACAGATATACTGAGCAGTGCGAAACAACACCGTAAGTGAACCACAGGGACTTGGAAAGCAAGCCATGGACTTACTGGGTCTGAGACTTTGTGGTTCACCCTGATGAAAGTGGGGATGGAGTGTGCTGTCAGAGGCAGAGCAAGAAAATGGAAATAAACTCCACATTCTCATCCTGCACAAGAGTCAATTCAAGATTAATCAAGCCTTGAAAATCAGACCAGATGTTCTAGCTCCTTAAAGAGGGCATAGGTCCAACACTTCAACACATAGACACAGGTAAAACCTTTTTCAACAAGATTTCAAAGGCACAAAAAATTAAAAGCAGGATCAATGCATGGGATTGCATTAAACTGAAGAGCTTCTGTACAACAAAGTATCAAGAACCTCAACAGAGAGCCAACAGAAGGGAATAAAAATTTTCCCAACTATTCCTGCAATAGAAGACTAATATCTAGAATATACAGAGAACTCATGAAACTCACTGCTAATAAATCAAATAACCCAATCAAAAAATGGGTAAATGAAGCCAGGTGTGATGGCACACACCTGTAATCCCAGGACTTGGGAGGCTGAGATAGGAGGATCATGCAGGTTTACAGCCAGCTACTTAGTGAAGCTCTCAGCAGCTTAGTGAAGCCCTATTTCCAAATAAAATACAAAATACATCTGGGAGTGTATCCCAGAGATATAAAGACCCTGGTTTCCATCTAAAGTACCACACACAGAAAAGGGAAGGTGAGCTAAATAGATACTTCCCAAAAGAAGAAATCCAAATGGCCAGTAAATGTTCAATATCATTAATAATCAGAGAAATGTAAATCAAAACTACCCTGATATTTCATCTAATGTCAGTTAAATTGCCAATCATTAAAAACACAAAATACAGACAACAACAAATACTGGTGGGAAAGTAGAGAAGTGGGAATTCTAGGACATTGTTGGTGGGATTACAAATTAGTGAAACCACTTTGCAAAACTGTATGAAGACTCCTCAGAAGAAGCAGAACAAACCTACCACATGATCCAGCAATACCACTTCTGCATATCTACCCAAAAGAATGAAAACCAAACTACAAAACTAATGCATACATATTTATATTCATAGCCACATAATTTACAATTGCTAAACTATGGAACCAACCAACATGTTCATAAACAGATGAATGGATTACAAAACTATGGGATATGTATTCAATGGAATTTTACTCAGCCATAAAGAAGAACAAAGTTAAATCATTTGTGGGGAAATGGATGGAACCAAAGAACCATATAGCTAGGGAGAAAAAGGATCATAGGAGGAACTCTAGACAAAGAAGGATAAATTATAGATGAGCAAATAAGGTGACCTGACTGAGGAGGATGGGAGAGGAAAGAAGAAAATCCCCTAATGTACATGATGTACATTCAGAAAAATATCAATCAGGGGGCACTTTCCCGCTCGGGACCCCCTCCCCTTCTGGGGAGCTGTTCTCTCTCTCTCGCAGGTCGTGTTGGCCCTGAGAGAAGGCAGAGTGCATCTGAGGGCACGTGGCTCGGGCGACTCTCGAGTAGTGACCTGAAGGCCTCTGCTGGACATCATGGCTGACCAGGCCCCTAGGGGTTACCTGTACCTCTTTTCTGGCAGATCGCGTGGACTCTGGGAGAAAGTAATTTGCACCTGATGGGCACTTGGCTCAGGCAACACTCGGGTAGTGATCCTGAAGGCAGCTACTGGACCCCGGAGTTCCGACAGCCCCTATGGTGTATTCGGCCACTTTTCTCTATTCCCTTCTGGCACAGAAGAAAGCAGCCTGCACCTGAAGGCAATTCGGCTTGGGCTACTCTCAAGTATTGTCCTGAAGGCAGCTGCTGGACCCAGAGTTCCAGCTCCTTTGGGGGTGTTCAGCCACCCTTGCCCCATTCCCTGCTGCTTCCAATAAACCTTTTATCCCCTTAAAAAAATATCAATCAGTAAGCCAGACATGAAAAGGAGGGGGGAAGAAATGGGGATGGATTTGGGAAAGGGCTAAATGAATGGTGTTTGCATTTATGCCTCTGCCATCTTTTACCCCATTAAGATGTAGGACAACAATGCACCAATACATTTTTTTTAATTTAAAAAATGATCCAGGCATGGTGGTGCACACTTGTAATTCCAGCATTTGGGAGGCTAAGATGAGAGGATCACAGTTCGCAGACAGCTTCAGCTACTTAGTGAGGCACTCTGTAACTTAGTGAGACCCTGTTTCAAAATAAAGAATAAAAAATAGGGCAGGAGGTATAGATCAGAGGTCGAATGCCCATGGTTTCCCTCCCCAGGCCCACAAAAAAAACTAAAAATAGACACACACACACACACACACACACACACACACACACACACACTTTGGGAGTACCAGCAGGAAAAGAAACAGAAGAAACATTTAAAATATTAATGACAGAATTTTTCCAAATTAATGTCAAACACTGATGGTTAGTCTGGATTGTAAACATGCCTGGATCATGAAAGAACTAAGATGATGTGATTTTGGGTGTGTTGATGAGATAATTGGTTTATACAATGGCAGACTGAAGTGGAAGTCCTGATCTGAATGTAGGTAGTATGTTTCTGATAGATGCAGGACCTGTACAGATAATAGGAGAAAGCCACATGAAGACATGCCTGTTTCTTCCTGAAGAAAGTGTATCTGTTCTGGTCTGAGATATCAGCCTTCAGCTCTTTAAACTGGACCTTCACAGTTGTTTCTCAGGAGCATTTTCTGGCCTTGATTTCCTTCTATCTTGGACTGGGACTGAATTAATGGTTGCTCTGAATTTGAGACTCCAGCTTTTGGACCACTCGACCAGCTGCTGGTTCCTCTGCTTCTCCACGTGCAGTTGAAAATGAGACTATACTGCTTTGGACTGTAAGCTGATTTGGTAAGTTTCTTTTTACCATATACATGTCCTGTGAGCTATGTTACTCTAGTGAATGCTGACCAAAAGGAACACCGAACCATAGATCAAGAAAGCTCAAAGACTATAAAATCAGTACTTGTTAGGCTAAGATCTAAATTCACAGATGGGAGGCCAGCCTCAGGAACTCTGTGTGACCTTGTTTCAAAATAAAAAATAAAAATAGCTGAAAGTATTGCTAGAAGGTAAAATGCCTCTTTATTCAGTTTCTAGTATCACAAAACAAACAAACAATCATCTTTGAAAACATCCTCAACAAACACAAAGCAGGATTAATGCAGAAACAAATGATAAAAAACCACCATCCCTTATATGTGGGCATATTATATTTAAAACAAATTGCAGAAAAGCAAAAGCAAAAATAAATAAATAAATAAATAAATAAATAAATAAAAGAAACTTTGAAACAAGGTATGGAAAAATTACCAAGTAGTGGTGAAAATGTTCAGCAATAGGGAACTGTCATTCATTACTCATGGGAATACAAAATGGGATAGGCACTTTGGAAGACAATTTGTAAGTTTCTTACAAAGCAAAACAAATTCTTACCATATAATCCATCAATGGTGTTTCTTGGTATTTACCTAAAGGAGTTCACAACTCTCATTTGAGCAAAAACACGCAAATAGATATTTATAAAAGCTTTATTTATAATTGGTCAGTCTTAGAAGCAACTGAGATGTACTTCACTAGGTGAATAAATAAATCACAGCATATAAAGACAGTGGAAATTGGGTAAGGAATAATTGGGTGATGTGTACATGTATGTGTCCACCATCTTGTATCCCATTAAGATACATGGCTACAATGTAAAAGACGGTGGAATATTATTCAGTATTAAAAATAAATGAGCCATTAAGCCAAGAAAAGCATGGAGAAAATTAAATGCATATTATTAACTGAACGAAGCCCAACTGAAAAGATGGCGTATTGCATGATTTCAACTACACGGCATTCTGGGAAAGGTACAATTTACAGAGACAGTATAGCTTCCAGAATTTGTATAAAGAGAATGAATAAAGAGAGCACTGAGGATTTTTAGGTTAGTCAAAGTATTTTGTATGACATTAGAGAAAAGGCAGCCTTATCAACAAATGGTGCTGGTGAAACTAAATATACATAGAATAATGAAAATTGGTCCCGCTCTCACTATGCACAAAAGTCAACTCAAAATGGATGAAAGACCTAGAAATCAGGTCAGAATATTTGTAATTACCAACCAAAAACATAGGACCAAATCTTCAACATATAGGCACTGGTAGAGAGTTCCTCAATAAGACTTCCAAAGCTCATGAAATAAAACCAAGAATCAGTAAATGAAATGGCAACAAATTAAAAAAGTATTGCTGAACAGAAAAGGAAATAATGGAGAGTGTAAAGAAAAAGCCTACATAGGAGAAAATTTTTGCTGGCTACTCCTCTGACACGGATTAGTATCCAGAATCTCTCTATCTCTATCTATCTGTCTGTCTGTCTGTCTATCTATCTATCTATCATCTATCTGTCTATATCCAGGTGTGGTGGTGCATGCTTGTATTCTCAGTACATGGGAGGCTGAGACAGGAGGATCACAGTTTTGTGGCCAGGCTCAGCTATTTAGGAAAGCCTTCTACAACTTAGTGAGACTCTGTTTCAAAAATAAAATAATAAAATAGGGCTGGGAGTATATCTCAGAGGTAAAATGCCCCTGGGTACCATCTCCAGTATCTCAAAAAAATGCAAAGTTGGATGTGGTGATGCACACTTGCCATCCCAGTACTTGGGAGGCTGACACAGGCGGATCACAAGTTTATGGTGAACCTCAGCAGTTTCGCAAGGCCCTCCACAACTTAGTGGAACCCTGTTTCAAAATAAAACATAAAAATAGGACTAGGGTTGTAGCTCAGTAGAATGTCCCTGGGTTCTATCTCCAGTACCACAAAAAAGAAGAATACAAATAAATGCTGGCGAGTATGTGGAGAAAAAGAAACATACATTTTCAGTGAGACTATAAATTAGTCCAATCACTATGAAGACCATTATGGAGGCTTTTCAAAAGACAAGAAATAAATCCACCCCATGACCCAGCTATTACACACCACAGTATCTTTCTAAAAAAGTTAAAGTTTGAATACTATGGTGATACATGCCTATCCATGTTTATAACAACAACATTCACAGTGAATACACAAGTTATGGAACTAACCAAAGCATCCATCAACAGATGAATGAATAATGACAATGTGGTATTTACACACAATAGAGTTTTATTCAGCCAGAAAGAAAAACAAAATTATGTTATTTGCAGGAAAATAGATGAAACTGAAAAACATGATGCTATGTGAAATCAGCCAGACTCAGAAAGTCAAGGGCCACGTGATTTCTTACGTGTGTGGAAGCAAGAGAGAAAATAGAAAAGAGAGCTCAGAAAAATATAGGAGTATGACCAGTTTAGTTGTGGAAGGGAATCAGAGCAGGGATAGGGGAGAGATGAGGAAGGAAATAAATTTAATAATGTTATGTGCATTTATGAATGCATCACTATGAATACATTTATAATGTGTCCAAAAATATTTTTAAATGTTCTGTAAGATACTATAATGATGAATATATATATATCATTATACATTTGTTGAAAACCATAGTTTAACACTAAGCGTAAACCTTGCCCTACGTCTCTGACTATTCCTAGATCTTATTTTTAAAAATAAACTTTAAAATTATTATTATTATTTATTATTATTATTATTATTATTATTATTATTATTAAATCATGTGTTAGAAGTATGGTCTTCAGTGTGGTGATATGATTGTGTGGAAACTTTAAGAGGTGGAATCAGTTGGGTTTGGTGATGCATACCTGTAATCCCAGTACTGGGAGGCTGAGACAGGAGAATTGTGCATGTTTGAGGCCAGTTTCAGAAACTTAGCAAAACCCTTGACAATTTAGCAAGACCTTGACTCCAAATAAAAATAGTTGTGGGTGTAATCAGGGGTAGAATGCCCATGGGTTCAATTCCCAGAAGGACAAAGTGGGAGTCTTTAGGTCATCAAGTATATTCTCCTCAGTAAAAATTAAGGTAATTCTCATGGGACCCCTTAGTTGTTGTTTCAAGAAGACTATTAGAAGAGTCTGAGCTTAGCCCTATCCAGTCTGTCTCTCTGACTTCCCCTTTTTAGATATAATCTCTTCCTTCCAGATATGCTCTTGACATTGCCATCCAACATGAGGTGACAGCAAATGGAGTGTGTGTGTGTGTGTGTGTGTGTGTGTGTGTGTGTGTTCTGTGTGCATTTTGTGGGTATATACACCAATGTATATTAGTACTACAGTACTTTCAACACAAGATGCCCCAAGTTCACTTGTATATTTCTGCTCCAGTCCTAGAATCAGCCACTTCTTTAAAGATTGCTGCTTAGTTTTATTGGGAAAGGTATTAGAACCCATGATCTAGGCACCGAGTTTGCTCTGAGGGTCTTATTATATTTCTTATAAATCAGAGTTTTAACTTCTGTGTTATTGGCATTATAGTTGACATTTCTTTCATTGTTGTAGGATGCTATCTTATCAATTGTATGATTTTTAACCTGCAAGGGCACCTAGGCCCAGGGCAGACTTCCCTTAGTTTCCTTCATTTTGTTTCTATTGCCACTCCCCATAAACTTTGCTTCTTTTTCATATCATTAATGAGACCACCATCCCTGTAGTCACACATTAAAACAGTAACAATTATCTCTCTCCCTTCTATCTAATCCATTGCCAAATCTGATTGTTTTTATTTTCAGGATCATTCATGCTGAGCTGGGCGTGGTGGTGCACACTTGTAATCCCAGTACTTGGGAGGCAGAGAAGGAAGGATATCAAGTTCATGGCCCCCCCTCAGCTACTTAATGATGCCCTCCAAAACTTAGTGAGACCTTGTTTCAAAATAAAGAATTAAAAATAGGGCTGGGGTGTAGCTCAGAGGTAGAATGCCTCTGGATTCAATTTCTTTTCCCAGTACTGCAGGAAAAAAAAAAAAAACAACCTCTCATAGTTTGCATCTTGAATATCTCCCAAAGATCCATGTGTTAAAGGCATGATCCCCAGGGTGGCACTATTGGGAGGTGGTGGAACTTTTAAGAGGTAAAGCCTAGTGGAAAATCTTAAGGTCACTGATGGAGAGCCCTCAGAGAGGACAGTGGAATCAGCCAATTCTATTTCTCTCTCTTGGTATACTGGCCATGAAATAAAGAGTTTCGCTTCAGCACATGCTTCCATTTTGCTACCTTGCCAGGGCTCAAAGCAAAGGGGAAAACTCACCATGGACTGGCACCTACAAAACTGTGAGCCAAAAAACAGCCTTTCCTCTTTTTTTTTTATTTTATTTTTTTATTTTTTATTTTTTTATTTTTTTATTTTTATTTTTATTTTATTTTTTTAATTTTATTTTATTGGTGCACTGTATTCATACATCATAGTGGGATACAAACTTTTGTAGACATACATGCACACATCGCCCAGTCAGCCCCCACCCGATCCCCACCCAATTCTCTCCCCATCCCTCCTTCCCATGCTTGGCTTAGTGGTTGACATCTAGTATTATAGCAATTTATCCAAAATTAAAAATGATAATCTCACATAACAGTTTCATTTGTCTGATACCAAGCGTTTGATGATTTAAAGATAGCATTTCAATATTTCTTTTTGCTTTCTTTCTTACTAGAGCATATTTTTTTCTGTTTTTTTAGGTGAAACTATCATATATTTATATATTTATTTTTCAGAAAAAAATCTATCCTAATATGGAATATGAATTCTAGATACCCAAAACGATCTTGAAAAAGAACAAAGCTAGCAGATATATATTTTCTGATTTCAAACCATATAAAGCTACAATAATTGAAACAGTGTAGTACTGTTCTAAAGGCAGATACATAGACCATTGGAGTTAAATACAAGCCTAGAGCTAAATTCTTCCCTATATTGTCAAGTTATTTTTGACAAGGTTTCCACGAACATTTGGTGGTGGAAATAATAATCTTTTAACTAAATATTGTTGAAAAATAATAATTACATGGAAAGGAATAAAATTGGACCTTTACCTAATCCCATATACAAGTATTAACTCAAAATAGATAAAAGACCTAAATATAAATCTTAAGACTATAAACTTTTAGGAGAAAATCTGGGTCATAAAACCTCACAACATTGAAATTGGCAGTGATTTCTTGGATATGATTTCAATGGCACAGGCAACAGAAGAATATACAAACTCCCTAAAAAATAAAAGAAAATATTGTATATCCAAAGACAATGTAAACAGAGTTAAAAGTTACTAATAGAATTGGATAAAATATTTCCAAATGCTATATCTGAAGGTATATTAATATTCCAACTAGAAATCCTAAAAATTAACAACAATAAAGGCAAACAATACAACTTAGAGATAGGTAAAAGACTAACATAAATGATGAATCTCCACAGATAACCAATCTTAGTTGTCTGTTGGATGGAAACTCTTGTTTCTCTGGTTCTGGTGAGTGTTACCTATTTCTTCTTTGTAGTTAATCTCTTTGAGTATTTTCTCTAGCGCTGGTTTTGAAGACATAAATTCCTTCAGTTTCTGTTTGTCATGGAAGCTTCTTATTTCTCCATATAATTTGATAGAAAGTTTTGCTGGATAGGAAATTTTTGGCTGGAAGTTGTTTTCTTTCAGAGTTTGGAATATGTTACTCCAAGCCCTTCTGGCTCTCATGACTTGGTTTGGGAAGTCTGGAGTGATTCTAATTGGTTTGCCTCTGAATGTCAGTTGGCCCTTTGTTTTTGTTGCCTTTAAGATTCTCTGCTTGGCTTCCACATTGGTCATTTTGACAATTATATGGCGTGGGGATCCTCTTCTCCGATCCTGTCTAAAGGGAGTTCTATAAGTTTCCTGGATCTGTGTATCAACCTCTTGCTCTATATTTGGAAAATTTTCTGCTATTACTTCCTTGAAGAGATTGTTGAATCCTTTGGTATCACTTTCTTTTCCCTCCTCTATTCCAATTATTCTTAGGTCAGCTCTCTTAAGATGGGCCCATATTTCTTCAATGTCAGATTCCTGCTGTTGGATATCTTTTTCTCGATTAGAAACTATGCATTCATTTTTGGATTGCTCATCTTCTAAGAGCGAGATTCTGTTCTCCATGTGGTCTAATCGGTTGTTTGTGCTTTGAATTGAGGCCTTTACTTCATTAATTGCATCCTTTATCTCTTTTTGGCTCTCTCTGAGTTCTTTTCGAAGCACCTCTATTATTTCTACAGTTATTTTCCTGATTTGATCTTCTAGAAATCTCTGATTTTCTGTTTTATCAGGTTCTGATGTTGTGGGGTTGTGCACATTCATTACTCCAGTGTTATTCCTCTTTCCCATGATTTCGGAGGTTTGTGCCTTCTCTGGGTTCTTCCCTTGGGTCACTATGGCTTCACTTAAGGTGCTCTGGATCTCGAGTCTGTATTATCTCAGACCCCACTACTCCTTTACTGGGTTGTATCACAGAGTCTCCGACCCAGGGAGTTGATAGAGGCTGCTTTAAACTATGGGGGGTGCCAGGTTGCACGTTCTCCTATGGTGTGATATCTCTGCCACCACCACTCCCTCACTGGGTCAAGTCCCAGGAGGCCCAATACTGCGATTTCTCCTCTGTGGCCCGCAATTTGACTCACTGTTCTTGAGTACGCAGATGTAGCTGTACTGGACTCGGTGAATTCACTGCTGCTGCCGCCGCCAGTGGCAATATGGTGCCTCTGCCACGCCCTCGGCCATGAGGCTGGCGTATTTTTTCTTCTCTGGTTTTGATTTCCACTCTGAATCCCTGCAGCGTGTGCTGAGCTCAGCCACTGGGAGCTTTAAATGCTGTCTGCGCCGAGAAATCCCGCCTGGCTGTTCCGCAGCGGCTCACCTGGCTTGCTGTAGCCGTCCGTTGAGTTCGCCGCTGCCGCCGGCAGTATGGCGCTGCTGCCGCGTCCTCGGGCGCGTGTGTCTCCTCTGTGGCCCTGAGCTCTGTTCTCAGTCCACTTTCTCTCTGGAGCCTGGTGGGTTTTTTTGTTTTTCTGGTGATGGTGTTTTCTGGCTATGAAAGGCGCTCTTTTTGTGGTAATGGAGATTGGTTGTTAGCGGGACTCTTAAGCCCCGCTTTTCTCGGTCGCTATCTTCCCGGAAGTCTCCTCTTTTTAAATTGACTATCCCAAGTATTTTGTTATACTGAAGAAAAGTTTATTAACACAAATATTAATCTCATATTATATTTATTGCCATGACTCTAGTTCAAGACATTGTCCTCTTTCACCTCAATTTGCTACAATAGTCTCTTAGCTAGTCTCTTGCTTGTGTACTTACATATAGTTCATTCTCCTTACAGCAATCATATAGATCACTTAATAAACCTTTTCAGCTTCTTTTTTTTGGTACTGGGGATGGAACCCAGGGCATTCTATCTCCAAGAAACACCCCCAAACACTGTTTTTTATTCTTTATTTTGAAACAGCATCTCGCTGAGTTGCAAAGAACCTCACTAAGTGACTAAGGCTGTCCGTAAACCGAGATCCTCCTGTCTCAGCCTCCCAAATGCTGGGATTACAAGCATACACCACCACGCCTGCCTAATAAATCTTATCATGTCATTCTATTCTGTTTTCTAATTATTTACTATGAATTAGCAGTATTAATAGTACTATCTAGCTATTGAGCATTTATTATGTGCCAGGTACTATGTTAATTATGCATTGTTCTGTTGAATTTGTATATCCTTCCAAATAGGTGTCATTAGTGCACCTATTTTATAGATGACAAAACTGAAGGTAGAGATGCCAATAGAAAGGGTAAAGCTAGATTTGAAGTCTAGTACTCTTTACTCTTTTGTTACTGGATAGAAGAATTGTAAATTATTTTGCACAACCTCAGTCCTTGCTTGGAAAACATTCAAACAGAAAGCACAATGGGGAATACAGGAAGTTTACTTAGAGAGGTGAAGGCAGCATATGAGAAAGGACATGGAGAGAGGGGAAAGGGACATGCTTCAGAGGAAAGCATCTGGAACGGGTCATTCCTGGCAATGGAAAGGTGGCCTTGTGGTAAGGAGTAACACTCCAGAGATGAGGTCTGGAGCTGTCCATTGCCAGATATGAAAAGCAGCCGGAGGCAATGCGGTTACGCTCCAAAGATGGGGTCTCAAGCTGTCTGTTTCTGGGGAAGGAAACTGGCCTGAAGTCTCCCACATGCCAGGTTTTATATTCTCTCTGGATACCTTCCAGGTATTACATTTTGGGTTGATTGTCCTTTGCACATCATACCTTAGTAAATCTGCATTGTTTCTCTACCCATTCCCACAGGGGAGTGTGTCAAGTGAGCAAGGTTCTACAGGTAAACTTCTGGTTCATCCCAGCTGACCCCATCTTCTAATGTCTAGCTAGCAAATTAACATCTTCCTTTTACTTTTTTAGATGTATGTTGGACAATATAAATTACTTAGATAGATAAAGAACCTGAGTTGATATTGGGAATACAGAAGGGCTTCCTTCGAAAGATTCAGATTCTGCCAGGAGTCTCTACTTAGTCTGAGTAGAAATAAGCTAATGAGCTATTCTTAGGCTATCCTTTTTATGTTAAAGTTATAGTAGGTTTCAAGATAGCAATGGCTCTTAGATGCCATCTGATTCACCATAACTAAGGAACCTTGCTAAGTTGAATTTAAGAAGAACTATGTCTTAAGTCTGTGCTGCTAGAACAAAATATCACAGTATAAGCAACTTATAAAAAACAGAACTATATTGCTCACAGTTCTGGAATGTGGAAAGTTCAAGATCAAGTAAGTCACTGGCACCTCATGAGGGCTGCACTTTGCTTTCAAGATGGTTCCTGAAATGTGTGAACTCTAGAGAGAAGGAAAATTATGTCCTCACATGACAAAAAAGCCAATTAAGAAAAAAAGATCACTGCCAGCATCAAGCTCCTTTACAAGGGCACCTACCAAATCCTCATGACTTAATCATCCCTTAATATCTCAACATATTAATACTATCATATTATCAATGCATGAATTTTGGAGAACATACATTAGAACCACAGCATTTCACTCCTGGCTCCCCCCCTCACGTCTTTCTCAGTTCCAAAACACATTCATTCCATCACAATAGCCCCAAGTCTTAAATCATTCTAAAACTAACTTTAAAATCTAAATCCAGAGTCGGGCGTGGTGGCGCATGCTTGTAATCCCAGCATTTGGGAGGCTGAGGCCGGAGGATCACAGTTTGCGGACAGCCTCAGCTACTTACTGAGGCCCTCTGCAACTCAGTGAGACCTGGTTTCAAAATAAAGAATAAAAAGTAGGCAGGGGCTGTAGCTCGGAGGTCGAATGCCTCTGGGTTCCATCCCCAGACCCGCAAAAAAAAAAAAAAAATCTAACTCCAGAGTCTTATCTCATCCAGATATGATTGAAACTCAAGGCGTGGTTCATCCTGGGGCCAGTGCCCCTCTAGCTACAAGCATGTGAAGTCAACACCTCATGTACTTCCAAAGTACAGTAATGGGATAATCACAAGTGAGACAGTTCTATTCCAAAAGGGAGAAAGAGAAGAAAGGATATATAGGGCCCAAGTAAGTCCAAAGCCCCATAGGGCAAACACCATCATATCTTGCAGCCTGAGAATAATCCCTTTTCACTCCATGTCCTGTCTTCCAGACATAATGAGGTGAGTAATGGGTCCTCAAGGCCTCAGGTAGCTCTAATCCATGTTTTTGGAGATACAGCCCATGTATTAGGTCTCATGCCTTCAAGTCATTGTCCTGCAACTCTCCCAGGCCATGCTACATGTCGGTTTATTTACAGGTCTGGAACCTCAGGGGAAGGAATCTCTGCTCTCACAGCTCCAATAGGCATTGCCCTAGTGAGAATCTGTGGGGCCTGCAGGTTCCAATTTTCATAGTTCTGCTGGGTATTCTGGCAGCTGTGCCCCAGTGGCAGTTCTCTACCTCAGTCCTGGGGCTTTATGAATCATCCTTTGAAATCTAGGTGGAGTCAGCCATGTTTGCTCAGCTCTTAGATTCTATATTACTATAGAGTTAGTTCCATGCAGTCACCACCAAAGTTTATTGTCTGTGTCCTCTGAAGCAGCATCCCAAGCTGCATCTAGGCACATCTGTGGCACAGCTTGGGTGACCAAGGAACATTGGAATGCAGGGAACAGAGACCCAAGACAGCTCTGGGCACTGAGCTCCAAATTCTCATGGGTGCCCTGGATATCTGTACCAAAACCATTCTTCCCTCAAGGCTCTAGTACTCTGGGCTTGTGATTGGCATGTTGGCATGACAACTCCTAAAATCCCCCAAATTCTTTTGGAGTCACTTTCTTATTGCCTTGATGAATAGCACCTGGCTTCTTTCCAGCCATACTAATCTTCTCAAATGATAGCTTCGTCACACTCTTGGTTTTCTCTCCTATGCAAGATTTTTATTTTTTTACATGATTAGGCTGAGAGTTTCCCAAATCTTTGCATTCTGCTTCTCTTTTAATCACAAAATCATTTAAATAATTTTGGTTCTCTTGTATTTTACTGTAAGAAGAGAAGCCACTAGAATCCTAGATACTTTGCTGTTTAGGAATATTTTCTGCCTAATATTATATCTAGTTCTTCCTTCTTCAAAATTCTGCCTTCTTCAAAGTCCTAGGACATGTACACAATCCAGTCAAGTTCTTTGTCACTTTATAATATATCAAGAATGGCCTTTCCTGTAGTGTCTTGTACTTTGTTCCTCATTTTTATCTGAGACCTCATCAGAGTAATCCTCACTATGATCACCACTTAAGTAATCTCTAAGAAAAATGAGACTTTCCTGATAGCTCTTCTCTTCTTTTGAGCTCTCACCAGAATCAACATTAATGTACCAACCACGTGACTGCATCACCTCACAAAGCCCAGGCCTCCTAATACTTTTGCATTGGGGACTGAATTTCAACACGCACTTTTTTGGAGGACTAAGGATTGAACCCAGGAACATTCTCTCAAGTACTGGCATTATAGGTATGTCCCAATATACCCAGGCTTCAACATGCATTCTGAAGTTACAAAAATATTCAATCCATAGCAACCTGGGGAAAAGAAAATAAATGTGTTTTCAATCCAGTGGCTAGAGATGAGGGCTTTAGTATTTCTTACTACACTTAGATTTCAACAGCTAGAGTTTAAGAAGAGATTTATATAAATGTTCTAATTTGGATGTACTTTTAAAAAAGAAAACATCTTTGGCCAGTTTGGTCCTGTGAACCTCCCCTCACTGGAGATTGAACCCAGGGTCCTTCTACCTAGAAATTATATTCATGACCCTCTTTATTGTTTTTGTTTTGAAACAGAGTATCATCAGGTTGCTAAGAGTCTTACTAAACTGCTGATGTGGGCTTGAACCTTCCATCCTCTTATTTCAGTCTCTCAAGCATTGGGATTGCAGGCATGAGCCACTATATTATTGATTCCATTAAGACACATATTTTGAGAAATTAATGCAGAGGATGGTTATTTCCTTTGAGACTATAATTCTCAAAGTATGGTTTCCAGGTCAAGGAGAAATGTATTCCTTGGAAACTTATTATCAATGCAAAAACTCTGGATATGGAGCCAAGCAGTCTGTTCAACATCCTTCTAGGTGATTTTTGTTGCATGCTACAGTTTGAGAAGCAAACTGTATGAGCTGTCCTAGGGACACTGGCTACTTATTCTTTTCCTGTTCTGCCTATGAAGACAACTGCATTGCTATCCGGTTATTAATAGGCAACTTGTTGTGGGTAGTTAGAAGACAGAGCAGTACTCAGAAGCATCCAATCTCTCACTTTCAAAGCTTTGCTCTTAAGAAACTTATAAATCATCCCTGCCCCCTAGGACTGAGCAGGAGATAATTTTGTGGTACAATCCTGATGCATGTTAAAATTTTGTGGCATTTGGCACAAGTGTGAAGTTTACCTGGACAGGGCCAACTTAAGATAGAAAAAAAAGTAGGAATTTGGATTCCCTTGCTTTTTCTACAAAAATATGACTATTAATAAAATGGCTGTATAGATGTGGAAAGATATCAGATATGTGGTGAATAAAAGTAAATTTCAGAAAATGTGTATAGTGTGATTACATTTTAAAACAAAAAAACCCTGTTATTTGTATGTTATACAAATAGAAATACACAGGAAATAATTACCTTTAACAACAGCTACATGGGGGTGATAAGGTTGAATATGATAACTATAGTAGTCTCCCCTTACTCATGAACTTGTCTTAGGTGGTTTCAGCTCCTCATGGTCAAATGTGGTTCAAACATATGAAATGGCAAATTCCAGAAATAAACAATTCATAAGTTTTAAATTGTGTACTGTTCCGAGCAGCATTATGAAATCCTGCACCATACTGTTTCTTCCTGCCCAGGATGTGAATTATCCAGAGATACATGCTGTGAAACATGGCCCACCTGTTAGTCACTCAGTTTCTGCATTCTCAGATCTACTGTCACTACACTATAGTGCTTTTGTTCATATAACCCTTATTTTACATAATAGTGACCCAAAAATACAAAAGTACTGATGTTGTCAATTAGGATATGCCAAAGAGAAGCTGAAAGTACTTCCTTTTAACTGAAAAGTTCTCAACTTAAGAGAAAAATTATTCCATGCTAAGGTTGCTAAGATTTACAGTAAGAATGACTAGGAACAAAAAAAATATATGTAGGGTCCAGTGCAATCTATGGATTTAGATATCCATTGGGGTTTAGGAAGGAATTACTTGCAGATAAGGAATGACTAGCATGTTTTCATATTTCATTTTACATACTTTTCCATTTTTTACTTTGTCACAATGAGCAGCATTATTTGTAAAATATTTTAAGACCAGGTTTTTATTGAAGAAGTAATATCTACATAAGAAATAATTCAAATAGTTAAAAGTGGTAGGCAATTTTAATGGATTTTAAACTTATAAATTTAAACATTTAAAAATGCTTATTTACAGCCAGGTGGGGTAGTGCACACCTGTAATCCCAGTACTTGGGAGGCTGAAACAGGAAGATCAGAAGTTTGAGGTCAACCTCAGCAACTTAGCAAGGCCCTCAGCAACTTAGTAAGTTCCTGTTTCAAAATAAAAAATAAAATAGGGCTGGGGTTTTAATTAAAAGGTAGAATGCCTCTGGGTTCCATCCCCAGTAACACACACACACACACACACACACACACACACACACACACCTTATTTACTTTATAAGCAACAATGGAGAAAGAGGAGGAGAGGGAGAATGCTTCATCAATGCCAAAAGTGTTATGGAAATGTGATATCTTAAATTCAAATGAAAAAAGAACTTGTGCTTGAGAAGAAAAAAGAGCAAATATTTGACATTCATTATATCAGTAGAAATTTACCTAGATAAGTAATATGTACAAAATAAAAAAATATTACCACCTACATAGGTTGGCTTCTCTTTTCATTGAGGTTGACTATTGTTAATCACCTTAAATAAAGCCTGTTATTTCTTTTGGTGCTCAAGAGAACCATTTGCCATTCTTGGCTGCAATGCTTATAGGTATTGCAAAGATCTGGCCCTCTGTATTTGCACAGCATGCCAACAGTGCTGTCAGATTTTTTTCAGCTACTAACTCAGCTACTAACTTATGTAGCATTCATTAATGGTCAAGTTTTCCCTCCCTCTCTTTCCTATTGGTGCCAAAAGTTGTTAACTATTCTCCTCTCTCCTTTCTGAAAACAACTTTCTTTCTCAGTGATGTTATTAAATTTTGAGAATAATGGCAGTTATTTGCCTACTTTTAATATCCCCAACCAAAAAAAAAATTTAAAAAATGGCTTTTTGGCTTTCTTCGTTGTGTTTATTTTTTTACCTAAATTTCTGGCCTCTCATAACGGAAAAGCTCCTCATGGCAACCAAGTTTCTATCTCATTCACTTAGCTTCCCTTCTTCTAGCTAAATGGCTGAGATCCATAGAGAGAGTGCTCATTATCATACTGCTCTAGGTTGAATATTTTACAACCTGCTACAAACTTCTGTGACCCTACGTTTACTGCACACTGCTTTTAAAACATGCTTAGACCTTTCCCCTCAAGTCTTTTAAAAAACACTTAAATATGACAGACCAGTTTTATGTAAGGAGTACTTCAGCCCCCTCTTGTGCAGCACATGTTCTAAATTTGGAACAATATGGAAAAGATTAGAAGAGCAAGGATGACATGTCAATTCACAAAGAAGTCATAAATTTTTTGTCCTTACTGGAATAGAAAATGTCTGTCCTAAATCAATGTGCTTCCATCATGTGTAATGGTAAAACACTATTAGATATATTCCCGTTAAAATCAAGAACAAGATGAAGACACGATATAATTATTACAATTGATTTTTTTATTCCTTAGCCAGTGCAATAAAGCAAGAAACAAAAATACTGGAAATCAAGAGACAATATCTACAAATGAGATAATATCCTAACCCAGTAGAATATAAATGAAATGCATTTAGAGTGAAATTTAAGTTTACCAACTTTTTATAAACATTTCAGTAACCAGTTAGAAAACACAGTGGAGAGCCCATTTGCTGTTAACACCAAAAATGGATGAGAAGACACAAATGTTCTTACTGTTAATTTCTCTGAAATATTTTTAATAAAATTTCCAACAAAAATATTAAGGATAGGGGCTAGGGGGTATAGCTCAGTGATAGAGCACAGGCTTAACATGATGAAAACCCTGGGTTCTATCTTCAGCAACAAGAACAAAACACAAAAAGTAAAATTAATTTTTTAAATGAAAGAAAAATTCCAGAGATTATTTTTGTGTTTTGATTATCTAATTTAGAGCTCTGTCCTAAAGAATACATTGATATGAAAATTATTTTCTGAAAAAGAAAACTAATGAGGATTTGCTCTTACAAATAATAAAACCTGGTTCAAAGCTACAATAAATAAAACAGTATGGTACTAGCACATGGACTTTTAAAAAAAGCAAATTAATGTAGTGAACTCTAGAGCCTCCAAATAGTGAAACAGAGCAGAATGTGTTTCCCCACAAGTTAGGGCATGTGCCATCTTGGACCTGGCCAACATGATGATATAAGGATTTGTATGGTGGCAGCTGTTATTTTCCTCCTGGGTTCCTGGATTATTTTGAATGAAACCCTGCCAGATAAAGCCCTTGACAGTCCAGAAGCACCTAGATAAATTTAGTGGGCATATTTTTTCATGAGCCAAAGATTTCTTCTAATGTTTCCTTCTCCTTTTTAGTGAATATATATGCGATAAGAGTTGGATTGCTTATTTTGGCAGATGGCCTTAAATATTTAGAAGGTAGCACTACTTCTGGATTTTCCTTCTCTAGGTGTCAGGTTAAAATAGAGCCATATCACTATTCCTACTCTGTGATCTAAAGAGCCTTTTAAAATGTAATTTTGAGATTCTATTTCCTTGGAGGAGTTACCTCAATTAGCACATCTATTAATGTAGCATAGTAGTCATCTTTTGGCAGGCTTCATTTTAAAAGGAAAGGAGACAAATAGATACCAAGCAGAAAACTTATGTGCTACTCTACAATGTGTATGGGGCAGGACTTAGTGCATGCTAGAGAAGTGCTCTATAGCCCTAGTCCTGGGTCTTTTCTAAGAAAAATTATTTAAAATATATGGAATTATATCTTTATTTGAGCATATATAAAGAAAAATTATTATTAACCAATAAAATTAAATTGAAGATAAAACTTTTAAGAGCCTTAGATTAAATTGCATTTGTAAATCAAATATACCAATAATTATTTGATGTTGATGCCACCTAATATTTGTTTCTTTTAAAAGCGTTCTAGACTTGCACTCAAGTTTATGATTATGTATGAAATCAGGCTCTTTTTTTTTACATTGGGCTAATTTTGTCTTTTTTCTTTAAGTAAATAAACACTTTCGGCAACAAATTTCCTATTTATTATTCATTTAATGAGACATATTGATTTACTTATTATGTGCCACATTCTATGCTAGATATTACACTGTTACAATAAAATAGATACATTTTCTGTCCTTCTGAAATCGTTGGTGGACAGATATTAGATGAGTGGCCAAATAGATATATAATTCAACAATTTTAAGTTCTATGGAAAAATAAAATACACAAAGGGAAAAACAACTGGAGTCACATACTTTAATTTGTTTATCTTAGTTGAAAAGAAAACTTTCTTCCAGGACCCAGTCATGCAGAGGATGAGTGGAAGAATATTTTAGTAGGAAAGAACATTCTCTATGAAGATACAAACCATATTCAAGTAACTGAAAGGTCAGCTCAGTGTGGCTAAAAGACTGAGGAAAGAGCTTGAGATGAGGCAGAAATAGTAGGTAGGGACTATATTATGTAGAGGTTTGAAGTTTGTGTTAAAATGTGTGTTTTATTATAAATGTAAAGAAAATCCTTGAAGAGTCTGAAGCAGGGGTATAATATAATCAGACTTACATTTAAAAATAATTATTTTGGCTTACATGTAGACAACGGATGCCACCTAAAATTGCTAAATGGTAAGAGTCATGCTCAAATTATCAAATGAACCCTTAAATGGCAAAACATTTTGATCTCAAACTATCATATTTGTTGCATTGTGATTCTCTTTAATTATATATGCTTTTATAGTATTACTCAAATCATGCAACTGTGGCAACATGCTTTTTTATCTTTGCCTATTAAATGCTATTTGTAATATGGTAATGAAATTGAATTTTTGTGATACTGGGGATTGAATAATTTTTTATTTCAGAGGCTAAGATTGCATATTATTTGTAATTTGATGATGTATAATAGTGAATGAGTAATGAGCAGCACCATAATATTTTTTACCAGTTGACTCTGGATTCAATTCCTCAGAGTATATCCAAAGAAAAGATAGATGAAAGAGTTGAGATGGAGCCAGGAGTGGTGGCACACACTGGTAATCCCAGCCCTTGGGAGGCTAAAATGGTAGAATTGCAGGTTCAAGATCAGTGTCAACAACTTAATCACACTGTTTCAAAATAACAAATAAGTTAAGGCTGGGAGTATAGCTGAGAGGTAGTAATGCCACAGGACTTAATCCCCAGTGTGTGTGTGTGTGTGTGTGGTGTGTGTGTGTGTGTGCGTGTGTGTGTGTGAGAGAGAGAGAGAGAGAGAGAATCCCCAGTGTGTGTGTGTGTGTGTGTGGTGTGTGTGTGTGTGTGTGTGTGTGTGTGTGTGTGTGTGTGAGAGAGAGAGAGAGAGAGAGAGAGAGAGAGAGAGAGAGAGAGAGAGAGAGAGAGAAATAGTGTTTCTGATACTCAACCATAAGCAACTCTCTGGGTAGTATTTTTTCTTGTAATCAGGCTATTTATGCGTTAACAAAACATTGAATAGATAAATGCTTAGTTGATTTCCTATAATTTCAATAGAAAGACAAATCCATCTATGAAGAAACATTAGCTTTGTTCGAATTTGTGATTTTAATGGGTGCACAAAGAATTGTGGCTCTGGTTTCTACAAGATTGCCTCCTGGAGACATAGAGAAACCAGCATATCTGGTAACCTGGAATGACCTGGCTTTCTACAAGGCTGAAGACATGCCAAAGAGCTCTACTCTGAATAAACTGGGACAAATGGAACTTAGTGAGTGTTCCAGCAATGAACACAGAGGTCTTCCAAAGGAAGATATACATTGTCTCTGATAATTTGAGGGAACTAACATGGATAGAACTTTTTTTATGTCTTGAGGAAATAAATATGGTATAAATAGTAGACTATTACAGACTCAGACAAGAAGCTTCTATAGCATTTCATTTGTAGATCTACTTTTGTCATATAAACTTTTCTTTTTCTCTTTTTAATTTGTTTTGGATAATTAATTTAAAGTCAACAGTAACTTAGGCTTAAGTGTTAGCAATTTCAAAACTGATATCTCAGTTTGAAAAAAAGATTATAAGACAAAAATATATAACTATTACTTTTGCATGACTAAGAGCAAAATACTTTTTGTGTTGGAAAAATAAAATGGAAAGCCAAAAAAGAAGTAAAATTGGCTGTATAATCTGACTAAAATGAACTGAACAAGAATGGGAGCAATAAGTCAGGTTGAAATTTCTGAGACCTGAAAAAAGGTAACTGGAAGATCAATGACTGATAGCCTCAAGATGAAAGAGAAATCTTCGAGAACTGATATGAATTGACATTCCTTCTGAAGCCCACCAAGAACTGAGTGAGATTTGATACAAGAAAATCAGACTTTTTGCCTAGAGTAAGTCTTATAACAATTCAGGATCAAAGAAGACTGAAAGAATTCTTGCTCAGAAAGGAATGAGGAATGAGTTCTAAGAGAAGCTGGGTATTATAGAGTTCCCTTGTAATCCCAGTACTTGGAAGACTGAGACAGGAGGATTTCAGGTTTGAAGCCAGTCCCAGAAATTTAGTGAGACTCTCATCAACTACTTAGAACTGTTGCAAAGTAAAATTTAAACGGCTGGAGGTATAGCTCAAAGGTAGAATGACCCTGGGTTCAAGTCCTAATACCAAATAAATGATAATGACAATAATAAAAAGTTCTAAGGAAATCCCAGATTTTTGACCATCTTAAAATAGCATAATCTGATAGTTGAACCAGATTATAAATCTGAAGGTGTCATTCTAGCATAGTTTTGTTTTCCTAGAAAGAGTAAAGTGAAGAAAAGTAATTTGGATTGTTTTGAAATGCTGTTAGCCAAACTGAGATGAAATAGATGTTTAGAATAATAAGTTTGCTCTGAGATGTTATCTCCTTATTTCTACTTTACTGTATTTTACTTTTATTATAAAGGTTCTGGTTATAATGAGTCCATTTTATCTTATCTAAACCCACAATAAAAGGACTTGCCAGCTATCAGGGTATATGGGATGATATCTTTGTACCCTGCCTGACCTATAGAGGTGGCCAGAGCCATGCAGAATGGGTAACATAACCCTATAGCTGGAGATCATAAAGCTAAAAAAATTTCTCAGAAGACTGTGAATGTGAAAGTTTTCCTTCCTAGGTCATTTTGTCACCTCACTTCAAAACCAAAGAGATCTCATGCAGAAAATCATGGATGCTTCAACTCAATAAAAGAAAAAGCTCAGAGCAGAAGGGCAAAAAATGCTCTCAACCTACTTAAAAATAAGTCCTTCTTTTTTTAAGTCAGCTTTTAGAGAAAAGAAATTACTGTGGCTGTGAAATTCTTCACTACATAAAGTGATGACCATTTAGAAGGAATATGTAAGAATAGAGAAAAAGAAAAAACATTCAAAATGAAATTGATTCTAGTCTTAGGAGACCATTAAGACTTGGTCATGGCAAAGCAGAAAGGTTTTTACTGAATTTGATCCATTGCCATCTTATGTGAACAGTCTGAAATGAAACAATAAGATTGTTTTGGTTATGAAGATGCCCCAAGGCCAGTTTATTCATTTCCTTTCGCCCTGCTTCCTGAAATGAAGGAACTTAAATTCAATTCTCTGCCATTAAACATGAATAAACAGTATAAACTTCACAGCTAGCCACACTTATATTTTTACATAGTTCACAGCTTGGTATAGCCAAATACACCACAAATATTTTGGTAATGCTTTTTCTATACATACAATTACATTCATAATTTACATCTATTTTATGCATACTTAAAAAGGAAATACTTCAGCTTGCATATCATGGATACTTTCTGAAAATGCCACATAATGACAATTTGTATGCTAAACAGAAAATATGAACGCAATTTGTTCTTTGAGGGTATGCATTTGGCCTGGTATCCAATTGAACACTTTTTTTTAAGTAGTTATCCCTTATGTTTATGTATAGTGTGTCTTCCTAAAGGTCTCATAATAAGAGCTCTTTTGATTTGCTGAGACTATTAAATGAATTGACAATAAAAATGGCATTGCTCATATGAGGAAACAGGAATAGGAGACATAGGAATTACAGAATACTGCTGGAAATTATTCATAGGCTTAGGGGTCAAGAGACTTGTGGAAAAGTCTAGATTGACACTAATTCACCACAGACAAACTTGGACAGGAACATTTAGGGTTTAAATATGTCATTTTCTGAAAGTGTGGGGAAGACTCCTAGAATTCTATGGAGACCTCTTAGAGGTGACTGGTGGTTAAGAAGGAATGAGTAGGAAGTTATAGATGGTTTCCTCAAAATAGCTCTTGTGGATGCATGTAATAAACTGAACTTGTATGTAAGATGAAATTTGAAGCTAGGCTTCTATGGACCCTGCCATGGTATGGATGTTTATATTTCTTCTCTTCATATGTTGAAATTACATCTTCTAAAGCAGTGGTATTAAGAAATATGACCTTTGGGAAGTAGGTGAAGAGAGCCGAGAACTCATGAATGGGATTAGTGTCCTATCAAAGAGACCCCAGAAAGATCTTTTTCCTTTCTACCTTGCTAGTTTAGGCTAGAGCTAGAAGGAATCATCTATGATCCAGGAAATGGAAACTCACCTGACTCAAAATCTGTTGGTGCCTTGATCTTAATCTTTCCAGCCTCCAGAACTATGAGAAATAAATATTTTTGTTTATAATCCACAAATCTTTGGTTTTTTTATATAGCAACCTAAAAGGACTAAGACAGGTACCCTCCAAAGTCACTGAATTAGGTGGCCCTCCAAAAAAGACTCCTTCAGGATCTACCAATTTTGACACTTTAACTCAACTTGATTTTATATAACCATTTTAAATTGCAGTCATTTGAATATTAGTAATATCCATAACCATTAGGCCAGAGTGGAATGTTTTCCCCTTTTGTCTTTAGAGCCAAGAATATGTCCACAATATGTGTGACAATGGGCAGTTTTGGTGTTTCTTATTTGTTCAGTGCAGAGGAGGGAAAGATCCCCACTGCATCCTCCTTAGTTCTGTGGACTATTTGACTGAATCTAAGAAGACAATTAATGCAAGAAGTAATTAACAAAGGAAAAACATGAAAGTTTTATTATTTTGACATGCACCTGGGTATCTTCAAAATAGAGTGAAGTCCAAAGAAATGACCAACTGCTATGCTTTTATTCTTTTTAGACAAAGAACAATAAGTGGGTGAAGCAATAACATGACAAATAGATAACTCAGGGTAGTAAATTTTAGGGATGTTACTAAAAGATATAGTGGAGTGATGCAGAAGGTCATGGAAGATAAGAGTTTCTTGAGAGTTTGTTTATTCAGGTTCACTACAGCCCTAATGATCAGTCTCTGGTGATCAAGGCTATTGTCCAGCCTTGGTATGTGAAGGACAGCCCTCCCCACAGAATTTTTATGGTTTGCTACATGTAAGAAAACAAAGGCCAAGTAGCCCTTTCTGCAGTTTCAGTTCCTCAAGTGAGTTCAACTTGAAATAATCAATATACCAATCTGACATATTTTGAGAGGGCAAACTTTTAACTCCTTCACAGCAGAGGAACTCAACTCCTGCAATCTTCTTTACCACAATCATCTTTCCCTTTCTCCTTTCCTGTTGCCGTTAGTGGCACACCAGCTGATGGTGTTATGAATAGGAAGATTTGGGCAGAGTGACTGTCAGAAATATTTTTACCGTGTGAAAGGACATTCATGGAATGTTATGGCATCGTTGCCTTCTGCCCCTCAGAGAATGTGGCATTGAGTATTGGGCTCTTGCCACTGTGCTCAGCTTACCAAATTCAGTTCCTGGCCTCAGTGTGCATTACAAAGTACTTAAGTAATATCATCACCTTATATATTGTAACATACTTACTTTTGTGCCTCCTCCTGCCTCAATTTAGATTTTATATTTTGACTTAGATGTGATTTAGCTAAATATCCCAGAATGCTTTGGTAGATGCTATTACCAGATTTAGAACATTCCCTCTGTGTTGCAGTGAGATTTGTGCTAAAGTTCACAGTGTGAATTTGATAGCTCTAAACATGAGATATGTACTTACTGTGTTTACTGAAATCCCTCAGTCCCCTATCACTTTTCTTAGATTTCAAAATTATGGAATTGTCCAGTACGTTTGCTGAGAATGACCTTATGTGACTTAATTGTTATTCTGGGCATCATTCTGTTGCCAGTGACATTGGTCCACATGCTTAAATGTGATTTGATTTACCAATGTAAATGACTTGATTTCATATGATTCCTTTGCGTTTTCTATTATAATAATATAGGATTCCTCTTCAGACATTTCATTATATCAGATTATAGTATGCAATCTTGATATAATGCAGTTTTAAGTAGATTTGATTCTTTCTTGGTGCTTTAATTTTAAGCATGTCATATTTGATATTGGGGATGTGTTTTATTGGAAAATTTATTAACACCTAACATTTCTTAGGATTGTGTTGAAATTTTTTCCTAGGATGCCATACCTCAAACTAGATTAACCATGCCATAATATGAAAATATTTCTATTTTTTATTTATTCATTTTGGGAGTAATTTATGGCTTGCCATGATTTTGTGAATAACTAGGTTATTAACATGAACATAGAAAAGACATTGACATGGTTTCAGACATAAGTTTCCAGCTAGTTGGCTCAGAAGTTGTTGTTATACCGAAAGATTTGATTACTCCTATTTTTAAAAAACATTCACCTCACTGGCTCATTTAAAATCGGAAGGCTATCCAGGTGTGGTGGAGCAAGCTTGTTATTCCAGCATTTGGGAGGCTGAGACAGGAGGATCATAAGTTTGTGGCCAGCCTCAGCTATTTAATAAGGCACTCTGAAACATAGTGAGACCCTGTTTCAAAATAAAGAATAAAAAATAGGTCTAAGGTGTGGCTCAGAAGTAGAATACATTTGGGTTCAACCCCCAGCACCACGTTAAATAAATAAATGCATACGTAAATAAATAAATAATATTGGAAGGTTGATCCCCAAAGTATTTGATCTTTATAAGCAGTTTCCTGAAATAAAAATGCATCTGAATGGGTAGTATATTAATTGTTACCTGAAATAAATTATATTTATTCAAATGATATCTAATAATTAGTTGAAAAGAACTGGAGAGATCAATATCTTATATTAGTTAAGGTGGATGACATCAAAAATTTTTGATATTGGCTTAAATGGAGGACAGGTTTGCTTAAAATCATGGTAAATTTTAGCTAGGCAAGGGAAACATGCTGGCATAAGTTATTTGAGTAGAGGTATGGAAAGAGAAACAAAAGAATTGTTATACCAAGTTTACCTAATTTCCTATTTTCCTGAAAGTCAGCCGTGCCTGCAACTTGGAGGAAAAGTGGGACTGCCTGGCAGCCATTCTGCCATTCCAATCAGACTAACTTTGTGACTAGGATTTTATTTATTTATTTATTTATTTATTTATTCATTTATTTATTTATTTATTTTAGAGACTGGGATGCTTTCTATGTAAGTAACTAAGTTACAATTCTATAATATCTTCCCCCTTTCACAATGTCTTGGGTGTCTTTTTTCCAGTTTTGGGAAAGCCTTCCTTGAAAAATATCTCGCTACCTAATATTCTTTGTGTTTTACCCTTTAGTCATGGCAATCTCATTCAACTTTTCCCACTAAAATTTTCTCTTTAAAGTACATTTTACCTGGTTTATCCTTTGAAACAAGAGAGTTTAGTGTAACTTCCATAACTTTTTCCCTAAAATCTCTTTTAAATACTATTTTTCACACACTCTTCTTCTCTGCCTTAATTTTTTCCTCTTGATTGAACACAACCTCCAGAACTTTCTGTGCAAGGCTACTAGAGAGAGAAAAATATTAATTAAAAATTTTCATGTAGCATGATAGTGCATGCTTGTCATTCCAGTACTTAGGAGGCTGAAACAGGAAGATTCCAAGGCCAGCCTCAGCTACTTATTAAGGCCTCCTGCAACTTAGTGAGACCCTGTTTAAAAATAAATAATAAAATAAGGCTGGAGGTGTAGGTTAAAGGTGCTGTCCCCAGTACCACACGCACACATAAATAAGTAAATAAATAAATACTTTCATGTCTGGAAATAGCTTTATTCTACCATTATGTTTTACTGGATATAACTTTCTACAATGTAAATATTTGTCCTTATACTTTCAGAAGCATTGCCTCTTTGCTTTCTAGCTTCTAGAGCTGCTGTTGAGTCAATGCTGCCACTTTGATTCCATGGTGTTCTAAAATTTCATCGTCACATGCCCTGGTATGATCTGTTTTTATTCATTACACTAAGAACTTGGCAGGTCCTTCCAGTATGGAAACTCATGTCGTTCAGTTCTAGAAGAGTTTCTTGCATTATTTCTTGGATAATTTCCGTTTGTATATTTCCCTATTATCTCTGGAATTATTGTCATCCAGATGTTGGCATCCCATACTGATCCTCAAATCATCTTTTCTTATTTTCCATATTTTTTGTATTCTAGCTTTCAAGGTTTCTTTCATTTTATATTCTAACACTTCTATTTTCTATCTTATTTTTATTTCTAAAACATTTTTATTGTTCTCTAAATGTTCTTTTTATAGCAATTGTTCATGAATGTTGATTATTATCATCTCCCTCTGAAAGGTAAGTCTTTTTAAAGTTTTGTTCTGTTTCTGGCATTGCCTTTGTTTCTGTTTTATCTCTCTTTCTTCAATGTATTTCCTTTTTGCTTAGAAGTTTTGGGTGTATACACAGGTGCTTTTATGTGGTCCCTTTCCATTTAAGTTGAAAACACAACAGGTTTTTTTTTTTACTAGGATTCTCTACAATGTCTGTATATTTAGCTACTTTCTATAGAACAATTTTATTTCCCCAGATAGAAGTAGTTAATGTATTATGAGGTGTTATAAACATGGCTGTCAGTTTTCTGGGGTATATTAGAAGACTAAGGTGGAGGCTAACAATTGGAACAGTTTCATATGCAGATTTTGTATTTCCATTTTTAGTGTGGCAACACATCTTACTTCTTACACACACAGACTTTTCCGGTAAAGAAAAAAAAATTTCAGCTTTCTTTAATTCCTTTAAAAAATTGGTGCTAAGGATTACACCAAACCTTCAGTTTTCTACCTACATTAGCAAAAGTAATTTAACCACGGAGTGTGGGAATGAACTTAGGAGGAGGGAGTTTATATGCTCCTGTTACCAATTGCCAATCTAAATTTCTGCTTTCTGTCCTACCCGCAGCCCTCCCTTTAAAGCTTCTTGATGCCTCCAAATCTTAAGACTTTCTAAGGTTTTACAGCATAAAATACCTTGCTTTTGTTGGCTTCTCCTCAGTTCCAGGCTTAGGTTTCAGTATTATCTGCTCTGTTACCAGTTACCACCTGTCTATCCACTTTTCAACTTACTTACAAAAAGTGTGTTGATATTTCTTTTCTACTGTCAAAATTTTCATGTTCTCTTTGTCCTTTTGGGTTTTGTGACTTGTTTTTTATTCTTTGCTTTCATTCTAGTGAGGTTTCTGGAGTAAGTAGATAAATATATTTGTGCAATTTGCTGTGCTCACCTGGAGATCCCCTCATTCAATTTTTTATATCTTCATGGTATTCCATCGTATGCATAGACCAAGCACTGATATGAAAATGTTTCAAATCTGTTAGGGTCAGGGCCCCAACCAATCAGAATGGGCACTACTAATAGTGGTAAAGTATGGCCCTGAACACTTGCAAGTGTTAAACCTGCAGTTGCTAGATTATGTTCAAAGTATTCTAGGGAAAGGACCGAGTTGGAAGGAGTGCTGGATGAGTCAATGAGCTATTCTGGAATTATTTCAGAATTTTAATAACCAACTTACCTGTGTGCTAGCAAAATAATCAATAAGGACTATGCCATGCCATAATCTCTTCAGTGGATCCTTTAGTAATGGAATTTTATATTATTTCTAGATTTGATTGAGGTTTAAAACAATATAGATGTGAAAACCTTGAATACATCTCTTTCTATACCATTTGGATTATTCCTATTGCATTGCTTTTTAGTAGTGCATTTCCTTCACCTGGAAAGCAACCAATGGAAATCAAATACTTAATGATTTTTTTAATCTTACCTATGGTTTAAGTTAGCTTATTCATTTTTCTTTTGGCCATGCTAAGAGTTGAACTCAGGGCCTCATACACTAGGCATGTATTCTGCCACTGAGCTACATCTCCAGCCCAAACTATTCACTTTATTTTAATACAAATTTATTGGTGAACTGAAATTATACATCATAATGAGGTTCAGCATGATAGAATTTGAAACTTTTACTCTAGAAACAATAGAATATATATACTTTTTCCTATGGCTTTTTCTAAGAGTAACAAAAGATTATGGAAACTATACATAAAATAAGCAAAAGAAGTCTCAGAAATAGACTGATGGAAGACTTGCTGGACCCAAGGAATGGCATAATGACACAGGAGTGAGTCCCCTGACTGTGTGCATTTTGTTTGTTTTCAGTTTGTTTTGTTACACAGTTCTAAATTTGGGACTGAGGAATACTACAACCCAGAAATGCCAAGAGGTAAAAACAAAAAAAAGCCACTGTAAAAGCCTACTCTCTCTAAAGAAACATAAAAGGGGAAATCTAGAAAGACAGAAAACTTTTACATATTATTGGCCCTACTAAAATAAACACCACAGATTAGAAACAGTGACCTTACCTCTATACACACCACACAAAGATCAAATAGGGTATGAGACTTTGGTCTTTTACCAGGCTGTAATGATAAACACCAATATTCCTGCCAAAGTAGTGCCAGAGAAGGTAAAGTAGGGTGTCAGGACATCATTTCTAGTAGGAAATAGTGACTTCACACAACAGGCTGCAGAACCAGTAGAGACCATATGAGGAGTCTGGGCTTGCACTCACAGACAATAGTAATGAGGCATTTCTTCCTCTTTCTGCTGTAATGGTGTCACAGAAGGCCTAATTAGGAAATTACTTCTCAGTATTAATGAAGCATTCCTTTCCCCTGTTGTGTCAATGGCAGGCACATGGGAAGTAGTAATAAGGAATTCCCACCCCTCCTAGTCAGGGAAGTATCAGTAGAAACCTAATGGGGAGCCAGATGTTCAATAATTACTAATAAGACATTACATATCCAGTTGTAAATAAAAGCTGGATGAAAAATCTAGACTTCTATTCCTACCTAGTAGTAACCAAGTGGGGAATCCCCCATGTACTGAACTTAAGTGGTATCAGAGCAAGCCAGATAACACACAAGGTTTATATCCAGGTTGTATTAGAAAATTACTCATCATACCAAGGATCAGAATTATCTCAAATTGAATGAAAAGAGAAAATTAAGAAGGCCAATATCTAGAAAAAAACTATGTTAGAATTATCTGACAAAGATTTAAAATTATCCATCATAAAAATACCTGATATTTATAAATATGCATAAACAAATGAAAAATAGAAAGTTGCAGGGCAGAAATGGAAAGCTTCAGCAAAAAAGTGGAGGTCATAAAGGAAGAACTGGCCAGTCTAGCAGTGCCCCTCACACCTCAGTGAGACCCTGTTTCAAAATAAAAAATAAAAAACATAAAAAATAAAATAAGGTATAAGGGTAGAGTTTGAAGGTAGAAGGCCTCTGGGTTCAATCCCCAGTAGAGAAAAAAAGGAAAGAAAGAAATTCTAAATATATATAAATGGAGCCTCAAAATACATGAAGCAATAGCTGATAGAAGTGAAAGCCGACACAGTCAGATCCACAATTATAGTTGGAAAATTAAAAATCCAGTTTTAGCAACTGATAAAAATGATTAATGAGAAATAACCAATCAATAATCAACCCAAACCAACTAACTGACATATATAGAATATATCACTTACAAACAACAGAATACACATTGCTTTAAACACATATAGCTCTACATTATGATGAGAGATTAAAATGCACCAATAAAAATATATTAAAAAATAAACATACATGGAACATTAACTAAGAGAGACTATATCCTCAGTCATAAAAGAAACCTCAAGAAATGTAAAAGTAGTTGAAATCATGCAAAATACATTCTCTGACCATAACATAAAAATTAGAAATCATTAACAGAAAGGCAAGGAAAAGTCATTAAGCACTTGGAAATTAAGTAACACATATATAATTAATCTATGGATTAAAGACGAAGCCTCAAATAAAATTTAAAAAATATATAAGATTGGAAACTGGAAATGCTTCGTATTAGCAATCTAAGTTCTTATCTAGAGATGAAAGATATAAAAATAAACATTAGACATAAGAAAGGAATAATAATAAGGGCAAAAGCAAATAAGTGACCTAACTGAGAGGATGGAAGGGAGGAAGAAGGAAATTCTCTAATGCACATGATGTACTTTAACAAACATATCAATGTCAATCAGTAAGCCAAACAAGAGAAGGAGAGAGGGAGGGAATGGGGTGAGAAGTGGGTAAGGGCTAATTGGGTGATATGTGCATGTATGCCTCCAACATCTTGTTCCCCATTAAGATGTATGACTACAAGGCATAAATGCAAAATTAAAAAATAAAATTGATATACCTAATACACAAATGTATTTTGCTTTCATAATGTTAAAAACAAAATGAAAAATATTTGAAAAAAGCTAAATAAAGAGGGTATGTACTGAAAAAGTAAGAGCAAAAATTAACTAAATTGAAAATATAAAAGCAATAGAATAATCAATTAAATGAAAAACTATTTCCCTGGAAAAATTAAAATTAACAAATATCTAGCACGAATGATAAAAATATAAAGAGGAAATACACAAGTCACCAATGTCAGAAATGAGATAGAGGGTATTACTAAAGATGTTGCATTCATTTAAAGGATAAAAAGAGATTAAAATTAGCATTTTTGAGCTCATAATTTTTTTGTGGTACTGGGGGTGGAACCTAGGGGCTCTCTACCTCTGGGCTATACTCTCAGACCTATTTTATATGTTATTTGGGAACAGGGTCTCACTAAGTTGCTGAGAGCCTCACTAAGTAGCTGAGGCTGGCTTCAAACCTGTGTGATCCTCCTGTCTCAGCCTCCAAAGCGCGGGGATTACAAGGGTGTGCCACCACTACTGGCTTGAGCTCATAAACTTGATGAATTCATAAATGAAGCCAGTTTTTGAAAACTATAAGGTACAAGGTCTTAACCAAGTAAAATAATTATTAAAGAAACTAAATTCATGATTTAGAAACTCTCCAAAATAAAATAGTCATTAAAGAAATTAAATTCCTGAATAAAAGAATTATCTAAAAGCAAAACTCCAGTCCCAAGTGATTAAAGAATTAAGACCAGCCCGGGGTGCATCTTCAATCCCAGTACTTGGGAAGCTGAGACAGGAAGATTTCAGGAGCATTCTGCCTCTCAGCCCAGCCTTTTTTTTCTTTTTGATTTTGAAACATGGACTTGCTAATTTGCTAAGGTTCTTACTAAGTTACTGACGCTTGCCTTCGACTTGTGATCCTTCTGTCTTAGCCTCACAATTTTGTTTGTAGTAGTTAGAAAACTTTCAATAATGAGCTGGGTGTGGTGGTGCACACCTGTAATTTCAATACTTGGAATACTGAGGAAGAAGGATCACAATTTTAAAGACAGCCTCAGTAACTTAACAAGGCCCTCCACAACTTATTGGGACCCTTTTAAAAACATAGGACTGAGGGTGCAGCTCAGAGGTAGAATGCCCCTGGGTTCAATCCTCAATAACACACACACACACACACACACACACACACAATCTATAATAATACATTTTTGTTTGTCCAACTCAAAAGAGTAATTAAATTGCTATATTAGAAAGAGAATTCAGTAGTTCCAGTTGCTTCAGCTAAATTTCCTTCCTTGCATAAATAATTATACTGAGGCATTTTTAGAGTTCCATAGTTTGAAATGAGAAAGAACTGGAGCAATCTATCTTCCGGCAATCAGGATTTGGTTGAATTAGCATACAATATTTGGTGAATAATTTATAACCATTCTAAGTTATATTTTCAAGAATATTTTGTACTATCTAGATAATGATCATGGTATTTTTTAAATTAAGTTATAAGGAGCTGGGTGTGGTGGCACATACCTGTAATTCCAGTACTTGAAAACCTGAGATAAGAAGATCACAGGTTCAAGGACAGCCTCAGCCACTTGGTGAGATGCTCACCAACTTATTGAGACCCTGTTTCAATACAATAAATTCAAAAGGGACTGGGAGTGTAACTTGGAGGTAGAATGCCTTTGTGTTCAATACCTAGTACAAAAAAATTGAGCCAGGTGTGATGGCACATGCTTATAATCCCAGCATTTGGGAGGCTGAGACAGAAGGATAGTGGTTCGCGGACAGCCTCAGCTACTTAATGAAGCCCTTTGCAACTCAGTGAGACTGTGTTTCAAAATAAAAAATAAGAATAGAGCTGGGAGTGTAGCTCAGAGGTAGAATGCCCTTGAGTTCCATCCTTAGTACTGCAAAAAAAATTCAGCTATAAGACTATAAAATAAAATATCAACTTTCATAAAATCAAAATGTAAATGTAATCATTTAGACATGACTGAAACTATATTTTATTTATATTATTATTATTATTATTATTATTATTATTATTACTTTTGGGTGGTACTGAGGGAGGAACCCAGGGGCTTTCTACCTCCGGGCTATACTCCCAGTCCTGTTTTATATTTTATTTGGAAATAGGGCCTCACTAATTTCCTGCGAGCCTCACTAAGTAGCTGGAGCTGGCTTCGAACCTGTGCAGTCCTCATGTCTCAGCCTCACAGGTGCAGGTATTCCAAGTGTGCGCCACCATGCCCAGCTGAAAATACATTTATAAAGTAGTAAATCTCTGTCTTTTCAAACTTACCACAGTAATAAAGTATGACTTCTCTAAATGGGAAAACTTATTCATGGGATGTGTTTTTAAAAAGAGCATTTTCAATATATGCTAAAACTGATGAAGTTGTTTATGTAATTAAAACCTTCAACGAATCAGTTATTGAGAATCTTATACTTTTATATCAGTGGAAAACAAACAGAATTTCTTAAATTCATTAATAAAGTAAAACTACAGTCTGCCCTTCAGATTTGTGGGTTCCACATTTGTGTTTTAACCAACAACAAATTGCAACCAAGCATGGTAATATTTATCTGCGATCCCAGCATTGGGTGAGGCTGAGGAAGAAAGATTACGTAAGTCCATAAGTTCAGGACCAATATGGATAACATAATGAGACCCATCTCAAAATAATGATAATAGTAA